>NC_080067.1:11775174-12396752 GCF_949987535.1 Balaenoptera acutorostrata
TAGTATGTGCAAAACAGAACTCTTGAACGCTCTTTTCACAAAACTGCTCCTCCCTGAGCCTTTCCTCTTTTTGTTAATGGGACCACCATTGGCCCAGTTGTTTAAGCCAAAACTGAGAAGTCATGTTTGATTCCTCTTTCCTCTCATCTCTGTAGCCAATGGCTCAGCAAGTCCTGTGGGCTTCCTCTTCTCAACATGTGTGCCAAATTCATCTTCTCTTGGTTTTTTACTCTGTCCTTCCTCATCTGGATGATTGCCGTAGCCTGCTACTGGTTTTCCCGCGTTCACTTGTATCCTCCTATAATCCATTCCCAGAGCAGATCTTTTAAAAATGGAGGTCAGATCATGTGATTCACTGGTTTAAAACCCTCCAGTGGCTTCCTGTGACTTAGAATAAAATTCAGATCTCTCACGAAGACGTATAAGGCACCCCCTGACTTAGCCCAGGGGTTGGCAAACTTTCCTGTAAAGGGTTGGGTAGTACCTATTTGGGACCTTGTGAACCGTACGGTCTGTGTTGCAACTTCTCAGCTCTGTTGGACCATGACTGCAGCCGTAGACAATATGGCAAACAAATGAGTGTGGCTGGGTTCCAAGAAAACTTCATCTACAAAAAAGGCAGTGGGTTGGATTTGGCCTGTGGGTCACAATTTGCTGACCCTGATCTATTATCCCCTTTCTGCCTTTCCAACCCTGTCGCACACCACTCTGCCCTTCACTGTGGCCAGCCGAGCCAGCTGGGGTAGAAAGCCTCCGAGACGGCTGCCACCAGTTCCTTTGGTCCTTACACACTAAAGCCACAACCCCTGAATATGCTGGCCCTACAACTACTTTGGCCAGTGGAAAGTGGTGGGAGGGATGTTCTTCCAAGCTGAGGATTTAAGAAAATTGGCAGCGTCCACCTCCTGTCTTGGAGTCCAGCCACCATGCTGTGAAACAACAAAAGCCACACGGAGAAGCCACACGCAGGAGAACGGAGTTCTGGGCCATCGTCCCAGAGGCCCCCCAGCCGTGTGAGTGAGCCGCCTTGGAGATTCCAGCCTTTAGATGACTGAGGTCGGCTGGAATCACATGGAGCAGAGAGCTGTCGGGTGAGTCTGGTCATTCCACAGACTGTGAGAAAGAAAATGGTTAGCACCTTAAGCCATTAAGTGTTGGTGCTTTGTCTTACAGCCATAGATAATGGAAACAACTGGCCTTCTTTCTGTCCCTCAAACCCATTCCTCCATCGGCACCAACTGGTCTCTCTGCCTGGAACACACCTTCCCCAGGTCTTCACGTGGCTGGTCCTTTTCATCCCTCAGTTTGGCCTATAGCACCTCAGGTTTTGTTATTGTTATTGTTGTTTGTTTTGGAAAGTTGCCCTTTCTTTGCTCAGGCTGTGCGGCCAAACGCCCACTCTTTGCATCCCCCCATTGTCTGGACTCCAGAATCAACTTGCAGTAAAGGCCAAGCCAATCGGTCACTCTCCTTCTCTCCACCCCGACCCCCCAGCCTCAGTTACTGATTCAGGGATGGATGTGTGACCCAAGTCAGTTCAATAAGAGTCAGTCCCAGGAATTGTGGGCGAGGGTTGTTAGGCAGGTTTAACTCAAGCCTGGAGCTGCTGGTACCCAACTGTCCACCACAAGGGGCAGGCCTGTCTCGGAACAGAGCAGACGCAGGGGAGAGCAGGGAGGAGAGGTGGAGATGGTGAGAGAGACGCCTGGATCGAGCCATACTTGACACTCGAATTTCCTTGGATTTTTAAGTTACACGAACCAGTACATCTGCCACTCCACGGTCACCCCTCCCTGCCTTTCTTAAGTCAGTTTGAGTTGTATTTCTGCCACTTGCTCAATTATTTGACTCACCCTCCACCATCTCCACCAAGGGTTAGGTTAAGCCATATGCAATTGCTGTTCTTGTAGGTCAAAAATGACTGAACATCAGTAATTTCATCTGGCTAACTTATTTGAACACCTCCAGAGACAGGAAACTCGCTACCTATTGTGGCAGCTCAATTGAAAATTAGATAAACTAAACTGACAGAAAATTATTTTTCTAAAATGAAAATCCATATCCCGGTCCCTTCACCTTCACCTGGTGCTCTCCTCTGAACACACTTCACATCTAGCGTGGCACTTGACTGCAGACTCCAGGAAGGAGTCTCCCTTAGTTGTCTTCTCTCTAGACAATACCTTCAGTAATGCAGCTTACAACATCCAAGTCTTTTCAAAAAATGTTATGTCTTAAGCCATGTTTCTCCATCTTGTTCTAGTTTATTTCAGACTAAGTTCAGGACCTTATATTTAGCCCCAGTGAATTTCACTCTGTTCTCTATGTCCCACTTACCCTAAAGGCTTCTGCCCCTGCCCATTAGGTCAAAGTCTTTGTGAATTATTTTCTCCATAGTTGCCATAGTACAACAACACAATGGAAATCCAATGCCACGATCCGTATGAATCATGGTTGTGCAATCTGGGTACCCCTTCCAGCCTTGTGTATCCTGCAGGTTTGAAAAGCATGCCTTCTCTATATTCAGCTGAGTCATCACTACAGATGTTGAAAGGGACAGAGCTGAGAGTCAAGCCCAAAGGAGTGTGTGTGGTTGGACAATGATCCATGAGCTGTTGGGTTTGGTTGTCCAGTCAGTCACTCCTTCTGTGACCTGGGCTAGCAACTGCCCATTTCTCAGTGTGTCTGTAGGAAGTCACACGACACCAGCTAAGCATCTTGATGAAACACATAAGGGACTCCTCATTACTGGGTATGCATGATCCCATTCCTGAAAGTAAGTAGAGCCGTGTGTTATTTGGGATAGGCGAAGCCACGGTAGTAAACAGACCCAAATGTTGAATGGCTAAGCACAGTGGAATTTTGTCTGTAGCTTAGGTAACAACTCAGGCACTCAGGTTGGTACTCTTTTCCGGGCAGCCCCTCGGGGACCTAGGTTCTCTCCACCTCATGGGTCTGCCATTCTCCAGGGCATCACTGTCATCTGTATCCAGCCCAAAAGAGCAAAGAGCATAAGAGAGCGCACGTGGGAAGTTTTTGTGGGGCAAGCCTGAAAATGCCATATCACTGCAGCTCACTTACTCAGCAAAGCCACGTTCAGCCAAACGGGTGGTAGGAAAATGCTGTTTAGCTAAGTGCTTAAAGAAAGGGAGAATGGATGCGGTGAACAGCTGGTGGTCTCCACTATAGGTGACTAACATCGTCATGACACAAGATTAATCACTAAAAAACTGACCTCACGCACATTCCTTCCTTTTAAAACCAAGCTTCTGTCCCTGTCTGTTGGGTTGAAATCTTTATCCAGTGTCCCCTCTAGAGTTGTCAGGCTACAACAACATAATGCAAATACAAGGCAAATAACATCAAAATTGATGGCAAAGTGAAACTGTCAGTCTTGCAAAATAAGCTAGATTTCAAGATTAGGAAAGCTATTTTGGGGAACTGCCCTCATCATTTGCAAAGCCATTGACAAACGAGGAAATGGTAGTGTTAGATCAGAGAATGAGGATGAGAACCAAAAAGACACTTTGAGAATGATATTAACGTCAAAAGGGTAAGAGAGACAACTGGAAAAAAATCAACAAACGCTGCCAGTATTTTTGCCAAAGTTATGCTGTTTATGATTGTGCTGTGAAAGTCAAATCTTAATTGAAGAATTTCATATTATATGATATTAAAAGTTTATCAGAAAAATATGCCAAAAAAAAAATCCTCAAAGACGGCAGAGGAGTAGGAGGACATGGAGTTCAGCTCTCTCCGCAGGTGCATCAGAAATACATCTATAGATTTAACAGTTCTCACAGAACACCACCTGAAAACTAGCAGAAGACCTTGGACACCAGAAAGGACCATAACAATCCCTGCATAACTGGGTAGGACGGAAAAAAGAAGGGGGAAGGAGGAGGAGAGGAAGTGGGATGGGACCTGCACCCCAGGGCGGGGGAGCTGAAGCAGAGGAGAGATTCCTGAATCCGGGGAAACCCCCTCTCCACTGGGGAAACCCCCGATGGGGAAATCGATTGGGACAGAAGGGAAGCATTTGAGGCTGTCGGAAGATGCTGAAGCAGCCGATCTGTGGCAGACGGGACAGAGTGAGACACAGACGATCTGTACCGGGGCCCTAAGTGTCCCGACTGGGACGTGTGTTCACAGGTGTGCAAGTGGTCTGGGAGCTAGAGCGTGTGGACTGGAGAACAGGCCCAGAGTGAGAACTGCTGTTGGCTGTGGGGAGATGGACTGAGGGGACGGGAGGGAGGAAAGCCGCAGCAGGGAATGCCTATGGAGGAAGACCGGACTGCCATGGAAGCAGGTGCTATTGCTGAGTCACACGCAGGGGGAGGAGCCACTATTGTAGCCTCTCTCTCCCCACACACCAGCGCCTGCCGAGGACAATAAAAGAAGCCCGCTCAGGGCTGGCACTTGCACACTGGCTGCCGAGCAACAAAAAAAAGCCCCTCAGAGCTGGCCCTCACTTGCTGGCTGCAGGGCAATTAAAAGAATAAGCCCTCTCAGGGCTGGCCCTGCGCGCCTGCTACCGGGTGCCAGAAAAACCCCAGCCAGGGCTGGCCCTCACGTGCCTTATGCCGGGCACCAGAAAAGGCCCTCACTCGGGCCACATCTCTTGCGCCCGTGGCTGCTGGCTTCCCTGCACATTTGGCACTGCCCGGGCTCCCACAATCCAAGCACTCATACCACCTCTGCACCCTGTCCTCACTGGGGCAGAGCCAAGAGCTCCAAGGCAGCCTCTGGACCAGACTTCTGTGGGTGGACCACACGCAGAGGTGGGGATAAACCAAAGCTGAACCCCAGGGACGGGGTGACTGAGGAAGAGGATTGAAAATCTTTTCATCAGCTGTACAACCTGCAGGTTAAATCCCCACGATCAGCTAGGTAGACCCTGCGTCTATGGAATATCTGAGTAGACAATGAGTGTTCCCACGAAAGAAAACAGTCTAGCTCTGGCAACTGTGGACTTTGGGGGCAGTACATGCAGGAACTGGGCCAGATCAGAGTCTGAGTGGTCCCCACAGGTACCACAGCAGGTCCAGAGACCAGCCCAGAGGCAGGACAGCCTCTTGGGGAGATGGAGGTGGGCTGTGGCTCACGGCGTGTGCAAGGACACTAACAGCGGAGACCCCAGGGAATCATAGTTATTACTATTAATTTTATTATGTTTTGATTCATTCTATTGCTGGGTCTGGCTTCTTTTGTTGTTGTTTTTTCTTTCTTTTTTTGTTTGTTGTTGTTTAAGTACTCTTTTTTTATTTAGGCTTCTGGGATCTTCGTGTTTCATAACATATTTTTTATTTTTTATCTATTTTTTAATATATTTCTATTTTTACTTTGCTTTTCTGTTGTTCTGTGTTCTTTTCCCTAATTTCTTCTTCTTTTTCTTTAATATGTTTTTAATTATTTTTATATTTCCATTTCTACTTTGCTATTCTGTTGTCCTGTGTTTTTTCCCCTTATATTTTATTTTATTATTATTTTTTAAATCATTTTTATCGGTTTGTTCTGTTTCCTTGCTTTATTCTTCAGTTGGCACACTGCTATGGTTTTGTTTTTAGGTTTTGTGTTTTTGTTAGGTTTGATCCTAATTGATTTCATTTTTGAGTTCTTCTATTTGTTTGGTTGTTCTCTTGCTTTTTGTTTTATCTGGTTCTGTTTTTGTTCCTCTTGCCTGTGTGTGTGTTTGCTTCTTTCTGTTTTTGTTTGATTTTGTTTTTACCATTTCTCTGGGATTTTGTCTTCTTTTTTCTTTAATATATTTTCTATTTTACTTTTTTGTATTTCTATATCTATGCTGCTTTTCTGTTCTATCTTCTTTCCCCTTTCTCTTTTTCTTTCCTTTTTTAATCATTTTTTTCAGTTTGTTTTGTTTCTTTGCTTCATTCTTCAGCTGGCACTCTGCATTGGTTTTGATTTTTGGTTTTGCGTTTTTGTCAGATTCCTTTTTAATTGTTTGATTTTGTTCTTGGGTTCTTTTGTTTGGTTGTTCTCTTGCGTTTTGTTTTATTTGGTTCTGTTTTTGTTTCCTTTGTGGTGTGCATGTTTCCTTGTTTTTGTTTTTGTTTGTTTGACTTTACTTTTTATCATTTGGGGGTTTGTTAGTCTTTTCTTTTTTTTTAAATCCCCTGTATTGCATGGATGAGAGACTTGCAGGGTCTTGGTTGCTTGACCGAAAGTCAGGCCTGAGGCTCTAGGGTGTGAGCACCAAGTCCAGGACGCTGGACCACTGGAGAATTCCCAGCCCCAGGGAGGAATAATGGCTGAGAGCTCTCACGGAGGCCTCTATCTGAATCCAAGACCTGGCTGCACCCAACAGCCAGCAGCCCCAGCGCTGGAGGCCTCACACCAAACAACAAACAAGACAGGAACACAAACCCACCCATCAACACACAGACTACCTAAAGTCATACTAAGCTCACAGACACCTCAAAATATACCACCGGACATGGCCCTGCTCATCAGAGGGAAAAGACTCAGCTCCACCCTCCAGAACGCAGGCACCAGTCCCTTCCATAAAGAAGCCTACACAAGACACTTCCCTGGTGGCACAGTGGTTAAGAATCTGCCTGCCAATGCAGGGGACACAGGTTCAAGCCCTGGTCCAGGAAGATCCCACATGCCTCAGAGAAACTAATCCCGTGTGCCACAACTACAGAACCTGCACTCTAGAGCCTGCAAGCCACAACTACTGAGCCCATGTGCCACAGCTACAGAAGCCCATGTGTCTAGAGCCTGTGCTCTGCAACAAGAGAAGCCACTGCAATGAGAAGCCCGCACACCGCAATGAAGAATAGCCCCTGCTCGCTGCAACTAGAGAAAAGCCTGCACGCAGCAACGAAGACCCAACGCAGCCAAAAATAAATAAATAAATGTATTAAAAAAAAAAAAAGAAGAAGCCTACAGAAGCCACTGGATCAACCTCACCACCAGAGGCAGAGAACAGAAGCAAGAGGAATTACGACCCTGAAGCCTAGGGAGAGGAGGTCTCAAATACTGTAAATTAGACAAAATGAGAAGACAGAAATATCTTGCAGGCAAAGGAGCAAGATAAAAACCCACAAGACCAAATAAATGAAGAGGAAATAGGCAAACTACCTGAAAAAGAATTCAGAGTAATGACAGTAAAGATGATCCAAAATCTCAGAAATAGAATAGAGAAAATACAAGAAACGTTTAACAAGGACCTAGACGAACTAAAGACAAACAAACAGTAACGAACAACACAATAACTCAAATTAAAAATACTCTAGAAGGAATCAATAGCAGAATAACTGAGGCAGAAGAATGGATAAGTGACCTAGAAGATAGAATGGTGGAAATAACTGCCACAGAGCAGAAGAAAAAAGAATGAAAAGAATGGAGGACAGTCTCAGAGACCTCTGGGACAGCATTAAGCACACCAAAGTTCGAATTATAGGAGTACCAGAAGAAGAAGAGAAAAAGAAAGGGTCTGAGAAAATATTTGAAGAGATTATAGTTGAAAACCTCCCCAACATGGGAAGGGAAATCATCAAGTTCAGGAAGCGCAGAGAGTCCCATAGAGGATAAACTCAAGGAGAAACATGCCAAGACACATATTAATCAAACTAACAAAAATTAAACACACAAAAAAATATTAAAAGCAACAAGGGAAAAATAACATACAAGGGAATCCCCATAAGGTTAACAGCTGATCTTTCAGCAGAAACTCTACAAGCCAGAAGGGAGTGATGAAAGGGGAAAACCTACAACCAAGATTACTCTACGCAGCAAGGATCTCATTCAGATTTGATGGAGAAATCGAAAGCTGTACAAACAAGCAAAATTTAAGAGAATTCAGCACCACCAAAACAGCTTTACAACAAATGCTAAAGGAACTTCTCTAGGCAGGAAACAAAAGAGAAGGAAAAGACCTACAAAAACAAACCAAAACAATTAAGAAAATGGTAATAGGAACATACATATCAATAATTACCTTAAATGTAAATGGATTAAATGCTCTGACCAAAAGACACAGACTGAGTGAATGGATACAAAAACAAGACCTGTATATATGCTGTTGACAGGAGACTCAATTCAGAACTAGGGACACATACAGGCTGAAAGTGAGGGGATGGAAAAAGATATGCCATGCAAATGGAAATCAAAAGAAAGCTGGAGTAACAATACTCATATCAGACAAAATAGACTTTAAAATAAAGACTATTACAAGAGAAAAGGAAGGACACTACATAATGATCAAAGGATCAATCCAAGAAGATCTAACAATTGTAAATATTTACACACCCAACATGGAGCACCTCAGTACATAAGGCAAATGCTAACAGCCATAAAAGGGGAAATTGACAATAACACAATAATAGTAGGGGACTTTAACACCCCACTTACACCAATGGACAGATCATCCAAACAGAAAATAAATAAGGAAACACAAACTTTAAATGACATATTAGACCAGATGGACTTAATTGATATTTATAGGACATTCCATCCAAAAACAACAGAATACACTTTCTTCTCAAGTGCACACGGAACATTCTCCAGGATAGATCAAATCTTGGGTCACAAATCAAGCCTCAGTAAATTTAAGAAACTTGAAATCATATCAAGCATCTTTTCCAACCACAACGCTATGAGACTAGATATCAGTTACAGTAAAAAACTGTAAAAAATACAAACACACGGAGGCTAAACAATATGCTACTAAACAACCAAGGGGTCACTGAAGAAATCAAAGAAGAAATCAAAAAATACCTAGAAATAAATGACAATGAAAACATGATGATCCAAAACCTATGGGATGCAGCAAGAGCAGTTCTAAGAGGTAAGTTTATAGCAATACAATCCTACCTCAACAAACAAGAAACATCTCAAATAAACAACCTAGCCTTACACCTAAAGCAATTAGACAAAGAAGAAGAAGAACAACAAAAAAACCCAAAGTTAGCAGAAGGAAAGAAATCATAAAGGTCAGATCAGAAATAAATGAAAAAGTAATGAAGGAAACAATAGCAAAGATCAATAAAACTAAAAGCTGGTTCTTTGAGAAGATAATCAAATTGATAAACCATTAGCCAGACTCATCAGGAAAAAAAGGGAGAAGACTCAAATCAACAGAGTTAGAAATGAAAAAGAAGTAACAACTGACACTGCAGAAATACAATGGATCATGAGAGACTACTACAAGCAACTATATGCCAATAAAATGGACAACTTAGAAGAAATGGACAAATTCTTGGAAAAGTATAATCTTCCAAGACTGAACCAGGAAGAAATAGAAAATATGAACAGACCAATCACAAGCACTGAAATTGAAACTGTGAGTAAAAATCTTCCAACAAACAAAAGCCCAGGACCAGATGGCTTCACAGGTGAATTCTATCAAACATTTAGAGAAGAGCTAACACCTATCCTTCTGAAACTCTTCCAAAATATAGCAGAGGGAAGGACACTCCCTAACTTATTTTACGAGGCCACCATCACCCTGATACCAAAACCAGACAAAGATATCACAAAAAAAGAAAATTACAGGCCAATATCACTGATGAACATAGACGCAAAAATCGTCAACAAAACACTAGCAAACAGAATCCAACAGCACATTAAAAGGATAAGACACCATGATCAAGTGGAGTTTATCCCAGGAATGCAAGGATTCTTCAATATACGCAAATCAATCAATGGGATAAACCATATTAACAATTTGAAGGATAAAAACCGTATGATAAAAACCATATCATCTCAGTAGATGCAGAAAAAGCTTTCAACAAAATTCAACACTCATTTATGATAAAACCTCTCCAGAAAGTGGGCATAGAGGGAACCTACCTCAACATAATAAAAGCCATATATGACAAACCCACAGGCAACATCATTCTCAATGGTGAAACTGAAAGCATTTCCTCTAAGATCAGGAAAAAGACAAAGGTGCCCACTCTCACCACTATTATTCAACATAGTTTTGGAAGTTTTAGCCACAGCAATCAGAGAAGAAAAAGAAGTAAAAGGAATCCAGATTGGAAAAGAAGAAGTAAAACTATCACTGTTTGTAGATGACATGATATTATACATAGAAAATCCTAAAGATGCCACCAGAAAGCTACTAGAGCTAATCAATGAATTTGGTAAAGTAGCAGGATACAAAATTAATACACAGAAATCTCCTGCATTCCTATACACTAACAATGAAAAATCAGAAAGAGAAATTAAGGATACACTCCCATTTACCACTGCAACAAAAAGAATAAAATACCTAGGAATAAATTTATCTAAGGAGGCAAAAGACCTGTAGGCAGAAAACTATAAGACACTGATGAAAGAAATCAAAGACAATACAAACAGATGGAGAGATATACCATGTTCTTGGATTGGAAGAATCAACACTGTGAAAATGACTCTACTACCCAAAGCAATCTACAGATTCAGTGCAAGCCCAATCAAATTACCCATGGCATTTTTCACAGAACTAGAACAAAAAATTTTACAATTTGTATGGAAACACAAAAGACCCCAAATAACAAAAGCAATCTTGAGAAAGAAAAATGGAGCTGGAGGAATCAGGCTCCCTGACTTCAGACTATACTACAAAGCTACAGTAATCAAGACAGTATGGTACTGGCACAAAAACAGAAATATCGATAGTTGGAACAGGATAGAAAGCCCAGAGATAAACCCACGCACATATAGTCACCTTATCTTTGACAAAGGAGGCAAGAATATACAAAGGAGAAAAGACAGCCTCTTCAATAAGTGGTGCTGGGAAAACTGGACAGCTACATGTAAAAGTATGAAATTAGAACACTCCCTAACACCATACACAAAAATAAACTCAAAATGGATTAAAGACCTAAATGTAAGGCCAGACACTATCAAACTCTTAGAGGAAAACATAGGCAGAACACTCTATGACATAAATCACAGCAAGATCCGTTTTGACCCACCTCCTAGGCAAATGGAAATAAAAACAAAAATAAACAAATGGGACCTAATGAAACTTAAAAACTTTTGCACAGCAAAGGAAACCATAAACAAGATGAAAAGACCACCCTCAGTGTGGGAGAAAATGTTTGCAAATGAAGCAACTGACAAAGCATTAATCTCCAAAATATACAAGCAGCTCATGCAGCTCAGTATAAAAAAAAAAAAAACCCAATCCAAAAATGGGCAGAAGACCTAAATAGACATTTCTCCAAAGAAGACATACAGATGGCCAACAGGCACATGAAGATATGTTCAACATTGCTAATCATTAGAGAAATGCAAATCAAAACCACAATGAGATATCACCTCACACTGGTCAGAATGGCCATCATCAAAAACATCTAGAAACAGGGGCTTCCCTGGTGGCACAGTGGTTAAGAATCCACCTGCCAATGCAGGGGACACAGGTTCAAGCCCTGGTCCAGGAAGATCCCACATGACGTGGAGAAACTAAGCCCGTGAGCCACAACTACTGAGACTGCGCTCTAGAGCTCACGAGCCACAACTACTGAGCCTGCATGCCACAACTACTGAAGTCCACACCCCTAGAGCCTGTGCTCTGCAACAAGAGAAGCCACTGCAATGAGAAGCCCGTGCAGCAAAATGAAGAGTAGCCCCTGCTTGCCGCAACTAGAGAAAGCCTGCGTGCAGCAACAAAGACCCAACACAGCCAAAAATAAATAATTTTTTAAAAATCTAGAAACAATAAATGCTGGAGAGGGTGTGGAGAAAAGGGAACCCTCTTGCACTGTTGGTGGGAATGTAAATTGATACAGCCACTATTGAGAACAGTATGGCGGTTCCTTAAAAAACTAAAAATAGAACTACCATACGACCCAGCAATCCCACTATTGGGCATATACCCTGAGAAAACCATAATTCAAAAAGAGTCATGTACCACAATCTTCACTGCAGCACTATTTACAATAGTCAGGACATGGAAGCAACCTAAGTGTCCATCATCGGATGAATGGATAAAGAAGATGTGGCACATATATACAATGGAATATTACTCAGCCATAAAAAGGAACGAAATTGAGTTATTTGTAGTGAGGTGGATGGACCTAGTATCTGTCATACAGAGTGAAGTAAGTCAGAAAGAGAAAAACAAATATTGTATGCTAACACATATGTATGGAATCTAAAAAACCAGTACCGATGTGCCTAGTGGCAGGGCAGGATTAAAGACACAGACGTAGAGAACGGACTTGAAGACACAGAGGGGGAACGGTAAGCTGGGATGAAGTGAGAGAGTAGCATTGACATATATACACTACCAAATGTAAAATCGATGGCTAGTGGGAAGCTGCTGCATAGCACAGAGAGATCAGCTCAATGTTTTGCGACGACCTAGAGGGGTGGGATAGGGAGGGTGGGAGGGAGGCTCAAGAGGGAGGGGATATGGGGATGTATGTATGCATATCGCTGATTCACTTTGTTGTACAGCAGAAGCTGGCACGGCATCGTGGAGCAATTATACTCCAATAAAGATGTTAAAAAAAAATCCTTGTCAGTTGACTGATCATTTTTGTGGTGGTGGGTATTGCTATTCTGATGAGCTGGTGGCAATACTCTTTCCTGGCTTCTCCAAGGCCCTGCCTCTCGATGTTGGTGTGCTCCCAGCTTCATCCTGGTCCTCTCCCCTTCAAGCATCCCCCCTGTCCTAAGTGATCTCATCCAGTCCCATGGTTTTAAATATCATCCATATGCAGTTGACTCTCAAATTTATATCTGTGGACTTGGCCTTCAGATGTGTATCCTCCTGTCTACTTGACATCTTAACTTGTGCGTTTAATAGCCTCTCAGAATTAGGTGTCCAAAAACACACCTCATTTTTTAAAAATTTATTTTATTGAAGTATAGTTGAATTACAATGTTTTATTAATTTCTACTGTACAGCAAAGTGATTCAGTTATATATATATATTCTTTTTCGTATTCTTTTCCTTTATGGAAAGCAAATATATTTCCTTGTGCTATACAGTAGGACCTTGTTGTTTATCATTCTGTATATAACAGTTTGCATCTGCTAATCCCAAACTCCCACTCCATCCCTCCCCCACCCCCTCTCCCCCTTGGCAACCATAAGTCTGTTCTCTATGTGAATCTGTTTCTGTTTCATAGATAAGTTCATTTGTGTCATCTTTTTTAGATTCTGCATATAAGCAATATCATATGATATTTGTCTTTCTCTGTCTGACTTACTTCACTTAGTATGATAATTTCTAGGTCCATCCATGTTGCTGCAAATGGCATTGTTTTATTCTTTTTTATGGCTGAGTATTATCCCATTGTATATATGT
This sequence comes from Balaenoptera acutorostrata, assembly GCF_949987535.1. Classification (NCBI taxonomy): domain Eukaryota; kingdom Metazoa; phylum Chordata; class Mammalia; order Artiodactyla; family Balaenopteridae; genus Balaenoptera; species Balaenoptera acutorostrata. Next base: position 11,788,442 of record NC_080067.1, read on the forward strand.
ACCACATCTTCTTTACCCATTCATCTGTCAATGGACATTTAAGCTGCAAAAACATACCTCTTGACTGCAAACCTTTTCCTCAAGTCTCCCCTGCCTCGCTCAGTAAATGGCGGTATCTTTCAGCCACTTCTCAAGTCAAAATCTCATGAGTCATTCATAATGCCTCTGCCTCCGCCCATTCCCATATGTAATGCAATAGTAAGTTTTGTTGGATTTGTCTTCAAAATACATCCTCAACTGACTCACTCCATTTACCCGGCCCAGCCATGTCTCTTGCTAGGGCCCCTGTGACAGCCTGCTAACTAGTGTTCCTGCTCCCACTCTTGCCTTCATGGCCATCCCATTTCCACAGAGCAGCCATGGTCATCTTTTAAAAATGTAAAATGGATCTTGCTATTCCTCAACTTCAATCCCTCCAGTGGCTTCTCATCACCTATATAATAAAATCCAAACTCTTTCCTGTGGCCTCCCAGGCCCCACATCATCTGATATGTGACCATGTTCATTTCAACACCCCGTCCTCCCTATTCACTCTCTGGCCATCTCAAGGGCTGTCCAGCCAGCTCCCTGCTCAGGGTCTGTACCATCCCAATCACTCCTTCCTTCAGAGTGTAGCTGCCCCACTCCTCCTCCTCATCAAATCTCAGCTCAAATGCCATATCCACGGGGCTTCCCTGGTGGCGCAGTGGTTGAGAATCTGCCTGCCAATGCAGGGGACACGTGTTCGAGCCCTGGTCTGGGAAGATCCCACGTGCCGCGGAGCAACTGGGCCCGTGAGCCACAATTACTGAGCCTGCGCGTCTGGAGCCTGTGCTCCGCAACGGGAGAGGCCGCGATAGTGAGAGGCCACCGCGATGAAGACTGGCCCCCGCTCGCCGCAACTAGAGAAAGCCCTCGCACAGAAACGAAGACCCAACACAGCCATAAATAAATAAATTAATTAATTTAAAAAAAGAAAGCCATATCCGCAGAGAGCCTTCTCCATCTCCCGTCTGAGGCAGCCTCCACCCTCCAGCCTCTTTATTTGGTTTTCCTATGTTTTTTGTTGCTCATCATGGCAATTATCATTATCACTAACTGCAACTATTTTGTTTACTTATGTATTTAATTTTTTTTCCTGTCTTCCCTTAGACTATAAACCACAATGAAGGCAGGAATTTTGTCTAATTTGTTCACTGCTGGGTCTTCATTGCCAGAGGCCATCACATGACAGATGCTCGGTAAATATTTGTCAACTAAATAGTCTTTAAAAGAGAAGAAAAAACTTATTTTCATAATTTTAAGTTTATTTTGCAGAGTAAAGCCCCAGTAAAAGTCTTTTTTCATTATTTAATGTGAAATTTTGGTTTCCTTTATAAGTGGGTTTATTTAAGTGGCCTTTTCCTCTACCAGTTATCTTTGAATAATGAAGATCTCCTGTCTTGCGTATTTCCTTCCTTGGCTAGACTAATAAACTTGTGGAATAAGGAAGGGAGGGCAAGGCTGACATAATTTGTTCTTGGTTAACCCAAGCTAGATCACAGTGATCAATCATTTTTCTTCTGGGACACAGAAATGACCTTTCCCTTTAAAATCCATTCTAGAATCACGCCTGCAATCTGTTATACTCACTTTTGCAGTGAGTTTTGCAGTGTATGGAACCCTCTTTCTTTTTAATGGAACACTTTTTTTCTGTCTCCATGATTCTGGCACCAGTTAAAATATCTGCAGGTCCTTTAAGACCACAGATAAACATTGAAAGTTTCTCTCCTGGGTTCTCTAAGTACTCTGGCCTATAGTTCATCTGGGTCAAGACACTTGAGCTTAATTCAATTTAGGACACAAATAAAGGTTCTCATTAGAGGGGAGCAGCCACAGTGCAAGACAATTTGGCAATACTATATACCGATGTCACCAAGTCACAGAATTAAACAGATGCTTTGTGATCTGGAGGCCCTGATCCCTTTCAAAGAACTGGATTCTACGGCTCCTTGAGTTCTGAGAACCAGTCATCTGGGGGCGAAAAGCATTGTTGAAGGGTCTGAGGTCTGCTTTAAGGTTCTCTTCCCTCTTGCCACATGCCGTGGTCCTTTGGAGTTGGTAGGAAGAGAAGGGAGGGTGGGAGGAAGGCAGAGGGAACCTGCATCTCCTCGTCACCTTACAGCATCGCCTTAGTGCCAGGGTGTGGCCTGTGAGACTGAGCAGGTCGGCCCCCAGGGCTCTGAGGCTAACATATCCTTTCCAGAGGGTCAGCCACTCCTCACATCTCTGGACTCTCGCCAAATAGAGAAGTGTGAATTTTCTTGTATTGCCTGGATTTTAACTGCTGCCTCAAATTTACAGAGCACTGTGCCAGCTGGACAACATGTACCCTCCAGTCTGATCCAGTCAGGAGCTCCCAATTTGCCACCTCTGACCTAAGGCAGCAGGTAAAGATGGCAGGGTGGCCAAGAGAAGATGCTGATGTCAATTTCTTCAGCCACTGCCACCAGGATGTGGTGTGAATGCAGATCCACTCTTCCTTAGTCCAGAAGAGCAGTTCCTATTTTATAGGGGTTAATAAGCAGATGCAAATAATTTTTTAAAAATCCATGTTGCAGGGAATCTTCATTTAAATGGCATTGAAGTTTGACAGGAAGAGCCTTAATTTCACAGGAAGGAATCCCATGATTGCTTCCTTGGGGCACAAGTTTGGTGGGGACGTGTCTCCCCAAGTAGGAAGACCCTATGACTTTGTCATCTCCATGTTTGGGGCACTCAAATTGGCACCTGGAATTGTGCATACATGTCAGAGGTGCTTAAAAACGTATTGAATTCATTTTTCTGACCACTTTCAGCTTGCAGTTTTCACTTTTAAAAACATTTTCAAAAATCTCTTGTGTAAAATACCTGGTTCCCTCAGGTCTAAGCCATGGGGCAGAGGAAGAGAAGACAAAGGAAGCACCATGAATTAAAGTTTTGTCAGGGGACTTCCCTGGTGGTCCAGTGGATAAGACTCCGAGCTCCCAGTGCAGGGATCCCTGGTCAGGGAACTAGATCCCGCATGAATGCCACAACTAAGAGTCCACATGCTGCAACTAAAAGCTCCCATGTGCTGCAACTAAGACCTGGTGCAGCCAAAATAAATAAATAAATAAATAAATATTTTTAAAAAATAAAATGAAGTTTCATCATGTGCCAGTAATTCTGTAAATACCATTTTATTTAATCTCCACCTCTCTGATCGGGAGGCACCGGTGTGATTACCCTTATTGTACAGGCAAGGATACTAAGGTTCAGCTTGTCCAAAGTCAGCTCACAAAGGGTTCAGCTGGGATTTGAACCCAGTTAAGATATCATTTTTGTCATTGCAGCTCTCCAGGAGCCCCACCAAAAGAAGAGATTTCCATTGCACCTCTGTTTCCTGGAGGCCCCCAATGTCAGGAATGAAACCCGCATGATCCTTGAAGACCAGGTGAGCTGGACCCCACTTGCTACGGTAGGGAAGTGTATTGAGGCCACAGGAAAGGTCTTCCAAAGAGTTTTGTTCAACCCTTGGGTAACCTGGATCCCTATTTCCAAGTACAACAGAGAGTCGAACTGTCAGGGTTTTCCCTTTAAAATCAGTATGTTCTAAAAAAACGACAATTTATTATCTTTCCAGCCCAAACTTGTATAGCATAGGTCCCAATTAATGGTGTCATCGAGTCCCTCAAACTGGAAAGTTTGGAATCATCTTTGACTCTTCCCCCTCCCCCCCTCCCTCCCTCCCTCCACATCTTACCAATCACCAGCTTCCATGTAGTCTCAGATCCATTCCCATCTTTCTATCCCTTGATTCAGGGATGGATCATTGCTCCCTGGAACAATTTTAACAGCCCCTCCCTCACCCCCTTACGCCCGCCCTTCCCGTTTGATCCAGCTTAGATCCCATGAGCCACCATTAAATCCCTACACCTGCTGTCACCCACGATTCCCTCACCCCTCTTCCCCACCACTGTGGGAACCCAACATAATCCCAGCCTTGGTGAAATCTCGTGTTCTTACTACTTTCCACCTGTATCCTGATGCTGAAGTTGGGTAGGCAAAACCATTCATCCTGTGATGAGTGGTCTCCTTGAGAATCTCCAGCCACAGATGGATCCTCAGTGCAGCCTGACAATTATAATATATTCCCCTGGGCACTCACTTCCCAGCTCTGCTGGATAGCCATTCACATCTCTCCTCTAACCTCCAGGGTTGCTCCAATGCCCCCCATGCCCCCCTTATTCACAGCCGATGACCTTGCTCACAATTTCACTGAGAAAAGGGCAGTAACCAGAAGAGGCATCCTCATCTCTCAGCCTAACTATCTTGCTTTCTCTCCCACCAAGCTCCTGGGACCCCCTACACACGCTTCAGGCGCTGGAGTGCTCTTCCCCAAAGGGACGCGGGGTTTGTTCTCTCATTTCTTTGGGGTCTTGACTTAAAGTGCCCTTCTCAGGGAGCCTTCTCCATAACCACAACAGCACCCCTCTTTCTCTGTCCATCCCCTGCTTGGCCCTTGGCCCTGATCACCCTGACCTATTATACATTTATCTCCATGACAGCAGGGAGGTAGTGTCTTTTGTTCATAGTGATACCTTGACCTCTGGCATAGTGTCTAACACATATTAAGTACTCAGTTAATATTTGTTGGATGAATAAATGGACAAAACAAATGAACAGCATCTCATTGTCTATGGACTGTAGTTCAAAGGTTGAGCCTGTCACTCATGACCCTTGAGGACCTGCCCCAGACTCTACTTTAGGCTTCATCCCCTGCCCCTTCCACTTCCCACTGTCCCTCCTGGGTCCCAAGTTGAGACGGTCTCTCTCTCCACTATTCCTGACCGGTCCACGCCCTCCATGATTTCCCCATGTTATTGCCTATCTGGGAAGCCCTTTCTTTCTTTCTTTGGCAAAATCCTCCTCCCTTGTTTGAGGAAATTCTGTTTATTATTCAAGGCCCAGTGTCATCTTCTCCGTAAAACCACGCTGGCCCTTGCAGGCAGAAGATGGGATGACCTCTGTGTTCCCACAGAGTGTGACACAGCCCTTTACAGCAGCCAGGAGGGAAAGGGCTGCTCCTTCAGCCAGGTGAATGGCCAGCACTATCCCTCATTCTGCCCTAAACTCCATCCAAGCTCCCTGAGGTCAGCAGACCTTCTTACTTCCTCTCAGGCCTCCACTCCCGGGTGTTCATGAGTTTGGGGGAAAAGGTCACGTTTCTCTTTTCACAAAAAAGGCCGAGAACATTTTAAACACAGTTGGAGACCCTCTCTTCACCTGAAGACAGGAATGTGAGGTCCCTTGAACATGGCAGGATTTTCTTTGCATGTTTATTAAATAAACCCAAGTTTCTTTCCACACCTATGGAAATAGAAACATCCCCAAACACTCACTCCAACTGGGGGACTAAATAAGGAGAGGGTCTCTCTTTGCTGGACACTTGCTTGCTTTGTAATTCAGGGAGGAGGAGGCTTGGATGATAAACATGTGACACCAGTGAGGAGGTGGGGTTACAAAAGGAGAGGTTGACATTAATCCCATGAAAGAAACCAGATCATGACAAGTAAGGACCCAATATGGAGAAATATGTAAACCTAGGCTCATCCTGCCAGATACCTTTTTCCTCCTTCTTTCTAAATGTCAGCCCACTGTGCTCTGTGGCAACTGGGACAGCACAGAGGCTGTGATTTTCATCAAGGAAGACTTTCAGCTTGAGGAAGTGGAGGGGCAGGGAACAAACGCACATATTTCCTCCCAGTTTAACCAAACTACAAGGAGATAGTAAAAATAAATTGAACAGTGTGGACAAAGAATGCTGCAGCCATCAAGTCATCAGCCCTGCTGGCGAACCCTGCGGGGATTCAGGATGGAGAAACCAGGATACTGGCCCTAGATAGTTACGATGCACATCTAAGGAATAATTTCAATGAGCCCAGTCGCTTGCATCTTCACATACATAGAAAAGCATGAAAATCATTAACTTGAGATGTCTGTTTTTGTGATTAGCAGTCATCTTTTGATGTTTGGCTACATGTTTCCCCCCACCCCCAGCAAAAACTTTTAAATGTCCTGGCTTCCCCCACCTCTTTGGAGCAGTTCCTTCAGAGCTGCCTGAGAGGCTGCCTCCCGGGCTATAGTCCTCAGGACATTCCCCAAATAAAACATAACTCGCAACTTTTAGGCTGTGCATTTTTCTTCAGTGGAAAGCAGGGAGTATGTCTCCTAGTAAAGCAGTCCTCAGAATTCTGCTAAGACGTCGGCCATCCCCACTTTGCCCACATCACGCACCATGTGATCAGGCTGCCAAAAATCACAGCTCTGGTACAGGTGTGCCCCCCACCACTCGGGACCCCCCAAAGCCTGGCAAGCAGAGACGTGTTCTTGGAAACCACATCACACACAAGGCACTAAAAAGCTGACTGTTTCTCCAAAGGGGCAATGTTATAACTGGGTGATGAATTCTTCATAGGCGTTGACAAAATATAGATCCCAGGAAATAACCATACATGAGCAGCACCTTATCTAATGATCTCAATCATTTAAATTATTAAATTATATTTAAAGTCTTTTGAAATGGGCAAAAATGTACTGTGCCCCAAATACTCCACCAATGGGGTCTTGGGAGAGGTGATGAATCTTTTGAGTGAAGGAGGCAGTGGAACATTTATAGAAACAAAAAAGGATAACTCAGACTGTAGGATGTTTCCTCTAGCTCAGTGGTTCTCAAACTCTTTGTTGCCAGTGCTTCTTTATATTTTTTTAAGCCATTGAAGATCTCAAAGAGCTGTTGTTTATGTGGTTGCATCTACAGGTGGTTACTGTGTAGAAATTAAAACAATTTTAAAAACTTTTTTTATTAATTCATCTAAAAATAACAACACATTCATTACATGTTAACATAAATATCATAATTTTATGAAAAATAACTCATTTCCAAAATGAAAAATAAAATTGATTCCAAAACAAAACAAATAGTGAGAAGGGCATTGTTTTACATTTTTGCACATCTTTTTAACGGGTGGCTTTAGCAAGACGAAGCTGGATTCTCGTATCTTCTGCATTCAATCGGTTGTATCATGTGTCATGTAACTTCTGGGAAACTCCAGTGAATACTTGTAAGAGAATGAGAGTGGGAAAAGCAAGTCTTGTCTAGTATTTGTCTGAAACTAGTTTTGATCTCATGGGCATCCTGAAAGTTCTCAGAGACCTTCAGAGGTTTCCAGCCCATACCTTTAGAACCACTCATCTAGATCAATATGGCAGCTAAAATAAATACTAAGCATTTGCTTGGGTTACGAGCCACTTACATGGCTTGCCTTCTTAGTATGTGAGGTAGTCAGAAGTATAAGATTGCCCCATTTCCTGCCCCCTGCTGTACATATTCCTGTGAAATGTGGGAGCTTGTGAATATGATGGGGCAGTCACCACCATGATTAGGTTGTGAATACGGCACAGCTGACTTTATTCTGTGTGGACCTGACCTAATCAAGTGAATCCTTAAAAGGGACTGGGCTTTTCCTGAAGAGGAGATTGTAGTGTGAGATGGACTCAACCCAAGGAAATTCTCTGCTGCTGGCTTTGAAGATGGGGGGTGCCACGTGGCAAGGAATTCGGGTTGGCCCTTGGCTGAGAGCAAGGAAATGGGGACCTTAGTCCTACAACCACAAGGAACTGAATTCAGCCAGCAACCTGAGTGAGCTTGGAAGGACTTTTTCCTCAGAGCCTTCAGAAAGGAATGCAGCCTGATCAACACCCTGATTCAGTCTGGGAGACTCTGAGCAGAGAAGCTAGTTATACCCTGCCTCAACATCAGGCCTACAGAACTGTGAGGTAATGAACAAGTGCTGTTTTAAGCCACTAAATTTGTGGTAGTTTGTTACACAGCAATAGAAAACTAATACAGTATGCACTATTTTAAATTTATTTTAGAATTACACAAATAAGCATAAATACATCCTCCTTGTAAAAAATGAAAACATTATCGAGAGATTACAAGTTCCCTTTGACATGCCCAACCCCATCCTAGCCAATCTTGGGCCCCTCCATACTGCCTTTTCCAGGGCTAGCCACTCTTTGTTGGGTATGAATCTTCCTTCCAGACCCTTTTCTATGCATTGATGTGTATATGTATGTGTCAATAGAAATATACAGTACTGCTGTAGTTTATTTATTTCCCTTATTTTAACTTTAGAACATCATGCTATAGCTGACCCAGGTCTTCTAAAAATAAAACAACAAAAGTCTACAGTGATGTTCAGTGTTCAGGAGCAGTTTCCCTATATCCCATAAAGGCATTTTTTTTTAAAGAGACTACCTTTTATTTATGTATTTATTATTATTATTATTATTATTATTATTATTATTATTATTATTATTGGCTGTGTTGGGTCTTCGTTGCTGCACGGGGGCTTTCTCTAGTTGTGGCAAGCAGGGGCTACTCTTCTTTGCAGTTCACGGTCTTCTCTTGTTGCGGAGCATGGGCTCTAGGCATGTGCGCTTCAGTAGTTGCAGCATGCAGACTCAGTAGTTGTGGCTCGCGGGCTCTAGAGTGCAGGTTTAGTAGTTGTGGTGCACGGGCTTAGTTGCTCCTTGGCATGTGGGATCTTCCCGGACCAGGGATCAAAACCGTGTCCCCTGCATTGGCAGGCAGATTCTTAACCACTGCGCCATCAGGGAAGTCCCCCCATAAAGGCATTTTGAACCACCCTATTGCTCTTAGATCTAAGCTTAAACAGTAATGTAATTTGGAGGCTATTGTTTGAATGGTGATGATGAAGTTCCACCACTTGGGAAGCATTTAGAATCAGGGCTGACCTCACTTGTTTTCAACCTCTGTCTCAGTTTGTGACTCTTAATGGCCATCTTGACCCTGCCTTTATCCATCACTGGAAAATGAAAAGCAACTATGTCTTTAGCAGGGAACTTGAGAACATCTCACAAAGAATTACTGACTCTCACTTGATGTAAAGAACAGTGAACAGGTGTGACCTGTTCAGAACCAAACCCATGGTGTACACCTGTGTTACCTCCAGGAGACAAGGAAGCTCCTGGGATGGTGGACCACAGTGCCAGCGTGTGTAGGGCGGAATCTTGCCCAAGGAGTAACCCCCCCAACTTAGCTTTTGATAAAACCATCATAAGCAGGTTTCCCAAGGTTGGCTTTAATGACAGGCTCATGGAAAGAAGCTCCTTTCTCAAGCAAGTCTGCCCTCCGAACTTACAGAGCCCACAGGCCACAAGCTTCTGTGTAGAAAGTGTGTACGCTCTGCATTTTTGTAGTGAAGGAGACATTAGCAATGGCCAGTGGCAATGTCCATGCCTGCTTTGCTAAGGTCATCTGACCTTCTGCTCTCCTGACATCACACTGGCCCTGCCATTTTATAAAAGCACAAACATTCCCCTTATTCTTTGGCTTTTTGTGATGTTGAATTTGCCAGGCAAGTTCTGGCTCTCCGCTCATTCAGGTTGGGCAGGAAACCTCACCAGTTCATAAATCCTTGGATGGCGCGTGCCCATTAACAGGGGTTACACTCGCATCTCCTTGAGAAGGCTGTTCTGGCAGGCACCCACTCACCCACGCACATCCCTGATCAATGGATTTTCCATGCTTCCTGCCTCTTCAGGTAGGACCATCCCGCAACTGTGAAAGCACAGGAGCTTGCGTATGGAGCTCTGCTCAATGGGGTCCACAGCCTTTGGGCAAGGAATCCACGCAAGGAGCTGCAGCTGCTCCCTTCTTTGTTCTTTTGTGTCTATGTGAGCATATGTTTCAGTTCCCTTTTCTGGGGAAATCTTCAGGTACACCCATTTCCCCAGGTTAACCCAAGGGGACAAAAGTGCTTTGAGTATACACGGGTTTGAGTGAGTCTTGAAACTGGTCCAGGGTCACTGAGTACAAGCTTCTAAAGGTGCCTTCAGATGGTGGGAATACCCCAAACTTTCCTTCCATGCAGTCAATTGCCTCAGCAGAGGAGGGAGGGAGAGAAAAGCACCCTGACACCAGGCGGCCGACGTTGGGTAAATTGTGATCTATTCGGGCTGCTATGGTAAAAGGGGGTGAGGGCTCCCCCATTTCACCACCCTCACACTTTCCGGGAGTGAGGTTTTGTGACGGAGCCCCGGCTACCCCGGCCTGCCGGCCGGCCAGGTCTCGAGTCGGGGCCGCGCAGAGCGGGCGGGCTGGGGGCGGAGCGGGCGGCGCTGCGCTGCGCTGACGGCCACGGCGGAGAGGGGGCGACCGCGCCCACTTCCTCCTGAGCTGGGCCCGGGAGCCCGCGGCGGCGAGCGGCGCCTTCCGAGCGCGCCGGGCGGTGGCCAGACGGCTCCGGCCCAGTCTGCGGCCGCCACCCCCGCGCTCCCAAGTCCGCCGCCCGCATGGACGCGGCGCCGAAGCGGAGCCGTCCGGAGGAGCCGGCCGAGCTGCCGCCGCCAGCCCGGGACTCGGAGGAGGAGGAAGAGGAGGAGGGGATGGAGCCGGGGCTGGAGGAGGAGGAAGAGGTGGACCCCCGGATCCAGGTAGGGCGCGCGGGGGTGCACAAGGACCCCGGCATCTGCACTGAGCCCGCCTCGCAGCCACCTCCCCCAATCCCCCACCGGTGCCTGCGCCCGCGGGAGGTGGCAGCGTAAGTCCGGGGCTGGAGGAGAGGGTCTGAGTACCCGGTTTCACCCGGTTCCTGGGAGGCTGCGGTGCCCGCGTGGACGCAGCCTGACTCTATCGCCGGGATTCCCCGGCAGGATCCGGGGGTCGCAGCAGCGTGCCCCGCGCTGCGGGCGGTTGCGCAACAAAGAGGAAAGGGGGCGGGGGCGCCACGCCGGCGTCTGGGTACCCGGCCAGGCTCGCGGCGCCGCGGGCTTTGCACAACCTCCGGGCTCCGGGAGCCGGGCCGGCCGCTTAGGCGCGGGCTCCCGGGGCGGTGGGCGTCGTCGGCCCCTGCAGGCGGGCGGCCACCCGTGCCTGGGGGTCGGAGCCTCCTGCTGGCAGAGGTGTCCGGCCTGAGCCATCTCCCTTCTCCTCTGATTCATTGTTAGCAAACCGAAGGGCTTATTGTCACCACTGGCTCACCTCTCCGCTTGGCCTCCAACGGTTTAAAACCCAGCTTTTCCTCCTTATGAGGTCGGGTGTGAACAGAAATCTGGGACAAGCGGTGCGCATAGCTGACGCGCGAGAAGGCGGGAGGGTTGGCCTGGTTCCTGTGCCTCCATTTCTCTGGGAAATGATTAAAAACAATTTCCAAGCCGAGGTCTCGGAGTGACAGCTTAACCTCTTCACCCTCTAAGCAAAAAGCACAGCACATCCCTTTCCAAGACCCCTTTTTCTACCCTTTCCATAAAGCTTTCTTTTTTTAAAAAAAATATATATTGCTTTTCAGCATGCGCTGCAGTTTCTGGAGACTTAATTGGTTTTTCAGCGCGCAGATCAATTAAAAGCTCATTTAACTCAGCTGTTGCATTTGAATGAATTGTTATGGCAGGTTAGCAAGATAAAAATCAGGTGGAAAAATCTTTGCATTAGGAATTCTATTAAATAAAATCAGTTCTGGCTACTAAAGTTTGTTTTCTTGGTAGGGGAATTCTGTTCACAAGGTCCTTTGTTTGCTGAGTAAAATGAGTTAACTCCATGCTGGGCACTTTTTTACAAAATGTCAGTTTGTAAAAGTTTATTTAAAGGATCAGGATTAAAGCTAGTTTTAGTTGTTTGTTTTGTAAAACAGCCAGGTAGGTTGAATAACTGGCAGTTTGAAAAGACTTTTCATTCCTACAGAAAAATACTCAACCATGGATGAGATAATGCCAGAATTGTACTCTTGATTTAAATTGTTTCATTGGGTTTATACTTTAGGCTTGGCTTTGTTTTCTTTTATTATCTTTTCTGCAAAATCCTTGATCTAAAGCAGAAAGCATTGTTTTGATTCAGCCTCTAAACCATTTGTAACAGGTGGGTTTACCTGAAGGCACATACCTGGAATAAATAATTGACCTTCTAAGAAAAGACAAATTCCTAGGACCTTAAAGTCATTTTCAAAAAGGCCACCATCAAGAAAAAGGTTTCAGAAATGCTGACATTTATTCTTCCAGCCAAGGCTCAACTGTTTTCCTTGAGGATTAACACTGACTCGTTCCTCTTCCTACAAATTGTGCCAGAGTAATTTGCAGGTACTGGGGCTGAGTCATACTGGAAACAAAAGACAAATCCCTGAATCTTTTTTCTGTCCCTTTTCTTGATCAGGGAGAACTGGAGAAGTTAAATCAATCCACGGATGATATCAACAGACGGGAGACCGAACTTGAGGTACGGAAAGCTGGGTCTCTTTTCTCAGTGAAGTGGCGTCTGTCCCGCTGACTCCAGGCTGGTTCATTTTGTTTTAATAGCTGGAGGGTGGTTGCTCGCATTCCCTCCTCGAAGTTGAGCAACAGCCTGCTGCCTGACAGAATAAATTACACCACTAGGCCAGCTTGTGGGTGGAACACGTGTGGATCCAGTGTCACGTGGTTTTCATCATGGAAGCTCCGAGGGGCCCAAACCAAGGGCATTACACACGCTTAAGCCCTAAAGTTAATGTGTCTGTGGAAAAGTTAAAAGGACTGAGAGGAAAAGTAGCTGTGTTCTTTAATGGACAAGAATGAATGAGCTCACAAAATCTTTTAAATATTTTAGGGCGGCTTCTTACACTGGTACTTGGAAATATTGTGTGTTTCCTCAGAAAGACTTAGACTTGTTTGACTTTCCGGCCCTAATCATTCACCCCCCTTCCACTCCCCTGCTTTTTTTTCTTTATTGTCTGCTTGTGCGTAGAATATAATGATCTTAATGGTACTGAAAAGCTGTTTAGACTGGGAAGGGCTTTCCTGCTGGGAAGAATCTTGGGAGCCGAGAGAACTTGATTTGAATTTCATGAGCATCTTCCAACCTGAGTGTAAACAGATTAGCATTCTTCACAGCTCCCACTTAGTCCGCATCCCTTTTCAGCACTGGTTGGTTTTACCATCCATCAGATTTGAACAACCCCCTGAGAGGGTCTGAGAGCTGTGGGAGGACCCGTTTCTGTAGCAGGAGGAATGGCAGGGAAGGTCAGCGGAAGGGGCAGGACACCGCTGGTGCCTAGAGTGAGGGGGTGGGAGATAGGAATGTAACCTTAGCAGCAACAGCCTGGCGACCTTGATTTCTGCCTGCATGTCGAGGCCCTGGAGGTACTGTGGCCCAGAGGGTTAAAGCTAGTTTTCTGAGCTGTGTGTGAAGCGTTCTTGCTCTGTTCTGATTACAGGTGTCTATGAACACTCTTCTCCCCAGGTGAAGTACAATCTGTGTGTTTAAATTTTTTTCCCTTACGATGAATCAAGTCTCTTCGTTGGGCAATTGAAATCTCTCAGAATCTCGCATTTGTAATACATTCAACAACAAAACCCCTACCATTTCTGTCAGGATTTGGCATTTCCAAAGTGCTTTTACAAGCTTTCTCTCCCTCCTGTCTGTCACAGCAGGCCAGAGCTGTGCTGTCCAGGATGGCAGCCTTTTGCCACGTGTGGCTATTTGAATTTAAACTTAAATTAATTACAATTAAATAAGATTATATTTCACTTCCTCAGTCACAGTAGCCACGTTTCGAGGGCCCAGTAGGCACTGCATTGGACAGATCAGAGAAGACTCCCATCATCATAGAAAGTTCTACTGGACGGCGTGGGCCTGGCAGGTAGGGACCGGCAGGGACCACCTCTTCTCCAGGGGAGGACACGGAAGCACAGCGTCCTCACTGTTCAGCGACATGGCAGAGCCTGGTCGTTTTCCAGGTCCCCTCCAGCTCTCGTATTCTATCCCAAATATGAACAGACAACTTAGAAATCGTTTTTTTGTTTCTTTTTTTTTTTTTTTGCAAAGTACTGGTTTATTCATTCAACACATATCTGTAGGCCTGCTCGATGCTGGCCCCTGTTCTGGTGGCGCTCCCCTTCTGAGGGCACAATTGTTTCATCTCTTAACTCTTTTCAGCCTTGATTTCTGAGCCCTCTTTCGGAACACACTTAGGTCTTTGTGTGTCACAGGAAGCCACGGGACAGGTGTTTCCTGCCTGCCTCTGGAGAGTATTCGGCAGTAGCCGAGAGAGGTGGTCAGGGCTGGCCTGTGTCACTGGCTGCCCTTTCCATGGCATTATTATAACCCGGGTGGACTCAGGCAAGTATAGTGCCAAGCTCTGTACGTCATGAAAACTTCCTAGCAGCCACGCTCAAAAGCAACAGGAAGCAGGTGAAGTTAATTTTAATCTAGTTCCTCTAACCCAGAATGTCCAAGATACAATAATTTCAATATGGAATCAATAAAATCATGAATGAGATGTTTTACATATATTTTTGTACCAAGTCTTGGAAATCTTGTGCATCTGTTACACCTAGAGCACATCTCACTTTGGACCAGCCATGTTTCAAGGGCATAGGAGGTGCACGTGGCCCTGGGCCATAGTGGGCGTCTAATCGGGGGGTTTCAGCCTCTGTGCAGGCCCTCTGGATGCTTGTCATGCTCCGGGAACCCGCCAGGGACCTTGTGGCCCTGTGTGTGGAGGGCTGTGTCCCTTCAGGCCAGCACTGGCCACCCACCTTGTGTTGGGCACTGTGGCCCCTGCAGATACAGGTAGATATGGGTACAAGACAGAGGCTTTGCCTCCGGGAGTTGACGTTTCAGGTGGGGGTGAGGCGTGGAGGGTTGGCTAGTAATTACTGATTGTGATGAGTCCAGTAGAAGAGTGATGTGACAGAGGAGCCTCCAGAAGACACCTGAGCAGAAGCCTGCCGAGCAAGGGAGCCCGTGTTTGGAGTGGCAGATGGAGAGAGCAGTGGGGATGCTGGCGGGGGGCGGGGGTGGGGATGCCAGAGGACGCGGGGCAGGAAGCAGCCCCCTTAGTATATGGTCAGTTGTTCTTATTCGCAGTTGTCCTTATTTCACTAAGGTCGCTGTGAACCTTGAATTAGTGAATACTGAGCCGTGGCTCCTAAGGGAGACGTTGTGACCAGAGGCTTTCGGGAACTTAAACCTCATTAGGCTCCTGTGAGCCTCTGGTCCCAACACCTTCATCCACTGATCAGTATGTAATTGTGTGTTATGTGTGTTTCTGTTTAAAGACACCTTACTTAATGTGTATTGTTGGTTGAACTTGGCCATCAGCACCATGGCTCAGCCTGACTGAAGCTCATTTAACACATGTTTTCTCCATAATGCTCACCACAGCTTTCCTGGGCTTAGGACACTAGCCAGCACTTCAGCACTAGGCTTGGGGGCCGTTTTAAACAGCCAAATCACCAACACAAAGCACAAAAGTGCAGAAAGCGTGGCACTAAATGGACTGTGTAAAGGATGTTTGTTTACAGCATGAGAGCTGGACCAGGGTGGAGGGCGTCTGTTCGTCCTCCCTGGAAGCAGGCACGTTGGGCTACTGGAGTTTCTTGCCACTCTGTGCAGGTCCACAAATGACTGTAGAGCAGCCCGGTATTGATTTTGGAATCAGTTTTAGTGAGCAGGCAGATTCACAAATTTGGGATCCACAAATAATGAGGACTGACTGTATATAATTCGCAGCCACTAGGGGAGGGTCTTTTGCTGTCTGCATTTCCTTTCCTTTGCTTTTTGATTATGGTCTGCAGGGCCCAGCACCCCTCCTGACTTTGAGTCATTAAAGCAAATTGGTGACCCCAATGTTCATAGCACTATTTACAATATCCAAGATATGGAAGCAACCTAAGTGTTCATTGACAGATGAATGGATAAAGAAGATGTGGTACATATATACAATGGAATATTACTCAGCCATAAAAAATGAAATAATGCCATTTACAGCAACATGGATAGACTTGGAGGGCATTATGCTAAGTGAAATAAGGCAGACAAACACTGTATGATAGTGCTTATATGTGGAATCTAAAAAATACAACCAACTAGTGACTATAACATAAAAGAAACGACTCACAGATATAGAGAACAAACTAGTGGTTACCAGTACAAAGTATTGGGTGTAGGAGAGGCTCAAGGATGTATTGTACAACACGGGGGAAATAACCAATATTTGGTAATAACTGTAAATGGAAGGTAACCTTTCCAAATTGTATAAAAAAATTGAAAAAACAACGAATTGGTGACCAGTTTGTGGCGCAGTTGCCCCTGGGCAGCCGGAGCTGAGGTGTCAGCTGGGATTCGCCTTTGGATCCCATTCCATGTCTCTGCAGTTTAAATGGGAGATGACCAAAGGTGTCTGATGGCTGGCCTGTTGTCAGGCAGACACCTGCCCCTTTCCATGACCACGGTTTGCCTCTGACCTTGTCTGGACAGCATGGTATCCCCTTGGCACTCTGATTTGTGTTGAGAGAGCCAGCCTTTTCAAGCTGTTGAATGGAGTAACCTTTTAACCAGAGAGGTTCTTGGATATAAGCCTGATGTTTCAAGTTAAGAAAGCACATGTATTTTCCCACAGGTGCATTGGTTAGTCAGCTTTAATTATTAACTTATGGAGTATTTTTTGAGCACCTACTATTTGCTTATGTGAAAGCCCGTCTGGAGGGAGCGAGCCTTGGGGCCTTTTGCGGGAAGGGCGTTCCAGCAGTGGCAACAGCCCGTGCTAAGGTGAGAGAGAGAGAGGGGCCTGGCCCGGCTGAGGACCAGCCAGGGGGGCCAGTGCGCTGGGGGTGGGGAGAGCGATGGATGGAGAGAGATAAACAGGTCATTCAGTGTGCAGCAGCCCTGACAGGTGAGGCAGTCCAGGTAAACGTGCGGATGCACTTTTACAATGCGTACCCAATAGAGCGATCTCTTCTCAAATGTTTGTTAAAACAAGAGGCAGCACAGAGAGTTTCTAAATCATTGTAATCAAGATTTGTAATAGTCCATGCCAGTTATTTATTTTTTACTATGATGTGTAGTGTTTTTGTATTCCCTCTGCTTCCTCTGAAGGCGGGCTGTTCTAGGGTGTGAAATGGTCCAGGAGGAGGAGGAAGAGGAAGAGGAAGGACACAGCCAGGCCTACTTGCCCACAGACAGCTTTTCTGGCTCTGAGTAATCACAAGCTGACTTTTCCAGCCTGTCCTTCGCTGGGGAGGCAAAGGCGGTTGATTGTAAATGGCCGTGCGCTTCCCCTCAGTGCTTGGGCCAGGGCGGTTTGAAAAGCATTTGATTCTGGACATCTGTGTGCCTCAGACTCGCATAAGGCCTGCACCCAGAATCTGCCTTTGCCCCTGCCAGAGACCAGCAAGAAGACTGTCCTGAGCTTGGAAACTCGGGGTCGCGGGGAGGAGGGGGTGAATTGGGAGCAGCCTCGTCTCTCTCGTAATGAATTTTTCACACGAGTTAGGGGAAGAGAGAGATTCTTTTCTGAGAGGACAGTGCCGTCACAGCTTAGCACTTTCCCCTTGAAGACGTGTGTGTGTGTGTGTGTGTGTGTGGTGCATGAGTGAGGCTGGGATCTCTTTTGTAGCCAGATTAGATCTAGTTTGAGGAAACAGTGGAACAGTGGCCTGGAGGCGTTCATGGAACTGGCATTGAGGGCCCCCTGCGGGGTTCTCACCTTGCAGGGAGGCAGTGGGGGGGGGCGGTGAGGGGGTCCTGGATTCAAGCCTTGGCCACAGAGCGAGGGACCCGGGCAGGGTCTTGGGAGCCGGGGGACGCTTTGCTGCAATAGGGGGCATTGGAGTCAAGGCCTGGGGACCCAAGTTATTTGGGAGGATAGGAGGGGACCAGTGCAGACATCCCTTGCAGCCTGTGCAGTGCTAGGGGCGGGGAGCATTGTTGATGGGACCCTTTGTTCATTGGCTGGTTGTAAAGATCAACACACTTGAGGTCTTTACTGGGCCTCCTGGGCCCCCGAGCTGGGGCTACTTTTGTCCCCACAGCTCTGACCTGAAGTTTGGCCATCGGAATAGTAGGACTTAGGGCTTCCTGCTTGGGTGGTGGTCCCACACTGCTGCTGGGATGTTGGGGGACAGTGACTTTTGACCCATGAGTTGCACTTGTAAGAATTTATTCTAAGGGGTTAACTGGGCAAGGATGCAGGTCCAACAGTGCTCACTGAAGCATTGTTTAAAAATGTTGGAAAAATTGTGAATCTGCATGACTGTCAGTAGGGGGTTGAGGAAATAAATGAATACCAAGCCCGGGTGATAGCTAAGAGAATCCAGGCTTTTAGATGATGACACAGCTTGTTATTAACCTAGAAAGGCATCTGAATGGAAAACAGGTTCCAAAAGCTTGGAGTCATGATTTAGACTCATGATGCTATTCTAAAAAATATGTTTATATGCATAAAAATATCAGGAAAGGATTACATGCCAGTTATAGCTGGTGAGAGTTGAACAAGACGTATTCTCTTTATACTTTTCTGTATTTTCTGAATTATTTGCACTGAATTTGTATTACTTTAGAGTCAAGGGGGAAAAACCCCAAAGTCATGGGGAAGGGGTGGGTGGAGGGACGTTTTGGCATCAGGTGACGTGGTTAGAACCTGAGCTCTGCTGACTTTTGGGGGAACTTGCCCCTTTGGAGCCTGAGTCCCCTCGTCTGTGAATTGGCGTTGTTATTCTTCCTGGGTGGCCTGGGGGACAGGAGGAGACACTGTGTGAGGGAGGGCTTTGCTAGCTGCACAGCCTGGGTGAGGGAGAGGCTTCCTGCGTGCGGGGCTGGCAGCGAGCGCTGGGGACCACCGGGGACCACCGGATGCAGAGAAAGTTCCATCGAGATGTGCATTGGAGCCAGGCCCACCGCAGCTCTGCCCTCTTCCCCCCAGGCCCCGCCGTGACGTCTCTTTGTCAGAGAACGGCTCCGGGCAAGGGGCCAGAGAGAGGGCTCATAAGGCTAGGATTACAGCAGGGTGGACTCTGCAGTCTCTGGAGCAACAGGGCTTTGCTCTGTGGCTGGTCTGCAGGGTGTGGAAATCAGTTGTTTCCCTGCATGAGCCCTGCTGTGTTAGGCTGTCTTCTCCTGGGATATGCCTGGCACATAATGGGTGCTCAGTAGATGTTTGAGTGGATGAACGTCAACAGGTCGCCCCTTCGTGGCTGTGTGACCTTGGGCAAGTTACTTAATGTCTCTGGGCCTCAGTTTCCTCATTCCATTGCTGATGCGTAGTAAGCCATCAATAAACATCATTGCTGCTGTTACTGGAGCAGGGCAGGTGAGGGCTGCAGCACGGTGGCTACTTGCAGAAGGACTTGTGTCCATCCTGGAATGTCTTTTCTGCTTGTTTTTGTCTGCTCTTCAATAATCATGATAGCTAATAATAATAACAATAATAATAATAAATGCCTACCATGTACCAGACCCTGTTCTAAGCACTTTGCATAAAGTCACTGAATGCTCAGCACGACTTTCTGTGATAGATTCTATCATCCCCATTTTGCTTATAACAAAACTGAGGCCTGGAATTCAAGTGTCTTGCTCTCGAGGAGTTGCCCAACTGCTCTGTTGACGTCGTCTGTTGACGTTCTTTGTTGTGGGGGGCTGTCTTGCCCACTGTAGGAGGGTTAGCAACATTGACTCACTAAAGGCCAGTCAACCGCACCCCCACCCCCCAGTTGTGACAGACAAGCATGTCTCCAGACTTGCAAGTGTCCCAGGGGAGGGGGGCAAAGTTGCCCCTGGTGGTGAACCAGTGCCCTAGAGCAGTGCCATCAAAGTGTGGTCTTTGTATCGAAGGACCAAGCTGGAATTGCAGAGTCTTGGGCCTCACCCAGACCTGATGACTCAGAATCTCCTGGGGTGGGGGGGGGGGCAGCGGTGCCCAGGAGTCTGTCCTCACCGGCACTAGCAGCCTCACGCATATCCATTAGGCTGTGTTCTGGTCATTTGTGTATTTGGCTCCCCCACTGGACTAGGCCCCTGGAGGGAGGGGCTTGGCCTCCCCATCTTTGTGCCCTAGTATCTCATGCGGTGCCTGCACACAGGGGTACGATGAACGTCAGAATGAATGGCTAGAGTTTGTGGTTAGAACCAAACACCTCGTGGACTCGTGGCTCTTGGCGTTGCCATACACAGTGTCCTGCAAAACAGGCAGGTCCCTTTTCCCTAGTGCCTGCTCTGGAAATGCACTGGTCCCTGGGCTTTCCTTAGGCAGGGCCAACCCTGGGCACAATGGCAACACTGCTAAAGCACGACCTGTGACCTCCTTCCCCTCCCCTAAGCCCTCACTCCCAGAGGTCTTAGCTCATGGAGGTATATGATTCTGCCCTGCTTGGAGATGCCAGGGTTTGAAGAGTGTTTTGCATTAAAATAGGATGACATGTGTGGTTGTGGACCCATGACCATGATCTATTTAGTGGAAAAAAATCTAGTGGGGGAAAACATATAAAGCTATGTGTAGAGTATACGTAGAAGCATATATACATACAGTAAAAGAACATCTACATTTAACAGAAAAAATGTCTAGAACAGAGATATTCATAGTGTGGTCCACAGGCTATGATCTGTTTGTTACCAATTAAGGTGAAGTACATAGAGAAATGGAGAGTAAGACTTTAGAAATTCTTCTCTTTAGCAGTTTGACATTGCTGTGACGTCCAAGTGGCTTTTCACTTTTCTAGTTTATTTTTGTTGTATTCTGCAGAAGTGTTGATTCATGTTGGTTGGTGATGGGGGGGAGGGATGCATTACCGCAGAGTCTGAGAAGTATGTACCCTCAGATGTTACTAGTGGTTAGTGCTGGTTGCTAAGAATGCTGGTGATTTTAATTTTTCATTTCTTGATGTTTTCTGAATTATTTGCAATGACCATATTTTATCATTTTCATAGGCAGGGCATGAGGGTGGAGAACAAAGCACCATTATAAAAAGATGTCTTTATGAGTCAAAGAGAGGAATGTCTTCGGAAGGAATTTTAGGAACGATGAAGGCTGGTGCGAAAAAACTTTCAGATTGGTAGTCCCTGCCCTAATTGTAGATAAACGCAGATGTTGGTGGGTTTGCTTGGTGAATTACTGTATTGTTAAACTCTCATGTGGTAATTCACGGAGGGATGAAAAGTGCCTTAAAGGCATTTTAGAATCGTCTGCAGCCAAGAGACCCTCATTTATGAAAATACAAAACAATCACCAAGATAGAACAGTGGAAAACATTCCAAATATTAAGAATATTTAGATATTCAAACTTAGTTACTATATGGATTTGAGTAGTAGCATCCTTTCTACATGGATAAAGACTTGTGGGCACATATAAGTGGGCGTCATTCACTGTAGTCACTTAGGCAAAATGATATTAGTGTGGGATGTTGGCTAGAATATAGAAATAGCTGTCAATATTGAAATGGAGTCTACTGCTTTAAAAAAATCAGATGTGCGGGCTTCCCTGGTGGCGCAGTGGTTGGGAGTCTGCCTGCCAATGCAGGGGACACGGGTTCGAGCCCTGGTCCGGGAAGATCCCACATGCCGTGGAGCAACTGGGCCCGTGAGCCACAACTACTGAGCCTGCGCGTCTGGAGCCTGTGCTCCGCAACAAGAGAGGCTGCGATAGTGAGAGGCCCGCACACTGCGATGAAGAGTGGCCCCCGCTTGCCGCAACTAGAGAAAGCCCTCGCACAGAAACGAAGACCCAACACAGCCAAAAATAAATAAATAAATAAATTAATTAATTAATTAAAAAAATCAGATGTGTCTTTCTTTTAAACTCTAAAGACCAGTGAAATAGTATGTAAACTTTCCTGGCCCCTTAACTGGCACCATTGTGGGAACATGGGCCATTGCTGTTGTGACTGTGTCCCCACCTTTATCCGGGATACCTTCCCTCTGACTCCAGGGTGTCTAGGGGTGTCCCCACCTCAGAAGAAGACAGGCTCTGAGGGTTGGCAGATCCATTGTTGTCCCCGCGGTTGATAGAATCTTCAGATACCCCTGTTGGCAGAGAGCTGTGGTCCCTGTGGGCTGCAGCCTTTTAATATTGAGCTGTTATTTTTCCTTCTGAGCGTTTATTGTAGGAACTTTGAACATAGCGGTGTATTTGTGTGTGTGTTGGCTGGATGAATTAAACATCTATTGAACCTCATCCTTTGGCAGCATCCCGGGTATCTTCGCCCAGCCCTCCTTTCCGAGAGTTACTTAATCTGCCTATCGCCACATAGATGCTTCTAACAGTAGAGACTGTATCCCTTTTATGCAGTACATCTTAACCAAGAGTCTCACGATAATTTGCAAATTTGCAAAGGCACTCTTAGCTCAGGGAATCAGCCTCTTTCATTTCCTTAAAGGAAGATGGAAAACAATTTCGTTCTATTTTTGCCTGACTTTTTTCCTTTGCTGTGTTTTGCTGGATTATCCAAGAGATATTAATGTTTGCTCTGACAGAAAGAAACTGCCAGCAGGGAGACAATGACAGGAACATCCGCTGTTTATTCTCACTGCAGCCAAACCCACTTAATGTAAACGCATACTCTGTGGCATCAGACTCACCCGAAGCATGATGAACGGGGTTCGGGTATTTTCGTCCACCTGACCCTTTTGTTGCCAACACGCAAAAGGCTTCAGCTTCGTTCTGATAAGATATGAAACGTGCAGATTTGATGTTCTCTTCCCTGGTTTTTGGCTTTTAAAAAAATAATTAATTAATTAATTTTTGGCTGTGTTGGGTCTTCGTTGCTGCGCGCAGCCTTTCTCTACTTGCGGGGAGCAGGAGCTACTCTTTGTTGCAGTGCGCAGGCTTCTCATTGCGGTGGCTTCTCTTGTTGCAGAGCATGGGCGCTAGGTGTGCAGGCTTCAGTAGTTGCAGCACGTGGCCTCAGTAGTTGCAGCACAGGGCTCAGTAGTTGCAGCACGCAGGCTCAGTACTTGCAGCACACAGGCCCTAGAGTGCACGGGCTTCAGTAGTTGTGGCATGCGGGCTCAGTAGTTGTGGCTCACGGGCTCTAGAGCGCAGGTTCCGTAGTTGTGGCGCATGGGCTTAGTTGCTCCGCGGCATGTGGGATCTTCCCAGACCAGGGATCGAACCTGTGTCCCCTGCATTGGCAGGCGGATTCTTAACCACTCTGCCACCAGGGGAGTCCCAGCTTTTTTGGAAGAAGAGATGAAACGAAGATGTCCTTCCCTGTGGTTCTGGTTACTATTTCTACCTAATGAATTACCCCCCAAACTACTTTACCCCAAATCAAATGCTTTATTTTGCCCATGATTTGTTGGGTCGGGAATTTGGAGAGGACTCCGCAGGGTGGTTCTCGCTGGAGGAGTCTCGAGCAGTTGCAGGCAGATGTCGGTGGGGGTGGGGTGGGGTGGTGTGCTCATCCGAACGCCCGACAGGATTGGGTATCCGAGGAGGCCCACTCCTGTGTCTGGCCGTGGATACTGGCTCTTGGCTGGGGGCTCAGCTGATCAGTGTTTACATCCGACCGTCCCAGCGTGGCGTTCCCAGGTACTGTGACCTCCTCATGGTGCCTGGCTTCCCACAGTGGGCATCCCAAGATGACCAGGTGGGAGCATCACAGCTTTGGCAGTCTCATAGCAGCACTTCTGTCGTATTCTGCTGGTCCAAGCAGCCATGAGCCTGCCCAGGTTCAAGAGGAGATGGCCCAGACGCCACCTCTTGATGGGAGCAGTCCTAAAGCATTTCGAGCCCTGTTTTAGAATGGCCACACTCCTGGTGGTGATACAGAGACAGTGACTCGTTCTGAGGCCCGCGGGATGTCCGTTTGCTTCATGAACAGCCACATTTCAGAGTGCCTTGCCGAATTGCTTTAATAGTTAACCAGCCAGCAGAGCAAGGACTTTGATTTGTACTGTCAATAACCCTTAAACCAGCCAGCGACAATTAAAGCTCTTAAGAGGGAGCAGTTTTGAGCAGTGCTATGGGTCTTGCGATAGGGAATTCTTTGCTTTGCCTATTTCTTAAAAATGTTGTCTGAGAGAATATTATGCCGTGGCTTCAATGCCTATTACAGAAAATTAGTGGAGCCTAGAGTCCCCAAAGTACAGTAGCTAGACAGACACTTTATAAATTCAGGGGGAAGGTTCTTAAGCTCCTTGGATAGCTCTTGAGCGCTGCTTTCTTTCCCTGCCACGGGTTTTGCTAGCGTCCCCACTGCAGAAATAGGATCCTGGTATTGCATGCATTTGCTGGAAGTTGGATCCACTCCCCAAGTTGGAACTTGTTCGAGCAAATCCTACTTTGATGCTGTGAACCTTGGGATCAAAAAAGCATAGGAAAACTTGTTTTGGAGCTAATAGAGGAAAAGCATGGGCTTGGGAGTTCAGGAGAGCTAGGTTTGAATTCTCCCTCTGCCTTTTCATAAGCTGTGCAGTCTTGGCAAGGTTTTTAGCTTTTCTGGGCTTTTCATTTCCTTCTCTCTAAAGTGGGAAGAGCAATACCTATCTTGCAGGGTTGTTAAGGATTAAATAAGGTCATGATTTTAAAGTGCCTGGCACAGTACCTAGCATATAAAACATTCAACCAGCTTCGGTCCTTCCCTTTCTAACCATTGCTATTTATTGAATAACAACACCTGCCTCGACTATTTATCAAAAGCTTATTGTATTCCAAGCATTGTGCTAAGTGGTTTGTGTAGTTTATCCTGTTAGTTCTCAAAACTAACACAATGTCTTGAGGACATTGATGAGACATGGAGATTGAACCAGTTCTCACGGGTCACATGGCCAATGGGATGAGGACCCAAGATTTGAATCCAGGAGTCTGAGGCTGGAGCCCATGCCCTGAAGTAGTTTTTAATATGTGTGTTTGTGGGTGTGGAGGCTTTATCTTCTGAGGTCCTCACCGGGGCTGGTGAGATGAAAGAATGCTGATCTAGAACTTAGGGGACCAAGTTTTCAGTCTTTACCCTGACACTCGCCAAATACATACACATCCTTGGGAGAGGCTTCAGTTTCCTCCTTTGTGAAATGGCAGCCTCTAAGCTAAATGATGGGCAATGGCTTTTCCAGCCCTGATATTGAATGACCGAGATTTAAAAAAAAAAATTTATTTTATTGAAGTATGGTTGATTTACAATGTTGTGTTAATTTCTGCTGTATAGCAAAGTGATTCAGTTATACATATATATGCATTTTTTCATATTCTTTTCCATTATGGTTTATCACAGGATATTGAATATAGTTCTCTGTGCTATACAGTAGGACCTTGTTGTTTATCCATTCTCTATATAATAGTTTGCATCTGCTAATCCCAAACTCCCAATCCATCCCTCCCCCATCCCCCCTTGGCAACCACAAGTCTGTTCTCTATGTTTGTGAGTCTGTTTCTCTTTTGTAGATAAGTTCATTTGTGTCATATTTTAGATTCCACATATAAGTGATACCATATGGTATTTGTCTTTTTCTGTCTGACTTTCTTCACTTAGTATGATAATCTCTAGGTCCATCCATGTTGCTACAAATGGCATTATTTCATTCTTCTTTCTGTCCGAGTGGTATTCCATTGTATATATGTACCATGTCTTCTTTATCCATTCATCTGTCAATGGGCATTTAGGTTGTTTCCATGTCTTGGCTATTGTGATTAGTGCTGCTATGAACATTGGGGTGCATGTACCTTTTTGAATTACAGTTTTGTCCAGATATATGCCCAGGAGTGGGATTGTTGGATCATATGGCAGCTCTATTTTCAGTTAAAAAAAAATTATTTATTTATTTGGCTACGCTGGGTCTTAGTTGTGGCATGCAGGATCTTTGTTGCTGCGTGCAGGATCTTCATTGTGGCATGCGGAATCTTTAGTTGCAGCATGCGGGATCTTTTTTAGTTGCGGCATGCAGGATGTTTAGTTGAGGCATGCGGGATCTTTAGTTGCAGCATGCGGGCTCTTTTAGTTGCGGCATGCGAGATCTTTAGTTGCGGCATGCAGGTTCTTTTAGCTGCAGCACGTGGGATCTTTAGTTGTGGCATGCGGGATCTAGTTCCGTGACCAGGGATCGAACCCGGGCCCCCTGCATTGGGAGCGTGGAGTCTTAACCATTGGACTACCAGCGAAGTCCCTATTTTCAGTTTTTTGAGGAACCTTCATACTGTTTTCCATAGTGACTGCACCAGTTTACTGGAATGATTGAGATTTTGATTTGAATCTAGCCACATGCTGAATGAGCTGAGTCCCCCTCCGTCTTGATGATGGGGAAATAGAAAACATTGGTCAATCTGTGCTGCAGCCAACTTAAAGTTTGATCTTTATTGAAGCAATACTTGCACATAGTTGAAGAAAAGGCCCTGAGAAAATGAAAGTCCTCTGCCTCATTCCTTCCCACCCCCAGTTCTGCTAGAAGCAGCCACTTTTCCTGTTTTTAGCCACTTCTTCTGGGTTCTTCCATGTCTCTTAAACCAATGGCAGTGGATTTTTACTTTGTTTCCTTTGCATCCTTCGTCCTCCTTTCTTTCCGTTCTGTTCCGTGAGCTGCAGTCAGAAGGAAGGTCCTCCAAGAGGAGCAAGGCAGCAGCTTGCCTGGAGTGCTGGGCGGGGGATGCGTGCTTTCCACAGAGGCCTCACTGCCTGGTCGCTCGAGCTTCCCTAGGCCGGGCCGTGAACTCACCATTGCCCTCATGCTGACACTCATGTTAATTCTAAAACAGACCTTGTATTGCATAACTGCTTGATGGGTGGCTGAAACATCACCCTTGATAAATGTTCACATTAATTGTATGATCTGTCTAAAATCTAATATTTGCACATTTTTTTTTTTAATAGGAAGGCCTATTTTATTTTATTTATTTATTTTGGCTGCATTGGGTCTTCGCTGCTGTGCGCAGGCTTTCTCTAGGCGGGGGCTACTCTTTGTTGCCGTATGCAGGCTTCTCATTGCAGTGGCTTTTCTTGTTGTGGAGCACGGGCTCTAGGCCCACAGGCTTCAGTAGTTGAAGCACGTGGGTTCAGTATTTGCGGCATACAGGCCCTGGAGCGCGCGGGTGTCAGTAGTTGCGGTGCGTGGGCTCAGTAGTTGCGGTTCTAGGGTGCGCGGGCTTCAGTAGTTGTGGCGCACGGGCTTAGTTGCTCCACAGCATGTGGGATCTTCCCGGACCAGGGATCGAACCCATGTCCCCTGCAACGGCAGGCGGATTCTTAACCACTGGGCCACCAGGGAAGTTCCCCTAATATTTGCATATGTTTGAAAAAAAGTGAGTCTTAAAATTGAGGAAATATGTTAAGCCTTTCCGTGCAGACGTGGAGATAGTTCACTTGTGGTTGAACTGCATAAAATGCCTGAGTTTCAGCAATTCTGCCTCCTCTCACACAAAGAATCTTGTGGGTTTAAAAACATGTGTTTGGCTCTGAATGAAAAAAGCAGCGGGTCCTGTCAGCCTTCTCAGCTCTGCTGTGTATGTGTGTGTCACTGTGTGTGTGAGAGTGTGTGCATGAGTGTGCCTGTGTCTTTCTGTGTATGTGTGTCTGAGTGAGCGTGTGTGTGTGTGTGTGTGTGTGTGTGTGTGTGTGTTTATGTGTATGTGTGTGTAGGGTGGTTATGTAACTTCTGTCCCTCCTCCTGGGCCTCCTACAACTAAAGGGCTAAAGGGCTGATGGGTTTTCTCCTTTGTGGTGCTTTGGACCTTAGGCTATTTAAACGTATTTTTTGTAATGGGTTAGATTCTATCCTGGTGGCTCCTGTCTGTGTAACATCAACAAAAAAGGTGAATTGAAAGTGAGTCTTTCCCAGTGACAGACATTCTACACAATAACTGGTTCATATTATTGAAAACTTATCAAGGCCATGAAAAACTGAAGAATGCTTCCAGATTAGGGAGACTAGAGAGAGATTGACAGTAGATGCCTTGTGAGTCCTGGACTGGATCCTGGACCAGGAAAAATATCTTTTTCCCTTTGCTGTAAAAGATGTTGGTGGGACAGTTGATGCAATTTGAACAAAGTCATAGATTGGATTAATGGCATCGGGAAGCGGGATCATCGCCCGTGTCCCTCCTCTGCTGCCTCCTCTTCTCTCGTTTGCTTTCTCTTCCCTCTCGGTCATCTCTCTCTGTGTCCCCATCTCTCCCCCATCTGGCTTCCTCCGGTTTGTCCCCTGGGAGAGGGTCTTGTGTCAGAAGCACAGCAGCAGGGCTCTGCTTACACGTGAGGCGCAGTCCCCACAGAAAGTAGGTTTGGCAGACGCCTCAAGAAGCCTCTGCCTCTGAAGTTGGGGTTTGAGGTGGGAAAGAAAGGGGGGTGGAGGGAGGGAGCTAGGCAGTGGTCCCTGGTAGTGATTCTGCTGCTTCCAACTCAGAGGCCCTGGTACTGTCTTCCCCTTCTTTCTTTTCCATGCACATTTCCATCCCTTTGCAGCTGTCTCCACCAGACTCCCTGGTTGGATGAAACTCGCTGATGGGGAATTGGGCCTGAGGGGTGCTGGGCGGGGAGGGGTTGTGGTCCTCACGGGGCTGGCTCCAGCCCCCCGGGGGCTTCTGCCCTCGCCCCACCTTCTCCACCTCTGCCTCTTCTCTGCTCCTGGGCCCTCTTGCGTCGGCCTTTCTGGTTTGGCTCCCCAGGTCACGGCTCTGCCCTGGTGCCGTCTTTCCACTTCTGCCTCTGCTGCAGAATTCCTGAAGGTGAAATCAGATTGTCCTGGCTGCCCTTCTCACAGGGCTGTGACAGCCGCTCCTTGTGGCAAGAAAAACCAGGCAGAGGCAAGGAGACAAGGCAGCAGGAGGACCCGGGAGCGTGGCGTGATCTCTCCAAGTGGGGAGCGGAGTGAAATCTGGGGTCCAGAAGCTGGACCTGTGCTGTCCGGGATGGCAGCCACTAGCCCCATGGGGCGATTTGAATTATACTTTAAAAATTAAAATTTAATACAAAATCCAGTTAGCTGCACTAATAAGCACATTTCAAGTTTTCATTTAGCCGCATGTGGCCGGTGGCCTCTGTAGTGAGCTACACAGATACAGAACATCTGCACTGTTGCAGAAAGTTCTAGCAGCCAGCCCTGGAGGGCACTTGATCCCTTTCACCGAAGCTCTAGGAAAGTGGTTTCTTTGTGTGTTTTAGTAGCTACCACAGGTGCTCTTAAAGAATAGATTGGATGGGTGGGGAAAAAACATGATTTGAAGTAACATTAAAAACATTTCAGGTACCTTAGAATTGCTTGGGAAGTTGGAGTGTTTCCGGTGGTGACTTTCATCTTGGAATTCTGGAACATTCCTGATACAGAGACTTTACATCCCAACTCTCTCGTTCTTCTGCCTCTGTCATAATTTTTGCCTTATTCTAGTTCTTATGTACTGTTTATTCTGTATTTTCCTTTACATGGATTCACATTCGTATTTAAGTTTGTTTGAAAATGAGACTTCATGACCAGAAGTGAAAAGTCATGAAAGGGAAATAACTTTGTTTCAAGCAGGCTTTTTTTTTTTAACATTTTATTTTATTTGTTATTATTTTTTAACATCTTTATTGAAGTATAATTGCTTTACATTGTTGTGTTAGTTTCTGCTGTATAACAAAGTGAATCAGCTATATGTATACATATATCCCTATATCCCCTCCCTCTTGTGTCTCCCTCCCTCCCACCCTCCCTATCCCACCCCTCTAGGTGGTCACAAAGCGCCGAGCTGATCTCCCTGTGCTAAGTGGCTGCTTCCCACTAGCTATCTATTTTACATTTGGTAGTGTATATACGTTAATGCCACTCTTTCACTTCAGTGAAGAATCATATGGACGTGCCCAGATCACAGGGGCCCGCTTGCTGACTTTGCAGAGCAATGCTCTTTTGTTTCCAGTGGGTTTATTGTTTTGCTTATCAAATTCTAGCAGATTCCCTTTGGGGAAGGCTCTGAGCCTAACTAACTCCCCCTTTCTTAAAAAGGAGATTAGCAAACGTGAAGAAGGGCTATGAAGAGATAGTGACCCCAAATGGAGGCTTTCTCCGTGGGAAAATCAGGAGTAAAGGAAGGCCTGAGAAGGAACAGCTGTTTCTCTGTTACTGAAAATACACTGGTGTTTCCCTCCAGCAGGGTCTCTGCGGGGCAGCCCAGGGGGAGGCTGTGGTTTGGTGGCATCAGCAGACCCGATGCTTTTTTTTTTTTTTTTAAATTGGGGTATAGTTGTTTTACAACGTTGTGTTAGTTTCTACTGTACAGCAAAGTGAAGTAGAGTTCCCTGTGCTATACAGCAGGTTCTTATTAGTTATCTATTTTATACATATTAGTGTACATATGTCAATCCCAATCTCCCAGTTCATTCCCCCCACTTTCCCCCCTTGGTGTCCATACATTTGTTCTCTACATCCGTGTCTCTATCTGTGCCTTGCAAACCTGACCCGATGCTTTTGGGCCTGAGGTTCCTTTTACACTCCTGTGATCACTGAGCATTTCAGAGAGCTTTTGTTTTTTGTGGGGAACATCTACAGTATCTGCCATGTTAGAGATTAAAACAAAGTTGTTTTAAACACTTGTATTCATTCATTAAAAATGACAGTAATAAGCCTATTACCTGTCAGCGTAAAGAATATATCTTATCAAAAATAACTATTTTCCCAAACCAAAAAAAATTCGTGGGCTTCCCTGGTGGCGCAGTGGTTGGGAGTCCGCCTGCCAATGCAGGGGACACGGGTTCAAGCCCTGGTCTGGGAAGATCCCACATGCCGCTGAGCAGCTAGGCCCGTGCGCCACAACTATTGAGCCTGCGCACCTAGAGCCCACGCTCCACAACAAGCGAAGCCACCGCAGTGAGAAGTCTGTGCACCGCATCGAAGAGTAGCCCCCACTCGCTACAACTGGAGAAGGCCCGTGCGCAGCAACGAAGACCCAACACAGCCAATAAATAAATAAATAAATAAATAAAAATTTTAAAAAAATCGTGAAAAGAAAGCTGTCATTTTATGGTTTTTATGAGTCTCTTTCATGTCTGGCTTAATAGAAGAGCTGGATGCTCATTTCTGCTTCTTCATTCCGTCTCGTGATGTCACCGCTCAAGTAGTCTCTGGAAACTCCACTCAATGCTCATGAGAGAATGAAGGTGAAAGAGGCAAATTAAGTCGAACTCAATTATGAAAATGGTTTTGACCTTGCAGACTCCCAAAAAAGGTCTCAGGGAACCCCCAGCCCCTACCCCCGTGTTCCCTGGACCAGACTTTGGGAACCACAAGTGAAGGGAAAGACACATGGAACTTAGAACTAGCGGTCTGTGCTCCTGCCGCTAGCCTGCCGCTCCCCTGCGTGTGACCTTAGGTCAAGCCAGCACTTCTCCCCTGGGGCTGAGGTCTCTTATCTGGAGACTGGGGACCGCCCTTCTTGCTGAGCCTGGCCATCCTGTCCTACAGGGTCCTTGTGAGTCTCAGATCATGCCTGTGAAATCTTTCCATGAGCAGAAAGCAGTGTATTTATAAATGACATTACTAGGGATCTTTTGAAGTTTGGTGTCATCTTTAATTTGTAGGACAGTTATTTTTAAAAACTGACATCGTGTCCTAATCTCGCTTGGTTCTGGGGACACCTTTGTGAAGGGGAGAGGCTGCCCTTCTCAGCTTACAGGCGAGATCATCGAGGCTTGGGTGAGTGGATTGGCCAGAAAACGGGCTTGTCCCCAGGGTGGTGACCCCTGCCCGCTGTTTCCAAGGCACACTGGTGCTGGTTTCGTGGGGCTGAGGTTCTTGTCTGATATGGGGCTGCATTTTTGACACACTGACATATTCAAACAGGGAGACTGCCACCCTCAGCAGTTCTTCGCGTGAATAAATTGCCCTCAGTCTGAGTCACCTGATGGATGTGACACAGTTTTGAGACTGGAAGATCTGAGGCCTCATCCAGGCCGAGGGAGCCCTTTTAGAACTCTTTCAAGTGCTGATCTAAAAAAATCAGCTGGTAAACAGCCCTGGCTGGTATGTGGCTTATTTTTGTTGACTGGTGAAAGCTCTGCTCGTTCTCCTGAGGTGTTTGTACTTCTGAACTGCTTCCCTCCATGGTCACTTACCGTAGGGAAAACAGCCAGCTCTCCTCCCTGGACACTCCTGGAAGCAGTCCCCATTCTGATCTTGGGAGACACATTTGCCTGTAATTGTAGGAGACAAAGAACCACGGTCGAGTCTTTTCTCGAACTAGGAAATAAGGCAAAAAACACAAGTTCAGTTGTGGCCAGCTGGCCTTAAGATGGATTGAAAAAAAAAAAAAAAAAGAAATGCTTTATACAGGATAGGTTGAATTAAGTTCCCCAGACCCTGCTCCTTATAAGCATGGCTTCATTTTCAGGGGCAGAAGCCCTCCAGCAGTTACCTGTATTTAGTTACGGTGCTTTGCCACGGTATAAACTGTAGATTGACTTTCCCCTCCCTGAATACATTAATATGACTACCTTAAGGCATACAATATTTTTCAGTTTTTTTTAAAGGCTTAATTCAGTTGCAAATGATAGAAATTCAATTCCAACTAGCTTAAACACAACATAAAGCAAGGGGGGACAATTGGGTGTGTGTGTACACTATTTTGGCTCTAGGAGAGTGGAGTATGTGGTTAGACTGTAAAGCATTGCTAGGTCCAAAAGCTCAAAGTGTCATAGGGACTCCCTCCCTGCCTTTGGCAGGCTCTGCCCTCATGGTGCCAAGATGGCTGCCATCTGCTCCAGCTTTCATTCCATCTTCTCAGCCATCTCAGTGCAAAAAGTTCCTCTAACAGTTTCAGAAAAGTCCCAGAATGAAATCTTACTGGTTCTGATCGGTTCCGTGCCCTCCCTCAGCAATCACTGAGGCTAGGAGTATCCCCGACTGATTGGCCAGGCATGGGACCAGTTCTGGGACCAGGGTGAGGCCCGGGAAAATCAGGGCTATTTTCTTGGGTAGGCAGGAAAGGTTTTGGTTTGTGGGCTCCCACACCCCAGTATTTGTAGTGAATTATTACTCAGGTAGCCAAGACCCTTTGTGGGATGGTACCAGAACTAGGCCCACTCTTTTTTATCAGGAAGAAGGCTGGCTTTGTGTTTAGCTTTTAGCACGTCTTGGATGAATAAGTTGTTGGTGCTTGGCTGTCAGCCAGCCATGCGTCATCCTCTCTGGCAACACAGCCTCTTTTATACAGGGAGATGCTGACGTCAGATCGTATTTCCTGGGCCCAACACCCTTTGATGGTCACACGCTTGACCAGGCTGGTGGTCCCTGAATCTGCCGACCAGACTCACATGAAGACCCCAGTCCACTCTTTGGTAAAACCTGGATTTGGTCTGGTGATGCCTCTACTTAAAAATCCACCGTGATACTTTACTACAATTTTAAAAAGGTCAAAAACAAAATAAAACAAACAACACCCTCTCCCCACCCCCGACTGATATCCCACCCCCCACCCCATCCCCATTTTTTTCTCCCTTAGAGGCAATTTAATTGATCAGTTTAACATATTTTAGCTGATTATTTAGGTATTTACATCTGTGACTCTAGTGGCATCTTTAGGATTTTCTATGTATAGTATCGTGTCATCTGCAAACAGTGACAGCTTTACTTCCTCTTTTCCAATTTGTATTCCTTTTATTTCTTTTTCTTCTCTGATTGCTGTGGCTAACACTTCCAAAACTATGTTGAATAATAGTGGTGAGAGTGGGCACCCTTGTCTTGTTTCTGATCTTAGTCGAAATGCTTTCAGTTTTTCACCATTGAGAATGATGTTGGCTGTGGGTTTGTGGTATATGGCTTTTATTATGTTGAGGTAAGTTCCCTCTATGCCTACTTTCTGGAGAGGTTTTACATAAATGGGTGTTGAATTTTGTCAAAAGCTTTTTCTGTCTCTACTGAGATTATCATACGGTTTTTATCCTTCAGGTTGTTAATATGGTGTATCACATTGATAGATTTGCATATATTGAAGAATCCTTGCATTCCTGGGATAAACCCCACTTGATCATGGTGTCTGATCCTTTTAATGTGCTGTTGGATTCTGTTACTTCTGTGGCTCTAAACAGTAGGCTTTGTGTGGCTACTTCTTGACTTTTTAGTTTTAGTTCTTATCTGTGGACACCCCCTATGGACGGTGCGGCTTTAGTCTCCTTCCTCCTGTGTCCTCCTCCACCCCCATCCCTCCCAGCAGGACCACGTTGTAGTCAGTGTTTGGCGTTTACACTGTTGCAGCTAGGAAAGCTCTATTCACAGCCATGCCGTCCAGGGAACGATGAGAACTTTTGGTTTTTGTGGTAGAGAATTCTTCAAGCATTGCTGACAACAGGCACGTGGCAAGTAAATTGAGACTCACATGAGAAACCCACCCTGTCTCCCATTGTGTGCGGGATAGAGTTCAAAGGCCTCAGTGTGGCCCACGTGCCTTTCTTTCTTCCGTCCCACCAGCCCTCCCACCTGCCACCCTTCGCTTTGCTGGTCCCTTGATGCCCCCTTCTCTGTCTGGTAAAATCCTCCTTCGTCCAAGGCCTGGCTGGGATGGTGCTTTCTCTGGGTGTGTCCTTCCTGGTTATGTGTTCACTGCGGTGTGTAGACTGAGGTCTTAGTACTTATCACACTGCACGGTGCTTATTTATTTACTGCTTGAGTTTAAATCTTGGCTGTGCTGTTTCCCAGCTTTGAGACCTTGGGCAAGCTACCTAGTTGCTCTGTGCCTCAGTTTCCCTCTTTGTAAAATGTGGATGACAGCCATAGCACCTGCAGGGGACTATACTCAAGATTTTGTAATAACCTATAATGGAAAAGAATCTGAAAAAGAATAGATATATATGTATAGCTGAATCACTGTGCTGTACACCTGAAACTAACACAACATTGAAAATCAACTATACTTGAATTAAAAAAAAAAAAAAAGGAACAACCATAGCACCTACCTGGTAAGGTTGTTAGTGATTGCATACGCTGATGGAATGAAAGCATCTGTAAATGTCTGCCCCAAGGGAAACTGTCCATCTGTTCCCTGTACCCGCCTCATGCAGGCAGGTGGCTTATATTCACTGGTGCCCAGAATAGCTCTGGGCAAATCAGAAGTCTCTGAGGGCCTGGCAGGGGAGCTCAGTGAGTGAAGCAGGCTGGGTGTGGCTCAGGCACAGGGCGTGGGGACTGGAAAGGACCGTCTCCAAGGGGTGTCTTCTCCTTTACTTCTAGCCAGTGGTTGCCAAGTAGGAATGGGGACCCAGTTTTGCCAGATCATCTGATTTAAAAAAATGTTGTTTTTTTTTTTTTACGAGAAATTTGAGTATCCACATTTTAAAAAATATACGAATTTTCCTGACATTTAGTACACAGCGTAGAGGCTGAAGGCAGTAAGCCTGTGGGCCCATAGGCCACTGGTTTGGGGCACAATTCTCATTTCCCAGAGGAGGTGCAGCGTGATGGCGTGACCTGCCCTGGGTCACACGCTGACTGATTTGGCCCCTGGTGTTCCCACCTGCGGTCTGGACGTGGTGCTGGCCCCTCCCCCGCCAGGGTGGTGACTGGGAGGGTTCAGTCATGTGTGTGAGTGCATCTGCCAAGCCTCTGCCCACACAGGGTAGCAGGTTATTCCCGCCCTCACGTCAGCTCCCCCTGCCTCAGAGCCACCCCCTTGGTGGTGTTTAATAGGATCGTGGGTCTCTTTTTATGCCAGGGGAAAAAAAATTGTGTGCATTTATTGAATACCTACTGTGTGCCCAGAAACTAGTAGGTGTTTCACGTTTGCATTCTCTTTTATTCCTTCCAACAGCCCTCCCTATGAGATGGAAAGTCACCATTTTATAGGTAATAAAAATTATTCATAAGGAAGTTACCTGATGGGGGCCTCACAGAAAGAGGTTTAACCGGGATTAGATCCATCTCTCTGATAAAAATCCCGAGCTCTAGACAACATGTTACCTCCCACGTACTGGAAGTCAAGTCTAACAGCAGCTCGGTGGAGCTTTGCTCGTCCCTGGCGGCCTGCATGCGTCTGTGGTGCTTCCTCTGGAGGACAAGCCTAGTCCTGTTCTGTCTTCGGCAGCTGTAGCTGTAGCACGTGACTGCAGGCCTGGCCAGATAGGAGGGAAGGCAGAGAAAATTAGGAGGAGGAGGAGGAGGAGGATACAGGCCTGGGGGAAGCAACCAAGGCCTCTGTCAGAAGTAGGATGGGGCTCAGGAGCTGAGAAGCTCCCGTACAAGACAAAGGCCATGTCTTCATATGCTGCAGCCCTGGCACTTTCAAACCCATGTAGAAAGCCCACGGTATGAGATGATGGGGGGAAGGAAATTAGAGGTGATCGGGGCTTTCCTCACCCCCATGAGCCATCCCGTTGGCCCAAGAGGCCCATATAATTTTATGTTTAGAAATAGTTTTCAGATAGTGAGGCAGCCCCTTTGTAGCCGACGGAGCACACGTGTTTTACCAGCAGTGTGGCCGGCTGCTCTAGGGGCCGCCCCATGGCTGGTGATCATGTGTTGTTCCTCCTTCCCTGAGTACCCACTTCCCCTCTCAAACGCACGCACACACCCCGAGGCATGGCTGTGACAGGCCAGTGCCCGAGGGAAGAGGAGTAAAGAGGAGGGACGTGGGGTCTCTGAAGCCCTCACCGACCGTCCAACATGTCCTCCTAGACCTGGGACTAAATGTTGTCTTTTTAATTTTTTTTCCTCCTTGTGGAATCCATGGATCTGGTTTCCTGACTTTCACAACATGGTTAACCCTGGTACCGCCCACCTGCCTGTTCTTCTCTCCCAAACTCTTATCCAGGCCACCTTGCTCTCTGGGAGGGGTGGCCGCCCTTATCTCTAGCCATTCTCTGCATTCCAGACATCCAGCTTCCTTCAGTCTCTGGAAAACGCCACACTACTCCCTCCCCCCACCCGGTGGGCCCTGGTCTGCCACCTGCTCTGGACTCAGTATTTTCCTTCCTCCCTAGGTGCCCATCCATGATTCAGGCTTCTGTGCAGATAGTAACCCCTGGAAGTTTCCTGCGAGTCTCCCTCTAACCTCGCCCCCCTCCCCCCTCCCGCCTGACCTGGCCCGGTGAGGTTCTCTGCCCTGGGTTCCACGGCACCTGTACTGGTCCCATCCTGGCTCAGACTCGCTGGGATGGGCTGTAAGTGCCTCCCTCACCCACCAGACTGGAAGTGCCCTGAAAGCAGGGACCAAGCCCAAGGCCTAGCGCAGGGTCTGGCGTGTGGGAAATCTGTGCCCGCTGTTTAATGTTGAGCACGTTACACGGGTGGGGACATCATGGGAGTGTGGCAAATAGTGCCATCATTAGGGACTGAAGCTGCCAGGGGTGGCCGGACTGGACATCTTCCCCTGGATGGAGGCTTTCCGTCTAACCTGCACTGTCCAGTGAGGTAGTCACTGGCCACGTTGTTTAAGTTTAAATATAGTTACTTAAAATGAAACAAGTTAAAAACTCAGTTCGTCAGTCTTGCCAGTCAGTGTCAGGTGTTCAGTACCATGTGTGGTCCGTGGCTGCCGTACTGACCAGTGCAGCTGGTAGGACACGCCAGCATCGTGGAAGCTTCTCTTGGATGGTGGTGCTCTAGACACCGTCTTGTAAAGGCATGAACTCAGGGGCTTGTAGGCTGAGTGGAGGCCCTTCTGGGTGCTTCCGGTTAAGTAAAGCAGATTTCCGCACGTTCCTTCTTAAGCCTGAACTGTGTCCTCAATTTCCTGTCTGCAGGACATTCGTCAGAAGTTCCGCTCTGTTCTGGTTGAGGCAACGGTGAAACTGGATGAGCTGGTGAAGAAAATCGGCAAAGCTGTGGAAGACTCGAAGCCCTACTGGGAGGCACGGAGGGTGGCGAGGCAGGTAAGCTCTCCTGCTTTGCCCGTCACCCCGCCCCGCGCCGTGGGCGCACCTCTGACGCGTGGGCCTCCTGCTGAAGCTCAGGGACGCGGGACAGCTGTGGCTGTGTCCACAGGTGCGTTTGGAGTCAGCCCTTTGTTTTCCTCCCCCGCACAGGTTGCTTTCACTCCCGCTCTTGGTACTATTAGTAGGGTGAGCGTGCTGGCATTTGGATGCCCCCACCAGTGGGCGCTGCCCTGCCGCTGGAGCTGGTACCCAGGTCCACCTCCCAGGCGGCCGGACCAGAGGCTGTGCTTAGAGCGTCGGGCTTGCCCTCCACCCTCCCTGATGACTGCCTGTCGGGCAGCGGGAGGAACACTGCCTCCCTCGTATTCTCCTCCCTGGTTTGGGAGAAATTAGCCATCTGCTTCTCTTGGAACATTGGTTCTTTGTCCTGAGAGCCCAAATAGGCAACAGAGGAGCCAAGACCAGAAAAGGGGGCGGCAGAGGGGCTGTGGTCAGGCGACTGCCGGGGCTGCTGGTTTCAGTGTCTCCCTTGGATCGTCACCCATGTGGGGACTTCCCAGCCTGAGATGCAGGCCCTGTGAATGGGAAGGAAAAGAGCTCCCAACGCATGGTGGTGCCTGCTGTGTGCCAGGCCCTGGGCTGCGGGCTCTCACACCCCTTGGCCCACACGGGGGCTTCTGCTCAGGTGACTCTCGAGCAGCTGGTCCTGGTTGAGTTCCTGTCCTGCTGTGTGTTATGTGACAGAAGATGCTGCCGCCTCCCAGGGTCTCTACCTGTAAGCAGATGCTCAGGGAGTGCAGGTACCACTGCAGGCCCCCACTGTGTGTGCGCAGTGTGCTGTTGGGCTGGGGCGGGGTGGGGGAGGCGATGGGAAAGCGAGCCCTTGGGAAGCGAAGCCCCAGGAATGTGTTAAGACGGGAGCCATCGAGGATAAGGGGCCAGGACTTGGGCATTCCTCTTCCTTGCCCCGCTCCGTGCACCCCTCAGATTTCTCATCAGGGATCCCCTTGATGCTTTGGTGGTTCTACCGAGATCCTAGCTACGTATTTGGGTTTTGCACTCTGAACGCTGAACTGAGCTTTCTGGTTGGAACCTTCCAGATAATGTGGCCTTTGTTCCTAGACAGACCAGCTGCCCGAAACCCTTCCTTCCCTGTCCTGCTGCCCTGGGCTGTACAACATCAAAGTGCCCATGACTTGTTGGCCTGCAACAAGCCTGAGCAGCCGTCCTTCTCTCCGCCTCCCTCTGGGCCCCACCCAGGCTGCAGCTTTCTAGAGAGAAGGAGCCCTTCTCCAGAAGGTGCTCACCAGTCCCCAGAAGCTCCCCAACCCTAAGGCATCCTCCCTCCAAAGTGCCACAACCTTCAAAGTGCCCCACGTTGGAGAAGTGTCTCACCCACCATAGCCCAGGGGGGTAGTGGTCTTGACCTTGCAGTGAGAAGGCTTCTGGTTAGGTTTGAGGAGAAATTTCTGATACTTTAATGTAAACATTGGGTCAGTGCTGAGGAGATCATGAAACCTCCTCTTCTGAAAGTCTTCAACACTTGAATTTATGGTCCCTTTGAGGACACAAGTATCTATAGAAAAACATCCATGTCCCCATGCCGTGGGGTGATTATATAGTGGTCTGTGAAAGCCTCCCCTTGGAGCCTCGGCAGTGGCTTCCCCACGGGAGTTTCCCCACTGGGTCCCCTGAGCTCAGAGTTTGGAGCAGAGCTGGTAAAGGGACCTTTGTGTTCAGGGGCCTCTGGAGGTTGGCCATTTAGGCCAGCAGCCCCAGCTGATGGCCCTTCTCCTCCTTTGGCGGAACGGATGTCATACATGCTCCTACCTCAGAGTCTTTGAACTTGCTGCTCCCCCTGTTTGTTGTTGTCTTAACCATAGGATTTGCATGGTCCACTCCATCTCCTTCAGCTTTCTGCTCAGATGTCACTTTATCAACAAGGCCTTCCTGGGCTGACATTTAAATGACAACTGCCAGCCCACCATCTCTGCCACCCCAGCCCTCATTCCTCGATTGGCTTTTTCATAGCAGTTCTCACCCCCGACCTGTTATTGTTTACTTGTTTATAGTAGTGAAACTCCACAAATTCCCAGACAGGGTATTTGGTCTGTTTGGGTCATTGCCAGCATACAGAAGGTGTTCAAGTCTTGAGGAAACAAACAAATGAACCAAAGAGTGAATGATGAGGTTGACCAGATGTTCCTCCCGGCCTTCCGTTGGCATCCCGAGCTTTCCCTCTCCATTGCCGCTTTACTCACAACTTCTTCCCCGCAGAGGGATAGGAGCATGACTGGCAAATCCAGCTTCATCTGGGTTGGGTTCATTCAAATCTCATTTGGTGGGTGGGTCCCCAGTTGGCTGTGACACACCTGGAATAGATTTCACACCACTCCCTTTTTGTTCCGCACCCCAATCCTCTTTGATGGAAAAAGAGGTAGGAGGGAGCTACGTTGGGAGGGTCCCACTGCTGGGCAGCAGTGAAGTGTGGCTTTGCGCCTTCCTCTGGTCTTACCCCCACCCCTTCCTTTCTATATTTACAAACCCCTCTGACTGTGTGTAACAGGGATGATCTCTGAGATATGCCTTCAAAGCGTCTCCTCCAAGTGTGTCTCGTGAGGCACTGTGTTTTCAGAGCCTCATTGTCCTCGTCTCTGTGGAAACAGTGATCGAAAACAGTGAAACAGTGATGGTCATGGACCATGAGAGTCCTGAGGTGTCCTTAGGACTTAAATGAGCTAATGTTTGATGATGGAATCCCTGTATGATCTTAGATTTTGGTTTCACTAAAAAAAGATTGTAGAAAATTCAGAAAATAGACAAAAAGAAGAAAATAAGTCCCCATACCTTCTGTTAATATTTGATGTATACCTCCTTTTAAAAAAAAAAAGAAGAGGTAATACTGTAATGATGGTTTTATAACGTCTGGAATGCTCCTGTCCGTCCATCCAGAGTCTCAGCGAACAATGGAGACTTACAAAGGAAAAGACTTCTACAGGTTGGTTTTCCATAAAGAGTTTACAAAGACTTGTGATTGTTGGGCCAGTAGGAATTGTGTCTGATCATCAGAAATTTGTACTGACTTTATTGTTCCTAATGTCAACTCATTTTCCTACCAGGAGTCGGATCCAGTTCTGTGATCTTGAAAACCCAATCCACATTCTGCCGAGAGCAGGCAGAGCACTTGTTTTTTTTCCTGGGCCAGGTGGGGGCAGGAAACTGGCTTTGATTTATTTGAGGGTTTTGTCCGTGAGCCAGAGCTTGTTTTTAAGGTGGCTTTGACATATCTGCCAGCCCATCTGGCCTTCTGTGTGTGGCAGGGGACATTCTGAAGGGGGATGGGAGTGGGTGTGGAGCCCGTGTGACTCAGCAAACTTGAATGGCAGAGAGTTTCTTGCTTCCTTGGCTCCCTGTGTTCTAACTAGTCCAACAGTGGCCCCGGGCCTGGCATTTTATCACTGCCAGTCCCAACCCTTGTGAGTATTTTCCTTTTTAAAAAATGGTGGTAAACTGTATTTAGCATAGGATTTACTGTTGTAACTGTTTTTAAGTACACGATTCAGTAGCATTAAGTACATGCACATTGCTGTGTAACCCTCACCGCCATCCTCCTTCAGAATTTTATCATTTTCCCAACTGCAACCCTGTACTTAATAAATAATAACTCCTCACTCGTCCCTTCCCCCAGCCTTTGGCAACCACCGTCCTACTTTCTGTCTCTGTGAATTTGACTCCTCTAAGTACCCCATGTAAGTGGAGTTGTGCAGAGTTTGTCCTTTTGTGACTGGCTTTTGTCACTTAGCATAATGTCTTCAAGGTTCATCCATGTTGTAGCCTGTGTTGGAATTTCATTCCTTTTTAAGGCTGAATAATATTCCACTGTATGTGTAGACCACATTTTGTTATTCACTCATCCATTGGTGGACCTTCGGATTTTTAAATGGTTGGAATGTGTCAGGAGACTTTGGAACCCTGAAGGGCAGCATAAATGCAAAATAGTGAGGGTTATTCAGTGCTGACAGTTGCCCGTTTTGTGTTTATGGGACCAGGTACGTCCACGTGCTTTAACCTCCTTTGGGGGAAGTAAGTGGGTGGGGAAATGTTTGAAACTTAGCTGACTTAACTGTAGGACCACTGGCAAAGCTTGGCCTCTGAGCCAGACTGCCTGGCTTTTAATCCCAATTTACCACTTAATAGCTATGGGACCTCTGCAGGTTACTTAATGTGTGTGCTTTAATTTCTTCATCTCTAAAATGGAATTGTGTATCAGTTAGTTGTTGCTATGAAACAAAGCAAACTCAGTGATTTAATACATTTACTTAGCTCATGATTTTGCTGGGCAAGTTTTCTGAACTCAGGTTTTGGCTGATCTCATGAATGTGCAGTCAGTTGGTGGGTTGGCTGGGGCGTTGGCTGATCTGGGTTGGCTTTATCTGTCAAGCAGTTGGCTTGTTGTCAGCTGAGGTGTCGGGTGGCTGGACCACGTGCGTCTCATCCAACAAGCTAGTGTGGGCTTCTTCATATGGTGCTGGGATTCTAGGAACAGAAATGGCAAGCCCTTTCCAAGCCTCTGCTTGCATCACATTTGTTAATGTCCTGCTGGTCAGAGTAAGTCACATGGCTCGTCCAAAAGCAAGAGGTAGGGAAAAAGCAAACTCCACCTGCAAAAATACCTGCAAAGTATTACGGCCATTTTTGCAGTTTACCACAGTGATTAAGTTAGTTCATGTAAAGCATTTGGATGAAAGAAAATGAATGTTAAGTTATTATTCCAGATGTATTTTTCTATCAAATATTATATCTCCAAGGTGAATCTGCTATGTTAAAAAACAAAACAAAAACACCACCGCCACCACAAAAAAATACCCTGTGGGTG
Source organism: Balaenoptera acutorostrata (assembly GCF_949987535.1). NCBI lineage: Eukaryota > Metazoa > Chordata > Mammalia > Artiodactyla > Balaenopteridae > Balaenoptera > Balaenoptera acutorostrata. The sequence goes on from NC_080067.1 coordinate 11,830,885, forward strand.
GAAGAAGAAACAGTCCTCTGCTGGCTGGGAGGGGATATGGAAGATGTAGAGACAGAAGGGTGACCCCAGGCAGGGTGGGTACATACCAAGTTGCCTGTGAAGATAAAATGTGGCAGAGGATCGAAAATGATGATGAGGAGATAGCTGAATAACCTTGCAACTGATGGAAAGCTCGCCCTCCAAGCCCAAACGGATGAGTGGCGGGGACCTTGAATGGAAGGGAAGTCATGTTTCCAATGAAAGGAGTAAGTCAAATATGTCAGATAATCACCTGAATTCTTATGTTAATCACTATTGTAGTCTTCTGTTGTTGGGAAATCTGGATGTTGATTTTGTTTACAGAAGACCTTCCCTAAGTGGAGAACAGGAAGCCTGGGCTTTGCAGAGATGGGACAAAAATGCAAGTGTATGTCAATACAGGTTATACTCTACTTGTCCATGAATTTTTTTCTTCTAATTCATTATTTTCTTTCATTCGACGAATATTTACAGTGTTCCTACTAAGTGTCATGCACTAGCTTAGCCACTCGTCAAGAACGGAAGAAAGACTCTGTCCTGTAGAGCTGACAGTCCCCTCTTAGCAGTCTTACAAAAGTTGTGTGGGATGGAATGTTTTGGGCAAAAGTAGAATCTTTGTTACTGATCTGGATTCACGTGTGTGTGTGTGTGTGTGTGTGTGTGTGTGTGTGTGTGTGTGTGTGTGTGTGTGTGTGTGTGTGGTTTTTCCCCCTTCATTTGAGAAATGGAGTGAAGCACTGCTCCCAGGGAAACAGAGGATTGTTCCTGAGAGCCTCTGGTCACAATTTCATCAAACACAACTTTGTTTTATGTATGTTTCTCTTTAAAGACACCTTCTTTAATCTATATGTCTTATGAATAATTAATTCTATACAATGTTTCTTTACAATGAAACACTAGCCCAGAAGGGATGAACATTTCCCTGCCCCTGGGTGACAGAACCAAAAATTTCTCTGGCTTTCAGCAGCCCCACACCGTGTTGTGCTTCCGTCGTGACCTCTCAGGCATTGTTGCCAGATGGAATCCACACATTTAGCCGCGTTTCCACGGCTTCATCTTGCACTACAGACTTGACGTTGGCGCTTACTGGAGCAGCGTCTTGTACGGATGTGCACGTTTCCTCTTCCTTTTTCTGGATGTACTGTATTGTTGATTCATTAACAGTGAACTCATGGCCAACGGCACGATGACTCACGCCTGGAAGCAGCTCACCTAAACCACGTATTTTCTCTGTAAGGCACGTCACAGCTGTCCTGTGCTTAGGTAGGACCCCAGACGGCACTCAGCACTAGGCTTGGGGGCCACCTTACAGAGGAACCACCACCGAGAAGCACAAAAACGTGAAAAACATGGCACTCAGTAGACTGTGAGAAGGATGGGTGTTTGCAACCTGACAGCTGGAACAGAAGGCAGGAGGTCCTCTCTGCTTGGCCTCAGCTGGCATCGTGCACATCAAGACTCACGTTTTTTTGCTTCTCTGGGCTGGTCCGTGAATGACTCCGAAAGTGCAGTAAATACTGATTTTGGGGTTACAAGTAAGTCGTAGCGGGTAGGCAAATTCACAAACATGGAATCCACTGAATGATGAGGATCGACGTACTCAACAAGTGGAGAGCCCAGTGGGGAGGAGCGTCTGTTAGAGAACAGGTATAGATGGCACAGGTGTAGACGGTGTGTGCAGGAGGCCGGTGGAGTGAGGTCACGGGGTGTGTGCGCGTGTGTGTAAAGCTTTGGAAACACACCTGAGCCCCTGAGTATGAGACAGTCTGGGTAAAGGACAGAGGAGCCGCAATCTGAGGGGGGAGCCGGCGTGGACAGGACCTGTCCTGAGTCCGTCAGCTCCAGGGCTGTGCGGTGGGGCCTCGGGCAGCTGAAGGACCAGGCGGGGAGGGAACCGCATGGCCCGATGAGGGAGGGTGCAGCCTCAGCCTAGCCTCCTGCCTGGGTAGAGTAGCCACGGGGGCTCTTGCGTGTGGGCTCGGGTTGTGTTGGAGAAACTGATGGGGCACTGATGCCACCTGTCGGGTCCGGACCGGTGGCAGCTCTGCGTGGAGGTCCAGCGGTGTCTCAGGCACCACGTGTCCCCATAATACAGATGAGGAAACTAGCCTCGGAGCCCAGAGACCATCACGCGGGCCTTCACATGCGCCTTTCCCATGCTGTGATCTGATCTGGGAGGACGTGGAGGGGGCTGGATCGGACTGAGTCGTTAACCAGCTGCCAAGAGTGAGTCATGAGAACTCCAAGGCTGTGACCCGAAGAGGCAGCAGGCAGTTGAAGCGCAGTCGGGTGTAGCCCTGGGAGAAGGTGGTGAGCTCCTCTTCCCCTGAAAGTTCTAGCAGCACCTGGTGCCCGAGTGGGAGCCTCACAGTGATGTAGGCACGTTGCAGGGGGGCGCTGGGCTTGGGCAGCACGGAGGTGACTGTTTCCGGGAAGACAGGGTGTGGACAGAGCCATCAGAGGTCAAGGATGGATGGGAAGAGAGGAAGGAGAGTTGTTGTAACACTCTTTGTACACCAGGCACTTTCCCAAGTGCACTTTCCCAAGCACCAGGGCAGTACTTTTAAAAAACCTTCTGCAGAGTAGGAAACTGAGGCTTAGAGAAAGTCAGGTTATTCAAGGGGCTCCCACGGCCCTCATTTATTCAGATCCGTGGGGTGCCTGGGCCTGCAGGGGTGGGTCTCTTATAGACATGAACCCACTGGGGCCTGACGGAAGGTGGCCAGGCGATGGTATCATTACTGCCGTCACACAGAGGGGACGGTAACTAAGGCTTTGGGAGGTAAGGGAACGTGCCCAGACCACAGACCCCCATGGAGAGGAGCGAAGATTTGAACCCCCATCTCCCTGCTTCTGGCTGTTGCCTGCAGCCTGGTGCTGGCACTCTGACAGTACTTAGGGACTGTTGGAAACCTGACCACACCCTGGCACGTCTTGTGGAAACAGGTAAGAGAAATAATCGACTCGTAGGGCTAAGGGGAGATGCTGGGCTCATCTGCAGTTGTCTCCCTGCCTTTGCTGCCCTGGGGCACCTGGGAGGCTCTTGCCAAGTCATCGGTGGCCCTTTGAAACTTCTTCCCCTCCTGGGACCTGAGTGCACTTTCGTCCTGCCTCCCTCTTTCCCGGTCACTTTTGTTTCTGCTGAGCCTGTGCCTGCCTGGGTGGCAGCTGTCTGCGTGAGGCTCGGGTGAGGAGGTCTGGGTCAGTGACGTCCGTCCCTGTGATCCTGGTCACGTTCCCACTGGGCGGCCACAGGCCAGTTCCTCGGAACTGCATCACCCAGGTGCCCGGGCTGAGGGCAGGCCGCTGGGTGACGGGGCACCTGTCCCGAAGCAGAGTCCCTGGTGATTTACGGCAGGAGGGAAATGTGCTGTATTAACCCTCCTTGGCCCGCAGGACCGCCCTGCCTTGCAGTCTTGGCTGGAGATTCCAGGGGAGAAGCAGCTGCATTGGGAGGCCTGGAATCTTGCGTCAAGATGGGGTCACTGGGGAGACAAGGGGCAGCCTCTGACCCAGGGTGAAGGCTCCTGACGTAGAACAGGTCTCGAGGCTTCCAGACGGGCCCACCCCCCTTTGGAGCCGTTGCCCCTCCTGCTGGGCTGGCTGTGCTTCAGGCATCCTCCACTCTCCCATGACTGGAGAGGGAGTGCGGCTGATCTGAGGTTTTCTCTTCTGTGGTGCGAGGACCACCTGCATTTGACCCTTTCCTGCCTGGCGGGCAGCAGGAAGCCAGGAATGGGGCTCGTGGCCAGCAGGGTCTCAGCGGGGCAGTATGATGCTGGGGGTGCTGCCCCTGCGCCCCCCGCCGATGCCTGGTCTGTTGGGGGCTTCTCGGGGACAGTCCCCTTTTCCTTTCAGTGGCCTTTTGCTGAGGCCTTGCTGATTCCCATAAGTGCGGTTTGAAGCTGACAGATGTGGTTTGTCACCGCAGGACAGCGGTTGGAGGGGAAGCAGGATGTGGAGTTCTGTACCGAATCTGAAACCATGAGGCTCCTTGGATGTTTCTCTTTTTCTTTTCTTTCTTCCCTCCCCCGCCTCCGTCCCCCCTTCCATCTATTGTCAATAAAATCAATGAAATTGCTGCTTCCACATGGATCGCCCTTCCCTCCCCCTCCTGTAAACCACTGGCATTCCCTAGAGGGGGCAGCAGGGTGACTGATATCTCAGTTGAAGAAAATCAGAGTATGGGATGTATTTTTGCTATCAGTTTTGTCAACACGGCTAGGCCTCTTATGTTGCCAGGCGACAGGGTTTGGTCCTCAGCCAGCAGTGACGTTTCTCTTGAACATTTTGACTTAGCTTTCCTTGCCTGGGGACCCCCCCTGCCCACCCTACTTTCCTCCTTTTCTCTCCCCCTTCCTCACCCTTCCCAGTGTGACTTCATGTTCCCCCTTCCCTTCTAGGAAAACTTCCCCCTAAGAATCTGATGGACTTATTCACGCTGAGAAGTGGACGACTGATAAGGCTTCGAGATTTATGGTCTTTGGATGTTCAAGTAGTTCTGCTTAGAAATACTCCCATAGCTTGGGTGGTTCTGCTTCCTGCCTGGTGGGATGGCTGATTGCCAGCTCGGGGCTCATCACACAGGGGGAGCTTCTTGAAATATGTGTAACGGAACCATGCCCATCACACCAAGAGGGAGGTGCTGAGGAGTCCAGGCCATAGACGAGTGTTCATTTCTGCCTGGTGAAAGAAAGGTCCTTGTGGAGTTTAAGCCCTAAAGGTAGGGTCGGCAGATAGAATACAGGACACCCAGTTCAAGTTGAATTTCAGATCGTTTTTTTTAAGCATCACTCTGTCCCATGTAAACCTTGGGACACACTTCACTGAAACAGATCATTTATCTGAAATTCAAATGGGCCTGGGAGTCCTGTATTTTTATTTGCTAAATCTGGCAGCCCTGCTGAGGAGGCAGGTTGTGGTCTGAGTCATCAGCCAGGTGGAGAAAGTAGTTTCAGAGTCGGCCGCCCCTTCTCGGGGCTCCTGAAGTCACAGCGCTCAGCCTTGGAGAGTTGTGGTCCCCACCTTGCCACCTGGCAGGTACAGGACAGGCGCTTGTGCTAGGATTCCAGATGGCTAAAATGCCCTCAGCTTGGTGCTTCTAGGAGGAACTGGGGTTCCTAAGAGAGGTGCCTGAGGCTGACATTTTTTCCTGTCCCCTCCTGGCCCTCCCTAGCTTGATCGCTGCATTCCGGAGGGCCTCATGGGAGGCCACACCACTGGGTCTCCTCTGAAGGACCTTCCAGAAGGTGAGCTCCCCAGCTGTCCTTCCTCCTCTGCCGGGCATCAGCCTCCCTCCATCCCTCTCCCCTTCCCCATCCTCGAGTGCCTTTATTAGTTAGTTTGGTCATTTATTCATTTGCTTGTTTATTCATTTTTCCATTTAGAACTTCCTTAGGCACTAGAGGAAAGGGTGCCTCTTTGCTTCAATTAAGGCAGTGATCAGCTGGCTTTAGGAAGGCTCACTTTGAAGAAGTGGTTTAAATGGAAGTAAAAAAAAAAAACAAAATACCATGTGTTCATCAATTTGTTACCGGCCTCCAGTGCATTCCACAGCCTTTTGGCAAAGCACTGTACTGCAGGGAAGGTGCTGGGCCTTTTTTATTTCTGAAAATCGTGGTGTATCTTCTAAGTTCTCTCATTCTTTGAATTTAAGTCTCTTGATCTCAGGCTCAAGCCAACTGAGCGAAGGTTCTGTTTATACAGAGACGACTGGGAGGTGTTTTCACACTGACCCTGGGCGCTCAACCAGGGTGGCTGCAGGCACCTGTAGCGGGCTCTCCTGAGAGCAGTTGTTGGAAAGAAATTGATATGTGAGGCAATGTATTAGTTTAGGTAGGTTCCTCTTCAATCTGGCTCCACCCCAAGCCCATAAAAAATATACAGATGAACTTCTACAACTTAAAATTCTGAAATTTATATTGCCTTGTACACAAAATAATGGCCTTATATTGTATCAGCCAGGAATTGCATTTTGCTGCAAGTAACACAGGGCTTAAAAACAGTGGCCGAAGCACACAAGAATACTTTCTCTCACCTGAAAGAAGACCTGAATTAGGCAATCTAGGTTGATGCCATGAGTCCAGGGTCATCTGAGATCCAGTGTCGTATTTATTGCTCAATCCTAGTATGTGAGTCCCATCCTCAGAGTCACCACCTGGTCCAGGATAGCTCCAGACGCTCAAGCCATCTCATCTGTATTTCAGGAAAAGAGGAAGGGGAAAGGACGTATGCCCCTTGTACTTTAAAGAATCTACCCAGAAGTCCCAGGCAACACGCTGCTTCTCTTTCATTGCTGGTTCTCTCATTCTTTGACTTTAAGTCTCTTGATCTCAGGCGTACAGTTGAACAAAGTTTCTCTTTGTACAGAGAAGGCTGGGAGGTGTTTTCACACTGACCCCGGGCATAGTCGTGGGTAGCAAGAAAGGCTTGGCTTGGAGCGTTTTAGCTAGCAGGGTTGTTTCTAAGGATGAAGAGAAGCATGGATACTGAGAAGCAGCTAACCACCTCTGCCATGTCTGTGCTGTGGTTTATTCATCTTCTAGAGAGGCTCTTGGTTGGAAAGACTTAGAGGTGGGCATATGTGACCCGTAGAGCAGGCACAGGAATTCTCCGAGGAGGGAACTGCTGCAAACCCCGTATCTCTCTGCTCCATCACTTCTGTCCCTTTCTGCTACATGGGAAACTTCCTTTCCTTTGCATTGTGTTGGAGTCCTAGGAGAAAATACTAGCTTACCATAAAGGAAGGTGTGTGTGTGTGTGTGTGTGTGTGTGTGTGTGTGTGTGATTTCGTCAAGTCACAGAATCCATTCATACCTTCTTTTAAGACACACTCATTAAATGACTCATTTCCCATCACCACTTCTTTGGTGAAAGCCTTCATGTCTTGCCTGGATTGTTGAAATTGCCTTTTTCCGTTGGAATTCTGCCTCTCCCAGTCCCCCTTCTCCACTTCTCACCCATAACCTCCCAACTCAGTCTTGGCAAAGTCAGTTTTGCTGATAATCCTGCCCAAAAAAACTGTAGTGGATGTGCTGCTTAATTTTATGTGTCAACTTGGCTGGACCACAGGGCCCAGATACACGGTCAAACATTATTCGGAATGTTTCTGTGAGGGAGTTTACTGGATGAGATTCATATTTACCTCCGTGGGGTTTGCATAAGTAGATTGCCCTCCATGGTGTGGGTGGGCCTCACCCAATCAGCTGAAGGCCTGACTACAACGGAAGACTACCCTCCCCCGAGCAAGAGGCAGTTATGCAGCAGAGGTGTGCGGACTTGACCTGCAGCATCAGCTCTGCTTTGGGTCTCCAGCCTGCTGGTCCACCTCGCAGATTTTGGACCTCCAGCCTCAAAAATAATCATATGAGCTAATTCCTTAATATAAATCTCTTTTCTATACACAGATCTTCCTCAATTTATGATGGGATGACATCCTGATAAACCCATCATAAGTTGAAAATATCATAGGTCAAAAAATGCATTTGATACACGCAGCCTCCCGGACATCCCAGCTCAGCCCCGCCCACCTCACACGTGCTCAGAACACTCACATTAGCCTGCACGTGGGCAGACCCCTCTAACACAAGGCCTAGTTTATAATAAAGGGTTGACTATTTCATGGAGTTTATGGAATACTGTACTGAAAGGGAAAAACAGAATGGAGTGCGGGTCCAGATGGTTGTCAGTGTATCTATCGGTTGTTCACCCCCGTGACTGGGGGCTGCAGCTGCCCTGCCCAGGATCAGAGAGAGGGTCGTACTGCACGCTGGTCCGCCAGGGAACGGTCCACCTTTGAAGCGTGGTTTCTTCTGAATGCATATAGCTTTTGCACTGTCATAAAGTCGATAACTTAAAAGTTGAACCATCGTGAGTCAGGGACCGGCTGTGTATGCACAGCCCACTGGTTCTGTTTCTCCGGAGGACGCTGCCTGACACAGCGCTGCTTCTGTCTCTGGTGACATGCCCAGCTCTGAGCAGGGCACACAAGGCTTTTACCTCCTCCTCCGCGTCTGGTCCTCTCCGTGCTGAGCCCCGCGTGCGCCCGCCTCCGCCGCTACTCACAATTGCTGGCCGCATCGTGTTGTTTCAGTCACAACCTCTGGGTACGTCATGGGGTGTTTTGCATCTGCGCACACCCTGTTCTCTTTGCCTGTGATGTTTTCCTCCCCAGACTGACTAGGTCTGTGAGGTTCAAAACAGTGGCCAGTAGCCACGCGTGGCTACTTAAATATAAATAATAAAATGAAATACAACCAAAAGTTCAGTCCTTCGGTCTCACCAGCCACACTTCAGATGCTCACTGGGCACAGGTGGCCGATGGTGGCTGTTTGGGGACAGTGCAGACAGGGGACATTTCCATGGTTGCAGAAAGTTCTATGGGAAGCTTTTGCCCTTTGCCTGATGACCTGATAAAATGAAGGCACAGGTCAGTGCACCTTCTTGAGACTCTTGCTGCAGGCCCCCTCCCGCTCTGAGCTTTCCTGCAGCTTTGCTTTGAGAACTGGATGAAAGTTGTGATGTCTTCCTCCAGGAGCACACGGATATGCACGGGGGTGTATACATCATAAACACAATTTCAAGGTAATCGTCAGCTCCTTTAAGGGTGAATAACAAACCCACAGGACAGGTTTGTCCTGTGGGTTAATAACGACGAGCTAATACTACGTCATGCTTGCTGGTGTAACAGCTGACACTTCTGTCCCGCTCGCGCACGCCTGTTCTGAGCACTTTACGTGTGTTAACTCACCTGCTCCTCAGATCAGCCCCACAAGGTGGCTTCTGTTGTCCACATTTTGCAGATGAAGAAACCAAGGCACCGAGAATTAAAGTGCTCAGGGTCACTCAGCTAATGACCCAGGCAGCCCGATTCCCGCGTCTGGGTTCCTAACCTTTCCAACGAGGGCTGAGAACCCTGACCGCCCGCCCTGAATCTGAGCTCCTTGATGACAGAAATCGCATCTTATCTTTCTGACCTTTGCAGATCTTCATGACGCATGGTGCGTGGTAGACGTGAAATGAACGCTGGGTGGAAGGAGGGTGCTGGGACTGCCTGAGTTATACAGCGGCTTAAGGCAAAGTTGTCACGGCCCTGAGACCTTGGATTCTTCCCCTGGGTGTCTTTTCCTTTTTCTTTCTTCTTCCATTGGCTGTGGTTTGTTCCTGACCCCCTAGGGCCGGGAGAGGCCCCGAGTCCTCAGACCTGCTTTGCTTGGCAATACCAGATGGAAAGCCAGCGGGTGCCCACCTGGCCTCCCCAAGTGGGGGGCCCTGCTGCACCCTGGCTCTTATCACAAGGCCCTTCCTGTCTTTCTCAGAGAGCCCTAGGTGGCTTGAAGTGGCGTGGGCTCCGAGGCCTGGGTGTGCTTGCTTCTGTGTCCTGTTGCAGTGACGGCCTGCTCTGGCCCTGGCTGGGGGCTGCTGGCATTTCCATATACCGAGCTAGGTGGGAGGTGTGCTGTGCTTACTCTTATTTATATTAGGCCCTTGTTTTCATCTGTGTCCTCCTGACCTTGAGTTCTTTTGGGGTTCATCTTGCCGGTGGTAGTTAAAATTAAGCCAAGTCATGCTAACCCAGAGGCAGAAGATGAGTTGGAGGGGAGGGGGGTTGACCTTTCAGTGAATCAGTTGCTCCTCTGGCTGTGCTTCAGTGTCCCAGGCAACCCCTGGTGCCAGATGATCCAGGGCAGGCTGAAACCCGGAGAAGGTGGGAAGGGGGCAGCCAAGGTCCCTGGCGATGAAGGGCTTGGAATAGCTCCTGTTTCCAACTCACCGTCCTGGTGGCGGGGGTCTCACAGATGTACAAAACATCACTGCCTTCAAGGAGTTAGCAGTCTTGTCAAGAAGGCCAAGTGAAGGATAAAATAATTCGAGATACGTTGTCAGTATGTTCATACGTTGGACAGTTTTCAAAGTGTTAATAACATGGCAAACTGTTGAAATATAAGTATAGAAGTTTGGTCTTGTGAATTCAGAGGGTAAAATTTCACCCGGCAACAAATTTCCTGAAGACCCACTGGGACCTGGGTTATACATCAGTCAGCTTGGAGGAGGCGAGGTCGAGTAGGAGGGGAATTAATTAGATCTCAAGGGAATGACATTCACACCACATGATTTAGTGTATACAGTGAAGTCCTTATTCAGGTGAGTTTTCATATCACGTAAACGGGCACTTCCGAGGGTATGTGCGCCCAGAGAGATCAATGTCTCCATTGGTCTGGAGCTACAGAAGGAGAAGATTACAAGGTGCATTTGGATGACTGACCACCAGGAAGTTGTTTGTGGCTTATCATTGGTACCCTAGTGTGGTACCTAAACTAAACAGAGTACACTATTAAAATAAGACATTTCTTAAACGTCTGCCATGTACTGGCCACTTGGCTAGGTTTTGGGAATTAAAAGTTCAGGCATGGTCTCCCCGTCACTAGGGCTCCCTGGGTCGCTGGGTGATGCGCTGTAGAGAGATCATGGAAACTCCCTGTGAGCTCTCCTGCTGTAGCACCAACTCTGAGGGCCCTCAGCCCGCAGGACTGACCAGGTGTCTCTGGTCACCAGCATGTGTTGGGGGCCCAGGGGTTGAGTTGTCCTACTGTTCCCCCTCCTCCTGTCTCCCTTCATGGCTCCTCTGTGGGTGTCTTCCAGCCCTCCAGGCCAAGAGTAGAAAGCTTTGCGAATCCTCTTCCCAACCATCCATCTTTAGTTGCCGAGTAAGTTGTGTGAATGGAAGTCACTTTGGAATGGGCATGTCCCCTGCCCCCGTTAACAGCAGCCTCTTGGGAGTGAAGCCAAGCAGCTGTGTGACGGAGGCACCGGCTGGGGGGAGGCCAGTCCTGGCCAATGTCAGGAAGCTTTCCAATTGAGAAGCCCCTTTTGTGGATCCCAGACTGGCGGGGAAGGGGCCCTTGACAGATACTCCCGTTATATCTTCTGAGTATTTCTTATCTCAGAGGCAGGAGGAATTTTTTTTTTTTTTTTTTTTTTTGTCGTAGGGCATAGTTATTTATTTATTTTTATTTTTGGCTGTGTTGGGTCTTCGTTTCTGTGCGAGGGCTTTCTCTAGTTGCGGCAAGCGGGGGCCACTCTTCATCGCGGTGCGCGGGCCTCTCACTATCGCGGCCTCTCTTGTTGCGGAGCACAGGCTCCAGACGCGCAGGCTCAGTAGTTGTGGCGCACGGGCTTCGTTGCTCCGCGGCATGTGGGATCTTCCCAGACCAGGGCTCGAACCCGTGTCCCCTGCATTGGCAGGCAGATTCTCAACCACTGTGCCACCAGGGAAGCCCAGGAGGAATGTTTTTTGAGCCCATTTATTTTAATAGTGTAGAGGCTGGAAATGTCTTTGGAGCCCATTTGGTCCTTGGTACAGAGCTGGGGGTGGGGAGGTTGGCCGGGACTTGTCCAGCTTTGGATGCTCTACAGAGAGAATGCCTTGGCCAGAGGGCTGGGCAAAGTGAATGTGCAGATGGCGTTGTAGAGATAGTTTGTCAAACTGAGGGTGGCCCGGTGGGTTCTGTGGTTTCTCATCAGGGTCTAGAGACATCGGTCTTGTCAGCCTCCCCGCTGGACAAGTGGAGTAATACAGGGCCTGTGCTGGTGCTTTTCCTCTTCCAGGGCACTGCAGTCATGGCACCTGGGTCCGAGCCTGGTCTCCTTTCTTTCCTCCTTTCCTTCCTTCCTTCCTTCCTTCCTTCCTTCCTTCCTCCCTCCCTCCCTCCCTCCCTCCCTCTCTTGTATAGTTGATTTACAATGTCATGTTAGTTTCAAGTGTACAGCATAGTGGTTCAGTGATACATATATCTGTGTGTATAAATATTCTTTTTGAGATTCTTTTCCCTTATAGGTTATTACAAGGTATTGAATATAGTTCCCTGTGCTATACAGTAGGTCCTTGTTGTTTATTTTATACGTAGTCTATATCTGTTAATCCCAAATTCCTAATTTGTCCCTCCCTCCCCCCTTTCCCCTTTGGTAACCATAAATTTGTTTTCTATGTCTATGTGTCTGTTTCTGTTTTGTAAATAAGTTCATTTGTATCATGTTTTAGATTCCACATGTAAGTGATACCATGTGGTATTTGTCTTTCTGTGTCTGATTTACTTCACTTAGTATGATCATCTCTAGGTCCATCCATGTTGCTGCAAATGGCATTTCATTCTTTTTTATGGCCGAGTAATATTCCATTGCATATATATATACCACATCTTCTTTATCCATTCATCTGTTGATGGACATTTAGGTTACTTCGGTCTCCTTTCTTTCTAGCCGTGTGACCTTGGATCAGTTCCTTAACCTCCGTTTCTTTGGGTTTCAAATGGGTACAGCAATACTTACCAACAGGGCTATAGGCTAGATTCCATAGGTGAATACTGGTACAGCAGGAGTTTAATAAACACCCTTGACCTGGTTCCTTTTATCCTTTTGGCAGTAGAAGTGAGGTGCAGGTCAGGGCAGGGCTTACCCAGGTTTCTGCAGTTTGGTTTCTGCTCTCCTTGGAAGTGCTTTGTGCTGATAATGTGCTTTGTCATTGTAAGTGGGTGCCCTCCCCCCTCCCCCCCTCTCTTCGAGGGACAGAGAAAGAGAAAGAGCCCAGGGTTTTAAATCACAGCAGAAGAGATCAAGATTAGAGGTGAGACATTCTGGGCAGCCGGAGTGGTTTGGCCACTAACAGGATGGGGGTGGCCAGTGTTGGACGCCACCACATTTTTGGTAAGTTGCCCATGTGGGCAAGGTGGGTTTCGAGGAGTCAGGAGCCTTTCCAGTCTTGTAAACCTGTCTCTCGCTTGGCTAAAATTTGGGCTCTTTACCTCCCCTCATTGGCAATCCTACAGGTGTTTTGTTTTATTTTTTAAATTTTTATTTATTTTATTTATTTAGCTTAAATTTTGCCTTCAGTGAGGAGCACCTTTGATAAATACCTTTGGTTTACCTAATCTTTTAGTGAATAGCATTTTCTTGAGTTTTGTGATTACGTGGCAGGTAAATAGCAAAAGTGATAACTGATGAACCAAAGCCTTCAAAAAACATTTCTTTACCACGTTTTATTATGGCATGTTTCAAGTGTGCACAGAAGTAGAGAGACTGTCAGTGAACCCCAGGCACCCGTCACCAGCATCAGCAGCAACATCTTGCAATCCTGTGTTCCCCAGTGTCCCCAGTTTTAATGGTAAAGCTGTTCACAGATACCATATCACTTTACCCATAAATACTTAAGTGTTTATCTCTAACAGATAAGAACCTTTAAAAGATCACATGTCACACCTCACAAAATGAATAACAGTTCTTTTTGTATCATCTCATGCCCAATCCTTTTTCAGATTTCCCTGGCTGGTTGAACAATGTATTTTTCCTATGATCGGTTTAAAGCATTTGACTAGAAACAGCTGTTATATTTTGATTTGATAAATAGGGTGGGCCTCCCCTTTTCCCTCATGTGATGCCCTTACTCAACCCAGTGACATAATTTTGAGTGTGAGGAAAGAACTATGTGGTAGATAAATAGCAAAGTAACAGCTGATTAAGAAGTGCATCAAGAAGCAATTTTGTAAGCTTTTTATTACGGAAAATTTGCAAATATATACAATAAAGATGACAGCAAAAGCAGACTAGCTCAGTGGTAAACTCACCTGCTGATGGACTGTTTGCACATGTCTAAGCCAGACGCTGCGTTCCAGGCCGCGGCCTCAAAAATCCTGCTGTAATTACATGTCTTCTGTACTGGGAACCAGGCTCCCTGGGAGATAAGAGAGGCCTCGCCCTTTCACCTCCAGTCTGAGACATCCAGTGACTTGTTCAAGGTTGAAGACCCAAGACAATGGTCATTGTTGGTGCTGGGAGTGTACCCTGCTGCTCCCAGTTCTTTGGACACAGGACGGGGCCTCACAGTGGTCCAGCTGTGCCAGGCGATCAATGCCAGTTCTGTGCAGGGCAGGGGAAGGTTTCTTCCGCCAGCACTATGGTGTGTTTAGAACCGGGGGCCCTGGGATTGGAGAGCTGCAAGGGGCATGTTTGTCCACGTGGTCCTGGTGGGCCTGCCTTCTGGAGAGCAGGCCCTGGAGATGTTGGCAGCTCTGCTCACAATCCCCAGGTAGAGGGAGGGCTGTGCCCACAGAGGCAGAACGGGGTGAGGGCCAGCCAGCCTCCTGGCTCCCCGCCGGAGAGAAAGGAGAGGAGTAGGAGGTGAGAGCAGGGACAGAGCTTTGCCAAGGCAGCTGCTGTCTTCGGGTGCGAGACTGGCTGTGGCTGAGCGGAGGGAGATGCCGTTCCTCATCCTGGCGTCCCGATTCTTCATCCACCCACCTCTTGGCTCCCATGCTCCCTCTTCCCCATGGGAAACCAGCAGCCACTCATGAGCTGTGAAGGACTGTCATGAGGCGTAATTACAGAGCCCGGGGCTCTGCCCACACAAAGCAGCCCCCTCCCCTCCCTCAAAACCTCGGGCCATGGTCGGGCACCCTGTCGTGCCCGGGGTCTGTGCTGTTTTCCAGGGAAGCTTCCCTGACGGGTGCGTGTGTCTTTCTGACCCCGAGACTTGGAGATGCTGTGCTTCTTGTGTCCTGGGAATGACCTGGGGGGGGGGGGGCGGTTTGGGGACAAGGCGGAGATAGAAATAAATGGGAGGATTTGCGGGGAGGAAGGTACAGCCCTGCTGAATCTGGGGAACCCTCCCCAGCAGAGAGGCTCCCCAAGTGAGCACGTATTTGAGGAAGTTAGAGGTGGTATGTGACTTGTCCCTTTGAGCAGGCCAGTTTACTTGTTAGGCTCTTGATTTCGCTTCTGTAAAACAAAACGGTTGGTCTCCATTGTTTCTATCTCCTCGAGCCCAAAGACTTCGTGATTCGACCCCCGTGGGCCAGGGGTCTGGGTGTGGTGCTAGCTCCCGGCGTGCTGCTGGGTCACGAGGGCCTTGGCCTTGGGCACCGTCCCCTGCCTCAGGCCTGCCCTGGACCGACTCTTGGCAGCTTGGAGCCCGGCCACATGAGCATGGGAGCAAGAGGGAGCCCAGGGGGTGGATGTGGAGGCACTTTTCTGGCTGGGGAGGGGGGCGCAGAGAGAGGCTCGGCATCTGTTGGGTCCCAGCAGCGGCAGCAGGCCTTTGATTTGGGGGCCCGCGTGGGATGTGCTGTTCCCGGAGACCCCGCCACGCGTGGCTGGCAGGCTGGGTGAGCCACGGTGATCGTGCAGGGAGAGCCGAGTGTGAAGGTCAGAGACGGCCGCGGCTGGCCAGCCCTGACCTGCTGGCTTGGGCTCAGAGCCCCATGCCCTCCCTCCTGCCAGCAGCTTTTGGCTGGACCGGGGACCGTCTGTAGGGAGGCAGATGGTGCCCACCTGAGGCCGAGGGACAAGTGGCAGGTGAGTGAAGCGGGAAGCCCCCGGGTGCGGTGTGGACGTGCGTGCTGGGCCCAGAGGTCAGGCGCAGGCTGATGCCTCACACAGGAGACAAGCAAGGTGGGCTCCATCCCAGATGAACCTCCCCGAAGCCCCCAACCGAAACCCTTGAGTCAGACCCAGCCCTGGTCACTCTGGGGCCCTGGATGACCCGGGGAAGTGGGAATTGTCCTACCAGAAACTGGGTCATAGCACCCTATTGAGTGGCTAGGCCTTCCCCGCACCCAGGGTCTCACCACAGTGTACCCCCAGGGTTCCTTTATGACAGGTTTTTAACTGTATGATTATTTATAAAACAGAGCAGGAACAAAAATGCTGCTTTAAAAAAAATTTTTTTATTTTATTGAAGTATAGTTGATTTACAGCGTTGTGTTAATTTCTGCTCTACAGCAAAATGATTCAGTTATACATACGTATACATTCTTTTTCATGCTCTTTTCCATTATGGTTCATCACAGGATATTGAATATAGTTCCCTGTGCTATACAGTAGGACCTTGTTGTTTATCCATTCTACATGTAATAGTTTGCATCTGCTAACCCCAAACTCCCGATCCATCCCTCCCCCACCCTCCTCCCCCTAGGCAACCACAAGTCTGTTCTCTATGTCTGTGAGTCTGTTTCTGCTTTGTAAATAAGTTCATTTGTGTCATATTTTAGATTCCACATATAAGTGATATCACATGGTATTTGTCTTTCTCTTTCTGACTTACTTCGCTTGATATGGTAATCTCCAGGTCCATTCACGTTGCTGCAAATGGCATTATTTCATTCTTTTTAATGGCTGAGTAATATTCCATTGAATATATGTACCATGCCTTCTTTATCCATTGAATATATGTACCACATCTTTGTTATCCATTCCTCTGTCAATGGACATTTAGGTTGTTCCATGTCTTGGCTATTGCAAACAGTGCTGCAATAAACATAGGGGTGCATGTGTCTTTTTGAATTATGGTTTTCTCTGGGTATATGCCCAGGAGTGGGATTGCTGGATATTATGGCAACTCTATTTTTATTTTTTTGAGGAACCTCCGTACTGTTCTCCATAGTGGCTGCACCAGTTTATATTCCCACCGACAGTGTAGGAGGGTTCTCTTTTCTCCATACCCTCTCCAGCGTCTGTTATTTGTAGACTTTTTAATGAATGCCGTTCTGATTGGTGTGAGGTGGTGCCTCACTGTAGTTTTGATTTGCATTTCTCTACTAATTAGCAGTGATGGGCATGAAGATGCCGTTTTGATGAACACAAACCAGAGACTGTGGATGGTAGCTGAGACCTTCCACCAGCCTTCATTCGTTGTTGGCCAGTGTCTAGGCCAGCCCGTCCAGTAGCACCTCCCGTGATGCTGGAAGTGTTCTGTGTCTGCACTGTCCAGTGTGGGACCACCGGTCACATGTGACTCCTGAGCCCTTGAAATATGACTGGTGCGACCGAGTAATTGAAAACCTGATTTATTTCATTGTAATTAAATGTAAACAGCCACCCGTGGCCAGTGGCTCCTGTATAAGACATTGCAGATCTAGAGAATAGTTAAGTAGGTAATTGCAAATGAGAATCGTTATTTTCTTTACTTTTTATTATAGGAAATTTCACATATATACAAAGTAGAGTAGTGTAGTGGAGCCCTATATACCCTTCACGCAGCTTCTATAATCACTAACCCACTGGCCAGTCTTGTTTCGTCTTTACCTCCCCACACCCCGACCACCCCAGCTCTCCCTTCTGTGTTATTTTGAAGCTGATATAATAGCTTTTTAATTTTTGTTTTTAAACCGCTCATCTTTAACCCCAGGACAGAGCAAAACTATTTGACCTTGATTTTTTCTCATCCCTTAGGACTCCTGACATTCTGATTTATTGACGAGCCTTCCACTAAACCAGCTGCAGGCCGCCCTGTACGATGTCTCTTAAGACTGCTCACGGCTTCCTCGTATTTCTCTGATGAGAGATACGCACCATAGATCTTTCATGTAATTTGTAATATATATTGTTTAATATGTTTTATATTATACAGTTTAATATTAACTGATAATGGCTCAAACTGTACATGGTAACATTTGGGACTGATTAAAAATTGATGTCCCATATGTTCATCACATTTTTAGATCTGCAAAAATTGGTCCAGGAAAATTGAGTTTGACAGAAATAATGGAAAACTCCATGGCATAGGCTGTATGATGAGTAAAGTTTGTGGATGAAACTGCTCTGTGGCTCAAATTGATTTGAAATTGAAAAGAACTGATCCTAATGAAAATAATTTTGACTAAATAAAAATGAAAAAAATTAGGAACACTGGATATGAAAAATAATCAAGGAACTAAATGGACTTCATGACATTCTCTCCAGAAAATGCTTCTGATTAAAATGTTTGTGTCCGGGACATCCTCAGGGTCAAAGTGGCCGATGCCCATCTCTGGACACTCTTCCATTAACCTCAGACAGGCTTGAAAGGGCGTGGAAGGAGGAAGTTTGCGGAATTGAAAGTCTCAGACTCTGGCAACTTCCCGTCCCTGGGATTGCTCAGAACACCGGCGGACAACCAGAGCTTGAGTGAAACCGAGAACACGTGCCCTGTCTCCTGCCCGCTTTGATGTTCATCCTGATATCCCTCCCTCACTGGGGATCTTTGATCTTCCTCAGATGGCTTGGAGAGGCATCTGTGGCTTTTCTCCATGAGCTTCTAGCTGGGGGATGGATTCTTCCAGCAGCACATGCAACAGTCACCGTAAAGGGGCAAGGACAAAATTGTATCTTTTTTTTTAAAAAGGCAAGGACAGGGGGCTTCCCCCCAGCGGATGTCCAGTGCAGCAGGCACCTTGACCTTGTCCTGCTCTCCTGTGGGGTGGGGTCATCCCAGCCAGAGCACTCGGGCCATAGAAGGCAGGCCCCCCTGTGGTGCTCTGAGGCCCATGGCCACCAAAGGGCTGTTGCTGCCCTCACACTCTGGATGGCCTCTGCTCTCCCCAGGCTGGTGACTTTCTGATCCTCTTTAGGAGGCAGTGGGGCACCCCATGTGTCCCGAGGTTTCCAGAAGCCTCTTGTTGATCCGTGATTGTTCCCGTCGAGCACTGGGAGGTGCGTGCAGATGGAGCCCATTGGTTCCTAAGTAAACCCAGAGAATCCCTTTGGGTTTCAAGTGCTAATGGCGTTCATAGGGAATAGGGAAAGCCATCCAGGGGCCTGTGACCTGAATGGGAGTGTGGTTTTGATAGAAATTGTGACTGCCCCATGCTCCCCTGGGAGTGGGGTCCAAGTTGTTGCTGAGAGCAGGTGAGGGAACAGGGTCGGGGTGCAGGAGAGGTCACACTCAGAGAGCTTTCAGCATCAGCCTCTATAGACCCCACCATCTGCTCCCCAGCTCCTGACTAGGAATGAGCTCAGCTCTTACACCGGGGATCTCACATCCCTTACCCCCTCACTCGCACTCTGTGGAAGGGAAACGTGCTCTCCTTGGTGGCTGACATCTTTTCTCCCCGCAAACCCCCTACCCGTCCCCATCTATTTAGCAGTGGCCAGTGTGGCCCTGTGATTAGGGAGGAGAAGTAAGAGGGACCTCGCTTGGGCTTCCCTGGTGGCACAGTGGTTAAGAATCCGCCTGCCAATGCAGGGGACACGGGTTTGAGCCCTGGTCCGGGAAGATCCCATATGCCATGGAGCAACTAAGCCCGTGCGCCACAACTACTGAGCCTGCGCTCTAGAGCCCCCGAGCCACAACTACTGAGCCTGTGAGCCACAACTACTGAAGCCTGTACGCCTAGAGCCCATGCTCCGCAACAAGAGAAGCCACCGCAATGAGAAGCCCACGCACCGCAACGAAGAGCAGCCCCCGCTCGCCGCAACTAGAGAAAGCCCGCGTTCAGCAACGAAGACCCACCGCAGCCAAAGTAAATAAATAAATTAATTAAAAAAGAGGGACCTTGCTTGACCAGCACCTCTTGGTCAGGAGTGTGTAGCCCAGTGGGTGGTATTTGGTAGAAGTTTAGCATGAAGGCACTGGGTCAGGGTTTGAATCTGGACCCACCCTTGCTACCTGTGTGACCTTGGGCAACTTCTTTAACCTTTCTGAGCTTGGTCTCCTTTATAAAGTAGGGATGACACTTGGACGACCTCACAGGGTAATTTTGAGATCTAAATGAGACGTGTCCCAGAACACCTTATTATATATTATACTCAGAATAAATGCTCCAACAGTAGCTGCTATGATTTTCTTCGTAATCATCTAAATCCACATTTAGGGTTTGTTAGGAGTCAGGTACTGGGTTACTCTCGTCTTGCAGGCTTTCTGCGTGATCTGGAACCACCCGTAGCTACAGCATGGCTTTGGGCAGCCGAGTGACACGACCCCTACCCTTTTTCAGTTTCTGCAGCTCACTGGCTGGTGTGAATCCCACGTAGGGGCGCAGTCCTGCACAGTTTGAGCTGCCATCTGGTCTTTGGTCCCTCAGCAGCTCCTCTGCCTGTGTATTATTTATGGGTAGACTGTCCACTTGCCCCACGATCATGTCACTGGCAACGTTACCCAGGTTGCGAGCACCTTGTGGTAGAGCAGAAATAGCCCCACCAAGGGTTGGGGGCTCTGGTTTCCTGGCTCTGGCCATCTACCAAGTAGCTGTGTGACATTTAACAGGTGGCCTTGCTTCTCTGGGCCCTCCTTTGAAAAACGAGGGGTTGAACTGGATGGCCTGCAAACCTCCTTCCGCCTTCTACCTCTGCTGCAACCAGCGCAAACATCCGGGTGCTCCTGTTCCTTCCTGAGGCCGCTTGTGGGCTGGCGTGGAGTGGAGTGAAGGCCGTGGCCGTGGCCTCGACAGTGGCCGGCCTCTCCACCCTCTCCCCCTTTGTTGATGACACCGTGGGAACCCACTTGTCAAATCCATTCACGAGCAGCCTTTTAACACTCTCTCCACAGTGCTGTTTCCGTGAAAGCCATTAGTGTTCACGAGTCATGAAGATATTTCACCTTTTTCCTGTGTTGCATTGTACAGCTCCAGTCTGGTTCTGCTAACATCTCCCACTCAGCGCTGTGTCGGGCAGGCCTCAGCTCTCTGGTTTGCTAACTGGGTTTCCCTTTCGTGCGTGAGCCCCGCTGGGCCGTGTGCACACTTGGGGAGCCCGGGAGTGTAGGGCCCTTATTCAGATAATGTATTAATACCAGGGCCTGGGTCCTTTGTTGGAGTTTGAAGGTAAAACCTAGTTGGCTGTGCTAAAGGTTTCTAGGTATCATCTTTCATATGATGGTGAGAGCCAGATAGCCTGCTCTTTTCTTGGACTCTTAAGTTGGCTTCTGATTTTCGAGGTCCCGTGTTCCTGTTAGGAGGCTGGGAAGTAGTCTCTGAGTTAAGCCTCCTCAGTTAGACATGGGTGTGAGCTCTTGGATGCCTCCTGTGCTCCATGGTGCTTGATGCCTGATGCCCTCTGCTTCGAGAACTCTTCCCTAAGAAACCTTGGACGAATCACTCTCTCTTTCCAACATTCCCATGTGCTTTACACCGGTCACTTGTCACTGTCTGTCTTGAATTGGAGTTTGTAATGAATGTGTCTGTTTACCCGACTGAGTTGGAACCCCTTACGTTGGTGTGAACCCCTCCCCCCCAGAACTCAGCGCCCAGGAGATGCCTCATCAATGTCCAGTGGCTCGTGTCCTGCTGGGGGGGTGTGATGGCATGCTCCCCTCCCCAGCTTGTGTGCACCCGCCTGGTCCTTCCTTGTGTGTGTGGGTTTAGAAAATGTTTTATGAAATGCCTTACAAAGAGGCCATGTGCTTTGGGGTTCTTTAGGAAGCCCCCAAAGTTGTTTCCTTGGGCTTAACAGTTATAAAGTAGGCTGTGAGCAGCAAGAAAGAAGTTGAGGGAGATCTGACCAGTCTATGCGGGCTGCTATAGTCACGTCTATCAGGTTTACAGAACAGCCCAGCTGTGTGGAGGGGAAGATGTGTTATCATTTAGGTTTAGATTTGGCTGAACATAACAGAAAACCCCCAAATAACACTGGCTTGAATATGAGACTTTATTTTCTCTGTCATGTAAAAAGTCAGTTCAGGGCAGGGACCTAATTTACTGTTCCTTCATCCTTAAGAGAGTTGCCTCATGATCCAAAAAGGCTGTTGAAGCACCAGCTGTCATATTAATATCACAGATGGAAAGACAAAGGAGCTCTCCTGAAAGTCTCACTCAATATCTATTTATATCTCGTTAGCTAAAAGTTAGTAACAGGAGTACTAGCTAAAAGTTAGCAACAAGGTTGGTAACGGGTACAAGCCTCACTCAATATCTATTTACATCTCATTAGCTAAAAGTTAGTGACAGCTGGGAAGTAGGTTTTAGCTGGAACATTGCCTCACCTGGAGACATGGGGGCTCTATTTCCAAGAAAGATGCAGCGAATAGACAGTGAGTACAGAACACGTGCCCAGCACTTACTTGAATGAATGAATGAGTGAGGGGATAAGTGATGGAGAGATGCCATCTGGGCCAAATGTATACCAAACCCTCATATTAGCGGGATCCCCAATATGACAAGGAAAGCACATTTCTGATACCACAAGAGGGACAGAGCCTTGAGGAAACTTCAGAAACTCCCCAGGGACTCAAAAGAGAGCATGTTCTACAGGGCCACTTCAGATGGGCATCCTCTTTTCCCTCTTTGTAGGGATCTGGTTCCCTTATTTGGAACACAGCAGATGCATAGCAGCGGGTCAGGAGGGGCTGGGCCTGGGTCACGGTAGCCACATTTCAGAAGGTCCCCTATGAGGGCATCCGTTTTTGGCTTGTTTGAAGAAAGAAAAGCTTCATCACTCAAGCAGGGAGACGTGGCTGAATTGAAATACTAAAATTTCCTTAAATACAGATCCCTTCTTAGAAAATGTTAGAATCCTGTGGGGTTAATTATGGTCTGATGGTCCTGGGTTGAAGCCTGTAGGTGGTCTGTGGTTCAGCATGGGGCGGCGTCTCAGTGCCAGGTGCCCTCCAGCACGTCTGGGCAGGTGGAGGGCCCCCGAGGGCTGTCCTCACACTGGAGAAGCACGGTGGGCCTGGAGCTCGGGCTCTGGAGCAGTGAGTGTGCTGCTGACAGCAGGTGGTGCTGTCTTCTCAGTGGTTTATCCTAGAGGGCGGCCCCTGGTCCCCACTGTGTCCCTGAGGCACACCTGTGTGGTCCCGGGGCCACACAGTGGGTCTGCAGCAGGCAGGTCCCCTGGTTGAAGCTTTAGCCTGGCATTCATTCACAGCCTCTGTTCTTGACTCCCTTTTGAAACCTTGATGGGAGCCTTTGTCAAGCCTCCTACAGACACTGTTTCATAACTCTGCTTCCTCCAGGCCCCCCACCAACCCGCATTTTCAGATCATCCCCATTCCAGCCCTCAGTTCGGGATCATCCTCATTTAAGAAGCCGTCCTGGATTCCCTCCATGGGAAGAAATTTCTCCTTCATGTCCCCTCACTCTGTTACTTCTGAATGTCCACTCCCTCCCCAGTTCGGCTCCCTGACCAGGTTGTTGTCGCCTGAGGGTCGGGTCGGGTGTGACCTGCAGTTACACGATCACAAAGATGGAGGGGGCACCGAGGGGTCACACAGCTGTCCCTCACCCTGGGGGCTGATGGGCTCCAAGTCTGGTTTTGTTCCTCTCAACTGGCTTTGAAAAGTGTCCTTGGCCTGTGGTATCCGAAGACTTCCTCTCAGTCACGTGAGACTCACTCCGGGAATGGGTGTGGGCCCAGATGTTCCCCCCACCTCCTGGGTCCCAGGGACTGCCTCGGGGGTGTCCCCCAGTTTATGTAACTGACTGAGGGATCCGGTTAGCCAGGGGTGAGTGGGAGGCTGCAGCGGGCCAGCATCTGGCAGCGGCTTGCGTGAACCCTGGCGGGGAGTTCAAGGTGGGCCTGCTGAGAGCAGTGACAAGGACTTGCTGCAAATTTCTGGTGCAACCTCATGGCCCACTCCTGGGGGACGCGTTTCTACTGCATGAAAACAACAGAGTGCGAGTCAACTATGTGACTTACAATTTTCTAGTCCCAGTAAAAAAATTTAAAAATAGCAGGTGGAATTAGTTTTAAATAATATATTTTAACCCCTTAGGTACAAAATATTGTCATTTCATCATGTAATCAACATGGTCGTTATTAAGGAGATCACTATTCTCTTTTTGTTCTAAGACTTTGAAATGTGGGGTGTTTTACACTCAGTTTGGATCAGTGACGTTTCATGTTCCCGATAATCCAGGCTAAAGGGGCTCTGCTGCCGCTTCTGTTGATTCTCCCACTTGAAGTTCCCTGAAAGCAGGGACAGCATCGTGACGATCAGGGCCTTCCCCCCACCCATCGCAGGTGTCGGCGCGTGTGATTTGAGTGGGGGCCTGTCCCGCAGGGTCACTGCATGGGGAGGCTGGGACTCGGAGCGGCTGGAGTCTGGTCACAGCTGCGTGAGCTCAGGGATGGCCCTGGCCTGTCGAAGCCACGGTTCCCACTCAGAATGACGCTGCTGGACAGTAATCTCCGGGGCTTTTCTGATTCTCACGTGCTGTGAGCTGAACCATGTGTCTGGGCAGGGGTGCTAATGGGGACACTGATACCCTTGGCCTCATTAGCAAATGAGATCATCTCTGTGAAGGGCCACGGTCAACTGTACCCACCACGGATGGGCCAGTTCGCTGCCTCTAACTCTGACCCAGAGCCTGCGTGTTTATCTGGTATGTTGGGTCCCGGGCTGTGAAGACCCTCCACTCTCCCATCCAGCGTCTACACAGACCTGCGGGTGCCCGGCCTGTTCCCAGGCTGCCCAGGCAGAGGAGGACAGGACTCGTCCAGGCCCTCGGGACGCGCACCTTCTGGAGGGTGTGATGAGCCAGCGGGAGCCCCTGCTGTGTCCGAGGCCTCATGCGGTTTCTCTCTCGTGCAGGCGCAGCTGGAAGCTCAGAGAGCCACGCAGGACTTCCAGAGGGCCACCGAGGTGCTCCGCGCCGCCAAGGAGACCATCTCCCTGGCCGAGCAGCGGCTGCTGGAGGATGATAAGCGGCAGTTTGACTCGGCCTGGCAGGAGATGCTGAACCACGCCACCCAGAGGGTATGAGTCTTGGCGGAGTGCGCCCGTGGGACCAGGGCCGGGCCGGGCTGGGCTTGCGCCAGGGTGCGCGCCTCTGCCTTGCGCCTGCCTGTGGGCAGGGACAGAGAGGGGGGCGGGGCATGCGTCTGCGTGTGGGCGTGGGGTGGGGAGAGGGGCTGGGCTTGCGTCCGCCTTGGGTTCCTGCGGCCTCGGGGTGCAGGTGACCATCACACCCAGACTACCCGCTGGTTTCCCCGAGCAGAGGAAACAGACCCCCAGGCATGTTGTACGTCACAGGTGGTTATCTCCATGGGGTCTCTGCGGGCCTGGGACTGAGCCGTACTCCGCGATGACAGTCACCCGGTGACAGGCGTACCTGCCCCTTCCCTGTCGTTTGAGGTTCGTCTGGTTCAGATCACCCCTGACGGTCCTGACTGTGGATGGGGCTTCCCCGAGGGACCCGATCGTTCTCCAGAGTCCCCTCCCTCTGAGTCCCAGGGGACTGGCTGGGTTTGGAGCCCGGGTGGAGGACCTTGATTACTTGCTGACCCTGGACTCAGGGGTGGGTGCCAGTTGGTGAGAAGCGGGGGCCACGGCAGATGAGGCCAGAATACAGGGGGTGCGCAGGCTGGCCTTCGGGCTGGGCTGGGGTCTGGGGAACCAGTGTATGCACAGGAAGTGGGCTTTGACTCCATCATTGTTTGGCCCTTTACCAGCTCCCACGATCTGCCCTCTGGCCACATTGCTGAGGATCAGAGGTGGTAGGTATAGCTGGACTTGTCACCTCTTTCCTCCCCTCCTCCAGCTGGTTTGCTGTGGGGAGGTGGGTGAGGCCTTGGATGAAGGGTGATGTAGGGGGTGGGAGCTAGTCTGGATTCCCTGAGAGGCCGCCTGCGGGGCTGGAATAGAACCTTTTCAGTGTCACCTGCCACGGTGGCTCAAGTCCTGGGGGACCTGATAATTAAAGATGGCCTTGTGCTTCCTTAAATAGAATGCCTGACGCACAACCGGCTTGGACTTGGTGTCAAATGCGGGTCGACTCTGTAGCACCTCCCCTGAAGTCCGGGCTCCCGGCCGGGCTTGTGTGGCCTGGGGCCTCCTGCCACCTAGTGGACACGATGCTGGGAGAGCCAAACACAGCTTTCCTGGGTCCACTGGGGAAACGCCAAATGGGAGGTTGGAAATCTTGGAAATTTACAAGCCACAGCCTGACAGAGTGAAAAGGACAGGAAAAAAAAAAAATTAGAGTAGCTCCTTCCAAGAAATTAGCTGAAGGCCTGGCTTTCTTTCCTGCCCTTCTTCCACCCCAAACAAGATCCAAATCAAGCTAGTCAGAATCATTCAGAAATCACTTACTCTGTTCTTTAAAAAAGAACAAAATGGGTTTCTGCTTTTTTTTTTTTTTTTTTCCTTCTACTCTTTAAGTCCTGGGACCGTAGTGGATGGTGAGTGGCAGTCCAGGAGAGGTGTCCTCAAGACCTCCACATCCCATGACTCCGGAAGCATCATTCACACCAGTCTTTGGGAACGGTGCTTCTTGGGGTTGTGCAGTGTGCAACTTGTGGGGCTGTACCAAATGGCCCTGGGCCTCCTGACATCGCATGGGGCTCCTGAGGGCCCGGTGAGGGTCATCTGATGTGTGCTCTCACTGAGGCCACTGAAGGTTTCTTGGTCATGGGGGTAACCCCTGCAGATGAGCAGATTTTCTGGGTCACAGGCCAGGATTTCCACCCTGGGGCTGCTGGTCCTCTTCCCTAGATTCCTCCCCAGTTTTATGGGCCTCAGATGCTGCTCCTTGACCTGATGAGGGAGAAGGAGAGTTGGAAACTGACACCAGCAAGAGACAGAGCCCTTGGCAGAGCTGTCCTCGACCGTGTCCCTGTGTCACTGAGAAATCCAGCCTGGAGGGGGCACGCTCCAGGGACGTGATGGGTGGTACAGACGCTCGTGTGTGGCTTTGCTGTGAGCCGCCCTCTGACTGAGCATGCTCCCGGGGCCATGCGGGCCTGGCACGCTCGGCCTCCTGAGTGCTGGTGGACGAAGACAATGAACGGTCTGGAATATGTCCCCGGCCTTGGCTGACTTCTGGATCCTCCAGGAAGCCTGTTTCTTCAGGAGAAGGGAGTGTCATCTCACCCTCTTCTGAAGAAACTGCCACGTAAGAGTCTAGAGAAAGATGCAGAGCTCAGAAAGGTCCAGGCTGTCTTGAGGAAGTGGCAGTGCTTTGGGCTGTGTGACCTCCACCCCAGGCACAGTGGAAGGACCCTGGGGTCCCCACATTCCTTACCTGAGGCCATCCGTGTGTCCCTTCTGTTCCTTCAGACTTAGGGTGACAGCGGGCAGCCCCACTTGGAGCCGGGCTGGAGCCCCGAGGTCTCTCTTGTTAGGCCACATACAGTGCCCCGGGCAGGGACAGAGGAACAGTTCCGCACTCAGAGCTGGGATCAGCGGGGCTTTGGAAGCCGCGATGCACTTGAGTGGCCTCCCTGGGGACGTGGGGTCCCTCCCCCTCCCACTTGGGCTTTAGGCAGCTGAGGCCCCTCCAGCTTCACCCGGTTCGGCCGCGAAGCAGCCCTTCTAGGGAGGAGGTGTGGGGAGGCCTGAACTGTCAGGGACCAGCAGCTCCTGTAGAGGAAAGCCCTGGGGGCGTGGATCTGAGCCCTGGGATGCACATGAGCCATCTGGCCAGCTTTTCTGTGCTGGTGGGCTTGTACCACCCGTCCCCCAAGGCCCTGGGAAGCTACCTCCTTGGCCCTGTGCACCCAGGGCTGCAGGAGGAATCAGAAATCAGCCTGAATGGGCCGAGGATCTGAGGAGACCGTGAAACCACCTTCCCGGGAGCGGAGGACCCTGCTCTTAGCTCCGGGATGTTGGGGATGAGGGTGGATGGCCTCGAGGTTGGGAGAGCTCAATGTGAGGCAGAGGAGCCGGGCTGGCTGGACGTCTGCTGGTCAGTTGAGGTCATTCTGCCGGCAGGGGACCCAGCCTGGCTGGCAGTGCCCGTTGGTGTCCCTGTAGGAAGTATCTGTTTGAGCATCTTCTGTGTGTTGCTGTGAGCAGAGGGCCTGGGCTGCCCTGCGGCTCCCAGGAGGGGGCCCGTCAGCACTGCTGGGCCCCATTCTGTCTATTCTGCTGACCCCGGGGGGGGGGGCCTGTGGCTTCTCAGGGTCCCGAGCACCAGCGGTGGCCTCCCCACATGCTTTCTCCGGGGCCCGCTACCTACTGCCTGCCTGGGCCGTGGTGCTGCGGCTGTTCTGGTCACTCAGGCCTCACGCCTAGGGCCTCAGAGCCTCCCATTGGGCAGCAGCGGGTGGTCAGTCCTTGGGCATCTGGAGCCGGCCCGGGGGGTGGGCAGGAGTATGTGTCTGTGGGTTTTGGGAACCACAGGGATGCTGACTTCTTAGTCGTTAGAATCCACAGAGACCAGTGCACCCAGAGGTTAGCACAGAGCCCGTGCGGGACATGGTCCCCCTGGGGAAGAGGGGCCCAGGGCTGTTGGTGCCCAGACAGTGATTTCTCCAGGAGTCTGCCAGCTCTGGGGAAGGAGGCGGGAAGCTGAGCGCTGCCCGCGGAGAGTGGACGGGTGGCTCTGCTAAGCACCCCCAGCCCTAAGTGCTTCCCCGCCCACGCCCTTTCCCCCAGCACCCTGCACTGAGCCCCCCAGCACAGCCTCTGCTGCCGGCCCCCACCTACCCCCCTGGGCCAAGGTGGCCCCGACAGCCTGGATCCCAGCTGCCCGAGTAGCATGGTGCTGCTGGGCGTCTGCCCCGTGAGGCTGGCGGTCCGGGTTTGGTCTCCAGTCTGCTCTGTGCACACAGTAGGTGCTTAATCAGAGTACGCAGCTCTGAGTTGAATATGCTGGTGGTAAACTGAAGAGCGTGGTGCTGAGCGGGGGCTCAGGGGCCCAGAGTCCAGGCCGAATATCTGTCAGCCCAGCCTTCGCGGAGGTCTGGGCGCTGGCGCCCCAGGGCTGGGTTGCACGTGCGTCTGGCCACCTTGAAGTCTGCAGGGACATCTGCGTTGTGCTTCCATTTGTGGCTTCCACCTTCCCAGCATCCGCCCTTATCCCCCCCCCCCCCCCATTCCTTTCCCACCCCTGGGCACACAGTTCACGGCTGGTTGCATGTTTCAGGGGCTGCTTGGTTACCTAGGAGACGTAACCAAGGTGACCTGCTTGGGGACTTTCTCCCTAGAGGCGGGAAGCGGAGTGGGGACTCTCCTCCGAGAGCAGGGGGTTATGTGCACGTGGGGTGGGGGGGGGTGGGACGGGGGATGGTAGATGGCCTGGTGGGGGTGAATTGGGACGGCGTCCTTGCTGCCGCCTCACTCTGCGCTGGCAATGTCGCCAAGTGCTCGGAGCCTTCTGAGTGTTTAATTTTAGGAAGCTTTTTGCAGACGAAGGGCCAAGGAAGAACAAGGGCCTGTGTGCAGTCGGTGAGAGCCCTGCTTCTTGCAGGGAATGCTCTGTATTGTAGCCTCAGATCACAGCTTTTGTAGGTCGTCTATTTAAAATGCTTTCAGACTGGTCCTTAAAGGCGAACCCTGCATTGAATCCTCTTGCAGTGGAACAGATCACCACAATACGTTGCCTTCATGTGTCTGATATGCTTGGGTTTTGCGTGTTCATAAAGGTTACACCAGTAAATTCTTAAAGCTTTAGATTTAAGACAAGACTGAAGAGTTACTACTGTTTCCCTAAGTGACTAAGCTGGGGAGGTTTTGAGTGCATTTTATGTCACTGTGACATCTTTGGTGTTAGAAGCCAAGGGGAAGGGTTCTCCGAGCCTCTTGGTCTTGATTGAGAGGTCATTTTAGCAAGCCTGTCACCACATTGCCAACTTGTCTCGGTTCCCTATTTCCCTTCTCTGACTTTGTTTTAATTCTGTTTTTAAAAGTATCTCAAGCATTAAAACCATTGTTAAAAGATATACATTTTAAAGAAGGTAAAGGTTGAACTCTGATAAGTATAAAGTGTTCTCCTGTCAAAGATTTTATTTAACTCATTAAGGACGGAACTAATAAGATGTTACAGCTCTTTCAAAGGAGAATTCAAAAAACACACTCATACAGAAGTTCAGGAATGCAGAAATGAATTTACAAGATACAGAATTGGTCAATATTTACAGGGCAATCAATAATCAAATGCGTCTCTACTGGACACAATCTTCATTTCTAGGGGTAAGAATCATTTATATTACTATCAGTTTTCCCCAACTTACAGGGTCATAAAATAGCTCCAAGACAATGAAAGGCAGAGATAACCTGGAAGGGGGCATTAGACAGGACACCCAGTCGTTTTATGCTCATATCAAAGTCTTTCAGAATTTTTCCTGACACTTAAAAAACCCCTTATTATAAGTGCATAAGTAAACTTCCCTGGGCTGACCGTGGCTGTTGCCTGGAGGGGGTGATGGACCGCTGGCTTCCTCCTGGGTGGTGTCCTCCTGCAACTGTCCTGCTGGGTCTGAGACAGTGGACCAGTGGCCTGAGGGCCCTCGGGGCTCCTCCCTGCTGCTCTTTGGGTAAAATAAAGCATGGCCCTCTCGCCCCACCTCACTGCTGCCTTTCCAGTTCATCCCGTAACACTTGGATGAGTTGTAAGTAAAAGATGAGAAGGAAGTTGTGAGCCGCCGACGTGACCTAAACTGCTGTTTATCTCCTGCATCATCTCTCCTCTCAGCTGGCCTTGTTCTGATGCTTTTTAGGTGATGAGGGAGAGAACCAACATTGTCCCTGTTTCTAGGAATGTGCCTTTGAGCTGCCATGGAGGGCCCTTGATTGTTGGGTTTTGAACTCATTTTTAAAACCAGAATTTCCCACCAGAGCAATGACTGGTCACCTGGTCACAAATTTTTGTAAACCCCAAAATCTGTTCAGTTTGACCCTCTGGATCCTGGATTCTTGTCCACCAGCTAACTCAGGATATTTGGGAAGGGGCCAAACAGCTGAGGTCACCATTGCCTTGCCGTCCTGATGCGCACATACCTGGCTTTGTAGGGCTCCCAGGTCCCTGATGTCTGAGTTCCCGCTGGTACCGCCTGCCTGCCCCTCAGTCCCTGACCCCAGGTGAGAGCAGGAGGAACCCACAGTGGCTACTCAGAGGAAGTGGATGTCAACTGAATCAGAGAATGTTTCTTTTTTTTTCCCCTCTGATTTTTTGTTTTTCCTTCTCTTCTTTCCTGCTCATTGCCTCAGCCGATCTATTTCATCTTATCTGACATGACTTTTCCAGAATAGATAAATAGGGAAAAATAATCCTGTTCTCTTTGGAAGTTCATTTAATCTTAGTCTGCCCACTAATTTCCTCAAATAATTTTTTTTCATTTATTTTTTAAAATTTTTATTGAAGTATAGTTGATTTACAATGTTATGTTAGTTTCAGGTGTACAGCACAGTGATTCAGTTTTATATATATACATATATAGTCTTTCATATTCTTTTCCCTTATAGGTTATTACAAGATATTGAGTTTAGTTCCCTGTGCTCTACAGTAGGTCCTTGTTTATCTACATTATATATAGTAGTGTGTATATGGTAATCCCAAATTCCTAGTTTTTTAAAATGACATCAGTAATACCCCAACAAGGGACCATTCTGGATTTGGCCGGGCTGACCTCTGCTGTCATTCGAAGGTCATGGAGGCGGAGCAGACCAAGACAAGGAGCGAGCTGGTGCACAAGGAGACGGCGGCCAGGTACAATGCGGCCATGGGCCGCATGCGGCAGCTGGAGAAGAAACTCAAGCGAGCCATCAACAAGTCCAAGTGAGCCTGGGCGAGCGGGTCCCTGGGCTGGTGCTTGTTTCCTCTTCCTCATCGTCTCAACCTTTTCTGTGGCCCGCCCCACCAGAGCCCCCTGCCCAGGCTACCTGTGCCCCCCCCCGCCCCCCCCCCCCCCCCCGGTTCTCTGTAAGCCCCCAGGGGTGGGGCTGCTCCGACCTGGGAGCACAGGAAGAGGAACTTCAAGAGCAAACCATTAGCTGGCCCGTGGGCTGGGGCTGGGCTTCGGGAAGCTCAGGGTGTGCCCTTGGCTCTGTGGCTGATGGTGTGGATGAGGCCCTGTCCCTCATTACCTGTCAGCACAATGGGGTGAACTATGTACATAATACACATCCTTGTAGACCAAGAGCTGATGAAATGGAGCAAGACTGGTTTCTTTTCTTCCTTCCTCCCTCCCTCCCTCCCTCCCTTCCTGCCTTCCTCCCTCCCTTCCTTCCTTCCTCCCTTCCTTCCTTCCTTCCTTCTTTCCTTCCTTCCTTCCTTCCTTCCTCCCTTCCTTCCTTCCTTCCTTTCTTCCTTCCTTCCTCCCTTCCTTCCCTCCCTTCCTTCCTCCCTTCCCTTTCTTCCTTTCTTCCTTCCTTCCTTCCTCCCCTTCCTTCCTTCCTTCCTTTTCTTCCTCCCTTCCTTCCTCCCTCCCCTTCCTTCCTTCCTTCCTTCCTCCCTTCCTTCCTTCCATCCTCCCTTCCTTCCTTCCTCCCTTCCTTCTTTCCTTCCTTCTTTTCGTCCTCCCTCCCTTTCTTCCTTCCTTTTCTTCCTTCCTTCCTCCCTTCCTTCCTTCCTTCCCTTCCTTCCTTCCTCCCTTCTCTTCCTTCCCTTCCTCCCTCCCTTCCTTTTCTTCCTTCCTTCCTTCCTTTCTTTCCTTCCTTCCTTCCTCCCTTCCTTCCCTTCCTTTCTTCCTTCCTTCCTTCCTCCCTTCCTTCCTTCCCTTCCTTCCCTTCCTTCCCTTCCCTTCCTTCCCTTCCTCCCCTTCCTCCCCTTCCTCTCTTCCTCCCTTTCTTCCTTTCTTTCTTCCTTCCTTCTTCCCTCCCTCCCTCCCTTCCTTCCTTTCTTTCTTTCATTCACAGGATATTTATTTCAAAAGTTTCTTATAATGTTACCAAGTCCAAGCTCACTCTGCTCACCACACAACAGGCCAATAAATCGGGAGATGAGGTGTTGAGGCAAGGAATACGACTTTATTCAGAAAGCTGGCAGATGGAGAAGATGGAGGACTGGTGTCCCCCAAAACCAACTTTTTGGGGTCTGGATGCCAGTTTCTTTTATAGAACAGAGAGGGGGAGGAAGTGAGGAAGTAAAGTAAAAAGGCCATTAGTTGTGCCTGGCTTGGCCAGCATCGGGGAGGGGTTGTGTTAATTTCTTCTTTTCTGCAGCCATTCTCAGGTGGGCAGGGTCAGATTGTCTCCCTGTGAGCTGAACAAAGGCACTTTAATATTCAGGCAGAGGGGCAGGGTTTCCTGAGGCAGGCCATTATGTATGATTATAATAACAAAAGCAATGAAAAGCAAAGGTTAAAGTCAAAGAAACAGATCCAACATGGAGTCAGATTTTCCTCTTCCCTGTTACAATTATACCAAACACTAGGAACAGTTAATTTGTCCAACAATATAGTCTTTGGTTAAATAAGTCTTGACACTTCCAAACACTGGAATAGTTTAGAGCAGTTAAAATAATGACATAGATTCTGTCTTCATTAGTATATAAATATATTCATAATATTTATATGTAATAAAGGTAGGCCATAAAACAGCACTGAAAGCACAATTCATCTTATTACACACACAGATGGGCCCAAAGGAATAATTTTTTTTTAATGTATATATTTTTTATTGAAGTATAGTTGATTTACAGTGTTGGGAAGACTGGTTTCAATGGAGGTTTCTTCCGCTTTTCTCACTACCACTCCTATATGTTGTCATATGACAGTGATCTTGGGGACTAGTCCCAGCTTCACTCACAGTTGCTGGGCCTCCAGGCAAAGAGACAGGACCTGGAATGGCCTAGACCCCACAGCCAGAGACAGACCCCGAGCTCATGGAGGGTGAAGGGCTCAAGAATAAAGTATTGTCAACTCCTCATGCTCAGACACCCGAGTTCCTGAAGGAGCCAGCGTCTTCCCGCCGACCCAGAAGCCACGACCCGTAGAATGTTGGCCTTTCTTGTCCTCTCTCTTGCCCGTGACCTGACTGGGTCTGCACGCTGTCC
Organism: Balaenoptera acutorostrata; assembly: GCF_949987535.1. Taxonomy (NCBI): domain Eukaryota; kingdom Metazoa; phylum Chordata; class Mammalia; order Artiodactyla; family Balaenopteridae; genus Balaenoptera; species Balaenoptera acutorostrata. The sequence goes on from NC_080067.1 coordinate 11,864,301, forward strand.
AGTCCCCCTCGTCCTGCACAGAGTCCAAGAGGCCGACCTGAGGCCCTGTCCTTGTGGTGGCCCCGCTGTGCTCAGTGAGGGACGGTGGTGCCTCTCCCTTCCCCGGGTGAGCTCGGCAGAGCTGGTGTGTGTTGAGGCAGCTTCTTCTCAGCCTCATCTGCTAGGCATCCCTAGGAGAGGAGGCTGGGCCACCTTAGCTGCTGGGCACACCCTATGTGGCCTTGAACAGCCCCCCAGAGAGGACAGTGAGCCAGGGATTGGGGCCCTGGGATACGTGTGCATGTGTGTGGGTTTCCCGTGTCTTGAGATAGGCCTTCTGGCAGCTCGGCCCTGGGGGAGTGTCTGTATCCATCAGGCCCGGGAGCTGGGAGCACCCCCTTATCTCATGACTCATCAGAGCTGAGTAAATGCTGGAGGATGGCCTGGCCAGCTGCAGCCACTGCCCCCTGGACACCCCGTGGAGTTTTTTGGGGGCACTGCTATCGTGCTCTTACGGGTTTCCTTCCTGTCTTCTACAGGCCTTACTTTGAACTCAAGGCGAAGTACTACATGCAGCTTGAGGTACGTGTGGCCTTTGGCTTTGAAGCAGATCGGAGTTTTCTGCCCTCAAAGCCCCCCTTTCTGTAGTGGGCTTTCAAATGGCCCCATGGCTGCCAGTGAGGGGGACACGTTCTTGACCAAGTCTTCAGGCTTCAGAGTGGTCTTGCTGCGTCCTTAGTGCTCTCTGACGCCCTCTGAATCTGCTGCAGTCACTTTCCGTATTGTACTCGGTTAGTGGTTCTCAGCAGGGCCCGGGAGCTTGCTGGCAGTGCAGGTTCCCAGGCCCGCCCCAGAGCAACTGAACAGAGGCTCTGCAGGCGGGGCCCAGCCGTCTGGGTTTTAACACACCCTCCAGGGGGTCCTGATGCAGCTCAAGTGTGAGGACCACAGCCCCGGCATCAGATGGCTGGAGTGTGGGGCTTCTGTGGGACCTTGACTCCCACTGCTGCTTCCCTGATGGGCTTATTCCCAGTGGTTGCTCCTGGGTATAGAGCTTAAGTTGTCACCTGGCTGGGAGTTAGGGGGTGGCGGCTGCTCTCGTATCTGGTGCGTGGAGAGCTGTGGAAGGGGATCAGGGCCCCAGTCGTGTCTTGAGAGTAGAGCGATGGGCGTAAATGTTTGAACCCGTCACTCAAGAGCATCGCCCGGCCGGCGGGGGTGGCCTCACTCACAGAGCCTCCCGTTCTCCTGAGCAGCAGCTGAAGAAGACGGTGGACGAGCTGCAGGCCAAGCTGGCCCTGGCGAAGGGCGAGTACAAGACGGCCCTGAGGAACCTGGAGACGATTTCGGACGAGATCCATGAGCGGCGGCGCTCCAGCGCCATGGGGCCCCGTGGGTGCGGTGTCGGGGCCGAGGGTGGCAGCCCGGCTGCCGAGGACCTGTCGGGGCGCAAGCCCGAGCCTGACGCTGTTTCTGGTGAGTCAGGGGCACATGTGCAGCTAGTGCGGCCTGCTTCCTGGGGCCTCCCCCGTCGGTGGGACACTGTTCACCACGATGCTACTGAGCATCCTCGGAGTCAGGATTCTGTGGTTAGACATGTTTGGGAAACGTTACACTTGCACCCCCGAGATTCCCAGTACATGTTAGGGCATTGAAGGCTCTGAGAAGTCCCGCAGGGAAGACGAGTCGTCTGGAATAGGGACTTGGGAATCAGATTTGATTCAAGTCCTGACCTTCCCACTATGACTAGTACGTGACATGGGCCAGGGTGTAACTTCCTGTCTGTTTCTTCCCCTGTAAAGCGGGGGGCACGTGATGGTCGCTGTTGTCCACGACGGAGAGCAGTAGTCAGGATTAAATGAAGGAGCACCGGCCCCCAGTGGTCACCGCACATGCGTCTGTCCTTGGGGACCTGTTTTCCAAGGACCACCCCTGGGAAATGGATACAGAGGGTTGTGGTGGCTTCCTCTATGTCAGTCCAGAAAACCACCCCAGCACTGTCTCTGCGCACATCCTTCTTTGCCTTTTCTGTGGAATGATGGCTGTTGGCCCTTCCCCACACTCCTCCCTTGGCTGTTCCTTAATTCAGCCAATAAACATTCAAGTGCCAGGCCCCAGGTAAAAGAAAAGGAAACTAATTTGAGCAACACTGATGTGAGTAGTTTAGTATACATCATCTCATAAACCCTGTGTGGAGAGGAACATGAAGCTCAGAGAGGTTAAGTACCTTGACCAAGGCCACACAGCGAGTAGTGGAGATGGGATTTGAACTCAGAGCTGAGCCCATCTTCTGTGCTCAGCATTACAGTACTTCTCGTGGATGATCACCTGTGGGATGCTACAGGCTGTTTTTAAAGCAGAGGGAGGAGGGAAAGGGGAGTGGGATCACGTGCGGGCTGAGGGGGAAATAGTTCAAAGCTGAGGCGGCTTTCAAACCGTGAGAATGACGTGTCTCTGGGCCTTGGTCATAATGGTCCACAAAACAAACGAGGCACAAGCCACAGAGCACTGTAAGGGAATTGTGTTCTTCTGTGGCCAGTAGTGATCTAGCTGGGCTCCGAGCACGTCTTTTATGAGATCACAAGTTACTCAGAAGGTGGTCCCAGCAGACACTCCACGCAGGGCCGTCTCGTCCAGCAGCTTCTGCTGCCCATCCCGTGGAAGGAGGCAGCCCTGAAGCCTGGCTGGCTGGCTTGGTTCAGGGTGCGTTACGCAGGCCAGCTCTCTTCCTGTGCATGGGGGGATCTGTTTGGGGGACTTGGGTGGATAAAACCCCTGATCTGCGGCTGAATTCGGCTTCCACCTTCAGGCAGTGTCTGGTGATGGTGACCTCTAGGGCAGGGGCTGGAAAGTGATGGTTAGGACACTGACTATCCGTGGGGTCCAGCGGCTTCCCTGCAAGGTGCTCTGGAGTCTGGTCACGCGAGCTCAGGACGGCCATGTCACTCCTCTCCAGCGCCCTGATCCTGGGATCAGGTGGCTGGACCCTGCAGCTGCCAAGCCCTGTCTAGCTCCTGCCTGCAGCGGACGCGTCTGGAGACGTGTAAGGAACTGGGTGGCTGTCTGTCTGGCCTGGGTGATGGCTGTTCTCTCTCCTCCTAGTGGCCTCCGAGGCCTTCGAAGATGACAACTGCAGCACCTTTGTGTCTGAAGATGATTCGGAGACCCAGTCCGTGTCCAGCTTCAGCTCGGGACCCACGAGCCCGTCGGAGATGCCCGAGCAGTTCGCCGCAGCCGTGAGGCCCGGCAGCCTGGACCTGCCCAGCCCCATGTCCCTGTCAGAATTTGGGATGATGTTCCCGGTGCTGGGCCCCCGCAGTGAGTGCAGCGGGGCCTCCTCCCCTGAGTGCGAGGTGGAGCGAGGTGAGTTGAGCCCCCTGCCCGGGGGTGCCCGCCTGGAGGCCGCGCTCAGGGCCTCGGTGCACATGCTGTGGTGTGGCGGCCTGAGATGGCTCCCAGCTCCACTCCCAACCTGCTTCCTTCTGTATCTCCCATCACAACAGTCCTCTTGACAAGCACCTGCTAGAGAGGTTTCTGTTTCCCAGCTGTTACATGAGTGTGACAGATTTCATCTGCAAAGATGAGGGACATATACGGTTTCCCACGCAACGAAAGCAGTAGGCAGTCCTGTGATGGAAGCCCTTGTGTGATGCGCACAGTGGGGCCACACTGGGAGTCTGGAGGTTGAGCCGGCTGACGGGCTGGGGCCCAGGGGACCCTTGGAATTGTCGGTACTCACCCCGTGATCTTTACGTTTCTACAGGAGACAGGGCGGAAGGGGCAGAGAATAAAGCAAGTGACAAAGCCAGCAACCATCGGGGTCTCGGCAGCAGCAGCGGTGACAGTGGCGAGAGCCCGAGCAGCACGTCCCCCGAGGGCCAGGCCTTGGAGGACAGGATGCGGCAGCTGTCCCTGCAGGGCTCGAAGGGCAGGGACAGGGTCATCGCGGACATAGACGTGGTGCAGATCGGCTGATCGAGCCGCGGCTCTGGCCCAAGCGCATATCAGTATTTAGACATGAAACCGTATGGAGAACAATTGTGCCAATAATCATTTAATATATGCCAAATCCCAAGCATTGCCTCTAAACTGCACTAATGACGTTTCAGTGAGCTTGAGAGCTGAAGATGTTTCTTCTGGGTAAGAGCTCTCAGGCTGGTGTTTTTCAGCACAGAGTCGTTGCAGGTGGGCTGTGACCAGGCCCACGGCCTTTGTGGAACGTCCCCCGTCAGTGCTGTGGACGCAGTAACTGGTTCCCAGGAAAAACCCCCGAGCCGGGAAAGGGGCCGGGGAGCTGAGCCCCAGCGGGCTCAACAGCTGGCTCAATTGGGAAAATTGCCTTGTTCTCTCCTTTATATCCGAGGGGATCTAAAGGAAAACAAGTACACAAGACAAAACTCAAATATTCAGAACGACACCTTTTCGACCCAATGAAGGCTTAAAAAAAAAAAATCCAAGGACACAATTCATTTTCAACATCTCTGGTTTTCAGAGGGGGCTTTTAAAAAAGTGAATTTGCTGGGACACCCATTAAAATCATCTTCTGTAAAAGGTCACCGAGAGCTGCACTTTTGGGGGTGGGAAAGGTGAATGCCGGTGTGGGGATGGGGGGGGGGAACGAGGGCAGCAGGGGCCTGTCGCAGAAGGGGGTTCGTGGCTGTGGAAGAAAAGGTTCTACAGCGTAAGCCTCATCCTACCGGCCCAGGGGACTTATTCTAAGAGAAGTGCATGGGGAATGGTTGCCAGTGTTGTTCTAGATTGACAAGGTGTTAATTTCTCTGTAGGCTGTAACTTTAAAAATAATTTAAGGGTTATGCTGCACTAGTATTTCTTAGAGGAAATTGTTCCTTACAGCTAGGAAAGGGAGGAGGCACGTGTTGGCAAAGGCTGTTAAATAGAAGCAATGGTGTTTGTTATGCTAATAGTGTTAAGTGTTCTATTACTACTTTTCTTGTTTTCATGGTTACACATATTTAGAGCATTGTATTTTATTTGTCCTTTTTTGTTAAGAAAACTTAGCATTTCTAAAAGAAAAAAAAGCAACCCCATTCAAGTTGCCCATTAAGTCTGTCAAGCTTATATATTTGTCATTTGTAAATCCCTTCATACTATCCTGTTTTCTCCTTTTTTAATGACCGATACAGTATCCTAATTACAAGGTTATTTTGTACTTGTCTTAATACCTTGAGTGTAATAAAAATGGCTTACGAAAATGTCTTTCTGTGACTTCAAATAAGAAATCCTGATGTTGCCTAAATCTTCCAGACAGACAATCCTCTTGCCATAAGGAAGAGCATGGAATGCAGTGGTCATCTGTTCTTATTTTCGGTTAAGGTCCTGGATCCTAACAATTTAAGCCCTGATTACCAGGTTTGAATTAGAATTCCACTTCTGCTGCTACTAAAGCCGAGCAGTACGGAGACGCAGTGGCAGGAGAATAAATAAAGATGAGGTGCTTATGCTGGAGGCCTGGTTCTCCTGTCTGTGGCGCCTGGGCATCTCCTAGGTCTCAGCCCCAGAGGTTGATTAGTGATTCAGGTGTACTTGGGCACTGGACTTTGAAAAGCTCCCCAGTTGTTTCTATTCTCTTTCTATATTGGCCCAACCAAAATTAATCTTTACTTGTACATCGTGAGCTCTATTTAGAGCTCTGTTACAGAATTCAACATTACAATATAGTAAATTGTTTATATAGGTCTCCTCCATTGGATTTTGAGGGCAGGGATTAGGTCTTAGTTTGCATCCCGTGTAAGATCTTTAACACAAAAAAGCTTCAGATCATGTTTATAGTAAATATACCTCTTCTTATGCTTTAGATTTTTCTTTAAAAAGTCATTGAAAAGCAATCCACCTAAAATATGCTACAAGTAAAAGCACTATTTATCAAAGTGAAATCTCACTATCATCACTAGTACAATCTACCACTGAATGTAAAAGAACAGACTTTTTTTGTTGAAGTGTGAATTTTCATTCAAGTAATGAGTTCTGTTTTAGATGGAACATACCACATGAAGTCCTCTAATAATTTCTCTAGGTTAAACTATGCAGTTTCCATAAGTATAAACATTTTATTTCAATTAAAGATAATAGAAATACAAAAGAAGTTTTAATAATCAGAGATGATGAAAAATTCCACTGTGTTAATTTTTAGATCTTTAAAATCTTGAGCATCATTCTACTCTGATGAATTTTTATGTAAACAACTGGGAATTTTTTCAAATGCAACCCAATTACCATATATTAAATCCTCAATTGTATTTTCTTTAGAGTGATGATGTTACCATAAGAACACTGAACTACAGAGCAATTTAAAAAAGACTATACAAACTAAATTGTAATGTCTTCAATGTCTCAGACTACTACTTTCATCAACCTGATAAACCTACACTGATGAATATACCTCAGTTCTCTTTACATGAGTCAATGGGAGACAGGTATCTAACTTCAACAACCTTCATTCTTAAGCATGAGCATCTTCATGCTAAGTTAATTAGTATTAAAACTTTATCCTTTCATAACCTATGGGCAACAGTAAACATTTAAAGCCATAAATAATGCAGAATTAAAATCTCATGGTTAACATGATTCATTTGGTAATTAGGTGCCCAGGATGTACAGGAGAGTCACGACACAAGCAGGTCTACCTTACAACATGCTCTGCCAAGAAGACAACATAATGTAAATACTTCAGAATATTATCCCAGCCTACTGTTCCACTCAGTGAGTCTACACCCCTCATTTTCCTCGTCTGGTCTCGGTTCCCTCTTAGCAAGGGCACTGATCTCAGTACTTGACTGGGCCTAATCTTTAAGCATCTACACTTCTTTGTACAATGCGGCCCCTAAATGCAAGCCCACTCCGTATATACACAAAACCATGTGAATGGTACTCCTAAGTGACATAGGGTAATTCTGACTACATACAGTTCTCACCACACACCCTGACTTCAGCACCAGATTCCACAGGAACGTTTTTAGAGATTAATTCTGTTTTGATGATTGTGTTCAGTGTCCTGGAGATCTGTGTCCTCATTTGAAGAGTTGATGTTTGGTGAGTATAAGATCCAGCTATTGCTGCGGTTTCTCTGTCACTGCAGTTGTGTTGTCTTGATGGGGATAATACTATTAAAGTCCAAGAAAAACGGTCCTTCTTGTTTAGGCAAAAATGTACTGGGAATGATATTGTAGATCCCAGCAGGTATGTTTTCTAGTTCCAGGTAGCAAAACCCACACCTATATTCAGGGAAAAATGAGAACAAGGTTTTCAGGTGATTATGCCACAGAAAGTAAAGTGTAAAGTAGATAGCAATCAAAATGCCAACATTACCTGTAGTCACCACTAGATTTTCTCTGAAAGCCATGGGGACCAGGGTCTCCCACCACAGAAACTGTTACAACTTCAAATCCAACACTATATTGCCTAGCAGTAAAAAACAAATTTTTGCTGTTATTAAGTCGTCTCAAACACATACCCAAAATAACTATACCTAAAGTGCAGATGGACTATTAAATCAAGTACATGCTTCTAAAAGCTTCAGTAGGAGGAAACAGCACTCTGAGACACATGCATACTATTTTGACTCTTAATTACAGAAAACACCATTTATATTTTTAAATTGATGCCATAAAGATTAATATTTTATTAAACTTACTTTAGAAGAGACTATTTTTACCACAGGCTCTCAGAGAATAATGTTAAATTTAAATGATAAAATACTGTATTAGGCAGAAAAAGTAGAACAGGAGAGGACCCTGAAATAAGATCTAAATTTACAGAAATAATTAGCATATGGTACACAAGGCATTCCAAATCAGTAGGGAAAGGATTACTTATGTAGGTGGTGATAAGGTGACAAAAGCTTAGAAAAAAAATTGTTATATTGTATTTCACACCAAATAAAAAATACATTCCATATGGACTTTAAAAAAATAATGTAATAAATAAAACCATAAAAGAACTAGAAGAAAGTACGGTGAAAATTTATTTGATATTAGGGTGAGAGTTCCTGCCCACAGCAAAATAAACCAAAAGAAACAGATCTGATTATAAAGAAAATTTTTTTTCTATGTGAGAAAAAAAATTAATCTGGGAAAAATACCTGCAAATATGTGATGGAGTTAATACCTTTACATACGTACCCTTATTCATGCTTACAATTAAGAAAAACGTGACAAGTCCAACAGAAAAATGGTCAAAAGACATGAATATATGAATAAAGGAAACAATACACATCGTCAATAAACATTTTTCCATATTCAAGCTACATGGTAATGAAATACAAAAGGGCAATTAGGTACCTTATTTCACTTATCAAACTGGTAAAGGCTTTTAAAATGACTGGAAAAATAGCTTAGTCTTATCTAAAGGATTATTAGTTTCTTTTGAAATAGTCTGTAATTACAGGAAGGCAAAATTAAGCCTAGTTTTATTTAGAAGCTAGTACTATTTTTATTTGTATTCTCTGTATTTTTTAAACCTTTTTAAATTGTGAAATATAACAAAGTGCACATAAAACAAATACACAGCTTAACAAATAATTCATAAAGTGAACAAACACCTGGGTTACCCCCACCTCAGTCAGCAAAACCCTCTCAGCACCGCAGAAGTCCCTGTGTGTTCCCTTCTCATCACCGCCTCTGTCCCCCAGAGCTAACTCGTCTGGTGATCACTTTCCTGCTTTGTCTATAGTCTGACTACGTAAGTGTGCATCCTTCAATAATAGTTTAGTTTTACCTGTTCTTGACTTCATACAAGTGGCAGTCAAGAACAGGTAAACAGTCACATATTCTGTTATGTGGCTTCTGTCACTCAGTCTTGTTCCCAAGACTTACCCATGTTGTGGGGAGCTGTAATTTATTTTCATTGTTATGGAGGAGTCTTACCGTATGACTGTTTTATAATCTTAAATGCCACTGACGAACACTGGCTTTTCTAATTTTTGGCTCTTACACAATTTATTGGCCATTTGGATTATTTCTCTTATGACATGCCTATTCAAGTTTTTGTTTATTTTTGTTTTTATTTTTTAAAAACTGCAGACTTGGGACTTCCCTGGTGGTCCAGTGGTAAAGAATCCACCTTACAATGCAGGGGACACGGGTTTGATCCCTGGTCAGGGAACTAAGATCCCACATGCCGCGGGGCAACTAAGGCCACATGCCACAACTACTGAGCTCGTGCGCCTCAACTAGAGAGCCTGTGTGCTGCAAACTACAGAGCCCACGCGCCCTGGAGCCAGCGCGCCACAACTAGAGAAAAGAAAACCTGCACGCCACAACTACAGAGAAGCCCATGCGCCGCAACGAAAGATCCCACATGCCTCAACGAAGATCCCGTGTGCCGCAACTAAGACCCAACGCAGCCAAAAAAAAAAAAAAAAAAACCAAAAATGCAGACTTTCTTCTTACTAATGTAGGATATTTACAAATCTTTTTATGTGCTCTTTGTGTCTTAAGTCTTTCCTTATCCTGAGGTTCTTATCTCCTGTATTAGTAATCCACCTGGAATTGATTTTTAGATTGGATGTGAGACAGGGGTCTAATCACCTTTTTGGCATGTGGATATTAATTATTCCAGCACCATTATTGAATGGTGCCCTTTCCTCACTCCTCTTTAATAATAAATTAAGTGTCCATATATATATGTATTTCAAAACCCTATTCTGTTCCACTAAACTCATTTTTAATATAACATTATTAATTTAAGAAAGTTACTTATCACAAACCTTGGTCCTCTTAGCTCGATCAGTAGTGGCCCAGTCTTCTCTATATGGAATTGGTAAATGGGGTTATTTTTGTGTGTCTCTTGGAAATTTCCACATCCTCCGGCACTCTGACCACTCCACTTTCCATTAATCTAATAAAACAAAGCTTTTGTATTAACAAAACTTCACATTCTGTAATTCTACTTTAAAGACAAAATTCCTTTGGGCCTTAAAAAAAAAAGAAAAAAGAAAAAAAAAAAGCAACTCTCCACCGTGGCTGCATCCTCTCTCTCCAGGCTTTATTGCCACCGGCAGCCAGCATCCCTCTCCAAGTCAGCCCGGCCACTTTGCTACTCTCAGCCCTGTCTCCAACTCTCAGCCTTCAAGTCTGCCCTGCCAAGAATTCTCCCTAAAATCCTCTTCCACATGTCCAGCCCGCCCTGCAGAGTCAATCTCAAATTCTGCTTAAGGCCTTCCCTTCTGACCAAGGTTTGCATCAGTCTTCTTTCTCTGAATTAATTTTTTCCCACAGAATCACTTAACGGTGCTCACTGAAGAGCTTGTATTCCAACCCAGACTGGAGACTATTCACATTTCCCTTGTAGTCCTGTCAAGTCCCAGAATGTTTTTACTTTGTAAGAAATTGTTAAACATGAAAAAATAAATGAGAAAAGGAGAAAAAGGAAAGGGAATTCTAAGATTTCAATGAGATTATGACCCAGAGAAAAAATTCTCTTACCTGTTTTGATACGGTATATGGTGAAGGAATCTTTGAAAAAGTAAAGCTGCATGCTGAGTACACCTAGAGTAAAAAAAAAAAAAGATTATTATAGTGATAAAATTTATGCTTATAAAAACACTAAAGTGATGAAAGAATGTTTTGGAAGACTAAGAAATTAGTTGGCGTATATAATAGTCCTGATTCTGTAGGCAGCCTGGCATCAGGGCAGGAATAAACAACTGCGGGTTGGGCAGCTAAGGCTCTGTCTGCTGCTAACTGTATGACTCAGGACACACCACAATCTCCCCAGGCCTTGGCTTCTGCATGTGAAGAATGAAGGGGTGAAAGCAGCTCCCAAAGCCCCTTTTGTCACTAAAAATCTATTCAAATTGAGCTTCTTGACTGATCTACGACAAACAAACCTATGCAGAACAAAATTACAATGGCCTTCCCAGCTACCTGAGAGCCATGTTTATAGGCAATCGATTGCCTTTCACTAAGTTCAAGGTCTTCTTTTTTAATTCAATAAAAATATTATGTAGACTAAAGGAGCTTTTATTGCTCTGTGAATTTATTAGTCCAACATACCAAATTACCTCAGGACTAAACTACTACTCTAAAAACTAAAATGTTCATTCAAAATAAAAATTTTACCATTCAAAAGCATTATTTTCTGCATGAAGCATCATCATAATTTAATACTGAATTGTTATACAGATAAACACACACTCAACAATATATAGATCAATCTTTATAAATAAACCTTTTTTGTAGATAATCCCACTTACAAAGCAGAGATGTTATGTACCTTCTATTATTGTTCTGTCATGTTGGTTTACTTACCCGGACTGTGTAATGGATTGTGTTCTGTTTTTCATACTGAGAAACCACCAATGTAAAGGTATGGGTCCCAGGTGTGGTTAGCTTTATCTTAGTCAAATAATGAGGGCTGTTAATTCGAATCCCATCAATGTACGGAGGTGGGTCAGCTGCAAATAAACAAGTAGGTTTACAGAAGACAGGACTTTATTTTCTTTAGTTTTTAATTTAAGTTTTATGGTTGATGTAGGAAAAATAATTAAATGGATGGACATCCCCTTAATTAATTCATCTTTAAAATATAACGTACTAAAGAATTACAATTTCAATTTAAAACTTTACAATTAAGCAATTTAAAACTTTAAAATAGTTTCTAATAAATAAAAAGAGATCTTTTGGAATACATCCAGTGAGGTATATGATAATCCCTGCTATTTGCCCTATGTTTTATTTTTCTCTCCTGGTAGAGGATTTTAAAATCAAGATTAACTTTTTTTCTTTTAAGGAAAATTTTAAAAAAGATACAAAGAAGTATATAAACATATATCTATTTCCCACCACTCAGAATTAAATTAACATATTTTTGTCACACTAGCTTCTTTATAAAACAAAGTTCCTTTTAACCATCACCCTTAATATTCCATTCCACTCTGACGGATTTGATGGGCAACCTTTCAGACTTTCTCTCTCTCACACACACACACACGAGCATATATCTAAAAAAACAGACAGTATATGTCTTATCTTTCATTTTTCACTCAAGTTTTTGAGATCCATGTTGATCTACATAGATACAGTTCATTCCTTTTAAATCCATGTGAACAGTATTATATGCCATCATATGAATAGGACATATTTTATCTATACTCCCCCATCTAGTTATTCAGACAATGTGGAGATTTGGATTATTTCCAATATTTTGCTATCACACACAATGCTGCCTGTCATATTCTTTCACAGTCTCATGAATCAAGGCTGATACAATACAATCATTTCATGCATGTCAATTAAGTCATTTAAGATCAATGCTATATCACTGAGGTTATTTAGGAACACTGAATATTTATAATGTAATTTGTAGAAAAAATTTTAGTATCTCAAACAGGTAGTAAGTCTCTCAAGCTTAGAGGTGGTTCGATCTAGTGTGAAGGGGAAAAGAATGGGCACGCCTGTGGTCCTGAAAGGTGTGACCTATGTCTCAGTTTACTCTCCTGTCAGATGGAGAACAGTCTGATTTACCTCAGAGTATTGTGATGAAAATAAAACTATAAACCAGAAAGTATCCTGAAATGGCAAAGTCACTATGTGTAAGAGAGGAAGCATTGTTTTTTAAAAAATCCAAGTACAAAGAGTAACAAGTTGTTGAAATTCAAAAGCCATGTAACATGCTAATGCTAGGAATATACTCACAAAAGTTGTGCTTTTTTGGTTATATAATGACCAACATGAAAAATGGAAAATTTAGCTAGTTGAACTTGACATCTATCACTGGACCTACCGTGCGCCATGCACATCCCAGAAAACCTTGGGATCCCCTCAGTGCAGCATAATGGGGAAGAAGGCCATGTTTTCCTATGATCAAGCAAAACGACCTGGACAAAACCACTTTTGATCCCATCTCCCCCATCAGTGCCCATGTCTCTGCACAGCCTTCTTGAAAGAACGGTCAGTGATTGCTTCCTTACCTCAGGCCCTCCTCAATCCACTCCACCTGGGCTTCCAGCCCACCTCTCGCCAACTCTGTTCTTGTCCAGGCCAACGATGCTGCCAGGGCGCTAGGTCCAACAGTCTCTTCTCTAGCCTAATCTCACTGGACCTCAGAAAGAGCAATGGGTGGAGCTGTCCACTCTTTCCCGCACGGAGTATTTTCTTCCCTTGGGTTATGTGAAACCTTACTCTGTCTCGTCAGGTACTCTGTTCAAATTCTTCTGTGGTAACTTGCCCTCTGCTCAACCGTAAGATGCCAGAGTCTAAGGGCCAGGTGCTGGGTGTTCATCTCTGAACCTACAACTCTCTCCGTAGGTGATTTATATACAGTCCTACCTTCAAATGCCTTCCTTATCCCCGACTCCTCCATCTGTACCTGCGGCCCTACCCTTGTCCCAGAATTCTGCTCAAAACCCCAACTGCCTACTTGGCACCTTCACTTGGAGAGCTAACAGGGATCTCAAATTTAACAAAACCAATAATTAACTTTTGATTTAACTCCACAACAAATCTGCTCCCTCCCCTGCCCCCACCAACATTTACATCTCAGTCAATGTTACACCTTTCTATGGCTCAAGCCCAAAACACAGGGATCATCCTTGACTCCTCTTTGACCACACATTAACCCAAGTCCTGACAACCCTAACCAAACCCAAATCAAACCCTAACCAACCCAAACCAAAGTCCTGACAACCCTAACCAACCCAAACCAAATCTGTCCACTCCCCATCTCCACTTTAGCACCCTCAGTGCAAACCACCATCACTTCTCACATAAATAAAATCACCTAATTGGGTTCTCTGCTTCCATTTTTTGTCCCCTCCAACATATTCTACAAAGAATTTTCTTAAAAAAAAAAATCAGATAATGCCATTTTCCTGATTAAGACCCTCCAAAGATTTCCCATCGCACTTAGAGCAAAATCCAAACCCTTTCCTGAGCTGATAGACCTCCTGTGATCTAAGCCTGCATACCTCTGACCATTTCTGTGATACCACACTTCCCAGGTCTCCTGGCCTTTCTTCTGTTCCCAGAAAACACCTATCTTTCCCTCATTTTAGGGTCCTTGCACTTGCTGTTCCCTCTGCTTATAATGCTTTTACCTCTACTTCTAATGCTTTTACCTCTACTTCTTTGCATGACTGACTCCTGTTCGTGATTCAGAGTTCCTCTTATCCCTTCTCAAAGAGACCTTCCATGGCCACCCAACCAAAGTAACCAATGTGACCCTATGCATTTCTTTACAAATATGTGTCACTATCAGGTCTTTTTTTTCTTATTGTTTGTCTCCCAAACTAGAACATAAACTAACAGCTCCTATCATGAAGTGATAAAAAATTTTTTTTTTAATGTGAAAGCAAAATGGTCTCAACACAGTATGTTAATGCCTTAGGGAAAGATTTACTTTGCCTGGCAAGAAGGTTATCACAGAGAAAATAACATAAACTGGATCCTAACCACATTCATTACGCAGAATAGGGTAAAAGGAATATGTGGGCAGAGGGCAGGTAGAAGAGATTCTCGGCAGAAGAAACTGTGTGAAAAGAGGGGCAACAAGGGCAGGGTGTGTTCAGGAGAAGCCAGACCCACTGTGACATGCTGGGGCATGAGATAAAGGGGGACAGTGAGGTGAAGGCCGGAATATAAAAAGCCTTAGACATCAAGCTGAAGAGCTTGGATTTTATCCAAGAGTCCATGGAAAACCACAGAATTTCTGATCAGGGAAAAAAGATAGGATTTAAATTTTAGAAACAAAGCTCTGACAGCAATGTGCAAGAGTGCAGAAATCCCAAATTCCTGAGGTCTCTAAATTAAAAATAAATCAAAACAAAACACACAAGTAGCATAAATACCTACCCAACTGTTTGAGTAGTTTCTATTAGTCTATCAGCATAATTATTAGTTTCTGCATATTATCTACATAAAATTTGTCATTTTCAAGTTAATCACACAAATAGAATTTTAATGTTTGTTTGAATGTCTGTTTACTAAACATACCTGGGTAATAAACTTTTTTCCCATCCGTCTTGTATACAACCATTGTGATAAATTCTCGATTATTTGCAAAATCATCCTAAAAGCACAAAGAGTCCTATATGGTTAGGAAAATGGGCTCAAAATGCTCCTGTGTGTGTGTGTTTGTGTATGGAGGTGGGGAGGGGAGGGGAAGGAGATTATTTCTAAGTTTAAGAGCATTTCTATTTAGTGTTATTAAAAAATGTCATTTTTCTGAATTAAATTGTCATTTCAATAGATGACCATATTGTATGAAGCAAGATACTAAAAAAACCACTCTAAAGCCATTAAAATTATGGTTACCCTTTATAAAATCAGGCCCAATGAATCAACATTTCCAAACCCTCTTTAGCATATTTTTATGTTAATATTCTTAAGATCTAAGCATATAGAATCAACACTAAAACCCTCTCTAGAAAGCATAAACTCCCTCATATTTTTCTTCATAGATGATTTTTGAATGAGATTTTAAGTGTATAATGATAAATGACCAATTTCCTTTGAGGAAAATATTCATTTATCTAAGTAAACACTATTTTCAAGCCACCTATATAAATGAAACAGGCTGGTGATCAAATTACATATCTTGCTCACAATGGTCTAATTATGTTTAAAAGAATTTCTGTATGGGATATAAGAAGGGTATCAGTACCTTGTCTGTTATGTGTCTACTAAGCAAAACCCAAACCGCAGCGCCCCCCTGTGGACACTGCACCTCCAACTTGTACTGGGGATTGTTGGCCAGGCTATAGGCATCTTTCACAGGTCCTTGCTTTGCATCCCAAGTGCTAAAGGACAAAATCAACAAAGAAAGTAGTAATTAAATTTCTCATAGAGCCAAACTGAAATACTATTTTTGTTTTGTGTTTCAAATACAATTAGGTTATCGGGTTTTCTTGTTTTTTAAATTTTTGGCATAACCAAGAAGCATATACAGAGAATAACTATTACACGATAGTCATCTGTGGGCATGACAAAAAGAGAGAGAATACTAGTCTTCCCAAATAATTTTATTTTAAATGGAAAAAGGGAGACTACTATAAAGCATATTCTGAAATGTGCAAAAAAGTTACCTGTGAATACATGTTGATTCTTTAAAAAGACCTGGATTCCAACTCAAATAAATCACATCATAATACTGGCAGAGATCATCCCATGAGATCCAAAATATTCCTGAAAATCAGACGTCTCTGTTAGTCTAAAAAAAAAATCTTAATGACTTGTCAGTTAAGTACATTTCACACTGTTAAAGCAAGTTATTTATTTAAAGATCAAATATTATTAAATTAAAAAGATATTTACCATTGTCTATTTTCTGAGCTGTTCGAGGATCAAAGTTTAAACACTTTTGCAACTCTGGGGTCCAGTTTTTTACATCGTTTTCACTATATCTTCCTTTCCAACGTAAATGACTCCAAGGATTTTTCAGTTGGATAAATCGCAGCCCCTATTTAAAAAACCAGGAGATAACGAAGTTGCAAAACAGTTTTACCATATTTTTATTAGTTATATCATTCTCCAAGCGAGGATGCAATTTGAATACTTATCCATTCTTTTCCCTACAAGTAAATTTGAAATTACTATTCTTTAATCAATACTTCCCCGAATCCCATATCTGATCAAAAACTATAAATGGCTACCTATCCCTAGAGCTATGCTGTCCATATGCAGCCACTAATCACACGTGATTAGTTATACTATAATTAAATCGGGACTTCCCCGGCAGTCCACTGGTTAAGACTCCGAGTTCTCAATGCAGGGGGCACAAATCTGATCCCTGGCTGGGGAACTAAGATCCCTCATGCCTCATGGCGCAGCCAAAAAAAGAAAAAAAAAAAAATTGGTATCATGTAATTCAGTTTACAAATCAGTTCCTTAGTCACAGTAGCCACATTTCAAAAGTTCAAGGACCAAGTGTACTAGTAGCTAAATGCATCGCACAGCACAGACACAGAACATTTTCATCATCACAGGAAGTTCTATTGGGCTGCCCTGCCTTAGAGCATCAGGTATTTCCTGTCCTTTCAGAGCCTACTCTACCCTGGTCTCAGTTTTCCAGTACCCATGCCCCACGTATTTGGCTCTAATCGAGCCCTTCCTCTCACAGTCCCACAAATGATCCTTATTCAGTTTCACCTCTAAACGCCCTTGCTCATACTGCTCCTGTTTCTGGAAGGCGCTCTCTGATCCCTTTTAGATCCTCTTTAGCTTCGTTCTCCACTGTCTCTCAGTGAAGACTGAAGCAATGAAAAGAACACGAACTTTGGAGTCCTAATGAAATGGGACCAAATTCCAGCTCAACTATTTATCAGCTTTATGGGCCTTGGTTGGTCATTACTCTGAGTTGTTGTGAAGATTAAATGGAGTAACATATGCAAAGTTGCTAGCACTTAGCAACTTCCTTCTCATTTTAATTACTACCTCTCCTTTAAAGTTCATAGTGCTAACAATCTGTATTACGTTAGTATACAACAAATAATATCCTATCTTATATCGTTTCCTACTTGTGCAAATGCAGGAGTCTTGTCTCCCCAGTGCGACTGTAAACTCCTTGAAATGGTGACACTATTATCCTTTTTCAGACGTCTCCACTGAGTTTATGGAACACAGTACGCGCTCAGTAAATACTGGGCATGTCTACAGAGTTGATTACATTAATTCAGAAAAACAAAAGAGCCTGTAAATCCAAAAGATTTGTCTTATTTCAAGGAGTCAACTTAGAAAATTGAGTTCCTTTTCTAATGATGTCACAAATCAAACTATTTGGAAGACATTTGAAAAAAAAAAACATTCCTTTGCTATTTCAAATGTGGCAAATCATGGCCTGGGGAAGATGTGATTTCTGGACATAAGCCAGACTAATTACTCTCAGGCCATATTCCCTAGAATCTTATTAATACAATTTCTGTTCTCAATCTCTTCTACACCACTTGTACCTCACCCTGCCCCTGCCACACATCAGCCAACAAACACTGAACTCTAACTCCATTCAAGGGCACTTTTGGTGGGAATGTAAATTGGGTCCAGCCATTATGAAAACAGTATGGAGAGTCCTCAAAAAATTAAAAATAGAACTGTCATATGATCAAGTAATTTCACTTCTGGGTATATTTGTCCACAGAAAACAAAAACACTAATCCAAAAAAGACATATCCACACCAATGTTCACTGCATCATCATATATAAGAGCCAAGATATGGAAACAACCTATGTGCCCACTGATGGATGAATGGATAAAGAAATCTGGTATACATATATACATTGAAATGTTAGCCATAAAAAAGAATGAATTCTTGCCATTTGCAACTACATGGATGGACCTAAAGGGTATTATGCTAAGTGCAATGTTAGAGAAAGATAAATACCATATGATTTCACTTACGTGTGGAATCTAAAAAACAAAACAAATAAACAAACATAACAAAACAGAAACAGACTCCTAGATACAGAGAAAAAACAGGTGGTTACCAGAAGGGAATGGGCTGGGGGGGATGAGTAAAATAAGCGAGAGAGATTAAGAAGCAGAAACTTCCAGCTACAAAATAAATGAGTCATGGGGATGAAATGTTCAGCACTGGGAATACAGTCAATAATATTGTAATAACTTTGTATGGTGACAGATGGTGACTTATTGTGGTGATTATTTTATAACATGTAGAAGTATCGCATCACTATGCCGTGCACCTGGATCTAATGCAGTATTGTACATCTACCATACCTCAATTTAAAATAAAAAATAAAATGTATAAAAAAATAAAAAACAAGCAGCCTTAATCATTACAGAATAACTGACACATGGGATTGATACTGTGTAAACAATGTTAACTGATTTTTAACAAGGCTATTATTTGAAATGTTTACTGAAATTTAACAACTTTTTAATGTTTTGTTTTCAAGTCAAACCACAGGTACCTATTTTTCTCTTAAACATGTTGTTTTTCTGGTTTCCCTTGAACAATCATAACAAACAGTCTTATTACTTGAAGTAAATGATACATCTTTACAGAAATTTTCCTCATATTCAAGCTTACTTTCATATTGACTGTTTCATTATCTAAATTTAAATCTCTTGCCAGACACATTCATTAACACCTATCTCAAAGGATGTTCTAACAATAAAATTGTTACTAAATAATAGCAACTGTTAGTCCCAATGTTTTAATTGGTGTTTGTGGCAAATTACATTCCTGAAACAAACACAAACCTCTCAGCTTATTCAATTTCACATAAATTTTTGTATTTTTTGCTTTATGTAGTCAATTTTTATGCCACTTTAAAAGGAAGAGACAATTCTACACAGAGTGTTTGGAGGCACCACAATGGGGGCTGATTTAGAAAGCTTTGAGACTATAAATCTTTAAATGTTGCAGCAGGTCCCAATTGCCTTTGTAATTCATACAGTTCCATGTGCCACATAAGAAAATCAGACTAATTAATACACAGTAGTACTCTGTTCTTGCTGATTAATCACTACTTCTTTCTATAAGTTTAAACAGAAGAAACTGGAATACACTGCTAGTTAAACTCTCCAGTAACTAGACAGCTTAGTTTCTATACCATCAGGGAAAAAGAGTCCTTCCTTAATAATTTTTGTATTTTCTAATCCATAGAACAGATCTATTTTTCAGTGAAAAATAACTAATTAATAACATGAGAAGTAATGAAGTCAACCGTGCCAACAGCCACACACAGAAAAAGGGTCTGAAAAAAGCCTCATAGCATGCAAGGGCTGTTAGGAAAACACCTGCAAATCCACTGGCATGTTTCCTATTCATAGGTATCCCCTTATTTTTTCGTCTGTGCATAGCTATTCACTGAATGTCTACTATGCTCTATAGCCTGACACTGCGATTGACCCCCAATGCCAACAGACAGCCCAGAACCTTGAGGGACATGTTTTCACTTCGACCCTGCTACTTTTATGGGAAAAAAAAGAGGCATACAATGTTCCTGTTCTGTCATCAATATCTGTGCTGCTACTGTCATTACATTTCCCATCTTTTTATTCATAATTTCCAACGGTAGAGGTCAAGTTGTTTAATGTAATAGGTGGAATGATTTTAAAACCTGGCCTAAACCTTGATTTGTCAGTATTTAAAAGGCTCATGTAACACTTGGAATCCTTGCAACGTCTTACTAGCACACAAGAAAAACAAGGGAAACAAATGCAAGGCAAAACCTTGAGCTCTCTGATGTCCAACACGGCGTACGCGTGTGTGGGGACCAGGCCCCACCGCTCGCCTTCAGCTTCAGTCATCACTCCAGTGGATGCGGTGATGAGGACGTCCCCTTTGTGAAACCTGGAATGGACCCGACAGACCAATAATCAAAGGAAAACACATCTGTACTCTCAGATCACACCATCTTTCCTTTAGCCTCATGGTTTACATGAAAATTTCCACAAAGTGGAAATCTTTTCCAAAATGGGCTATTCCCAACAGCCCTCAGAGAACTTTTAACAAGTACATTTCTATTTTACTGCAAATCAGAAAAACTATCACATTTCCTTCTTTTCCCTCCCAGTTTTAGACAACTTAATTCTCAGGTAGAAACCTATCAGTGAAGGAAAATAAATGCTAAATTTTCAAATGATTTACAAACAAAGGTGAAGATGTGAAACACCAGATGTATTTCTTCCAAAGCCACATCATTTTATGTATCAAATCAGTGGGCTTTCTGGTTTCAATACTGAATGTGTATTATTGTACAGACAGTTTTCCGGTTCTTCATGTGGATTATCCATTTAAGGCTTAAGCTATCTTCCTCTTTATGTTCTCACCCTTCTCTCTTCCCACTTTCCCTCAAATTGGTAAGTACTCAGGAAGTACAAAATCACATATTCTAGATTCAAATGTTTGGATTATCTACCATCTGGATTAACTGTAAGCATCAGTGAGGATGACTGAGGGCTGGCTGGAGCAAGTGCATAAAGTGAAGTCTGTTTTAAAAACACGACTTCCCTAATAACTGAAAATGACAGCCTCTGCAATATCCACTCTAAATAAGACATGAAGTTTTTATTTTTTTAACATTTTTAAATAAACTTATTCTTTATTTATTTATTTTTGGCTGTGTTGGGTCTTTGTTGCTGCATGCAGGGTTTTTCTAGTTGCGGTGAGCGGGGGCTACTCTTTGTTGCGGTGTGTGGGCTTCTCATTGCGGTGGCTTTTCTTTTGCGGAGCACGGGCTCTAGGCGCGCGGGCTTCAGTAGTTGTGGCTCGTGGGCTCTAGAGCGCAGGCTCAGTAGCTGTGGTGCACAGGCTTAGTTGCTCCACGGCATGTGGGATCTTCCCGGACCAGGGATCGAACCCGTGTCCCCTGCATTGGCAGGCGGATTCTTAACCACTGAGCCACCAGGGAAGTCCCAACATGCAGTTTCTAAATAGCCTCTTTTAGTACAAAAGACAGAGACAGAGACAGAGAAATGTTTACCTTTGATAAAGCATTCGGAAAGAATTATCCTTACTGAAAGTCTGGCTGTCTGAATGCATGGCGATCCTTTCTGGTATCCATCCAGTCAGTGCATGAAGATCAATATTCTGCAACATAAACACAGTCAGGACTCTCAACATGGTTTTCAAGCTCTTAAATAAATCCCCAGGGTAGTTATTAAATCTCTTTGATCTGATATGATGATTCTGATAGAAATAAATCAGAAGGTAGAAAGTTGTTCTCTACCAGTAATAAATCTCTTATTTAACTCAACTTCCTACCTGGATTTAAGCAGAAGCCTCTCTTCTTACAATCTCTGCTGCTTTTCCTGAATTCAAAGAATTGTTTTACTGATGAATATGATGAAAACTCAAAACGTTTAACAGAAAAAACTGCTTTGATGATGATGATGACAGTCACTCACCATTTGCTGAGTTTTTACAATATGACAGTCACCTTTCCTAACATTTTACATATATGCTCATTCCTTCTCTCTTTAAGCTGACTGGGTAAATCAACAGGCAATGGATTAGAAAGCTAAACTAAAAATATGTGAAGGACAGAGCAACTGAACATGGAGGCTGGGAAGAAATTTTAACATCCTATTACCTTTAACTATGAACTATACATTCTTTGACTAGCATTATAAGAACCAGAAGGATGAAGGAGGCTGGGTACTAGGCAAGGATACTAACCAGGTATGAATAATGGGTGTCTGCATATATTACTTCATTTAATCTTTACAGTTCTTGAGAGGTGGGTATTATCCTATCACAGACAAGCAAAGAGGCTAAGAAAGGGTAAATACCTTTCTAAGGCAACAGGCTGATTAGTGTTATAATTCAAAGTCATGCTAGTCTGAATAATTTCTGGCATAAGGCCAGTGGTTTACAACTAAAGGACACTGGCACATACCTTGATTTTACAGGTTAAGTTGTGTTAAGGTTGGGAAAAACTAACTCCAAACTCCCTGAACCTGAATTTACAAATCAAAAAAAATATACAAGGATGACAATATGACATATCCCTTTGATCTGCAGAGGCTTCTCTGGAAAGGTACACTGTATTTAACTGGCCATATATCCCACCAGAACAGTAGACACATACACTCTAGGCTTTCCTGAACACCCAATCTATACAATGTGCAAATATAATCTTACAAAAGAAAATATGTACTCCCATGATAAGGTGATTGATCAACATTTTTCAGGGGCTGATAATGTTTTCATTTAAACCAAATATATCATCTATAATCTTTCGAACTTGAAATAATCGTATCAGATAGCAAAAGTCTGTGCCTGGATCATCTTACTACTTACTGAATTGGATCCTGGGAAATCATATCCTCCCATGACTTTCATGTATGCTTTTTCTATGAGAGAAACCCATAATTCACTTTTGTTGTTAGAATAAGAACAGAGCAATTCTCCCTTATGATCCACAGGTAACTGGTCATCAATTATCACCTGGAGAAAGAGAACATTAATTTCCTTAGGTGGTACAAAATATCTTAAAATCCTTTCTATCAAAAAACCTCCACACCTTTCATACTGATAAAATAAAAGGTATGCTATGCCTATTGTTAAGGTAATGATAGTTTCATATTTCTAGAATCTGATCAATTATAAAATGTTTTGTGATGTCTTTCTTCAGGTTGACAAGTTAATCTCCCTGTCAGGTATTAACTTTGAGCCAACTGGTTGGTTAAATGTTATGGATCTACCAGCAAAATTGTTAGAAATTCTAGAAATGTATACTATATCTAAAATAATTACAAAAGGGCTTCTCACTATTAAGCTAAATAACAATATTAACCTAAACCTGCAGAAAGATTCATGCTGTGTTTAGTTGTAAAATGTTATGGCTAAAAAATACATTTAAATAGTACAGAAATATAGAAGTAATCGCCACAAAGATACGGCTTCTAATTCACATTATAGAGTGATTTGGGAAACAAGAGGATAAGAATTTTGATCTAATATTAACAGAAGAAGTATGCAACTGCATTTTGAAAGATTCTTTAAACAAGAGGTTATCTAAAAATTATAGTTCAGAAAAACCACATCCTCAATAATACCTGTCAGATATGCAAATTCTGGCCCCCTCCGCAGACCTACTGAATCAGACACTTCAGGCATGGGGCCCAGCAATCTTTTTTAACAAGCTCTCCAGGTGATCCTGTGCACAATACAGTTTATCATTCAACTACAGAGCAACTTCTCAGCTTCTCACACGGGAATCACTAGGGGATCTTGTTTAAATGCATGTTCTGATTCAGCAAGTCCAGGATGAGGCCTAAATTCTGCAATTCTAACAAATTCCCAGGTGATGCTAATGTTGATCCCTGGACTTCCGTGAGTTGAAAGGAGCTAGAGAATCCTAACAACGCAAGGCCCTTACAACATGGTTCGGAATCCTTAAAGAAGTTAAAGATGTGAAATTTATTATTTTATTTATTTATTTATTTATTAAATTTATTTTTGGCTGCGTTGGGTCTCCATTGTTGCGCGTGGGCTTTCTCTAGTTGCGGCGAGCGGGGGCTACTCTTGTTGCGGTGCACGGGCTTCTCATCACCGTGGCTCCTCTTGTTGTGGAGCACGGGCTCTAGGCGTGCGGGCTTCAGTAGTTGTGGCTCGCGGGCTTTAAAGCACAGCCTCAGTAGTTGTGGCACAGGGGCCCAGCTGCTCCACAGCATGTGGGATCTTCCCGGACCAGGGATTGAACCCGTGTCCCCTGCACTGGCAGGCGGATTCTTAACCGCTGCGCCACCAGGGAAGTCCCAAGATGTGCAATTAAAAACTATGTATATATTTCACAAAGGAAAACAATATTAAAGGTATCTTACATCTCAATTTATGACTGTACACTTAAACTGTTCTGACCTAACAGACTTAGTATGTCTGATATCCTTTTAATCAAAAAGAAAATTAACAACAGATTAAAATTCACTTTAAGCATTAGCAATCATTAGCTCAATGTCACTTCTGGGAACTTTCTATAAATTTTCCCAAACCCATTTTTTAAAAGACTTTATGCTTGTCATGATTTTTATTTTTAATTATTACTGATGATCTTACTGTAGAAATATGTATAATATCACAGAGTCAAAATCAACTAAACTGACCTGTAAAATGTTTATACAAATAACATTTCTTAATGCTTCTACTCAAGAGCCAAAGGTGGGGAAGAGAGAAGGGGCCGATATGGGGAGAAACATTCACCTTTCTAGGGACACCATTGAGGTGAAGTTTTACCATGTACTTTCCACATGGGTTGTACTCTGGCTCACCATCCTTATTCTGAGGGTAAATTATGCTTTAATGAGGAAAAGAAATAGTGAAATACCAACATTAATATTCAATATAAACTACTATGCAGACTATTACATTTTATTTAAACATATGCTATTGTCTTAGAGATTTTATAAAAATAAACATAAGAATATTTGTCTATAATAGGCCTGTAATAGAAAAAGAATTTTACCCTAGTCAAAGTGCTTATTCAATATAAATAAATGAAGAAAATATCTTATGCAATCATACAGCAGAGCATATATTTTACAATATTCTGAAAAATGCTCAGTTTTTAATTATATACTATAATAAATTTTCTATTAAGTGGATATATTTTAAGCCAGTTAAAATAATCTACTTTTGTCCCCAAGACATAAAGAGAAGACCATTTCAATTAACCACAACTAAGGAGATTATAACTCTGACAGAGATAAAGTTAGCAGAACTCCAATAAAGTACACAAAATTATCTAGTAAGAAACCTGTAGAAACTATCAGTATCAATTTTCTTTCACAAACTGCACATTATTTACTTACATGGTCTGTTTATCCAATGGCAAATGGCTTGAAACTAAGGTCTGTATCTAATTCATCTTTGTACTTTCAGGACTTAACAAAAACCACTCGGGAAGAGTTGTACAAAAAAATTATAATGCTTAATTTTTACAATGAATAATTTTAAGGTAATAAAACTTTTAAAAATTGAAAGAAAAAGTATTTCCCAGTACCATTTCAGTACATTCTAAAGCAGTTCTAGCCAACAAAAATGTTATTTTATATTTCATACATTATATTTTAAAGTCTTATTTTATCCCAATATATCAAAAACATTATGATTTCAATAAATAATAAATATAAAAATTTTAGATATTTTCCAAGAGACATTTTTTGGCGCTAAGTTTTCAAAATCTGATCCATTTTACACTTATAGCCTATCTGAATTCAGACTAGCCCATTTCAATTATGTAATATCCACATATGGCTTATGGCTACTATACAGTACAGTGCAATTATAAATATGATATGATTTTAATTTGACCAATTTCATTTATTTCAAAACATATTTATTTCGTTTATATTATTCTAACTATACGTGCATATGTTCTTAGACTGTCTTAGCAAATCTTTCCACACTCACAAACCATCTGCTTGACACACAAGGGCCCTAATATTCTAAGTGATATGCCCTCCTCACTTTCTGTGCAGATAAAGCCCAAGCTTTTAATTTCTAGTTCAGAGACAATCCTATGAAAAGGGCTAAAGGGACAAATATAAGATTTTACCTGGTAATCAACTTCTTATTAAATCGTCTTTCATAAGCTGCACTGATAGCCAGTGATGCCACAAACGAACAATCTGATACTATTGTCTGTTAATAAGAATTTATTAATACATTCATTTATTCATGCAATTTCAACAGTACCACAATATTTAAGCATTGCATCTAGAGCCTAACTTTTTACACTAAATATCTTGACTGTTGCTTGAACAGGAAAATAATAAATAGAAATGCCATAGCGCCAACTAACACATATTTTGTTCCAACAAATCCTAGGAAAAACAAAGTATTTCAATTAAGTTAATTTACAATAATTAAATATGGATGAAGCATTCCTACATGGATAAAAAGCATACTCAACTGAATCACACTCTTTTTAATGACAAAAAATTATGGGCATTTTTAAAAAGTTGGTTTACTATAATATGACCAATTAAAATGAATATGCACATCAAAAGATTTGAATCATAGTATTTCAGGACCATTATTTTTATACTCATGTGGAAAACATGTGTGACTTCAATGCTCAAATGTCATTAATAAAGTTTACAATAAAGTCACAGAGTTGTTCTACCACTGAAGTGTTTTAAATAAGCCCAATACCTTTCTATCTTTCATATCTATTCTCTTATCAAAGGTGAAATTCAGATTCTCAACTTTCTCATCCACAAGCACATATCAATAAATAGGATGTATATAAAAATCTGTAATTGTTCAACAGTTATCATATCTCAGTATGTCTAAGTCAAAGTATGCAGGATGAATAATTTTTCCAATTATACTAATGCATCTAAATATATAATAAAAATCTAAGAAAAAAAGGCAAATGCATATTCAAATTACTTTAAAATGTTGGCTTTTTATATAAAATTATACAAAATAAAAGTTTACCTGCTTTATGCTGAAACTAGACACAGTATAAATCATTGTAGGATTGTTGGTGAGGTCTTCTGGTCGTACCCATTTAGAAAATGTAGCTTTTTGTTTAGGTGCTAATGGTAGCTTGCCACATCTATCACTGAGGTGATAACAAAAATTAAATAATAATAATAATGATAAAATTAATCTTAAAAGATGACTCAAAAGCAAAATTAAATTTCCTAGAGAATTTTTTTTGGTATAGTGATCACAGCTAAACTATATAATCCTAAAAAAACCCTCTGGTCAAATTTGGCTCTTTACACTTAACCTTGAATCCAATCTGATTATCCTCTTCAATTAAAAAAAAAAATGTACATAGAAAACTGAAAACAGAAGAGCAACCTAAACTCTTTTATATTTATTTTAAAGAATATACTTTAAGAGTTTAATTTAGCATGGTTATATTCAAGAAATTCAGTTTCAGTAAAATGGAGCCATTAACAACAATACAATCTGATTCATTCAAAAGGACCGAGGAAGCTACAGATCTTTATGCTGGCTCTGGACACACTTTTCTCTGCAAGGCTAATAATAAGAGTACCTAATTACTGAGTAATAAACATGTGCCAGGCATCACACAAAAGTATTTTACGTACATTATTCATTCAATCTTCAAAACAATTCTATTAAAGCAAATTTTCTGGAAAAAGCTTTAAGTGATTAAATAACTTGCAATGTCGTAGAGCTAAGAAGAAGAAAGGGTATGTGAATCCAGGTCTCTGGTGCCAAATCCACCACCTTACCCATTACCCTCTACTCACACCGTGTAAGGAATAGACTGCGTAATATTTCTGTAACATTGACGTACAGCACAAAATTTTAAAAATCTACCTTTCTTCAAGCTGCTTCTAGGGCAAGGGCAACAAATCTTTGGGTTTCAAAAGATTTCTAGGATAATATAAGTTGTATGATATGCAAACTGAAAAAATATAACTTTTTTTTAAAAAAAGACTGTTGATAGACATTAGGAGAGAGAGAGTTTTGTGGTCAGATGGGATCTGAAAACTCCTCGGTAAAAGTATTGGTTTTTCTCATTGGAAGGACATCTCTAAACCTTTAATAAGCCAATGTTTACTGGAACTCTCTTAGAGCAGAATATGGTATGTAACACTTCTCAAACTTTTTTGATGATCATCTCATACATCTCATAGAACCACTGGTGTTCTAGGCAACATTTTGGTACCTGTGTAATATCAGGACCTGACTAAACAGACAGTGAGTTGGGTGAATTGAGAAGAATTTAAAGACAGCTATCATAAAACTTTTAGGAGAAAAAATAAGGCTGAGTCAAATCTAACCTGCCATATAAACCAGAATTCAGTAAATCCAAGACTCCTTAATATCTGTTCTCTCAAGTCACCACTAAATTAACAAATTCAATATTTATTTCTTAGAACTTTAAAAATATTTAAAATATTTTATAAATATAATGTTTATTATAATACATGACCAGAAAAGAAAAAAATTTAGTCACCCAATCTTTCTAACCAAAGATTCATACACTGGGGAGCTTTTAGCCATCAGTCTGCTATCTCTGAATTTTAAAATGTTTACTGTTACTTTTTCTTCCGATTATTCTTACTGTAAAATAATCCAGAAAACAAGAAAGGAAAAATCTTGCCAGTTAGAGCATTTAATTTTACTTGATTTTTCTTAAAATTTAATTAACTCAGTTAAGTATTCACTGAGCACCTGCCACATGCCAGACACTGTACAGGCACACGTTCTCTGTCCTCATGCAGCTTATGGTCCCATGTGGAGGACAAGCACAGAGCAAGGGGTCACACACAATGTAAAATCCCAACTCTGACAAATGCCATGCCTAAACTAAGGGAGTTGGTACAGTTATATTTTTCTGTTTCCATTACATTGTAAGCATTTTCCCATGTTACTTAATTTCTTGAAAACTTGATTGTTCATGATTGTACAAAATTCTTCTTAGGGACATTCTGTTGTATGAGCACTAAAAATATGATTTATCTCAATCTGTTACACAAAGACTGGAACTACTTATAAACAGAAGTTTATATCTCTACTTCGATATAACCATTTAAGAGCATTCTAGAATAACTGATTCACATTTTCATAATTATAATAATATTGACGAATATCTTTTATATAAATCTTCGACTAGACCTGTAAATATTTTTTAGAATTGGTTTCTTGAACTGAAATCACTGGTCACAGGGGTATAAACATTTTTAAAGTATTTGAAATGTACAGCCAAATTATGTAATATAACTTAGTATTTAACAAAATAATTATGTTCTAATAGTTAATCCTTATTATATAGTGCTTGCTACAGAACAAGCACCCTTGTAAGTGCTTTATATTTTATTAACTCATTTAACCATCACAGTAACACCATGAGGTGGATTCTATTATTACTTTAAAATCTGAGACAGATTAAAAAACTTGCAGTGGAGAGCGTGGGTCTGGATTCTGTACCCTTAACATCAGTGCTATAAGCTTCTTAGATATAAACATTTCCTAGATCCAAATCAGTCACTAGCATCACATGGGTGCCTAAGGAAAATGTTATGCTGATAACTTACTGACTTTGAGATGTTTAACTTCTGCCTATCCAAGAACAGCAAAACACTAGAAATGAGAGAGCAGCTCTTTTGTTCTTTATAGTCTTTATATATTCTGTACACAATAAGCATTCAACTCTCTGATGCTTCCTGATAATAAATACAATATAACATGCTCACTGCAGAAATTTTGAAAAATAAAAATGTTTTAAAAAGTAAATCACCTAATTTTGCTGCTTAGAGATAACCACTATAAACATTTTGATGTATAACTTAACATCATGTTTTTCTATATATCTATAAACACAAGAAAAGAAAAATAAAATTTGGATGTTATATATAATTTTCTATCTTTTAAAATTCATATATCGCAAGCGTTTTCCCTATATTCTTTGGACTTATTTTTTGTGGAGAGCATACTATGTAATATAATAATATGGGCATGCCATTATTTAATCACTCCCATATCGCTGGATACCAACTTTGTTTCAATAATTTTCTGCTGTAACAGACACTTTGGTAAATGCTCTTATTATATACATCTTTGACCGAATTTTAGTTTCCTTGGGAAGGCTAGAAGCTGGGAGTCCTGAAACAAACAATGGTTTTAAGGTTCTTGACATAAGCTGCCACTGTCCTGGCAGGCTGTGCTAACACTTTCATAATGAATCCTCTTCTTGAATTGGATCTTCTTAGTAAACAACAACCCTGTCATTCTATTCCACCTTTCCATTCAACATCTCTGCTGACTTGCCTTTCTGCTGTGATCCAACACCAACCGGGCAAATATTTACCCACTACTTACCTTGTGCCAGGTACCACGTCAGACACTATGAGTATAACCTTAGGCAAAAGGATGCGCGCGCTCCGTCACCAGGGAAGGGTCGGAGGCACTCTCGCGATGCTGCCACACCTCCTTCCCAATCGAATGTTTTTATTACGCATTTTAATTTCAAGGCTATGGATTTAATTGGACTCTAGAGGATGGGAAAAGTACTGAAAAATCAAAATAATTTTGAAAGTAAACATTGCAGTAGTGCTTACTTACCAGAAAGGCATTGGGTAAGCAAAACGTTCCCTCAGATCAATGTTCATGAAAGGAACATATTCTATACCATTTATTTTTGACGTTGTCCTATAAAATACAAGAAAAAAATCTAAAGTAGATGTTCAAGTCTACCTTAATTACCAATTTTATTGAAACTTCTTAAAATTTAAATGACAAGGTATGGTACTGTAATAAAATTAAACTCACCACCTCATGTAATGTTGATAACTTTATTTGAACAAAATTTTCACGAAATAGTTGAATACCAGAAAATAACTAATCCAATTCAATTCAATCAGAGTTATTCTTTTAAGACTAACATCCTTTACAACAAAACAACTGTCTCAAGATAGGGCTACACTAGAGGTACTGAAAGTGTCACCAGGACACAAAGCGAATTGTTTCCTAAGCCCAAAGAGAGAAAGCAATTGCTTAGTTATTTGGGGATTTAGAAAACATAACATTTACAATTCTGGGAAATATGTTCCTTTTATTTCCTGGTTATTAGACTAAGGAATGGGTAGTGAAGAAGGTAGTGGCACAGATAACAGTTACAGCCTCTTGACAAATTTAAGAAATGTGACTTGTAGTAGTTTTGCATGTTCTCTTCCTGTTTTGTTTATATGTTTACTTGCATATATTAGCTATTTCCTTCTGTTTCTTTCCCTCCTTTCCTTTAGAAGGAGTTGCAGGGTAACTTCACAATTTAGTCTCTAGGTAACAATATACAATGAGACAATGACTGAATTGGAGGACTAATTAATACAGCGGGTGATGAACATAACATCTGTGTACCCTCATCTTGAGATGGTGAGAGCTTTTCACTTGTATGAAGGACAGCTGCATCTTGTTAGGTAGAAACACAGAGCTGTTCTGTAGTAGTGCGGAATTTCAAACGTGTGCAGAAGGGAGCATGTGGACGCTGAGTAGCCAAAGTGTTGGACTGTTACTAACTTGTCTCTCAGGTCCAAAACCACTCTTTCTGTCCTCCTTTATATTGTGCTTGTTCATATGCATTTTTTTCTAGGCAAAGAGAGCCAGATTAGTAGGAATAGAATTAAAATCTTTAGCAGGAAGAGAGAAAAATGCCCTCAGGTGGCTGCTAAAGAGGAAGGAGCCCTTCTAGCGCAATTCCAGCAAACCAGAAAGAGCAACTTCATGACGCGCGCAGCTCTAAGCAGGCTGATCTCCTTCAAAGCCCAAGTGAAGAGCAGCTGCACAGGCTCAGAAAGCGATCAAGGATTTCCACAGCCTGTTCTTTTGTATTTTTAATATCCCCTGAGGCTGCTTCCACACATTGAGCTGGCTTCCCAGCCCAGATGTTGGCAAACTTTTTCTGTAAAGGGTCAGACAGTATCTAGTTTTGTCTTTGCAGTGAGGTCTCTGTCACATATTCTGGGTTTTTTTGTTTTCTTTTTTGCAACCCTTTAAAGAAATGTAAAAAAACCATTCATAGCTTAAGGCTGCCCTTTGCTGACTCTGGCCTAGACTGCTATTTCAAGGTAACAATTAGGGCTCTGGTCACAAGCTGGAAGAGATGATGAATGGTCTGTCATAGTTCTACTTTGCCCCATAACCTTTATTATTCAATTTTGAAGAATGCTAGATTTTCAGAAAAAAATACATCTAGTGGAAATGAGAATACTAAAATATATTAGAAGAAATTTTAACCATTTCAAGTTGTGACCATGTGACAACATAATTTATAATTACATAACAGCACGACACATTATACCAAAGATGTGACTACAACTCAGCAAACCTAATGAGTAACATTACCTGCATTGATTATGTTAACAAAACTTGGTTTTGTTCATTACAACCAATCATAAACTGATTTATTTACCTGAGAACTTCTATTTCTTCTGCTGTGTATCTCTGTCCTTGTGCATCACATGACTGTGGACTTATAACTGGCTGAGGTCTTTCAAGGAAGGGATTAGTTCCTAGTGGAAGATGTGCTCTCACTGGAGGTGGCTTTGGTTTAATATTCGTTGCCTTGATTTTGCATGATGGCTTTGTTAAAGGCTCACTCAATGCTTCTGCTCTACAATAGAGAGAGGTACAGAAAAACTGTTCTAGTTTTTCTTCTCACATTTAAGCTTTCCAGAACATAAAATTTACTTCAAGAACCAGACAAGCATCCCTAATGTAAAATTAGTATATAAAATTCCTACATACTAGTCAACAGTTCACTACTTATGCTACTCCCAAAGCTAAGTATTTTTGCAAACAACATTTTATTGACAACATTAATTGAGCACTTATTGCATGTCAGATCCTATGCAAAGTAAGGGGGATACAAGAATGTACGAAACACAAACCCTACTCTCAAGGTGCTCCTAGTGTTGTGGGGAGAGAGACAGTTGCATCAAAAGTGAGATGTGAGGCTGGAAGTACTCTATGCAAGTGAATGCACAGTAGAAATTACTGACTTGATGGGAAGCGGGTGAGTCAGGGAACATTTTTCCAAATTGACATTTGAGCTGCAGAAGAATCCACCTGGGGAGCAAGGAAGAGTTCTAAGCAGAGTGAACAGCATGAGCAAACGTGTAACAAGCTAAGGTAATTTCAAAAGAATGGACGGGGCCCCTGTAACAGTACAAATGAGAGGCAGCAGGAGATGAGACCAGTGGCAGGGATTGGATCACAGAAGGCCTCACATGGTATTTAAGGGAACTTCGACTTTATTCCGTCAAAGAACTAACAAGCTAAAAACAGAAGTTCTTAATCTAAGGTCCTTATATGAGTCTTGTTAACACTGAAATTATATGCAAATAAAATGTTACATTATCTTTTCCGTAGAGCGTGTCCATTCTTTAGAAGAGATCCTCAAAGGATCCCATGACTGACCCATGCCCCTGCGCTGAGGATGCACTCAGAGAGTACTAGATGGGTTACCCACATAGGTAATAAAAGCCATCCATGATTCTGACTGGGGAAAGAAGTAAAAATGGAGAAGATAGCTATGTGTCGAGTGCCCATAACTTCATGAATTTGGAGAAACAAACTAAATGTTAGCTGATGGTAATGAAAAGCAGGGATAACTGCTATACCTCAATAAAAAAGAAGGGCTGGGGGTAGCACAGCTACCTAGTCTGAGCCTCAAAAGGAGATATTTTATTAATTCGTGCTATAACTATAAATGCCATTCCACCCTTTTCCTTTGCCTACAATGCTTTGTCTATACAAGAGGTATAATTCTCTTGTGCAAATACATTCATTATTTCTCAACAAATATCTACTGAGCACATATTGTATGTCTGCCCTCTGCTAGGTGCTTGGTTTCAGCATTGAACAAAGACAAAATTCTCTGTCCTCAAAGAGCTTATATTTGGGGGACAGGGATTAGAAGGGACACAGACATTGATAACAAATATGATAAACTGGTAAATTTCATATACCTTAGAAAACAGTAAGAGCTACAGGAAAGAATATTAGGACAGACAAAGCAGGATGAAAGTACTGGAGGAGATTAAATTTTAAACAGAATGGTGATGGCAGGCCTTACTGAAAAGTTGACATTTGAGCAAAGAGTTAAGGGAGATACACACATGTATAATTTGAGGTATCTGCACGGCTGGCTCACTCTGTTTCTCCATTTCTATTAGTAGCTCTGGAAGGCTCTCTGGAAGTTCTCTCTTTGGAAGTCTGATATTAAACAACAGAAGGGAGTCTTCCATTTCAAATACCTCATTTTTGTTTTAGACACAGCAAAAACTAAATAAAATATTTCTTGACTCATTTGTTATTTTTTGAGTTTAAAGCAGGGATGAAGACACTAAGATGCTCTCTGTTCCCCTAAGGAGTTTACCATCTAATGAGCCAAAATGACATGTAGAAAAAAGCAGCAGGGAACTAGAGAGGGGTAAATTCACTCAGAGGAAGAAGGCAACTTTGCTCTGGATCTCAGGTTTGTTACCACGAGCTCCACCACACATTCATATAAACCTGTCGCACTGAAGTAACACAGTACACTGCCATCCACAGATAAGAACTCGAGGGACCAAAACTCACCTGTCTAGTGCCTGTCGTGCCAACTGCTTCAGTTTGTTTTGCAGAGTTTTATCAGCGGTTTCATAAGACTTAAGAGAAAGAGAGACAGATGTTCCAAAGCATAATTATTAATTTGCCTGAACCATATTTCTAAGCAAAAAAAAAATTACAATGCACATTACACTTCTTAAAATTATGAGAGAATAAACCAAGACACTTTATTTTTGTCCTTAAAGGTATCATTTAAATTGTGTTGAAAACTCGTCACTGAGGTAAAGCCTAACACCACTTAATTCGGACAGGTGGTAAGTGAACACAACCGTATAATCACAGTGCCACAGGCCTGGCAGCAGGAACCCCAGAAGAGCAGGGCTACCGTACTAAGTGAAATAGGTCAGCAGGAGAAAGACAACCACCTTATGCCTTCATTCATATGTGGAGTCTAAAAGACAAAACAAATAAACAGACAAAATAAAACAAACTTATAGGTACAGAGAACAGATTAGTGGTTTCCAGAGGGGAAGGGGGTTGGGGGACGGGTGAAATGGGCGAAGGGGGTCAACTGTATGGGGATGGAAGGTAACCAGACTTGCGGTGGTGATCACTTTGCTGTGCATACAGATGTCGAATTATAATGCTGTACTGTGCACTGAAACTTACATAATTAAAAACAAAAAAACCCAGCACTTACCCGTAGACTCAGGTACCTACAGAAATGAGGCTAGATAGTTCCTCTGAATAAAAGCCCTTGGACAAAGAGCCGGCCCTCTGAACAATGCTGAGAACACCACTCTCGACCACGTCACATGTTCCTGTCAATGCGCTACTCTTACGCACTTGATGCCCCGGAGAGCTAACAGGCCCACCGGGCTCCTCGGGAAGCAGTAAAAATCGCTCAACATATAGCCTCTACACTGCAAATTAATAAAGCTCTCCCAAACCACTAACTTATTTCTTAGTGTATGAAATTGAAAAAAAGGGAGAAGTTTTATTTTTTTTGTGATGAACCAAAGTTGTTTTTTCCCTTTTTTTTTTCTTAAATTGAAGTATTTACAATGTTGTGTTAGCTTCAGGTATACAGAAAAGTGATTCAGTTAAACATATATATCTATTCTTTTTCAGATTCCTTCCCATTATAGGTTATTACAAGATATTGTGTATAGTTCCCTGTGCTATACAGTACATCTTTGTTGTTTATCTATTTTAAATACAGTAGTGTGTATCTATTAATCCCAAACTACTAATTTATCCCTCCCCAAGGAAGTTTATTTTAAATTCACAGATTGTGATGGTGAATTCTTCCTATAATAAGTTAATTTTAGTTACAGGGGTATAAAAAGGTCAAAAATGGTACTTATAATTTAAAAAACAATTGCCAAGGGACTCAATCTCAATACTGTCAAATTTTTAACAAGATGTTAAAGTCTATTATTAATTTTCTATTCTTCACTATCTTTTAATGAGGAGTAACTTAGTTACATGTACAATAACAGGATAATTTTTTTTCTTTAAGGAATTGTTAAGTAAAACTCACTAGTAAGGGGAGAAATTTCTTAGCATAATTCCACCAAACTTAACTTGTAGCTATTATACATACGGTTTTCAGACAGAGATCTACAGCTTCTGTATACAGTTCTATAGCATCTTCAACGTTCCCTTTTTCATCTTCGTCAAAAGCTTGTGTAACGAGGAAATGGGCACGCTCTAAGTCCAACTGATGTTTTGATTTCAAAGGATCCGCACTCTTTGACTGAACTAGGATAGGAGAAAAAGCCACATAGAAGAACTAGCATAGGAAGAAAGCCACATACCTATACATGTATCCAGGGAACAACATACCATTTTAATACATTCTTTACCAAAACTCTATAATCCTTCATTTAAAAAGCTTAGCAAGGTCAAAAAAAAAATCCTTAAAAAAATTTCCCCTGAATTTCTCTCTGTCCCTACCAGCACTTTCTTCATTTAAAAAATAAAACATAGGAGTTCTCCCCACAAAAAACAAAACTGAAACTTGGAAAAGACTAAATCGAAAGAAACTCAATTATGTTTTAAGGTAATTTAAATTTTTATTCAGTATAGACAATAATTATATAATATACTAGGCCTTGATAATAAAATG
This sequence comes from Balaenoptera acutorostrata, assembly GCF_949987535.1. Lineage (NCBI taxonomy): Eukaryota > Metazoa > Chordata > Mammalia > Artiodactyla > Balaenopteridae > Balaenoptera > Balaenoptera acutorostrata. The sequence goes on from NC_080067.1 coordinate 11,900,870, forward strand.
CATGCTGTTTCCCATTCATCTGGGTCCAGAATAAGCTATATTTTTACTGCTCTTTGAAATAAGTGCTTCTGTTTGTTTTTAATATAAAGATATGTATCCATAAGAGACCTGCATCTAGAACATATAAAGATCTCTTACAACTCAACAATAAAAGGACAAATCCAATTTAAAATGGGTGTGATGATTATGTCATCAACTTGTGTCAACTTGACTGGATCACAGGTTACCCAGCTATTTGGCTAAACAAGATTTCTGGGTAGCCTGTGAGGATGTTTCTGAATGAAAGTAGCATTTGCATTGACACTGAAAGCAGACTGCCCTCCCCAGTGTGGGTGGGCATCATCTAATCCACTGTGGGCCTGAACAGAACAAAAGGCAGAGGGGGAGAATCTGCCCTCACTGCAGGACTGCTTGAGCTGACACACTGGTCTTCTCCTGACCTCGGACTGGAACTCACACCATCAGGTCCCCTGCTTCTCAGGCCTTTGGACTTGGACTGAACCACACCACTGGCTTTCCTGAGTCTCTAGCTTGCAGAGGGCAAACAGTGGGACTTCTTAGTCTCCATAATTGCATGAGCCAATTCCTCATAATAAATCTCTTTATGTCCATCCTACTGGTTCTATTTCTCTGGAGAACCCTGACTTATACCATGGGCAAAGGATCTGTATAGCCATTTCTCCAAAGCAGATATTCAATGGCCAAATGGCATGTGAAAAGATGCTCAACATCATTTGTCATCAGGGAAGTGCATATCAAACCACAATAAGATGTCACTTTATACCCACTAGGATGGCTAAAATAAAAAAAGACAGAAAATAACAAGTGTTGATAAGGATGTGAAGGAAATGGAACATTGCTGGTGGAATTGTAGAGTGGTATAGCCACTGTGGAAAACAGTTTAGCAGTTCCTCAAAAAGTCAGACATAAAGCTACCATATGACCTAGCAGTTCTACTTGTGGGTATATATCCAAGAGAACTGAAAACATATGTCCACACAAAAACTTAGACACAAGTGGTCATAACAGCATTACTAATAATAGACAAAAGGTGGAACCAAGCCAATGTCCACCAACTGATGAATGGATAAATAAAATGTGGTATATTAATACAATGGTGTATTAACCATAACAAGAAATGAAGCACTGATACATGCTACAAAATGGATAAACCCTGAAAACATTATGCTAAATAAAAGAAGCCAGACACAAAAGACCACATACTGATGACTCCATTTATATGAAATGTCCAGAATAGGCAAATCCATGGAGACAGAAAATAGATTAGTGGTTGCTAGGGCCTAGGGTGTGGAATGGGGAGTGACTGCTAATGACTAAGAGGTTTCTTTAAGGGTGACAAAAATGTTCTGAAGTTAGAGGTGATGGTTGCACAACTCTGGGAATACACTAAAAACCACTGAACTGTTCACTGTAAAAAGTTGAATGTTATGGTATGTGAATTACATCTCAATAAAACTTTTTTTAAAAAGTTTTAAATTTTGTTTGTCTCAAAATTGTGTCTGATCTTTTAAAAACTGTAACCCTCGGTAACACCTCTCTAAAGTATGTATTAATCCCATTTATTAAATGAATGTTAAAATATTTAGCTCAAGGCTTCTCAGCCTTGGCATTACTGACATTTTCGACTGGATAATTCTTTGCTGTGGACGGTGCTATGCATTATAGGATTTTCCCTGTAGCACTATCCCTGCCCTCTACCCAACCAGATGCTAGTAGTATACTGCATCCCTACCCCGGCATAAACACCAAACACCTCTCCAGACATTGCCAAATGTCTCCTGAGGGGCAAAACCGATTCTAATTGAGAATAACTATCTAGCCTAAGGTTTCACAGCTACAATGGAAGGGTAGGGACTCAACTTAGATCTTTTAATTCCAAGTCTTGAGTTTCTTATACTACACTGGTGAATTTCAAACTGGGTTACCTTTCCCCAACCCTAAAGTCACGCCATCTCTCAAAGTCTCTTGACTGTCAGCAGACTTCATCTGTTTTAAAAATTGGGATTCTGAACAAGATTTTTATTTGATAAAGGACTCTCCTGCTTGAAATAATAATTAAGTAAACCATTTAATTCTCTACAAATTACATGCCATTTGTTGAACAAAATAGGTCGAAAAACCGGCAAAACATGTAATGTATATTATGCTTGAAAAATCCTTTCTGAACTTTACTTCTGTTTCACTGGTAAGTTTTCATTCTTCAAGAGATTAGGGCTGCCTCATTCTGTGCCTGAGTATCATATAAACATCACATTTATAAATGTAAAAACTTCATTCACTTAGCTGGGAAAATGAAGTGCCTCTGAATTCCATGGTATTTCGAATACATGAATCAGTATAACTCTGTATTAAGTGAGGCCCTGACACACAGGCAGTCCACTTTTCAATGCATGCAATTTCTGGGCACTGTCTTAAAGGAAAGTGCCATGTCTGTAAGGGGACTGTCATAACAAGAAATCCAACAATCAAATCTACTTTATCCTAACTATGAGCTTGTAACTGCTCATATCTATTCAGAATGAGTGGTAGAAAGTAGCACAAAGTCCACCAGAGAATGCTGAATAAGACTCCTCTAAGCTTGTGGCTTTATTATACAGCCACAGAAAAAAAGGGGTTAAAAAGAGTCCTCAGTGACATGAACGCATTCCTAAAACAAAATGTCAATAGATGATCATTTTCTTTCCTACCACGTGAACAGCAGATTTCGCCAGGAACCACTTACCTCTAACAGAACTGCGATCATTAAGCCTGTGAACTTGTTTCACAGCGTTTGCAAAAATAACTACAGGTTGTTCCAGGTCTCTGCTTACATGTCCCTTTTCCAAGATATGGTTTAAAACAAGAGTTTAGCTAAGGTCTTGAGGTTGAGGATATCGATATAGTAAAGACTGTGAACCCACTGTTGAAGTCTTTAGACACTGAAGAGGAGGAGTCATTTAATTTTAATAGCAGGAGGGGGCATGTGACAGATGTTTAAAAGCAGATTTTAACAGGGTCCTAATACTGATTCTGCCAATGATACACTGTTCGAATGTAGATAGTTCATCTCTATCCTCTGGGAAATTAGGATATCAGACTATATCACCTCTAAGGTTCCTCTTCACAGATTTACCACTTATTTCCACATTATGATTTTCAAAGATGTGATTACCAAAAAAGAAATGAGCAGCAACCAAGTGAGGATCAAGAATCAAAGATGAAAACGAAAAGGAAAGAGAAACACAGGGGAAAAGTAAGATGTGATGGGACAGAAGAAAAAAAAATACAGTGACATGGTTAGTAGTCCTTTACCAACCTGCTGAATGTAAAGCCTGCACTCTTTCCAGATACTCATTTATTTTTTCTTGAATATGTTCTAGGCTTGATCCTGCCATCTCAGCATAAATTAAAGCTTGTGCAGCTTCCTAAAAATAAAAAAAAGAATTCAAAGGAATCTAACAGATCAATTACAATTTGAATTTTCTTTACCACTTTCTAACTACTGGTTTCTATGAATGACAAAACAAGAATGTCTTTATGATACCAGTAATTTTTTTCGTAAAGTAAATGAGTTATATATTCCTTTACTACTTTTTTTTCAGTTCTCAATGCTCTCTTCCTCCTACTGTTGAAAATTTATGAAGTCAAATAGAAGGGGTTGATTATAAGTATTTTCTTAGAATAACTGTGATTTATATGTTCTCTGTTTTCCTTTTTCTTTATGCAATAGGTCAGACTTGAAATTATACACTGTTAAAAGGTGAACTGAGTCTCGAAAACATTAGAACAGATAATACCTGATACAATTAAATTAAATATCAATAAAAGGTTATCAGAAATTATAAAGGTTAAATATCTCACAGTGGAAAGAAAATCTTTTTCTCCACAGAAAATATTGTCAAAGGGGGACACATTTTAAGGCAGATTTCAGTTGTATGAAATAAACTTATTTTAATTAAGAAAAACTGGATTTGTCTTCCAGTTATTCCATGACTTTCTCAGCCAGTTAGGCTGTGCTCGCGAGGAAAAGCCTCCATTCTCGCCATCACCATTCCAGGAGGGTGACCAACGCTATCACACACAAGAACCACAGAGAGACTTTCCCAAGTACCACCACCTTCCCTGCAGTAATCTAAGCGTGTGCACTTCAAGGAACCTCACGCCTCGTTATCTGGATCCAAAGAAGCCATCTACTGAGCATCACTTTTTGAATCCAGTTATTGGAGCAGGAGTTGTTTCCCTGAACCTACAAAATCAGTAAGAAGAGTACAGTTTTGATCCAAATGGAAATTGGGGGTAGAAAAGATATGTTTTCCTCAGATTCTGCAATTCAGATATTTCAGGGGAGGAAAATATAACTGTACATGTAAATATTAAAACTAATGTTTTAAGTTGTTGGTATCAACTTTATTTTGCTCATTTTGTTTACACTTGAAAGTGATTAACAATGAAGGCATCCCTAACAGAACAGCATGAAGACAGAAAACACTAAATATCTGATACAGTTTACATAAATAGCTCCTAGAAACACAACCACTTTTCTGATTCTCTCAAGGAAAAGAAATTCTTTGTAACAACACGCGTGTCATCCTACAGCAAAACAAGAGGCACTGTACAGTACTTCCTTTCGCTTTAAAAAAGCTATTTTATATGGCACTATTCTTACCTATGAACATTTGTCAGTTATTTCACAAAACTCATAAAACACAGTTTTACTTTTAAAGAAATACCACCGTCATGAAATTGTCAAAAAAAAAAAAGAGTCCAAAAAGAATGATTCTGAAACACACCCAAAGTCTCTAAATATAGATGATAAAATGAAGGCAATCAAATATTAATCTGAGAAAAGCAAACCACACCTTATTGACAGCATATAGGTTTATGGAAAAAAATTACGACTACCGTATTATCGAATTCTTTCTAAAAGAAAAGATGACAACGTCAAGAGGATACAGCTGTCTGCACGGGGAGCCGGAGGGGTGTGTTTGCAAATGCTCAGGATTGGGGAGCAGGGGTGGGCTGTGAGCTCCTACTCTGATTTAGTATTTCTGGCCCCAGTAATTTACCCAAAAGAAATATCAAAGAAACGTGTAAAGCATTAGCTATAAGGGTATTATGATGCTGAAGATCCATAATGAACATAAAATGGCCAGAAGAGTCTGTAAATAAACTGTGGCACACCCACATAATGGAATACTATACATCTATCATTAACAAGTTTATACTATGAAACCTTAAAAAACATCAAAAATTTTTAAAAGTTCAAATGAAAAGAACAGATTTTAAAAAGTATAAACAGTCTGATCCAAGTTTGTTTTTTAAAAAAGGTGTGTACACATACATGCGTAGAAAAACAAAGATACGTAGATGTCAGATATTAGGATACGCGATGTTTTATTCTTTGATTGACTTTCTGCGTTCTTCCGTGAGCACTGTTTCCGTGTACATCCGTGACGGTGAGAAGCTGCGAGCTGACAGCCCAGCTCCGCCGCCGCCCTCAGGAGCGCTCACCTGGGGACTCGCCGGCCAGGACCGACCCCAAAGCGGCGACCAAGCCCGCCGCGGGCCGGACCCTGGGGCGGGGGCAGGCCTGACCCCTCAGCCCGGCCACCGCCCCGAGAGGGACAGCGGGACGGGGGACCGCCACGCCGAGCGCGCCCGTCCCCTCGGCACCTGGACCCGTCCCCGGCCCACCTTGTAGTAAAACACGGCCTCCGAGTAGCGGCCCTCGTGGTCGCGCTGCACTGCCAGCCGCGCGAACTGCACCGCGTCCCGCTCCAGCGCCGCCGAGTCCATGGCTGCCCCGCGCCGAGGACCCCCGCCAACCGCCGCGCGCCCGGGGGCCGGGCGAGGACCCGGGCCGCGCGGAAAGAGCGGCGGAGCTCACTTCCGGCGGCTGAGAGAGGACGCCGACCGGCCCCTCGGCAAAACTCCGACTCCTCGCCCGCGGACAGCCTCGCTCCGCGGCCGCCGCATTCCCCGTCCCGCCCACCGGCCACACTGCGCAGGCGCAGCCGGGCGGGCGCAGGTGTTTCGGTAGCCTGGGCTGCCGGGCTCGCCGGAGGGTGCGGGAAGGCGCGGGCGGTGGGCAGGGCCCGGCCTGCGCGGTGCCGTGTGCACGTGACTGCTGGGGCGCCCGGGATTGGGCAGGCAAAAGAGGTGCCACGTCTGAGCGGCTGCCGGCTTCGCAGTCGGCCTGTCCGGGCAGTGACTGTGGAGCCTGTTGCCGGCCAGGCTAGGAGGAGGGGCGCATGCGCCTCCTGGAACATTTTTCCCCTCTTGAGTGTAAAGAGAAGGTGAGCAGTGCTTCCCAACATCATCTGAGATGACTTTTTTTTTTTAGTTAGGGAAGTGAAGTAAGGATATACGATTCTTATGTGATACTTTTTAATAACATTTATATCCACAAGCTGAGTCTTAATTAACCCTGTATACATGCCCCAGTGTATGGTATTGATTGAATTGTCAACAAACAAGGTAATGCATTTTCCCGTGTACTTCTCCTTAGGTTAACTTAATGCTGTTGTAATTAAATACTCAATTAGGTGATTATTTGATTAATGTCTCTCTCTCTCCCTTAAAACTCTGAATTCAGAAATAATAAAAATAAACTAGTGAGAGGCTCCACAATACGGATAAAACTCAAAATTCACGCCAAGTCAAAGAAGCAAGACACAAGAATACAGACTGAGCGGCTTTGTTCACAAGGAACACTAGCAAAGAGGAATCTAATCAACAACGTAAGAAGTTGTTAGGGAGCCATTGACTAAAACTGCCTGCCTTGGCGGGGCACCGTAACACCTTTGCTTCAGTCTCCCACCTCAGGATGCTTCAAAAGAACACAAAACCAGTGAAGGACCCACAACCAACCCAGGGAAAATCCAGGAGGGGCCAAGAAGCGGAGGAGACACCAGTCCATAAGATGTCTTGCCAGTCTCCCCAGAAATCCTCCCGCTGGAAACCATCTTGACTGAAGGATGCACCAGGAAGGGCCCTGAGTTGGACCAAATGAAGGCAAAAGCAAGATGATTGGCCAGAGACAACCGCAACCCAGAAAGCTAACTGCACCACCATAAAACCTGAGACTGCGAGCCGTGAGGCAGAGCAGTTCTCCTGGGTTCCCTTACCCTGCTGCTGTCCGCCTAAGGGACCCTTTCCAATAAAGTCTTTTGCTTTGTCAGTGCGGTGTCTCCACGGACAATTCATTTCTGGGTGTTGGACAAGAGCCCACTCTCTCGCCCTCAAAGAGATCCCATCCAGTGACAGAATTACATCAATGGTTGGGAAGGGATAAGGGAACCTTTGGAGGTGACGGAAATGTTTTGTATCTTGTTGGTGGGTGATGTCAAAATGTACATCCATTTGTTAAAACCCATCACACTGTACATTTTAAATGTGTGCTACTACCCTATTTACAATAGCCAAGACGTGGAAACAACCTAAATGTCCATCGATAGATGAATGGTTAAAGAAGAGGTGGTAAATATATACAACGGAATAATACTCAGCCATAAAAAAGAATGAAATAATGCCATTTGCAGCAACATGGATGGATCTAGAGATTATCATATTAAGTGAAGTTAGAAAGAGAAAGACATATACCATATGATATCCCTTATACGTGGAATCTAAAACACAACACAAATGAACATATCTACGAAACAGAAACAGACTCACAGACATAGAGAACAAACTTGTGGTTGCCAAGGGTGAGGGGGGGTGGGGGAGGGAAGGATTGGGAGTTTGGGATTAGTAGATGCAAACTATTATATATAGGATGGGTAAGCAACAAGGTCCTACTGTATATAGAAACCATATGGAAAAGAATATGAAAAGAATATATGTATATATAACTGAATCACTTTGCTGTACAGCAAAAAAAGATAAATGCATGCTTCTAATTTTTCTTAATTACACCTCAATAAAATTGTTTTAGGGCTTCCCTGGTGGCGCAGTGGTTGCGAATCTGCCTGCTAATGCAGGGGACACGGGTTCGAGCCCTGGTCTGGGAAGATCCCACATGCTGCGGAGCAACTAGGCCCGTGAGCCACAATTACTGAGCCTGCGCGTCTGGAGCCTGTGCTCCGCAACAAGAGAGGCCGCGATAATGAGAGGCCCGCGCACCAGGATGAATAGTGGCCCCCACTTGCTGCAACTAGAGAAAGCCCTCGCACAGAAACAAAGACCCAACACAGCCATAAATAAATAAATAAAAATTAAACTAAAAAAAAAAAATTCACTTTCTAAAAAAAAAAAAAATTATTTTAGTCAGTTGGCCTGCATTTAAATGGGACTCATTTCTTAATTAATTTAACCGTTTCTTCACATTTTGTGAAGTTAATAGTAATAACTATCTCATTGGACTGTTGTAAAGAGCATAGGTGGAGAATTTGACTCTGCCTGGCACAAACATGGTTCCCATCATTAGCTGCAACAGTTTTATAACTGAAGCAGGGATGGTTTCTGTCTTCACCAGTTTTATCCCAGAATTAAGCCCAAGCTTTGGCCCAGAGCAGCTGTTGGATAAATATTTCAAAATGTTGAATGAGTGAACTCCCCAACTAAATATACTCAATGCGCCCTCCCCCATCTTTATTCTAAAGAATGAAATAGAAATTCTTTAACACAGAGTAGAAGGTCCTTCAGAACAGGAGCTCAGGGTGTGTTCCGGAGGTGTCTGCAGCCACTGTCTGGCAGGAACTGATCCCCAAGTTACAGCAGATGAATGCAGTTTTACTCGCTCGTAAGAGGACTTCTGTGTCTAATGTTCCCCTCTCATCTCAGCTTATAGAATTCCTAGCCCACCTTGAAGGGGGCTTTTCTAACTCTCCCAGGCAGTTGTGACCCCTCCTGGGACCTGCTCATTTATTCCCTTATTCCTTGTTCACTTATTCACTGAACACTGGATGCCTGCTTGGTGCCAGGCACAGAGTGACACATTGAAAATACAAAGACAAATGAGAGAGTGTGAGATAAAGCTGGGTAAAAGCAAGTCGAAGCTTCAAAGTATCTGCAGTCTTTAACAACATTGAGACTTCCAATCCATGAACATGGTAAACCTCTCCACGTATTCAGGCCTTCTCTCATTGCTCTCGGCAATGTTCTGTAGGGCACAGGTCTTATACATCCATCTTTTGGCAGATTTATCTCCAAGCATTTCATATTTCTGATGCTATTTTAAATGGCGTTGTTTATCTAGTTTCAATTTCCAATTGTTTTTGCTAGTATATAGGAATAGAGTTGATATTTATATATTGACATTATATTCTGCAATCACAGATTATCCAGAAAACCCTGGAGTGAGGTGGTGGAGCCTCATGACAGCTGCCTCTGGGGAATGTATGCCAGTATGTCCAGTAGCACTGCCACCTGCTCTGCCAGGTCTGTGATGCTTACCAGGGCAGAATTTGCCCAACGTTAAGCACTCAGAGGTGCTTGGTCAAAATGCCCTCATCCTGCAGTATGGGGTCCCCCACCCTCCAGAGAGCTGAGAGAGACCTAGAGAGAGGGGTGAGTTCAAGAAGACTGGCCACACCTCTGTTCAGGAAGCCCACGCTGTTGTTGTTGAATCTGTGGCTCCCTTCTTACATATGGCTTCACAGGAGGAAGCAGCAAAGCATCCTTGTGAAATCCAGCCTTGCAGAGGCTAATGGAAATAGCACCATCTGAGCCACTGTAAGTAGAAAACAGAGTTGTAGTAGTAGTAATAGTAATAGTAGCAATAGTGTAATAAAAATAGTAGTAGTAGTACTATTACTCTTTTTTAAAGCTGCTAACCCAGTAATGGTAATTTATTACTTCAGTCAACAAATAGTAATTCTGTTGGCCAGACAGTGGGGATCAAAACAAAATGACCAAAACACCTCACTCTGTAGTGAGTAAGACATGCATAAGCCAACAGTTCAAACAGCCTTTAATAATTGCTGAGAGAAGGGTAAGTCAGGGGCTGGGAGGGCCAGAGGAGCAGCATCCAAATCAGCCCAGTGGATGCTCGCACCGCGTCCCAGAGGAAGGGATGCTTGAATTTGTCCACCGAAAAATTAATGCAGGAAGCTGTGAAGAAGAAGAGTTTATCTGGGATCTTGTTTAGTGTAGCCACCTTCATGAATGTCTTAGCTGGATCCTCTAGATAACTTGCTACAGCTTCTACATCAGCACTTGCTGCTTCACTTTGCACTTTTATGTTATGGAGGTGGCTTCTCATGAACCAACCTCTGCTAAGCTTCAACCTTTTCTTCTGCAGCTTCCTCACCTCTCTCAGCCTTCATGGAAATGAAGAGAGTTGGGGCCTTACTCTGGATTAGGCTTTGTCTTAAGGGAATGTTGTGGCTGGTCTGATCTATCCAGACCACTCAGACTCTCTCCATATCAGCAATAAGACTCTTTCACCTTCTTATCATTGGTGTGGTCACTGGAGCAGCACTTTTAAGTTCCTTCAAGAACTCTTTTGCTTTCACCAATTTGGCTAACTGTTTGGTGCAGGAGGCTTAGTTTTCAGCCTATTTGGGCTTCTGACATGCCTTCCTCACTAAGCTTAATCACGTCTAGCTTTGGATTTAAAATGAAGATGTGTGACTCTTCCTTTTACTTGAACACTTAGAGGCCATTGCAGGGCTATTAATTGGCCGAATTTCAGTATTGTTGTGTCTCAGGGAATAAGGAGACCCTGGGAGAGGGAGAGAGAGCAGTCAGAACACACACAGCATTTATGGATTAAGTTCACCGTCTGATACGGCACAGTGTGTGATGCCCCAAAACAATAACAATAGTAACATCAAAGATCACTGATCACAGATCACTGTGACGAATATAATAATGAAAAATTTGCAATATTGTGAGAATTACCAAAATGTGACACAGAGACACCAAGTGAGAAAATGCTGTTGGAAAAATAGACTTGCTCGACGCAGGGTTGCCACAAACCTTCAATTAGTAAAAAACATGCTATCTGTAATGAGGTCTGCCTATAATGGAAAAATGAAATAATATTCTTTCCCACAAACAGCACCCTGTGACCTCCCACATGGGAAGAGAAAAACCATCATTGGATCCTGGTTTCTTGTTAGAGTTGCTCACGAGTATGATCAGGGACCAGTTTTTCAAATCATTGACAGATTGGGGACACTGGAACTAGAAACAGACAACAGAGTGTTCTGAGGGAAGATTGTACAAAATGAGTTTTATTTTCCAACAGATATGATTATTTTGGCCCATTTGAAATATTAGGTTTGACTATATGAAACTGCCATTTTTGTAGGTCAAAAACAGTTGAATATCTTCTGCTGCAATCTTCAATTTCCTATGGTTCAACCTGATATGCATATATATCTCCTAATTATTTTTATATCCCAAAATGTATATATATCCTATTTACTTCTATATATTCCAATTATATATCTTAAATTAAATATATATTTCAATTATATACATGTATCTTAATTTTATACATGTCTTAACTATATATAAATGATATATTAATTGAATATATATGTAATTTATGTATTATATATAGTAGGTTATATTATATATAGCTTAAATATATATAATATGTAAATGACATATGTTCAATTAATCAAATATATACCTAAAATTAGAATATATATATAAATATATACACACACACACTATTAGAAGATATACAAAATTAGAATGTGTATATATATATCATATATACACATGTATACAGATACCCTAATTCTGTCTCTCTATTCTAATTTTTAAATATATCCTAACTATATATGCATATCTTCATTTTATTTATACACACTGTAAATTTATTTGTATATTTTAATATACAAATTTCATAATCCTAATTTTACATGTCTCCTAATTTTATATAATCCTAATGTTATACGCATCCTAACTACATACACACACACTCATATGGTCCTGAATTTGAAGTCTGGCTGGCGATAAAAATTGAGAAAGTGCTTGTTTGGACACAGGATTACATTGCCATCTCACCAAACAAACAAACAAACAAGCATATCAAGAACTGAAAACCAAGCAAAAACCAAACAAAAAGGGTTTGTAGGACAGTTCATCCCGTTTACTGCAAAGCATCACCAGCCACAATAGATTTGTGAATTTCTGAGAGCACACTGTCACCATGTGCTTCCATGTGACATTGCACCTGTATGGCGTAGTGGCAGGTTACCACACAGATGTTTATGGTCACTGATTTATTCTTTCAATGAACAGTTATTTAAAACACCTACCATGATCCCTGAAGAGCACAGTGATTCCCAGTCCCAAGCTTCCCTGGGGCTCTATGGGGTTTATAGCTCCATCCCTGAGGCAAGAAATAGGGACAATGGAAGCAGGCTGGTGGTAGACAGCTGAGTTGAAGAGAGGTGCTCTGCTAACTGGGGCAGCCACTGCTCAGCTCTAGAAAGTTCAAGGGAATATGGGCCCAGAATTTATTTTTTTAATCAAGAGAAGCCAGAAATTCAAATTTTAGTGTGAAAATCTCTGATTTTTAAATGAACACAAACTCCAGTGTTTTTCTAAACGCTATGAGCCAACAGTGCAGATCTGCAGGCTACCTTGGGCCCACATCTTGCCATTTTGATCCTCTGGCTTGTACTTTATTTCTCTTCATAATTTTAGAGGGATCTCAGGGAGGATGTGGGTGACTGCTGACAGCTGTGGATGCAGTGGTGTGTGGAAACGGGAACAGCCCTCCTCTCACAGGCTTTTGGTCTCCCAGGGGACACAGACCTCAATTAAAAAAAATCCAGTGGTGAATGAATAGTTACAGATGGAGGGAGTGCTCCAAAGGTAATTAACTCCATCCTATAAGAGCTTATGAAAAAGAAACTGACCTTAACTAGGCGGTCAGCAAAGACGTCCCTCCAGATAGAGGGACCTGCTTGTACAGTGGCCCTGTGACAAGACTGAACAAGACTGGGGAGAAGGCTGGTGTGGCTGGTGCAGAGAGCATGAGAGGGTCAAGGTGTACAAAGAAGCCAGGGAGGTCGGGGGGCAGGCACTGACCATGCAGGGCCTTGTTGGCCAAGCTAAGGGTTTGGATTCTGTCTTAACCCTCAGTACACCATAAGGACCACTAGACCCAATTTTAGTTTCTGAGTTGCTTTCTGGAGGAATTTTAATTATTTGTAGGGATTGATATTTCAATGACTTTTATTCTTCATTAAAGTTGTTCCAAGGAACCAAGAAAAAATTTCCTACCTACTATCTATCTACCTATCTATCTATCTATTCATCCATCTATCTAAAATCTATCATTCTATTTAGCAATTATCATATGGGTCTATTGGATCTTTTTAGAGATCACAGCTACCTTTCAGTATCTAAGCAACCTTTGGGGATCTTTTTCTGTGTGTTATAATATTTTGCTATTTTATCATTCTATAAATTACTTCATTATTAATAATTCCAATCTGTGCTTAAGAAATACTAAGATAACAGGAAAACAGAAGAAGGATGGAATGCATAAATCAATGAAGTAATAATGAAATAAATCATCACTATTACATCACCCTTCAGTTTTCTCATTGCATTGCCAAAGTACTGCATCATCTCTCAAAAAGGTATAAAAGAAGTCTGGGGAAACCATCTTTTTAGGGCAGTTTTAGTTTTTTTTTTTTTTAATTAAACTTTTATTTTGAGATAATTTTAAATTAACATGCTGTTGTAAGAAATAATACAGAAAAATCCCAGGTATGCTTTACCCATTTTCTCCCTATGGTAACATCTTGCAAATCTATTGTACAATATCTGAACAGGAAATTGGCATGGTAACAATACAACAGTCTTACCCTTTTAGTTTTCATGGAACAAAGTTGAGAAGTCAGAATTTTAAATTTCCACCAGAATAGCAAAGATAAGAAAATTGACAGAGAAAGTTGCGTCACAATTTTTGTTATGATTTTCTAGTTTGCAAACCTGAGCACACTGCTTAACATCTCTAAGCCTCAATTTACTCATCTAAATGGGGACAAATGAGCTGACATAGATGGGGATGTCAGTACCTACCTCGTAAGTTTCTGGAAGATTGAATGAGATAAAGCCTTTAGCACAGCGCCTGGCGAATATGAGATATTTGACCAAGCTCTGTCCTGCTCCACTTGACTGTACTCATTACTATTCTGGCTGTTTCAGGGAGTGATCTGTCAGTTCAGGGGCAGAACGTGTGGTCCTGGAACAGTCTTGCCTCTGAGCTGCTTGGAATCCCTCATCCTGGAGACTGATCTCTGTGGGGAAACAGAAGCCCAACAGCATCATCTGAAGAGCTCCATTGTTAACAGGCAATGTGAGTGTTTATCAGGTCCTTTTCTTACAGTCTATGAGTGCAGGTCTACTGTCCTTTATCACATCCTTGGAGCCAGATGTGTTTCAGAATTTGGAATTCACAGGTCACAACCCCCTGAGAGTCCTGAGAAGGAATTGGAGGCCCAGATGTTACTGAATCAGGTCTGGCTGCTCACCACTCAAAAATCAATACTCGGGCTTCCCTGGTGGCGCAGTGGTTGAGAGTCTGCCTGCCAGTGCAGGGGACACGGGTTCGAGCCCTGGTCTGGGAGGATCCCACATGCCGCGGAGCAACTAAGCCCGTGAGCGACAGCTACTGAGCCTGTGCGTCTGGAGCCCGTGCTCTGCAACAAGAGAGGCCGCGAGAGTGAGAGGCCCGCGCACCGCGATGAAGAGTGGCCCCCGCTCTCCGCAACTAGAGAAAGCCCTCGCACAGAAACGAAGACCCAACACAGCGAAAAATAAATAATAAAGATTAAAAAAAAATCAATACTCAAGAGAGAGACAAATGTTGGTAGAAAGGAAAGATGCTTTTAATCAGAATGCCAGCAATCTGGGGAGACGGTGGACTTAGTGTCCCCAAAAACCACCTCTGAAGAGTTTGTTCGAACATGAACGTTTTAAAGGGAAAAAGGGAAGTAATCTTGAGGCAGGAGGTAGATGGGGCCCAGGCTGAGCATCTGGAATCTGTCTCCTGTGGACAGATACTTCAAGATAAGATAATGACAGGATCAAGGAGGATCTGAGTCCTGCTTTGATACGAGAGAAAGAGAGCACATATTTCTCATTCTTGAGGTCAAGGAGACCTTCCACCCTACACATGTGCAGAAAAGTTCCTCAGGGGTCAGAGAAGGGAAGGGGCTCCAGGCCATAATACATTCTGTCAACTTCCGAGAGACCCTCACGCTGGAATCCATCTTGGCTACAAGATGTGTGTGCACACAGGGAAGGACCCTGAGCCAGACCAAATATGGACTCAAAGCCAGACAAAGCAAGATGATTGACCAGAGGAAACCCAGAAGAACTGCCCCCATATAAGTGATTTAATCCACCTCAAAAGCACGTGGCTCTTTTTCTGAGCCCACCTGTGTGTCTATCCACACATACATTTTTTCTCCTAATAAACACTTTACTTGTTTCACTGCTTTCCATCTTTTTGCTGAATTCCTTCTTCAAAGCAGACAAAGAGCCAGCTACTAGTCCCTGGTGGTCTAGTGGCTAGGATTTGGCACTTTCATGGTCGCAGCCCGGGTTCAATCCCTGGTTGTGGAACTGAGATCCTGCTTCAAGCCACTGCAGGCCACCCGAGATCAATCTCAGTTAACCATTGAGATAAGGGGTCAGAGTTGTTGCCATCCCCGACTGTGTGTAAGCTTGTCAACTCCTCGTGATCTTCCTCTAGGTGTTATCTTGTTCACACAGTTTGGTCACAGGGTTTGTTTGTGAGATTACTGAAGGGGAAGGTAGGGAAGAGATCTGGTCATCTGTTAATTACTTATTCTTCATTTCTACTTCTTTGATCCGTGGAAAAAACCAACAAGTTAGCCAGGTATTGTGTGACGAAAAGATTTGAAAGGTGTGCTCGGGCCAGAGATGAGTAGGGCATGGGGGTGCCTCGTTTAAAAGTTAGTGACAATATAGCTTTGCTAAAGTGACAAGGAAAGGGGCTCCCTGCTGAGGTTGGTTTCTGGCAAAATGCTGCTTGCACAGACACAGCTGGATTTCAGAATAAGTGTGGACTATAGCTGTGTGCCCGCCTTCCCCACCTGCTTTTGATGGGATTTTCTGTAGTGACCATCCTACAGCTGTCTTGTTGTCTGTTGGATGTGATGGGAGAGGGAGAAGGAAGCCGATTACTTGTCTCTTTAATCAACAGCTCTCCAATACAAAGGACTCTTATTAAAGGAGCAGCACCCAGTGAATTGCACCCAACGAGAGTCTCATCTACACCTGAACCTGATGTAGATGGTGAGATCAAGCTGATTCCATGATGGATGAAGACAGGTTACTCATATGGACCAGGTTCCACCCAGGTCCTCTGGCAAGTTGCTCTGATAGGATGCACATCCCCGTGCAACCACACCCTCTGCAAAGAGACCTGCAGCTCAGCCTTCCAGGGCATGTGGCCCTTGCCTAAATTTCTCAGTTCCTCCTTGTTCATGTTCTCTCAGCCCTACAAGCAGTAGCTGCTTTCTGCAATTGCTACTGTAAGTAGATCGATTAGAGGGTCCCCAGAGAAAGAGAACCAGCATGGTTTTCTTGACATAAGAGAACACACTTTTGGCCTAAGCTATTTTGGGTCCTAAGCCTGGCCTCAGTGCTTGCCCTTGAACAGGTCTCAGTAATTAATGATCTTAAGGGAACAAAGGAATGCAGGAACAGAAAAAAAGCAGTCAAACAACAGTGTAGTGATAAAGCAGAGTCCTAGTTCCTTCTCAAGGGATATCCATAGTAATATATCTTTGAGTCCTGCTGGAACTCAGGCCCCCACCCAGGAGGAGGATGGAATGATGATGTTGACCCTCCTGACTTCAATCCACTAAAGCTTGGACTCTGTCGACCTTTGCCCCAATTCTATGCTGAATTCTCCTCTGCTCAAGCCCCCTCATGAATATGCATGTACCCTGAGCTTAAAACTTCCCCAGTTTTGCTGTTCACGGAGGCACTGCTTTGGGAAAGCTCTCTGGTGTTCTCCTTACTTGCTGTAAGTAATGATAAAACCTTCCTTCTCCTGATCTTTGGCTTGGTTGTGTCTATCGGCTCAACACACACCAAGAGGCGAACCCAGTTTTTGGGTAACACTACTTCCGTAGGACTGAGAACCCTTAAAAATAATCCCTTTTAGTAGTTTACCTCCTTTTAAGAGCTAGTGTTTCTTCACATTTAATTTCCCTATTCAAATTACTTGTATGGTTTCTATCTCCTAATAACTTCTATCTCATAATTAAAATATGTTTTTTATTATACAATGTAGTTAACTCTGCCAGCTGATTGTAGGATCCGGAACAAAGAAAGAATACATTGTTTCCAGTAAAGTAGGTAAAGTTTCTTGGGACTAGAACATGGGATTCTCATTGTTTCTGTAGTTACAGCATCCATCTGGCTGATGTCTAAAATAGTAGCCACAATCCCTCTCTGGGTAGCCACTTAAAAGTGCTTCCACTCTACAAATTCCCAGAGGTGTGTAGACTGAACAAAAACAAAAGCACAACCTAAAAGTCGAGAATTATGTTTTATTGGACAGACTTTTTGAGGACTTAAGCCTGGGAGACAGCCTCTCAGATAGCTCTGAGGAACTGCTCCGCAGAGCTAAGGAAGGGGCTAGGATGCATAGGC
This sequence comes from Balaenoptera acutorostrata, assembly GCF_949987535.1. NCBI lineage: Eukaryota > Metazoa > Chordata > Mammalia > Artiodactyla > Balaenopteridae > Balaenoptera > Balaenoptera acutorostrata. The sequence continues at coordinate 11,918,480 of NC_080067.1, forward strand.
GTTTTTGCAACAACACACAGGTAGTTGGAACATCAAAAGATTACTGTTAATTAAAGAAAAACCAGACATCTCAAGTTTATTAGTTTAGTGTTTTTCTATGTATGGGAAGATGCAAGAGTCTGAGCTCATTGAAATCATTCCTTTGATATGCACCTCAGCTACCTGGGACCAGTACCCTGCTTTTCTCCATCCTGAATCCTCTCAGGGTGCACAGTCAGGGGTGGCTGCAGTGGCTTCTGGCTTGAGGCTTGATGGCTGCAACATCCTTTTTTTACTGATATGGCAGCCGACCTTCCTCGTCCGCAGGTTAAATGTGTAATGATATCAAATTAAGCAAGTTTATACTTTTCTGATGATCTCAACCTGGTTTATTAAGTAGAAACTGAAAATATGATTGTTTCCCCCCTTTTCCAAAGAAATTATGTTTTGCTATAGCAGATATTCCTATTATCCAATAGGTCACAATTGTGTTGGTTTATACACAATTTTTCCTAGGCATGGGGGGGCCAGGTAATATGAGCAGAATTTAAAACATCAGCAGGAAACAAAAGGCAAAGCTCTCAGATGGCTACCACCCAGCCAGGAGCCTTTTCAGCTCCATTTTAAACAAATTGACAATGAACACCAGGATTTACACACTGCTTGGTGGGGTGTACCTCTTCCTGTGCTGGCCCTAAGTAAGAGAAGCCACTGGCTCAGAGAGAATGGAGAGTCCACCTGCTTGTCTCAGAATGCCATCCAGGATTCCCACATGGTGTTTTCGTGCATTTACAAATATCCTCTGAGGCAGTCTCTAGACATCCAGGGAAACCTGCCAAGATGATTATTTCAAGGTAACAATGATCTCTTTTGTTAGGGCTTTGGTGACAAAGTTGTTTATGTTCTGAGTGACCTACCCACAGGCCTGTGTTTCCCCATAAGCCTTCAGTGCTTAATTTTGCAGAATACCAGGTTTGCCAGAAACATGTATCATGTCTAGAAGGAATGCATACTACAGAGTATTAGAAGTAACAAATTTTATAACAAATGCTGGAGAGGGTGTGGAGAAAAGGGAACCCTCCTACACTGTTGGTGGGAATGTAAATTGGTGCAGCCGCTATGGAGAACAGTATGAAGGTTCCTCAAAAACTAAAAATAGAGTTGCCATATGATCCAGCAATCCCACTCCTGGGCATATATCTGGACAAAACTATAATTAAAAAAGATACGTGCACCCCTATGTTCATAGTGATAGGGACAGAGTAAAGGGACAAAATAGGTGATTTAATAGTTAATCCCACTAGGGGATTGTAAGTAAAGAAAAAAGTCTGGGAGTCCCCTATAAGTTAATGATCACACAAGAAAGCAGGTTTGCTTAACCACAAAACCAAGCAGGCTTGCTTAGCAACAAAACCATGCAACAGAAGCATGAGACATGTCCCAAAACAATAAAACAATGGTGGCATGAGACCCACATCCTGCCCAGTGAGCTCAGTAAGTTAATGATTCCTAGGGCACACTCTTCTGCGTGCACTAACGACAAAAGTGTAAGGAAAGGGTAATGTTATACTAAACCCTGAGATGATTTACCATTTTTAGCATATGTTACCGCCTTTTTGCTCATTTCCATTGTGCCATGACAGACTGGGCTTGACCATGTAAGGACAAGAAAACTCCCCCACCTGATATGGAGGAGGAGCTGATGATGGAAGCGTGACATCTACTCAAGACTGAGGAAGAAGGTGGTCTTTTCCCCCTCCCCTCTTTTCCTTTGATTATAAAACTGTAGCTCACTAAGTTCTCGGGGCGTGGCACCCTCTTGCCCGCCCCCTTGTACATCCCACAAGCATCCTGTTCTAATAAATCATTTCTTATCCATCACTTTGCCTCTTGCTGAATTCTTTCTGCACTGAGACAAAGGACTGGAACTCCCCAGAGGCCCCCTGAAACGCCACCTAGCAGTTTCAATAGCAACACTATTTACAATAGCCAAGACATGGAAGCAACCTAAATGTCCATCGACAGAGGAATGGATAAAGAAGATGTGGTACATATATACAATGGAATATTACTCAGCCATTAAAAAGAATGAAATAATGCCATTTGCAGCAACATGGATGGACCCAGAGATTATCATACTGAGTGAAGTAAGTCAGAGAAAGAGAAATACCATGTGATAGCATTTATATGTAGAATCTAAAATATGACACAAATGAACTTATCTATGAAACAGAAACAGACTCACAGACATAGAGAACAGACTTGTGGTTGCCAAGGGGTAGGGCATGTGGCAGAGGGATGGAGTGGGAGTTTGGGATTAGCAGATGCAAACTATTACATAGAGAATGGATAAACAACAAGGTTCTACTGTATAGCACAGGCAACTGTATTCATTATCCTGTGATAAACCATAATGGAAAAGAATATGAAAAAGAATATGTGTGTGTATCTGTGTGTGTGTATATATATATATATATATATATATATATATATATATATATATATATATGAAACTGAACCACTGCTGTATAGCAGAAATTAGCACAACATTGTAAATCAACTATACTTCAATAAAATAAATTTTTAAAAAGTAACAAATTTTATCAGTTTATTTCAGATTTTAACTATAGGATAATATAATTTTGAATTACATAATAGCAACACTGTACACTATGACTAACGTCAAAGTAGGACAAACCTAATGAGGACAAAATTACCTGCCTTTGATATGTTAACAAAATTCTTCATGTCGGTGAGTCATCAGCTAGTTCCTGACTTACTGAGCATTTCCATTTTTTTCTCCCGTCTCCCTGTGTCCTGGCATGTCACATGGCTGTGGACTTTTACAAGGCTTTTCAGGGAGGAACTAGATAGTAGAGGAAAAAGTGCTCTCATTGGAGGTGGTGTTCCTTTAACATTTGTTGACTTGATTTTTTTAAAAGAACTGTCCAGAATTCACTCAGTGTTTCTCCTGTAAAATGAAGGGGAAAGTATAAGCAGAGAAAAATGCTTTTTTCTTCTCACATTTAAACTTTCTGGGAAATCAAGTTTACTTCAAGGCCCAAACAAATATCCTTAGTATAAGAATTAATATATATAATTCATATGTATCTGCCACCATCTCACTGTTTAAGCTATTTCTAAAGATTAGAAAACCATTTCTGTAAACAGTATTTTATCAACATCAGTTGAGCATTAATTATATTCCAGATACTATGCAAGGTGATAGGGGTACAATGTGGAAAACAGAGTCTCTACCCCGAAGGTGTAGTTTCACAGTTTTGTGGAAGAAGACAGACATTTAAGCAAACAGTTGTATCACAAAGTACCAAATGCGAGGCTAGAAGTATCCCATGCGAGCAAATGCACAGCAGAAATTATTGACTTAATGATGGGAAGAGGGTGAGTCAGGGAACGTTTTTCCAAATTGACATTTGAGCTGCAGCGGAGTCCACCTGGGGAGCAAGGAAGGGTTCTAAGTAGAGAGAACAGGACGTACATATGTGCAGACGAGTTAAACAGCAGAACGAGCTAAGGTAATTTCAGAATGGACGGAGCCCTTGTGAACAGTGCAAATGAGAAGCAGCAGATGAGGCCAGTGGCAGGTATCGGATCACAGAAGGCCTCACGTGGTATGTAAGGGAACTTGGACTTTGTTCTATGGAAGAAATAATAAACTAAAGAACAGACCCTCTTAACCTGGGGTCCATATACTGCTTCAGGAGTATTGTGAATACCATGAAATTAGATGCAAATTTTGTTGATAAACATTTTCCCTGAAAAATAGTCCATAATTTTTAAGATCCCCAAAGAGGCCCATGACTACATCCTCCCACCGGGCAACATTAGGCTGCCCTCAGAGAACACTGGCTGGGGTATCCACGGAGGTAGTAATGTCATCGGTGACTCTGCCTGGTGACAACAACGTGTCGAGTGCCCAAATCTTCATGAGTCTGAGGAAACAAACTAAGGTTTGAGATCTGATAATGATGAAAAGGTTCTACCTCACAGAAGTGAAAAAGAGAAGGGCTGTTGGGGTGAAGCTACCTAGTCAGGACCTCGGAAGGAAACAATTGTATTAATTCATGCTATAAATACAAATGCCATTTCCACTCTTTTCTTTTGCCACCAATGCTCCTCAATTTCTCTATTTTTGGCAGACCTCTCCTCTTTGGGACACTTGAAATATGCCTGGTCCAAACTGAGATGTGCTTCAGTATAAAACTTATACCAGACCTCAAAGACTTAGTACAAAAGAGAGTGTAAAACATCTCATTATCTTTTATGTTGATTACATGTTGAAATGATATTTAAAATATATTGGATTCAATAAAATACATTTAAAAAATCAGTTTCACCTGTTTGGTTTCCTTTTTAAATATTTGTTCATGGAACGATATTTCTACTAGAAGATTTAAAATTACACAGGTGGCTGATGAAAGAAATTTTCACACATTGAGGTATGGGGAAGTCATTCTGGCTTATACATGATTTAACTAGCATTTTATGCTAACTAGAACAGGCTGTTTGTGGCCTATCAAACATACATTATACATCTGCTTTAATTTTTAAAGAAAAGTGTGCATTGACCAGAAGTAAAGAATGTCTATGTTAAAAATAAAGATTAAATGCCTCCCTTCCTGGGACTCCAATGCTGGTCCTCCTTGGATGATAAGACTCCCTTCCCAGGTGCCAAAGCCACACTGACTTGCTATGTATGTGCTGGTCCGTTTTGTTTTTCAGCATTGAAGGAATGTACTCCTGACTTGTTTGACGTTCTTTTTCTGACAAGATATAAGACTGTGCTGAAAACCGTGCTTCTCTGGAGCGGTTCCTCAGAGTTATTTGAGAGGTTGTATTCTAGGCTGTAGTCCTCAGTTTGACTCAAAGAAAACTCTTTTCTATTCCTATTATAGATTGCTTATTGATTATTTCCATTGACATGGCTAATATTATATTTCTGTTAGCAGCATTATCCTAAGACATTCCATTAGTGCATTTCAGACTGTAACTTTTGCTTTTCAGGCAACGTCTTGGTGGTATTCTGTTCATATGTCCCATGTTGGGTTCTCAGGGAATCAGATGTTGAAATGGACAAAAAGGAGTCTTACTTGGAACGTTTGTGAAAGAGAATGGGAGGAAGAAAGATTGAGAAGGGGAACCATCAGCCTGCCATGTAGACCTGACAAAGTCTCTTCCAATCTAATGGGAACACCAAGCAAATACTGCTCTGGAGATGTGTTCCATTTTGGGCACAGATGGCCAGGCCTTGTGTTGCTGCCTTGCTTGGTTATTGGTTGGGGGCTTTTCCAAGAAGAGCATGCCCTCCACTGAGAGCTGAAGCAGATGAGACGGGGTTAACACCTAGAGGCTAGGGGCTAACCACACTTCTCAGCTGGGCACTGAGTTCTTTCTTGTTGTTCTGAGCAGAACATCTCTGTGTTCGCCAAATTATGGGTTATTTTCTATTTTGTTTTGTTTTTGTTTTTATTAACATGAAACGTGCACACACACATACACCTTGGAAAGTGATATACAATGAATATTCATAACCCCTTGGAAAGTGATATACTATAAATATATATGTATCACTTTCCAAGATCCCCTCCTTCAATTTCCAGGGATTGCTATAAGGGTCAATAGTCTGAACAATTTCATATAAAATTTAATAACAGCCACTCTTTTGCTAGTATATCCAGCTCCAAATTACATATGCCCTAAGGATTCTAATTTGCTTAATCTTTAAAAAATTTAGTTATAATAATCATTTAGAAAAGTGCACCAGTCTTTTGTGTATACCTCAATACATTTTTACATTTGTGTGCACCCATTTAACTGCACCCAAATTAAAATAGAAAACATCTTCAACATCCTAGAAGACTCCGTTGTGTCACCTCTTAGGCAGTATCTCCCTTCACTCCCAGAAATGACGACTATTCTAACTTGGTTCATTGTAGATTAGTTTTACCTGTTCTTTAATTTCATGCTGTTGGAGTCACGTAGTTATGTGCCCTTTTAGTCTGGTTTCTTTAACTTATCATTATATCTTTGACATTTATCTATAATTTTGAATGTACAGTATCAATGGTTTATTGCTTTAAAACTACCAGATGATATTCATTTGTGTAATGGCATAATTTATTAATCCATTTCATTCTTGTGGCTGTGCGGCGTGGCTTGTGGGATCTCATTTCCCTGACCAGCGATTGAACCTGGGCTCCGGCAGTGAAAGCGCTGAGTCCTAACCACTGGACCACCAGGGAACTCCCATCTATTCCATTCTTGATGAACATTTGGTTGTTTCCAGTTTTGTGCTATCGTGAATAAAGTTGCTAGGTACATTTTCTACCTAGCTTTTAGTGGACACAAGCACTATTTCTCCTGGGTATATACCCGGGAAGGGAATTGCTGAATCAGAAGGAATGCATATGATCAGTTTTAAAAACATTTTTCCAAAGTGGTTGTAGTCATTTACATACCCACAAGCCACGTGTGAGTTCCAGTTGCTCCACATTCTCACAGACACTTCATATTGTCAGCCTATTAATTTTAGTCATTCCAGTGGGTTCTAATTTAGATTTTTTAGTTCTCCTGATCTAGTCCCAGTGAGTGGGTAGCCAAGCCACCAACACTGTGGGGTATGGTTGGTCTCTAGTTTTGTGCACTTTTTCCTTTATCAACTTAACACCCACCTGGGATGGTTAAATGTGATTAAGGAGATGCTTAGCTCTTTTGTAGGAACTCTTGTTAGCTCCCCTTTATCACCTAGTCTCTGTTCTGTGGCTTGCAAGAATTCAGGACTGGCAGACTGACAGATAGTTCTAGAGCAAGGTCAGTGGGTATGCTTTTTCCAAGTCTAGAAAATTCTCTCATTAATGTAGCTATTAGGAAACTGCCATTTTCTTTCTGTTCACATTAAGGTTTTGTTTATTGATGATAACTTTAAGTAAATCATTAGTATTTTATTTTATTTTTTACTGAAGTATAGTTGATTTACAATGTTGTGTTAGTTTCAGGTGTACAGCAAAGTGATCATATATATATATGTGTGTATATATATATGTGTGTGTGTGTGTGTATATATATATATATTCTTTTTCAGATTCTTTTCCCTTATAGATTATTACAAGATATTGAGTATAGTTCCTTGTACTATATGGTAGGTCCTTGTTGGTTATCTATTTTATACAAAGTAATGTGTATATGTTAATCCCAAGGGATAAATCAGGAGTTCGGGAAAACTGCCATTTTTGTAGCCTCATGAGAGGAGGGCTGTGTCTGTTCTTGCTCACCACTGCATCTCAGGGATCAGCATTTGCCTCCTCTCATTGCTGAGACACCCTAGAATGACGGGAAGGGTTAAAGAAAGCACAAACCAAGGGTTCAAACCCGGCAGGGTGTGAGCTTAATGTAGTCCACAGATGCCTGATGTCGGCTCATGGTATTTAGAAATAATTAGAATTAGTTGTTATCTAAAAACCAGGGATTTTCAAACCAACACTTGAATTTCTGGTTTTCCTTGGAAAAAACATTCTAGGCCCATATTCCCTTCTTGGAGCAACTGTCTAGGGCTGAGCCGTGCTGCCCCAGCTCTGTGGGACGTGCACTCTCTAACTCCCGTCCTCCAACCAGCATGCTTCTCACTGACATCCTTTGCCTGGGGGTGGGTGGAACTAATGTGCCCTGAGAGTCCCAGGGAGGCTTCAGACTGGAAAACCCCTGCTTTGAGTCTATCCCACTGCGAGGTTCATGGCAGGTGGTCAATAAATGTTTATTAAATGGATAAACAAGGGACCCCAAGTCCTCCCCAGGGCAACACGCTGATACTCACATGTAGCTCTGCAAGGAGACACACAGTGGCGCTGTGCTCTCAGAAATCCACAAGCGCCTGCCATGCAAACAAAGTGAACATCAGTCCTGATCTTCCTTACTGGCCAGACTGAATTCCATCTGCTGTGACAGTGCGCACGTAACCTCAATGATATACATATATCATAATTTTACATATATCCTGATGTATATGTCTTTATCTACACATACACACACATGCATATACAATACGGGAGTTTAAAATTAGAAGATACATAATTTGATATATATATATACATATATTTAAGTAACACGTGATTAAAATATATATGATTTGTACATATAGAAGGATTATATAGTAGAATACACAGCTAAAATACCTTTAAAATTAGATGTATAATTAATATGTAATACCTATTAAAATATATAGTTAGGACATGTGAAATTAGGGCATAACTTTGGATACGTATTTAATTACAAAAAATTAAGATGTATATAGAATTTTATATATTTAATATAACTAGAATACATAGTTATTTTGAACCATATGAAATTGCAAATAACTGAGTGTTTTGGCCTTCCAACATGGCAGTTTTATATAGTTGGACCTAACATTTTTCAAATGGACCAAAGTTATTATATCTGTTAGAAAACAAAACTTATCTGTGTTCTCGTTCACTAGAACCTTATCCCTCTAAATATTTCTTTTTTTTTTTTTGTCCACGCAGTGTGGCATGTGGGATCTTAGTTCCCCAACCAGGGATTGAACCCTGGTCCACGGCAGTGGAAGTGCAGAGTCCTAACCACTGGACTGCCAGGGAATTCCATCAGTTTCTAATTTTAATGTCCCCAATCTGTCAATGACATGAAAAATTGGTCCCTTATCAGAGTAAGGGAGCCAATATTACCAAGAAACCAAGGACAAACAGTTGGTTTTGCTTTTCACACGTGGGAAGTCATAGGCGGTGTTTGTGGGTAGGGAAGTTATTTCATTTTCCCATTGCATGGGAAGGGAAGGGGGTCACTGGGGTTGACAGTTTCTGTAAGAAGTCGGGGCCTGAGGCATCAGGGATGGGGTCTGAAAGGGGTATGGGAGCACCTCGGGGTTACTCACCTGCACGCAGGTAACTCATCAAAGCTCCATCTCCTTACAAGTGTGCGAGATGGTGAAGCTTGGTCAGACGCATCTCAGGATCAAAAGCAAAGTACCCTGAAGGGTCTTAGAAGAAGCAATTAGGAAGGAAAGACACTTCAAGGACACAGACTCACACGACAGAGGCAGGACGGCAGGGAAGGAAATCAACTCACCCCGTCTTGGCACCATCATCACAATGTGCTGAGTTCCTGAGTGCTGGAATTTCAAGGTCATGGGCCACGGTCAAGGGTCTTGGCTGGGAACAGACTTGAGTTTCCCATGCCTCCTTTCAAATCTAGAATGGTGCTTCTCTAAGTGTGGCCTCTGGGCCAGAAGAATCAGCATCACTTGGGAATCTGTCAGAAATGCACATTCCAGGCCCCTACCCAGACCCACAGAATAAGAAACCCTGGGGGTGGGCCCAGCAATCTGGGTATGAGCAGGCCCCGTCCTCCGGGTGATCCTGATTCAGCCCAAGTGTGGGAAGCATGGCTCTCAGGTCTCATGGCCACCACCTCCCCACAGCCAGACCCAAGGAGTCACCGTCCTCCCCATGCCCTACCTCAATGCTCCGGCCTCTACCTGAGCCTGAGACATCCTCTCTTCCTCTCCTATTTGCTTTTATTCCAACTTTGGGACTTGATTCAAGCATCTTTTCCTCTGGGACATGATGTGAGACTCCCCTGGGCTGATTTTGATGTTGCTCCTCTGGGCCTCCCAGTTCCTGACAAATCTCTTTCTTAGCAATTATTAGTTGGTGTTCAAACTGCGGGTGTGGGTCTTTCTCGTTCTACTAGGTAAACTGTTTTGTCCATTTCCTAAAACTCCCAGTGCCTGGCCCATGGAATTTTTTTTTTTTCACACACACACACACTGTATTTTATTTTTACAAGAGATAAATAGACTGACACCAAGCATTGTACATGGATGACCACAACAAAAGCAACAATGATTGCAATTACCAAACATGAAACACACTCATACTATGTCATAATATTGACATTCAGTCCAGTAATCCTCCACTGTAACAGCTCCTTTACTTTGCAGTGAAAATTGATTTGTATATTCTTTGCCTCTGAGTCCTTGTGGGATTTTTTATTTTTTTAAATTCAAACAGAAAGTCACAAAAATTATACTCATCCTCATCAGTTCACTCAGTCCCATGTAATTAATATTTTTTTATCTTGATCTTTTGTTAACACTTTTATGAGTTCATCAGTTTTTCATTAGAGTTCTGAAAATGCTTATTCATTCAGTTCAGCAGTACAGTCAGTTACCAGAAACCTGTACTTGTCAGAGTCTTTTCCATGAATTTGCTGAAGATGAAACCCTTTTATAGGAACATATTTACAAAAGCATCAGAGTACACCCAGAACTGTCTGTAAATGACAAAAGACTTAAAAATGACCACGGTTAAAGATTTGATGAAAGTTCATAATAATGCAGTTGACAAGAAAATTAGTTATTTCTGAGATATACATTTTAAAGTAATAACTAGGATTATGGCATAACATTATACCAGAACATATAAGATTTTTAGAAATTTCATGTAATGTCTGAAACATTTATATTAACATATTTCCATACAAATAACCCAATGAAAGTTTAGTATTAGTTGTTTTGTTTGTTTGTTTATACTGCAGGTTCTTATTAGTCATCAATTTTATACACATCAGTGTATACATGTCAATCCCAATAGCCCAATTCAGCACACCACCATACCCACCCCACCGCAGTTTTCCCCCCTTGGTGTCCATATGTCTGTTCTCTACATCTGTGTCTCAAATTCTGCTCTGCAAACCGGCTCATCTGTACCATTTTTCTAGGTTCCACATACATGCGTTAATATACGATATTTGTTTTTCTCTTTCTGACTTACTTCACTCTGTATGACAGTCTCTAGATCCATCCGCGTCTCAACAAATGACTCAATTTCGTTCCTTTTTATGGCTGAGTAATATTCCATTGTATATATGTACCACTACTTCTTTATCCATTCGTCTGTTGATGGGCATTTAGGTTGCTTCCATGATCTGGCTATTGTAAATAGTGCTGCAATGAACATTGGGGTGCATGTGTCTTTTTGAATTACGGTTTTCTCTGGGTACATGCCCAGTAGTGGGATTACTGGGTCATATGGTAATTCTATTTTTAGATTTTTAAGGAACCTCCATATTGTTCTCCATAGTGGTTGTATCAATTTACATTCCCACCAACAGTGCAAGAGGGTTCCCTTTTCTCCAGACCCTCTCCAGCATTTGTTCTTTGTAGATTTTCTGATGATGCCCATTCTAACTGGTGTGAGGTGATACCTCATTGTAGTTTTGATTTGCATTTCTCTAATAATTAGTGATGGTGAGCATCTTTTCATGTGCTTTGTGGCCGTCTGTATGTCTTCTTTGGAGAAATGTCTATTTAGGTCTCCTGCCCATTTTTGCATTGGGGTGTTTGTTTCTTTAATATTGAGCTGAATGAGCTGTTTATATATTTTGGAGATTAATCCTTTGTCCGTTGATTCGTTTGCAAATATTTTCTCCCATTCTGAGGGTTGTCTTTTCGTCTTGTTTATGGTTTCCTTTGCTGTGCAAAAGCTTTGAAGTTTCATTAGGTCCCATTTGTTTATTTTTGTTTTTATTTCCATTACTCTAGGAGGTGGATCAAAAAAGATCTTGCTGTGATTTATGTCAAAGAGTGTTCTTCCTATGTTTTCCTCCAAGAGTTTTATAGTGTCCAGTCTTACATTTAGGTCTCTAATCCATTTTGAGTTTATTTTTGTGTACGGTGTTAGGGAGTATTCTAATTTCATTCTTTTACATGTAGCTGTCCAGTTTTCCCAGCACCACTTATTGAAGAGACTGTCTTTTCTCCATTGTATATCTTTGCCTCCTTTGTCATAGATTAGTTGACCATAGGTGCATAGGTTTATCTCTGGGCTTTCTATCTTGTTCCATTGATCTAAGTTTCTGTTTTTGGGCCAGTACCATATTGTCTTGATTACTGTAGCTTTGTAGTATAGTCTGAAGTCAGGGAGTCTGATTCCTCCAGCTCCGTTTTTTTTCCCTAAAGACTGTTTTGGCTCTTCGGGGTCTTTTGTGTCTCCATACAAATTTTAAGATGATTTGTTCTAGCTCTGTAAAAAATGCCATTGGTAATTTGATAGGGATTGCATTGAATCTGTAGATTGCTTTGGGTAGTATAGTCATTTTCACAATGTTGATTCTTCCAATCCAAGAACATGGTATATCTCTCCATCTGTTGGTATCATCTTTAATTTCTTTCATCAGTGTCTTATAGTTTTCTGCATACAGGTCTTTTGTCTCCCTAGGTAGGTTTATTCCTAGGTATTTTATTCTTTTTGTTGCAATGGTAAATGAGAGTGTTTCCATAATTTCTCTTTCAGATTTTTCATCATTAGTGTATAGGAATGCAAGAGATTTCTGTGCGTTAATTTTGTATCCTGCAACTTTACCATATTCATTAATTAGCTCTAGCAGTTTTCTGGTGGCAGTTTTAGGATTCTCTACGTATAATATCATGTCATCTGCAAACAGTGACAGTTTTACTTCTTCTTTTCCAATTTGTATTCCTTTTATTTCTTTTTCTTCTCTGATTGCCGTGGCTAGGACTTCCAGAACTATGTTGAATAATAGTGGTGAAAGTGGACATCCTTGTCTCGTTCCTGATCTTAGAGGAAATGCTTTCAGTTTTTCACCGTTGAGAATGATGTTTGCTGTGGGTTTGTCATATATGGCCTTTATTATGTTGAGGTAGGTTCCCTCTATGCCCACTTTATGGAGAGTTTTTATCATAAATGGGTGTTGAATTTTGTCAGAAGCTTTTTCCACATCTATTGAGATGATCATATGGTTTTTCTTCTTCAATTTGTTAATATGCTGTATCACATTGATTGATTTGCGTATATTGAAGAATCCTTGCATCCCTGGGATAAATCCCACTTGATCGTGGTGTATGATACGTTTAATGTGTTGTTGGATTCTGTTTGCTAGTATTTTGTTAAGGATTTTTGCATCTATATTCATCAGTGATATTGGTCTGTAATTTTCTTTCTTTGTAGTGTCTTTGTCTGGTTTTGGTATCAGGGTGATGGTGGCCTCATAGAATGAGTTTGGGAGTGTTCCTTCCTCTGCAATTTTTTGGAAGAGTTTGAGAAGGATAGGTGTTAGCTCTTCTCTAAATGTTTGATAGAATTCACCTGTGAAGCCATCTGGTCCTGGACTTTTGTTTCTTGGAAGATTTTTAATCACAGTTTCAATTTCATTACTTGTGATTGGTCTGTTCATATTTTCTGCTTCTTCCTGGTTCAGTCTTGGAAGGTTATACCTTTCTAAGAATTTGTCCATTTCTTCCAGGTTGTCCATTTTATTGGCATAAAGTTGCTTGTAGTCATCTCTTAGGATGCTTTGTTTTTCTGCGGTGTCTGTTGTAATTTCTCCTTTTTCATTTCTGATTTTATTGATTTGAGTCCTCTCTCTCTTTTTCTTGATGAGTCTGGCTAATGGCTTATCAATTTTGTTTATCTTCTCAAAGAACCAGCTTTTAGTTTTATTGATCTTTGCTATTGTTTTCTTTGTTTCTATTTCATTTATTTCTGCTCTGATCTTTATGATTTCTTTCCTTCTGCTAACTTTGGGTTTTGTTTGTTCTTCTTTCTCTAGTTTCTTGAGGTGTAAGGTTAGATTGTTTACTTGAGATTTTTCTTTTTTCTTGAGGTAGGCTTGTATAGCTATAAACTTCCCTCTTAGAACTGCTTTTGCTGCGTCCCATAGGTTTTGGATCATTGTGTTTTCATTGTCATTTGTCTCTAGGTATTTTTTGATTTCCTCTTTGATTTCTTCAGTGATCTCTTGGTTATTTAGTAACGTATTGCTTAGACTCCATGTGTTTGTGTTTTTTACGTTTTTTTCCCTGTACTTCATTTCTAATCTCATAGCATTGTGGTCAGAAAAGATGCTTGATATGATTTCAATTTTCTTAAATTTACTGAGGCTTGATTTGTGACCCAAGATGTGATCTATCCTGGAGAATGTTCCGTGTGCACTTGAGAAGAATGTGTAATCTTCTATTTTTGGATGGAATGTCCTATAAATATCAATGAAATCTATCTGGTCTATTGTGTCATTTAAAGCTTCTGTTTCCTTATTTATTTTCATTTTGGATGATCTGTCCATTGGTGTAAGTGAGGTGTTAAAGTCCCCCACTATTATTGTGTTACTGTCGATTTCCTCTTTTATAGCTGTTAGCAGTTGCCTTATATATTGAAGTGCTCCTATGTTGGGTGCATATATATGTATAATTGTTATATCTTCTTCTTGGATTGATCCCTTGATCATTATGTAGTGTCCTTCCTTGTCTCTTGTAACATTCTTTATTTTAAAGTCTATTTTATCTGAGTATAGCTACTCCAGCTTTCTTTTGATTTGCATTTGTGTGGAATATCTTTTTCCATCCCCTCACTTTCAGTCTGTATGTGTCCCTAGGTCTAAAGTGGGTCTCTTGAAGACAGCATATATATGGGTCTTGTTTTTCTATCCATTCAGCAAGCCTGTGTCTTTTGGCTGGAGCATTTAATCCATTCACGTTTAAGGTAATTATCGATATGTATGTTCCTATGACCATTTTCTTAATTGTTTTGGGTTTGGTTTTGTAGGTCTTTTTCTTCTCTTGTGTTTCCCAGTTAGAGAAGTTCCTTTAACATTTGTTGTAGAGCTGGTTTGGTGGTGCTGAATTCTCTTAGCTTTTGCTTGTCTGTAAAACTTTTGATTTCTCCATCAAATCTAAATGAGATCCTTGCCGGGTAGAGTAATGTTGGTTGTAGGTTCTTCCCTTTCATCACTTTAAGTATATCATGCCACTCCCTTCTGGCTTGTAGAGTTTCTGCTGAGAAATCAGCTGTTAACCTTATGGGAGTTCCCTTCTATGTTATTTGTCGTTTTTCCCTTGCTGCTTTCAATAATTTTTCTTTGTCTTTAATTTTTGCCACTTTGATTACTATGTGTCTCAGCATGCTTCTCCTTGGGTTCATCCTTTTTGGGACTTGTTGTGCTTCCTGGACTTTGGTGGCTATTTCCTTTCCCATGTTAGGGAAGTTTTCGACTATAATCTCTTCAAATATTTTCTCTGGTCCTTTCTCTCTCTCTTCTCCTTCTGGGACCCCTATAAAGCAAATGTTGTTGCGTTTAATGTTGTCCCAGAGGTCTCTTAGGCTGTCTTCGTTTCTTTTCATTCTTTTTTCTTTAGTCTGTTCTGCAGCAGTGAATTCCAGCATTCTGTCTTCCAGGTCACTTATCCGTTCTTCTGCCTCAGTTATTCTACTATTGATTCCTTCTAGTGTAGTTTTCATTTCAGTAATTGTATTGGTCATCTCTGTTTGTTCTTTAATTCTTCTAGGTCTTTGTTAATCATTTCTTGCATCTTCTCAATCTTTGCCTCCATTCTTATTCCGAGGTCCAGGATCATCTTCACTATCATTATTCTGAATTCTTTTTCTGAAAGGTTGCCTATCTCCACTTCATTTAATTGTTTTTCTGGGGTTTTTTCTTGTTCCTTCATCTGGTATATAGCCCTCTGCCTTTTCATCTTGTCTATCTTTCTGTAAGTGTGTTTTCTGTTCCACAGGCTGCAGGACTGTAATTTTTCTTGCTTCTGCTGTCTGTCCTCTGGTGGTTGAGGCTACCTAAGAGGCTTGATGGGAGGCTCTGGAGGTGGGTAGAGCTGACTGTTGCTGTGGCGGTCAGAGCTCTGTAAAACTTTAATCCACTTGACTGTTGATGGGTGGGGCTAGGTTCCCTCCCTGTTGGTTGTTTTGCCTGAGGCAAGCCGACACTGGAGCCTACCCGGTCTCTTTGGTGGGGCTAATGGCAGACTCTGGGAGGGCTCCCACCAAGGAGTACTTCCCAGAACCTCCGCTGCCAGTGTCCTTGTCCCCATGGTGAAACAGAGCCAGCCCCCACCTCTGCAGGAGACCCCCCAACACCAGCAGGTATGTCTGGTTCAGTCTCCCCCAGGGTCACTGCTCCTTCCCCTGGGTCCCAATGCACACACTATTTTGTGTGCGCCCTCCAAGAGTGGGGTCTCTGTTTCCCCCAGTCCTGTCAAAGTCCTGCAATCAATTCCCACTTGGCTTCAAAGTCTGATTGCCTATGAATTCCTCCTCCCGTTGCCAGACCCCCAGGTTGGGAAGCCTGACGTGGGGCTCAGAACGTTCACTCCAGTGGGTGGACTTCTGTGGTATAAGTGTTCGCCAGTCTGTGAGTCACCCACCAAGCAGTTATGGGATTTGATTTTACTCTGATTGTGCCCCTCCTACCGTCTCACTGTGGCTTCTCCTCTGTCCTTGGACGTGGGGTATCCTCCTTGGTGAAGTCCAGTGTCTTCCTGTCGATGATTGTCCAGCAGCCAGTTGTGATTCTGGTGCTCTTGCAAGAGGGAGTGAGAGCACGTCCTTCTACTCCGCCATCTTGGTTAATCCAGTGGCCCATGGAATTTTAAAAATGTGTTGCTCCTGGGCATATATCCAGACAAAACTCTGATTTGAAAACATACTTGCACCCCAGTGTTTATAGCTGCACTATTTACAATAGCCAAGACATAGAAGCAACCTAAGTGCCCATCGACAGATGAACAGATAAAGAAGATGTGTTATATACACAGTAGAATATTGCTCAGCCATAAAAAAGCATGAAATACTGCCATTTGCAGCAACATGGATGGACTTAGACATTATCATACTAAGTGAAGTAAGTCAGAAAGAGAAAGACAAATACCATATGATATCACTTATATGTGGAATCTAAAATATGACACAAATGAACTTATTTATGAAACAGAAACAGACTCACAGACATTGAGAACAGACTTGTGGTTGCCAAGGGGGAGTGGGGTGGGGGAGGAATGGATTTGGAGTTTGGGATTAGCAAATGTAAAGTATTATATATAGAATGGATAAACAACAATGTCCTACTGTACAGCACAGGGAAGTATATTCAATATCCTGTGATAAACCATAATGGAAAAGAATATGAGAAAGAATATACATATATATGTATAACTGAATCACTTTACTGTACAGAAGAAATTAACATAATATTGTAAATCAACTATACTTCAATAAAATTAAAAAAATAAAAAATGTGTTGAGTGAAATAACAGATTACCATTGCTTGGCTAACAACTTTAAAATGCAATAATAATAATAAAAATAATAATAATTAATATTTTTGCAGTCCTTATTTCTTTTTACAGATTATAAAGCAGCTTTATTTTAGTACAATTTACAAATAATAAAATGCACATATTTAAAGTGCACATTTTAATTTTGACAAATTATTTACCCCATGTAAACACCATTACTCCCAAAAGTTCCACATACCCCACCCCAAATCAACCTCCCACCCCTCCAATTCCAAACAAGCCCTGACCTGCTTTCTGTCATTATGTGTTAGTTTTGTCTTTCCTAGAGTTTTAGAAATACAGAATCACAGTTTGTATTCTTTTGTGTCTGACTTTTTTTTGCTCAGAATAATGTGTTTAAGATTCATCTATGTCCTTGTGTATATCATTAATGATTTGTATTTTTTTGCTGAGTAGTATTCCATTGTGTGGATATACCATATTTGATTATCCATTCACTCATTTTTGGACATTAGGGTTGTTTCCAGTGTTTGGCTTTTAAGAATAAAGCTGCTATAAACATTTGTGACCACGCTTTGGGCAAAAGTACTTTTTGCTTTTATGTAGTTTCACATCATTTCACATCATACACATCTTCTCTGAGCTTCACAAAGTCTGGGAGATCTGTCAGGGGAGGGCCTGGCCCATGTGAATGTCTGTAAATACCTGTCGAATGGATGGATAAATATACAAGTGTATCACTACCCATTTGAAAGGGGAGAACATCCCTCCAATCAGTTTAGTGACTTGTCCAAGTCACGTGGTTAGTTTGTGATGGCTCTTCTGAGGCAAGGACTCAGCCTCGGGTGTGATAAAATGGAAGGAAAGCCCTGGGCTGAGTGCTTTGGAGAGTTGGGGTGGAGGGGTTCTGACTGCTGGGCGTGGGACCATAGGGAGGGGAGGGGAAGGGTGACAGGGCACTCAAAGCTGGTGCCGACAAGGTTGGAGGCCAGACCTATGTACCTTCAGGGCGGCTGGCCACAGCCTCCTAGGCCGTGCACTCCAGTTCCAGAGATGCCCTGCACATGCTCTGTGACCTTGCTGCTCAAGATGCTGTCCCTGCATCACGTAACAAGATAAGAGTCAATTCTGCAAGAACACATAACAATTCTTAACATCTATGTACCTCCCAACAGAGCTCAAATGCTATGAGGCAAAAACTGATAGAACTGTGAGGAGAAATAGATGAATCCACTATCATAGTTGGCGGCTTCAACACCCCTCTCTCACAAATAGACATATCCAGCAGGCAGAAAGTCAATATGGACATAGTTAAACTCAAAAAAAAAAAAAATGTGGTCTCTGGACCAGCATTAGCAACACCTGGGAGCTTGTTAGACATGCAGCCTTGTTGGTCCCACCCAGGCCCGCTAAGTCACAACCAGCCCTTAACTAGATTTCCCTGGGATTCATGTACAGGTTAGAGTTCTAGAAGCCCTGCACTGTGACAGGAAATTGTACTTACATCCTAGGAGGATGGGGATGGGGCCAGGCTTGTCCTTTATCCTGGTCCTTCCACGTCACTCCTCAGAACATATGATGCCAGGGTGTGTGTGTGTGTGTGTGAGAGAGAGAGAGAGATCCGTGTACACGGTGGGAAATTCCCTGTGTTCCACAAGCATGCAGGAAAAGCCATGCTTGGGGGCTCCATATTCCGGTGGAGGCTGAGAGTTTGAAATTCTAAGGAAGCTGAAGAGGGGAGAAACCAAAGGTCTCCCCGCATCTACCTGGGAGGATTCCCAGACAGTACTGTTTTTATAAGCCTCTGCAAGCCTGGATTTCACAAGGATGCTTCGCTGCTTCTGCCTGTGAAGCCGTGTGTAGGGAGGGAGCCAGGGATTCAACAAAAACAGCGTGGGCTTCCTGAGCAGGGGTGTGGCCAGTCTTTTCGAGCTCACCCCTCTCTTGCGGTCTCTGCCAGCTCCATGGGGGATGGGGGTCCCCACAGACGGAGGGTGGGATGAGGGCATTTTGACCAAGCACTTCTGAGTTGCTTAACGTTGGACGAATTCTGCCCTGGTGAATGTCACAGACCTGGCGGAGCAGGTGGAGGTGATATAGGACATCCTGGGTGACGTTCCCCAGAGTCAGCTACCGTGAAGCTCCACCACCTCACTCCAGGGTTTTCTAGATAATCTGTGAAACTACTAAAATTGCATTCTTTCATGTGCCCGGTTGGTCTGTTCAACTACAGAATCACTCTGGTCAGGATGTATCTTTGCCAGCCAAAAAATTTTCCCACCAAAATGTGCAAATAAGATCCATTGTAAGTTTTGTGGTCTTCCTGTCTCTTATAAATTCTGTTTTTGCCCTTGTTCCCTCACTCATTTTGCTAACTGACTCCCTCACACAGGAGTAAACCCTTTGCATGGGAAACAACAAAGTACGTGCAGAATCGATAGCTATATGTACGAATCATTCTTTGACAAAAATAAATGTCATGGGAAGATATCTAAGATATATTGATAAGTAAAAACAAAATAAAATGCTCAACAGCTCATACAGCTCAATACAAAAAACAAAAAAACAACCCAATCAAAAAATGAGCAGAAGATCTAAATAGACATTTCTCCAAAGAAGACATACAGAATGGTCAAAAGGCACATGAAAAGACACTCAACATTGTTAATTATTAGAGAAATGCAAATCAAAACTACAATGAGGTATCACCTCACTCCGGTCAGAATGGCCATCATTAAAAAGTCTACAAACAATAAATGCTGGAGAGGGTGTGGAGAAAAGGAAACCCTCCTACACTGTTGGTGGGAATGTAAATTGGTGCAGCCACTATGGAGAACAGTATGGAGGTTCCTTAAAAAACTAAATATAGAGCTACCATAGATCCAGCAATCACACTCCTGGGTGTATATCTGTAGAAAACTAATTCGAAAAGATACATGTGCCCCAATATTCATAGCAGTACTATTTACAATATAACCAAGACACGGAAGCAGCCTAAATGTCCATCGACAGATGAATGGATAAAGAAGATGTGGTGTGTATATACAATGGAACACTACTCAGCCATAAAAAAGAATGAAATAATGCCATTTGCAGCAAGATGGATGGACCTAGAGATTATCATACTAAGTCAGGTAAGCCAGACAAAGAAAATATCATATGATACCACTTATATGTGGAATCTAAAAAAAATGATACAAAACAGAAACAGACCCACAGACATAGAGAACAAACTTATGGTTACCAAAGAGGAAAGGGGAGGAGGGATAAATTAGGAGTTTGGGATTAACATATACATACAACTATGTATAGATAACCAACAAGGACCTACTATATAGCACAGGGAGCTATACTCTATTTTATAATAACCTATAAGGGAAAAGAATCTGGAAAAGAATACATATATGTGTATATATATGTGTGTGTGTATATGTGTGTGCGTATATATATGTGTGTGTGTGTATATATATATATATATATATATATATATATATATATATATATATATCTGAATCACTTTGCTGTACACCTGAAGCTAACACAACATTGTAAATCAACTATACTTCAATTTAAAAAACCCTCCAAACCCCAAAACACTCAGAATCGGGCTAATAGTAGATTTTATATATGTAAATTAAAAAAGATATATATATTTATGTATATGAAAACATTATTTGTATATACATATGTATGCATGTATGTGTATGTATATGTATATGTAGAGAGGAGACCGGAAGGAGGTACACAAAACTATTGATAGTGGTTTTCTCTGGGGAGGGAGTGGGGTGTGGGGGGAAGAGCTGGGATGGTTTATGAGGGGAGATTTCCCATATTGCTCGGGTCACCTGAATCCTGCTTGGACACTAAGTGATGTCATCTGGTTCCCCAGAGCGCAGGCTTATCTGCTATTTGGAAGCACAAGCCCAGGGAACAGGGGTGAGGGTGATGGTTGTGAGGCAGGGAAGAGGGGGGACTGTACAGAGATGTTACTGAATTGACTATTTACAAGTGTGACTGTTTGTTTAACCCCGTGGGACCCCTAGGCAAGAAGCTGTCGAAAGAGCTGAGCCCCAGGATTATGAGGAGTAGTGGAGAAAAGGGGGAAGAACATATCCACCCTTCCCCACTGGCCTCTGGGGTGTTAACTCTTCTGGGCCTTCTGGGTTGCATGAGTGAGGGTGCTGAGTGGGCTTCTGCAGTGGAGTCAATGGGAAGACAGCACAGCAGGTAAGAGGCATGGGCTTCAGGGAGGCTCTGTGGGTTGCATCGGTGGAAGGGAGTCCAAACCCACAAAGAATTGGTGGCAGCAGCAGCAGCAATTGTAGTGAGACACTATTGGGGCCAAGAGGATCTGAAATGGTGCCTAGCAGTTGTCTGATGCTTTTTACAACGAGGGTATATTTGTGTATTGCACGAATACACAAAAATACTAAAAAGTGTTAATTTTGCAAAGGATTGAAATGCCAAAATGTGGTCTGTAGGCGATATTTCAATTTCCCACCTCTCAGATGAAAACACAAATGCACCACTTGCTTCTGCTTCACCTTGATCATGCAGTGCTGGATAGAATGTTTGCATTGCCAATGGAGGTAATAATGGTCCTACCTCATAAGATTATTGAGGAGAGTAACAACGTTAATATATGTAATGCACGTAGAAGAGTGCTAGCACACGGTGAATTTTAAGTGTGTGTGAGCTATGGTTTAATTGAGTACTACTATGTAGCAAAGCAGCCCAAAGTTGGTGGCATAGCATACAACCACCATTTCGTTATGCTCATGGATTCTGTGGGTCAGGAATTGGGAAAGAGCACAGCAGGGACAGCTTGTTCATGTTCCACAGTGTCTGGGGTCTCGATTGAGAAGCCCCAAAGCCTGGGGGTGGCATGGCAGTTGGGGTGGACTCATCTGAAGCATGTTTCCTCACATGTGTGGCGCCTGGGATGGAAGGACACAGAGACTAAGCCCACTGAGTCTACGTGTGGCCCCTCCACCTGACGTGGCTTCCTCACAGCATGGCGGCCTGGGTTGGACTTGTTACACAGTGGTGTGGGGCTCCACACACCAGTGCCCAGAGGACAAGGCAGAAGCTTCACGGCCTCTTATGCTCCAGCCTTGGAAATCACACAGCGTTGTTTCCACCACATTCTACTGGTCACAAGTAAGTTAAATGGGGAGGGACACGGATGCCACCTCTTGATCGGGGAGTGGCAAGGTAGATGAGCATGTGGCAGGGAGCTATTGCTGCAGCCATGGTTGGAAAACACAATTGACCAGAGTTCTATTATCACCAGTTCCCACAGGGGAGCAAAGCTCACAACTTTCAAGTCGACCAACATGCATAGTTTTCTGCTCTCTTTCTTTGTCTTAGTGACTAAAATTTTCCAGTAAACTAATTTCTAATAAAACATTTCACAGGTTTCATTCTAGGAAAGATGACAAATTTCCCCTTGTGAAGGGATTTTGTGTTAGCTTTGCACTAAAGAGTCACTTCATGAGAAGGAAAAAATGTGTATCTATGGCAGCAGGGGATCCAGGAAAACTCAGTCCCACCAAGCTCTTTGTGTTTTCCAGTTTCTCTTTTTCTGTTTACAGAGAGGAAGTTTTTCACTTTCTCTGCATTTTGGTCCGTTTATCTAAAGAAGAAAAAGGTAAAGGGGAAGATTTAGGAGAATATTTCAAAAATTTATTCTTTCAAGAAAATTTTTCCTGAGTGAGTGTAAAAGGTTAAAGTTGCAGAGGTTTTCTTTTAGCCTATAAATACTGAAACATTTAATTATCAAATACCCCCATGCTGACTTTTACATCATTTGTTAGTGTGTTAAATTCAGTCTATTTAACGCACGTGTTTATCATTTGTTTACCTCAAACCATGCACTGGGTTAAACATGGTAGATTCAAAGGAGAAACACTGACCTTGCATGGAAGGAGCCTTCACTTTGGTGGCCAGGGGCACACAGGGTCGCCTTAGAGATTATCCCTGCTGATTCCTTCTTAGAAATGATAGCTGGGTTCAGTGTTAGCAGCACTGCTTTCCTTATACTATGACTCCCAGAAGGCAGCAGTGACTAAGGGTCTCGTCGTCTTTGCTTAGGGGTGTGGGCAGGAAGGTTCTTAGAAGCACTAGACACAGCCGTCAGACCGGTATGGGAACTCACACACACACCTGCCCACGTGTGAGGGTGACTTCGATGGATGTCACCACAGGAGGAGTGGAAAGTGGCCATGAGGTCCATCAATACCCTTCGAACCCCACCCTCTCTCTAAATTCTTGGTGGATAGAATCTTCCAGAAAACTAGGTGCTAATAAAACATTCCTCCCTTTGTGAAGCATTGACCTGGTTTGGGCTAGCTTTGTTCCAAGGCCATCTTCTCAGAAAAAAAAAATGTTTTTAGGGAACCTGTTTATATAGAAAAACCAAGTTCTAACTCCTCAGTGTGGCATATTCTCCCTTTGCAATGTGGCCCCAGCTCCTGCTGCCCTGCACACTGCATCACAGCCATAGTCAGTTCTGTGAAGCCATGCGTACATTCTGTCACCTCTGGGACTTTACCCGTGTTGTCCCTACTGCCGGGAGGCTTGTTACTGCCTCTTCCCAATTACACCTAGCTAGCTTCTCCTCCTTTAGGTCATCTCCTTTGGGAAGGCTTCCCTGAACACTCCCCATCTCCAACTGGCTCAGGCTCTCCTCACCCTCCCCAGTTATGGAACTGGTCATGAGCTGCCTTGTGGTTCCACCTCTTTGCCTGTCAGTCTCTCCCACTACTAAGAAAGTTCCTTGAAAGAAAGGCCTGGAATCTTCTTTGCCGGTGCCTAGTAGATGCTTGTCACATAGTGGTACTAAAGTACTTAACGGATGAAAGAAGAAACTTAGTTGTAAGGTTTTTATGGTTTATGGTTTTTATAATTTATTACTAACATGATTAGGGTTAAAATCCAGTTCATCTCAAGCGAATGAGAAGACAAGCCACAGCCTGGGACAAAATATTTGCAAAAGACATATTTGATAAAGGACTATCATCCAAAATATACAAAGAACTTTTAAAACTCAACAATAAGAAAATGAACAACCCGATTAAAAAGTGGACAAAAGACCTGAACAGACACCTCAGCAGAGAAGATATACAGATGGCAAACAAGCATGTGAAAAGATGCTCCACGTAATATGTCATTAGGGAAATGCAAATTTACCAACACTGAGGTTCCACTAAACCTATTAGGATGGTGAAAATCCAAAACACGGACGATACCAGTGCTGGTGAGCGTGCGGAGCAACAGGAACTGACATTCTTTGCTGGTGGGAATGCAAGACGGTACAGCCACTTTGCAAGACACTTTGGCAGTTTCTTAGAAAACCAAACACACTCTTACCATATGATCCAGCGGTCATGCTCCTTGGTATTCACCCAAGTGAGATGAAAACTTATACCCACACAAAAACCTGTACACAGATGTATATAGCAGCTTTCTTCATAACTGCTAACACTTGGAAGCAACCAAGATATCCTTTAGTAATGGAGAAATAAACTATGACCCATCCAAACAATAGAATATTATTCAACACTAAAAAGTGAGCTGTCAAGCCATGAAAAGACATGGAGGAATCGTAGATGCATTTTCCTAAGTGAAAGAAGCCCATCTGAAAAGGCTCCATACTGTATGACCCAACTGTATGACATTCTGGAAAAAGCAACGTGGAGTCCGTAAAAAGATCAGTGGTTGCCAGGGGCTAGAAGGGAGGGAGGGATAAATAAGTGGGGCACAGAGGATTTTCAGGGCAGTGAAACTACTCTGTGTGATACTATACTGGTGCATACATGTCATTATACATTTTTCCAAACCCATAAAATGTACAACACCATGTGTGAGCCCTAATGTAAATATGGACTTTTAAGTGGTAAAGATGTGTCAACGTAGGTTTATCAATTGTAACAAATACATCACTGTGATGCCGGGATGGTGACAGTGGGGAAGGCTGTGTGTGTGAGCTGGAGGCATATGGAAACTCTCTGTACTTTCTGTTCAATTTTGCTGTGAACATAAAGCTGCTCTAAAAAGTAAGTTTATTAAAGAAATCCAGTCCATCTGACTTCAGTGATTTTACTATGAGACTTCTATCCTTTTCTACTTGAACCCGACTCCTAGAAGATACTCAAACATACTGCAAATATATGTCATAGCCAAAATGTTAACTCTGTTGTGAAAAAAATATATATATTTTTGCCATGCTGCACGGCTTGTGGGATCTTAGTTCCCTGACCAGAGATTGAATCCAGGCCCTGGCAGTGAGAGCACCGAGTCCTAACCACTAGGCTGCCAGGGAATTCCCATGTTGCAAGATTTTAATTAGCCAAAAATTCTGGTTAAGAATAGCTGGAAATGTTGACATTGGCTAGTCTTTAGATTTTTGCAGAGGCAGAGGTATAACAGAGACACTTCGAATATTTTCTCTAGCTGAAAAGAATTGACTAGACTTCTACTAGGTGAATCCTGCATATTGACTTGTGAGAATACGGTAAAGGTGGTGTATATGTGATGACGGTAGTGATGGTGGTGAGAATAATGACGAGGATGGGTTAGTGGTGACGGTGGTGGTGATGGTATATTGGTGGTGGGTGGAGGTGATGGTGTTGTTGTTGGTGACAGTGTTGTTGGTGGTGATGGTGGTGGTGACAGTGGTGTTGGTGTTGGTGATGGTGGTGACAGTGGGGTTGTTGTTGGTGATGGTGTAGTGGTGGGGGGTGGAGGTGATGGTGATGGTGGGCGGTGGAGGTGATTGTGGTGTTGATGGTGGTGGTGTTGATGGTGTAGTGGTGGGGGGGGTGGGGGTGATGGTGATGGTGGGGGGTGGAGGTGATGGTGTAGTGGTGGGGGGGTGGGGGTGATGGTGATGGTGGTGATGGTGGTGTTGTTGGTGATGGTGTAGTGGTGGGGGGTGGGGGTGATGGTGATGGTGGTGATGGTGGTGGTGACAGTGGTGTTGGTTGTGGTGGTGGTGATGGTGTAGTAGTGGGGGGGTGGAGGTGATGGTGATGGTGGGTGGTGGAGGTGATGGTGTAGTGGTGGGTGGTGGAGGTGATGGTGATGGTGGGTGGTGGAGGTGATGGTGGTGTTGGTGTTGGTGATGGTGTAGTGGTGGGGGGGTGGAGGTGATGGTGTAGTGGTGGGGAGTGGAGGTGATGGTGATGGTGGGGGCTGGAGGTGATGGTGTTGTTGTTGTTGGTGATGGTGTAGTGGTGGGGGGTGGGGGTGATGGTGGTGATGGTGGTGGTGACAGTGGTGTTGGTTGTGGTGGTGGTGATGGTGTAGTAGTGGGGGGGTGGAGGTGATGGTGTAGTGGTGGGTGGTGGAGGTGAAGGTGTAGTGGTGGGTGGGTGGAGGTGATGGTGATGGTGGGGGGTGGAGGTGATGGTGTAGTGGTGGGGGGTGGAGGTGATGGTGTAGTGGTGGGGGTGGAGGTGATGGTGTAGTGGTGGGGTGGAGGTGATGGTGTAGTGGTGGTGGGTGGAGGTGATGGTGATGATGGGGGGTGGAGGTGATGGTGGTGATGGTGGTGGTGAATATAATGCTGGTGGTGATGGCCCAGCTTTAAGAAGAAATAGCCCCATCAAGAAGTTACCAGGTAGCAGAGATGCGGCTGTCTTCCCTGAAAAGAGGGTTCTGTTATGAATCAGGCACTGTTGAAGTGTTTTCCGACAGAATTTCACTTTATCTTCACAATATCCTTGTGAAGATGTCATATATTGCAAAAAATCTCATATTGCAGCTGAGAAAACAAAGGCCCACAGAGGATAATGAATTGCCTAAGGTTTTACTTTTTCTTACCCTGAATCCCCTGAGAGTGCTGAACATGAGACAGGGGCTTGTGAAGTTTATTTTGGCAAATGATCTCAGGGAACACAGATGGAAGGAGGAAAAATATACGAGGGTGGATTTTCTTTAATTTGTCATGACTCTGGGCAAAGGGGGCTTCCCACTGTTTTGTCCTGGAATCTTCTGAGGGGTTGGGTAGAATGTTCCTTAGGATGGCCAGCCCAGGAGAGAAAAGTGAATAACTTGTTATGGGTTCTGGATCCTTGTGGTTAAGGTTACTGCAGGGGTGTACACACAGCTGATAAGTTCCCACTGTTGTCCCAAGCATCCCCTGCCTTAGACAAGCCTTGAGGGCAGACACTGAGCTGTAATCAGTGTAGCTGAGACAGGCTGCCATCACCTTGCTCCTGCATGTAGCTGCTGAGCCGAGTAGATGGGACGTCAGGCACAGAAGGAAGGGCATGGCTTATAGATGTTGGAGCAGGGATTTAAACCAAGTCAGCCAAAGTCCAAAGTCCATGATCTTTCTGTGCTCTTAAAGCAGTCAAGGAAGGACACACAAGAAATGCTCAAAGTTATTTATGACTAAGATATCAAATTCCAACCATTGTCGGTTCCCAAAGTTCAGTTCTGACACAAGCACTAAGATGTTTTGCTTTGCGCTTAGCACATGCTCACGTGGCCTCCAGGTGGCGCCAGCGCACCTGCGGCTAATTGGCGGTGGCGAAGATGCGTGGGCCGTTAGACCAGTCCGGGTGGAGGATGCAATCTGTCAGCCTTCAAGTTCTTTATTAATAGAGCAAGTAACATTTATGAACCCTTAATAAGTAGAATTCTAAAATAACCTTGAGAACATCATGCTAAAATAAATTGCAATTTTTATTTCCCACTGCTGCCTTTCTATAAAGATGTTCTCTGCTGTTCCCTCACTTATAATAGCCTACGGTCATCTGCTTTTGCAGACAGGAAAGGCTTAGGAGTTTGCAAGGCGACTTGCAGGCCTCTGGAGAAGTCTTTCTGGAAGTGCAGATCTGCCTGAGCGTCTCTGGGTGTTAGTTAAACACAGTTTGGGAGTGTGCATCTCACCTGAACAGCAGGGGATTTTTACGCGGTCGAATTCCTGACTCTAGCTCATGTTCCTTATCTCGCTCTGGAGGGCTAGCTCATCAGGAATACATCCTTAGCTGTTTCACGTGTCTAACTGGTACTAAAACCTTCTGAAATGAATTATATGTACTAAATTAACAAGGGGGCAGTTTGAACTCGGTTCCTCTTCTCAGCGTCTTTTCTAGAAACGAACTGTGTGTCAGGGTGGATCGCCAGCTGGCCCACCTGATCCTCTGAGCTGGAGCAAGGCAGTTCACCCTCAGGAGAATGTGATTCTGGACCCATCGCTGGGCACTGGGCGGGTGTCAGCTCCACTGGGGTGGTGGTGGATTGTACTCTGTCAGCTTATCTAAGTCAGACTGCATTGCCCATAGTTCCCTTCCCTGCATAGTTTCCGTCCCGCACGGGCCCCTGAGACACTTTGTGTGAATTGTGGAGGGCGGGCGAGACTCAGCAGCGACACTGTTTTTAAGGTTTGAAGGCTGGTGCTGGGCACTCGTCGCTGTGGCCGCTCAGGCTGGTTGTCACTCATCCGCTGGCTCACCTGGATGTGGGGCACCAGCCAGGCCCACAGCTTCCCCTCTTCTGCCGAATCTCCTCTCCGGCTTCTCCAGCTTCTGGGCCAGGTGCGTGGTGTTTCCCTCCACGACAAAGGGAACTTCACCTGCAGGTCATCACATCACTGAAGGTGGAGGCTGGCAGGCGGGGAGAGCTGTCGTGGTTCCTCCGCCCTGTGCTTTCCCGGCACCCTCCAGCTTGCTCTGCTCTCTCCCACTTCGCATCCATCCTTCCTTCGGCCGACGGCCCTGCTGACTCAGTCCCCAACACCAGATGTGGAAACAGCAGCCCTCCATAAACTGCTGAACGAGCTCTCACGATTGTGTAAGTTCAAATCTGTTTAATATAGCTTTTATTATTTATATTTCTTCTAGTATTTTTGCTTCTCCGACCAAACCCTGACTGATACAGGTGTGGAAAAAAACACAGTCAGGAACTTTGATGCCTATATATATATACACACTGATTTCTCATGGCCAACACAGTTTCCTGAATTTACCACGGCCACCGCACTAGTGTCATATCAGATAAGAAGACCTCTCAACAACTACCTTGTTTAATGGCTTGATTGACTAAATCAGCGTTTCTCATGCCCCAGGTGCTGTGAATGAGGTGCTAGGTTTAAAGAAATGTGAGATCTCCGCCTGGAGCTGGCAGGGGAAACAATGGGGTGGGGGGTTTGGAGGACACAGTAGACTCCCTGGTTTTGCTCTGCCAGCTTCCTTCTTTGATTCCAAGTTCCCGGGAGGTCCCAGGAAAAGTCCAGGCCTCAGACTGCAGCTGTCAAAGCCAGTGTGTTGGCCCAGCACCGGCTCTGTGGAACCAGAAGACGGTTCTCTGCCTGCCGGAGGTGAGTGCGGCAGGGTCTGTGCAGGCTGGATGCCACGTCCTCCGCCCACCCCCCCATCCCATCCCTTTCCCCTGGTTGGATTAGGCTGCAGCTAATAGGCTGCACCCCCTGCCCCCCATAGTCCAATATTCTATAAACTTTGACATTCTTCTCAGATATTCTTAGTAGTCAGAACTGGTTTTGCAATTATAAATGATTTCCTAAGATTTTCTTAAGAGTCTACTGGGTTTTTTCTTTTGGGTTTGTTTTTCTTAATGAAGAACCAAGTGGGGAAACTATAGGATATTTTGCTTTTTGTCTCATTTAGTAGAATTTACAATAAAGTAAAAATAATATTTCTACAGAATAACTAGTTGGAAAACATAGCTATTTCGAATCGAAAGTTGAGTCAATCGCAGGTGTTTAGCTTTGAGAGGGGTCTTATAAACATGACAAATGTTATCCTCAATTGCCCCTCCCAGATAAAGACTTAAATAAGGGAGTGGATAAAGATTCATGTAGCTTCCTTTCAAACCCTGACATGGGATGCAGCAGCCCGGCCAATAAGTCCACAACCCAGAGCTTTGTTAAGCCACAGTCTGGGAGTTAGCTTGTTATATAGGTAATCCCCAAGAAGTTTTATATTTTTTTCTGCTAGGAATAATAGCTACCATGCTTTGAGCTCTCACTATGCATGAGGAACTGTACTAAACCTTTAAAATACATTATTTCCATTCTTTACAACAATTCTCTGAAGTAGCATCATTGCAGATGAAGACACTGAGGCACACAGAAGTAACTAACTGCCCAGGTTCAGAGAGATGGCAAGCCCCGTGCTCTGTGCTCTGCCCCAGCCAGTCTCACAGCAGCAGCAGCACCTGGGAACTTGCTAGAAAGGCAAATTCTTGTCCCCAGCCCAGATCTGCTGAATCACAAACCCTGGGATGGAGCCCAGCAGTCTGTTCAGACCTTCCAGGTGGTTCTTACACACACCAGCATTTGTGGAGCACTGCCTTAGAGAAGTCACAGGGCCGTAGACTATTAAGTTCCAACCGAAGGATCCAAATACCATAGGCCACTGGGGACGGTAGGCACTACAGGAAGGTTCTTGGAGGAGCTGGATCTCGATGTGGGCTCACAGGGCAGGTAGAATCAGAAAAGGTAGAGGACAGTGAAGGGGGCATACGTGGAGAGGAAAAGAACACAGAAAGCCTGGGAAGGGGAGTGGATTTGGTTTATGCAGAAGTGTCAGAGACCGGATTAGGTGAAGCAGGAAGAAAGAAAGCTGGGACAGAGTGAGTGACGCTTCATATATATATATATTTTTTTTACAAGAACATTTAAATTTATTCATGGAAGGAGTTTAGAGCAATATGGAGCTATTGTAAATGAGCAGGGGCGTGATTCATTCAGCCTAAGAAACTGTCTGCTCCAAGAGTTTGCTAAGATGGAGCATTTTCTGTGCGTTTGTAGTTCAGGGAAACGAGCAAGGGTAAATTTCAGGTGCAAAGAGTGTGGCTGTGCACACGTGCCTATGTGTGTAAGTGTGTAAGTGTGTAGGTGCTGGGACGGGGCAGCTCCTACTTGGGCAGCTCCCTCCGATGACACATGTGAGGAATCGGGAAGTGGAGAGGATGTGGGCTAATTTGCTAAGGCAAAACGTTTTGTTTCATTATCTATGCCTACTCCTTATTTTGGGTGGTAAAAGGCCATTACTTATCTGTATTAATTGCAGTTCTCAAATCTTCCAGCTGTCCTTTTGCAGTGTTGGCAAGAGAAGAGATGGGGGCAAACTGCACTGAGATTTAACTTCCAGGGAATTTCTTAACAAGCTATGCAAACTGACACGTGTTCTACTTACACACTGCAAGAATAATTTCCATTTCTAAGGAAATATTCAGTACAAACATTAATCTCATAGTCTTTCTCCTTCAAAGAATTGTATAAAATCATCTTTACATGTTACTTCTGACAGGAAGCAACTTGTAATGAAATAGTCTCTTACATTGTGCTGTTTAGAAATGTAGAGAGACCAGAGATTTTCACATGAAAGCATGTAGCTTGAAAGACTGAACTATGGTTCTGCGAGCTGGAGAACCATAGTTCACGCAGGCAGAACTGGATCATGAATTTTAGGTCCTCCACTTAACTAGCTGTGTGGTCTTCGGCAAGTTCCATTTTTCCACAGCTGCAGAGAAACAGAAATAATGAACCTTAGAGAGTTGTACAAAGGATTAGATATAATGGATGTAAAGCAGGTAGCATGCTGGTCACATTGGAGGCCAAGAAAAAAATAGTTAGCATTAAACTCAATAATCCTAACTACTAAATAATTTTGTGGTTTCCTTAAATTTAGCAAATGCACCCACCTTTTCTTTAGTGGAAATGCTGGCCCTGCATCTTTAAAACTCCTGAAATATTAAAGATGACTTGTAGTGATTTGAGTTGACCATACCATAAGGTAAAGTCCCAGAAGTGGAATTGCTCCATCTAAGAATATATGCATTTATAATTTTGATAAATATTTCCAGATTGGTTTCCATGAGGCTTATATCATGGAATATATATTTACCTTCCCACCAGCAAAATATATGAGTTAGGCAGACAGTTCTTGAACACTGCCAGATGACAAATTCTCTGTGGAAGTTTTACAGTACGTCTACATATTCTTTGATACATCTCCCATTGGGAAGTGGGGTCTGTGTCCCCTTCCTCTGAATATGGATGGGCTGTGACAGCATTGACAAATAGTTGTGTTAGGAGCGATACTATGATTTCTGAGGCTCTGTCATAAAAGGCCATGGAGCTTCTACCTGTTCTATTGGAATGCTCACTCTATGGAAAGCAGACACCATGGAAAAAATCTGATCACTCTGAGACCAAGTTGGAGAGGCCACGTGTAGGCACTCTGATCAATAGCCCAGCGGAATGCCCAGCTACAGAAAGGACAAATTGCTGGCCAAGTGCATGAGGGCGGCACCTGGACATCCAGAACAGTGGAGCCGTTAGATGACCACAACCCCAGCTGACATCGAAGACTCCGACTACATCAGAGACCCCAGCTTCATCAGAGACCCCTGAGAGACAACCACCAGCCAAGCCTGTCCTGAATTCCTGACCCACAAAATTGTGAGCAACCATATCATCCTGTAATCCCACTCGTGGGCATATATCCAGAGAAAACCATAATTTGAAAAGATACATGCACCCCAGTGTTCATTGAAGCACTATTTACAATAGCCAAGACATGGAAGCAATGTAAATGTCCATCGACAGATGAATGGATAAAGAAGATGTGGTACACACCTCACGCCAGTCAGAATGGCCATCATTAAAAAGTCTACGAATAACAAATGCTGGAGAGAGTGTGGAGAGAAGGGAACCCTCCTACACTGTCGGTGGGAATGTAAGTTGATGCCACCACTGTGGAAAACAGTATGGAGGTTCCTCAGAAAACTAAAAATAGAACTACCATGTGATCCAGCAATCCCACTCCTGGCAAATATCCAGACAAAACTATAATTCAGAAAAATACATGCACCCCTATGTTCATAGCAGCACTATGCACAATAGCCAAGACATGGAAACAACCTAAATGTCCATCAACAGATGAATGGATAAAGAAGATGTGGTGTATATATATATATATATATATATATATATATATATATATATATATACAATGGAATACTATGCAGCCATAAAAGAGAATGAAATAATGTCATTTGCAATAACATGGATGGACTTAGAGATTATCATACTAAGTGAAGTAATTCAGAAAGAGAAAGACAAATACCCTATGATATCACTTATATGTGGAATCTAAAATATGACACAAATGAACTTATCTACAAAGCAGAAACAGACTTATAGACATAGAGAACAGACTTGTGGTTGCCAAGGGGGAAGGGGGTGGGGGAGGGATGGACTGGGAGTTTGGGGTTAGCAGGTGCAAACTATTATATAGAGAATGGATAAACAACAAGGTCCTACTGTATAGCACACAGAACTATATTCAATATCCTGTGATAAACCATAATGGAAAGGAATATGAAAAAGAATATATATATATGTATAACTGAGTCACTTTGCTGTACAGCAGTAATTAACACAAGTTGTAAAACAACTATAATTCAATAAAAAATAAATTAAAGAAAAAAGATGTGGTACATACATACAATGGAATACTACTCAGCCATAAAAAAGAATGAAATAATGCCATTTGCAGCAACATGGATGGACTTAGAGATTATCGTACTAAGTGAAGTACACCAGACAAAGACAAATATCATATGATGTCACTTACATGTAGAATCTAAAAAAAATAATACAAATAAACACCATCTCTATGCTAAAAAAGAAATTGTATTTGTTTTTCTCTTTCAAAACAAATACAGTATGCTAACACATATATATGGAATCTAAGGGAAAAAAAAAAAAAAAAAAAAAAAAAAGGCCATGAAGAACCTAGTGGCAAGACGGGAATAAAGACACAGACCTACTAGAGAATGGACTTGAGGATATGGGGAGGGGGTGGGGTGAGATGTGACAGGGTAAGAGAGTGTCATGGACATATATACACTACCAAATGTAAAATAGATAACTAGTGGGAAGCAGCCGCATAGCACAGGGAGATCAGCTCGGTGCTTTGTGGCCGCCTAGGGGGGTGGGATGGGGAGGGTGGGAGGGGGGGAGATGCAAGAGGGAAGAGAGATGGGAACGTATTGTATATGTGTAGCTGATTCACTTTGTTGTAGAGCGGAAGCTAACACACTATTGTGGGGCAATTATACTTCAATAAAGATGTTTGAAAAAAAAAAAAAAAAAAAAAAAAAAGAAATTGTGAGCAAGCTAAAATGATTGTTCTAAGCATTTAAGTATTGGGTAGTTTGTTATGTAACAATATTAACTTGGACTCTCTCTACGGTGGTTCTTAAACTTTATTTTCAGCCTCCCCAGAAAACCTTTTATATTCGGGTCCCAGAGGTTGACTGGGGGTAGATGTAGTTTCTAGATCACTGGCTCAACTCCAGTCCTCTCCAGCCAAAGAAAACACAGGAGAAAGTGAGTAAGAATGGTATCATTATAGACACAAACTGAATGAACACTAAGTTAAATTTTAACAAGTTATTCGTTAGGTAGTTGCAACCTTCAACTGTTATCGAGGAGGTATACAAGGACGCATGAGAGATCTCGGTGTGAGAATTCAGGAAAGATGCTACTTCATCTCTCTGAGTCTCGATCTATTTATCTGTATTGATAATACTTAGCTCATGGAGTTCTTGATTCAATAATAGGAATTTCCTACATTAAATAATATGAAGTAGGAAGAATGCATAGTACTGATTGTCTCAACACACAGTAGTTAGTTGAGACAGGATGCAGAAGAGTTTTTTGTAAGTGCTGCGCGTCTGGGCTGTGTGTCCTTCCAGGCGAGGCAGCACCAGATTTATTACGGGAGCCCCTCCCCTCAATAATACTTCTCTAAAACCGATATTTATAGTCTCTTCAACGGTTGCCCTGCTCCCATCTTTGCTCTGGAATAGCCTATTTCCCACCTCACAGAGTGATCTAAGTTACTTCTCTGCCCCTAATGGTGCCCATTTCGTCCAGGGTAATGAGAATCGCTGCTGTAGGAAATGGGTGAGAAGAGGCCTTGTCTGTTCATTTGCTGCGGAATCTTCAGAATTTAGAACAGTATCTAAAATAAAGTAGTTGCTCAATAATACTGTTGAGTGAGTGCTGAATGAATTTATTGAGTGCTGCCTTTGAAGTGTTTTACAAGTATTAACTCATTTAATCCTCAATCAGTGCTGTGAATTGGGTACAATAATTATCCCATTTTACAGCAGAGGAACCTGAGACACAGAGAGTCAGGGTAACCAGCTGAAGGTCAAACAGCTGGGATGAGCCAGGAACCCAGAGCTCATGTGTTTAACCCAGGTTACATACACTGCCTCTTGACAGGACCAGGGGCCCCAGCAGAAGAGTCAGTGTGCTCCAGGCTGCCAGGTGGGGGAATTTTTTAGCAGAAAAGGACAGAGGAAGATTCCAGTTTTCTTCTACTGCGAGTGGGCTTGGGGGCTGAAGGAAGAGTGGGTCAGGCAGCAGGAGACACAGGTTCATTGCTTTTCTCCCACTTCCTGGGGGTGCAAAATTGCAGCCGTTCAAACTCTCTAAGTCTTGATTGTTCTGTCTGTGAAATGGGCCTGAAGCCAGGCGTCTGGAAGTGTGGAACTGGGTGGGGTGCAGCCAGCTTATTCTGCGCTGAGCAGGCACTGCTGACCCCCAGGTCACACCCCCTCGGGCCACCTCTGACTTCAGCGGCAGCCATGGTGGAGAGTTCTGGAGAGCCTGGCCCCCCCCCCCCCCAACCCTGACGACCTGCCCCTCAAGTGTGTATCCTGTGTCTTTCCACTTTCTAACGCAGGGTTTTCTCTAATGCTAAAGGGAATCCTTCGGGCCTTCTAGTAAGCTTGGCCTGAAGTTGATGCCTTGGGAGTCGCCCTCAACCAACAGGGAACAGGTAAGTGTCCTGGCCTCTCGTCTTTTAGGGGGACGATTCCAGGAGGCACACTTCTCCAACTTCTTGGGAGGTTGCAGGGGGTCCAGCCCCCCTTGCTCACAGCAGCAGCGATGGATCCAATGACAAAGACTCATACCTGGCTCTCCCCACTCCCTCCCTCCTGCTTCCTGGACTCATCTTCCAAGTTATCACCTCCCTTCAAGTCCTGGTGTCTAAGGCTTTAACTAAGAGACCTGCCTTTCTCCAAAGTAGAAATATGGAAACCGTTCAGGGAGAACACAGTCCTGGGGGCCAGGAGTGTGGCTGGATCAGTGTCCCTGGGCTGTAAGTGTGCCCAGCAGCCTGAATGCTGGTCCAAGCTCTGCTTGGATAGATGGGGAAGCAGAGATTTTCCTCTTTCATCCAGCAATCAGCTCATTCATTCCAGCTTTTGAATGAGCTTTGCAGAGGGGCTGACATCTCTAGCTTTTGTGGTTAGAATCTGGGGCCAGAGGCTAAAATTTGCTCAAAGTTCAGCTTTTAGCCTTTGGATTCAGAAAAGACCTGCCAAGAAAACCCTGCCTGTGACCTGCTCATGTAGATCAGAGAGATGAGCTCAGCAAGTGGTGGGTCACGCGGCCACGACATTTCTTCATCTCTGCCCACTGGGCCCAGCTCTTCTTTCTCAGCTGCACCCAGCTCATCTTCCACCATAGCCAAACACAGTAGAAGGAAAACAACCTTCAAAGAGCAAAGCAAGGTGCACTTTCCTTTTTAAAAGGGACCCCTGAAGTTATTTCCGGGTGGTGGATTGTAGTTATGGGTTATATTTCTTTTTTCTTTAGGCTTACTTTTTTTTTTTAGATTTTCTGTTAATACCTTAGAACATGTTTGTGTGCATTTGTGTGTGTGTGTGTGTGTGTGTGTGCAACATATAAGGTTAAAAAATAAATTCAGTGCACAGATAATTTGTGAAATAAAGAAATGAATCATCAAAACAGCGGAATATAGAGGGTATATATATCTATATCTATCTATATATATAAAATCATATTCTTATTTCATTCCTCAGTTCTTTTTGTTAATAGTTCAAATTGTGATAGCTTTATTTCTTCCCAAGTCTTATAAGATTTATTTCTTTTTCTTGTTAAATTGCGTCAAATATGACATCTATAATGGTGTTGAATACAAGCAGTAATAGCAGACAATCTTGTTTCATTCCTATTCTTAGGAGAAAACTTCCAAATTTTCTATAAATATGATATCATTCTTCAGTTAAGTCAAATTCCTGTAAACTTTGTCCAAATCTCTCTCCCAACATCAACCCTCACCCCCTCCCAGAGCAGCTTTATAAAATAAGATTTAATCTCAGGAACCCAACTTTCTGCTGAAGAACAAAGTTAGAAACAGTCAAAAGTGAAACACCTGTGAAGAGGGGTAAAAATTGTTCCTGAGGACGAAGTTCATCAGGGCGCCCTGTAAATGTGGCTGGTGTGACTTTTACTTCACAGTATTTGAGTTTTAGGATAATATGATAGAAAACACCTATGTAGCACTTATTATATGCCAGGCGTCATTCTAATGCTTTGCCTATGTTAACTCATTCAAACTTGTCAGTCATCTTACAAGATCAGGGCTCTTACTATCCTCATTTTAGTGATAAGAAAACTGAGACACAGACAGATTAAGAAATTGGCCCAATATATCCAGACAAAACTATAATTCAAAAAGATACATGCACCCCAATGTTCATAGCAGCACTATTCACAAAAGCTAAGACTTGGAAGCAATGTAAATGTCCGTCAACAGATGAATGGATAAAGAAGATGTGGTATATACATACAATGGAATACTACTCAGCCATAAAAAAGAATGAAATAATGCCATTTGCAGCAACATGGATGGACCTAGAGATTATCATACTAAGTGAAGTCAGAGAAAGACAAATACCATATGATATCACTTACATGTGGAATCTAAAGTACGATACAAATGAACTTATCTATGGAACAGAAAGACTCACAGACATAGAGAACAGACATGCTTGCCAAGGTGGAGGGAGTGTGGGGGAGGGATGGATCGGGAGTTTGGGATTAGCAGATGCAAACTATTATATTGCATTTTACAGAAAAACCTGAATGAAATTTTTGGCCAACCCAATATATAAAATAGATAAACAACAAGGACCTACTGTACAGCATGGGAACTATATTCAGTATCCTGTAATAAACCATAATGGAAAAGAATATGAAAAAGAATATATATGTATAACTGAATCATTTTGCTGTATGGCAGAAATTAACACAATGTTGTAAATCAGCTATACTTCAATAGAATCAAAAAAAAGAAAGAAATTGGCCCAGGGACATACAGTTAGTAAGAGGCAGGGCCAGGATTTAAACCAGAACTTTAGGCCCCAGAGTCCCTGCTCTTGATGACTACACTAAAGTTCTTCTCTGTGTCTTTTTCTCTCAGTGTGATGGGGTTTTCCAAGGATTTACCTTTACTTGCCTCTACCTGGCTGGTAGGAAATTCAACCTCAGACATTATTGGGATTCTCTTCTCATCTCCACAGGGTCAAATAAGAATCCTCAGCTTGGAGCAGGAGGGGGTCCTGAGTCCAAGGTACCTCCACTTGGACCACTGCTCCCTGGTTCCACAGTGGTGGCCACCACACGGCTGGTTCTCCTACCTGCACCCAGCAAACCAGAGAAGCAGCCCTCTGGGCTGCCCTGGGCTTCAGATTTGCCCTGGTCAGGCCTCCACCACAGGCCGCCATCTCCTGGGGCTCAGGGGGCACACAGGGAGAGGCTCAGGACATTTCTGCCCCCCTTCTCAACCCAGGTAATGGCCTCTGCTATCTCTTCCCCAGACACCCAGCTGAATCCTCCTCAGTTGTGTTGAAACAGTGGGTTTTCATTTAGTTCATGTGGTTGACCGGGGGAGGGACAAAGAATCTTAGTGCTGATTCCTCCCACCAGGGTGGGAATTGGGCAAGGACAGACTGATAGCGAATATATGTTTATAAATCTTTTTCGTCTTGCAAATTCCCAGGAACCAACATGTGAAGTAAGAACTGGGGAAGGACAGACTGATAGCAAATATATGTTTATAAATCTTTTTCATCTTGCAAATTCCCAGGAACCAACAAGTGAAGTAAGCAAATCAGGAGATGGGACAGCTTATGGACTAGAAGGTAGAAAAGCAAGAATCCCTTGAGGACGATGGTTAAAGATATCTGAACCCCACTCCAAGTTCACGGAATCAGAATTCCCTAGAAGATTCTATGTATACCAACGTTTGCGATCTCCTTGCTGTGTCTGAACAATTTTTGCTTCACCCATGAACTGGCATCCTACTGTTGACCAAAGAAAGTTAAGTAATATATAAGGGTCACCAGGATGGCTAGTGCAAACCTCCTGAATATGCCCCAGTTGCAAGGGGTGGCAATGGTGTGTGTGTGTATGTCAGGGGGAGTTGCTTCTGTTCACAGCTGAGCAGTCAGAGAGAAAGCAGGTTACTTGTAGATTAAAGTTAAAAAAAAAGAAGCAGTTCAGGAAAATTATCTAAAAGTTGGGAATAAAGTAAAAAGAGGATTACCTGACATTTTAATGCCACGCTAGGGCATTTTCTAATAAGGTTGCCTCAGGGTCATCTGAATCCCAGGGAATAGAACTTTGACTTGGTATTTGAAATTTGATTAGATCCCATTTGTTTTACAGCTCTGAAAAGTCAGAGATTAAGTTGTATTAAACTGAGAAAGGACATTTTTTTTTCTTGTCCAGTGGAGAAGATAATCCCAAAGATTAAGGTTTTATTGCCTTGTAGGATGTTAATCAGCCTTGTATCTGACTTAGCACTCCTATTTCAGCTTGCCTTTATTCCACTGACTGTACAAACCAAATTTCTCAAAGCCTCTTGGGACTGGCTTTGTCTTCCTTCTCGTTTCTGCATTGATGAATTGAATAAAACTTTGAATGTGCTTACTAGCTATTCATAGAAGAATTATGATAACCTTCAAATTTGCTTTTGGCAAAGTGTACTGGGCATTTTTAGGTCTGAGGAGGAAGCTGAGGCAGTAAACGGGAAACTAGTCAAAGGCATAAGAGAAACGTTGAGGTGAGCAGTTCAGGATAAAGGCCATAAGCACGACAAGGCTGCCAAGTGTCACTCTGTTTGGGTTCATCCCCACTGGGGTGGACCAGGATTGTTTTAAGACACCATTCTAGACCAGCCACACAAGGCTTCCCTGTTTGGAAGTTCAGAGCCAAGTTCTATGCTCAACTGCTATTCCTTTACTCAGCCAGTGGTTTTTGATTTATTTTCCTCCTTTCTTGCTTTTTTGTCACTTGGTCTGTCTCTTTTTGTTCTGTGTTTATTATTTAAGGTACCTTCTTATTATAAGCTGTTTAAATTCCTATTGTAACTAAGCAGAGAAAAATCAATCCACAGAAAAAAGGTAGATGCCTCAGTACCACACCCTGACCTATGCTGATGTGGTTGTTCACAATTACTAGGCTCTTTGTTTTTATTTTATTTTAGTTTTTGGTTCATATCTGTAATGTCCAATCATTAAAAGCTAGAGCTACATATTTAAATATGTCTTTGCTATTATGTTAGAAGATAGCAAGTCTCAGACTGAATGTACCCAGTTAGACATAAGCAGGCAAAAACAGGCAGAGGGTTAGGGTTAGAATTAGTTTACAGACCTCCTGCTTGGCAAGAGGAAGAAAGGACTAGTTATTTGTCTTATAGAAACAAGACATTCTTTGCGTGAAAGAATGACTCTCCAGAGGCCAATGTGACAGTGGTCTAGGCTCAGGCTTTGGTTCACTACTTAGGTGAGTGAGGGTATCAAGAATCCTTCCAAATCAGGGCTTGAACACAGAATCTTTGAGAAGCAAGACTCAGCGGAATATTCCCAAAGTACACTAGGCTTGTTAAATTCTTATACTCTGTAATGGGAGTGTTTCTAAAAGTGTTTCTGGCAAATCCACCCATCTAGAACATCATGGATTTCACCAGAGAAATTCCATTTCCAGTGCTCCTTATGCTAATTAACAAAATGCCTGCTGTTGGTTGAAGATAGAGACAACTGAAGCACTGGCTGTAGCCATCTCTAGTGTGTGACCTTTTGATTAAATGCTACTTGAGCATCACATTAGGGCAATCCACTGCTCCTAGGGTGCATTTGAAAACTACAATCCACATGCTATACTGTGGGAAAGTGTTTTAAAGAATATACCAACCACATCACATCCAGGATATGGGAAAACTCACTGTGCTCTATCTGGCTGGTGTAGGAATTAATCAGCCTTGATTAAAATTAAGTTTAATAATTTCCATAGCAGTAAATTTGAAAGAATAGTAAGTTGTCAATGCAAGTGCTTTTGAGAAGGCAAAACACTGCTTTACATAGATTAGGAAGATTAGAAAATACTTATATGCCAGTTGCAAAAAAATTGGGGTTAA
Source organism: Balaenoptera acutorostrata (assembly GCF_949987535.1). Classification (NCBI taxonomy): domain Eukaryota; kingdom Metazoa; phylum Chordata; class Mammalia; order Artiodactyla; family Balaenopteridae; genus Balaenoptera; species Balaenoptera acutorostrata. Next base: position 11,959,838 of record NC_080067.1, read on the forward strand.
ACTTATTTATTTTTTTATTTTTGGAGCAGGGGCAATTTCATCACATTTATTCTGGCTGGCTGTCTCTTTCTTTTACATACATACACACAGCTTGGTTACGTATACCCCAAACTGTTAAAGAATGTCAGGGGTTAAACTTATTTTTAACGTGTATCTTTTCACCAGAAAGTTGATTTTTGGGCTAAGTCAGTTTTCTACAAAGGCAGAGTTTCCTGGAATAGTCAAAATTTACTTAATATAAACCTTAGAAAGACTATTGACTAGTAACTTTTAGACCATTAGTTTGTGTTATAAGGAACTACATTTGTTAGAATATTTATTACAGAGAGCAGTGTTTATCACTTAATACTGTAAACTATGTTTGCCACAAGAGGATGAATCTATGGCCAACCTTGGGATAATTGATGCCTTGACTATGACCTCTTGACCTTGTTGTAATCAACTAGTCATTATATGAAAATTGAGCAATTTTTTTGGAACAAGGAATGCTATTTTTCCTTCTACAAGTTCTATCCAATTAAATGTTAAACATGTGATTTTCCAGGTGAAGACACAAAGCCAATTCTCTCTTCCACAATGGGTTTGGACCTGTTTCCCTGAAACTTGATGAAGTTGTGTAACAGAATTACTGAACATTCTGGGTATAGATGTGAAAATGATATCATACAAATGACCAAAAAGCCCCAGCTTTGGCTGTACAAAGGTTAGTTATTTTTTGTTGTTGTTGTTGGTTTATGTTTGGTTTCTCAATCCCTTCTTGTCTGCTCTTTGTCGTGGGTGCATCAATCATGTCTTTCCAAGGAACATAGATTTTGGGATTAGTCTTGGATTTCAAGAGGCCAGGAGAGTGCTGTTCCCACTGTGGATACTCAGCCAGCATTTGGTGGTGATGACTGGGGCTCTTCGTCTCTGCAGGGATCCAGTTTGGGGGTGAGGATGGAGGGAGACAGTTTTCAAACCCTGATGCCTTCTTGTCTGGCCCCAAATGAGAGGCCTTTATATCTCTGTTTACAGGGGCTGGGGGGTAGGGAGCAAGACTGTGGTCCTAAGTATCTCCTCCAGCTTCCAGATCAAGAGGTGTTTGAGAGGGAGATGAGTCTGATGTTACCAATGGAAGCTAGTTTGTCCACTAATAAGCACATGCTCTTCTGATGGAGTCTCATATTGGCTCATGGAGTTGACAGTGACCCCTCTTCTTCATTGCTGCTAGCATCTTATCTCTCAAAGATCCCACAAAGATATTCTGAATCACAGATTACATTTATTGCATAATTTGCCTTCTCGTCATTTCTCACCCACGAAGGGTGTGTGAAGGGTGGCTTACATCTGAGATTCTTCCACAGCCTGATTTTTACACAGTTCTGATTGAATACACTAAGCTACACATTTGTGACTAGCATTGTTTCCTTCATTCTATTAAGCATGAGTAAATGTCTTTAAGTTTTTAGAGCACTGAAATGTTTTAGGAACTCCTGAGCACAGGACAGGTCAAAATCTTCTCTTGCCAATGTACAAGTCCTTCTCCCTGGCTCCTTTATAATCCCTTCCCTTCCTGAAATCATTGTGAACTCTGTCTCTTAGGTAAACTTCCAGGCTTTTGTAGTGTCTGAATAGTATTAATTCCTTGGTTAAATGTCATTATCTCTGCCCCTTTCCCTCCTTATTTTCCTGGGATCATCCCTCATTTTCTGCCATCTGCCCTCCCATCAGTGAAGATGAAAATGGAGACACTCTTACTGACGCAGTTTTCAAATAAAAGGTCAGGGAGAATATAATGAGAGTAGGGTGAGAGATGTGATCAGTTACCCAAGAAAATGGCTATTAATTGCTTATGCGTCCCTTGGGCAAATTGCATCACCTTTTTGGACCTCAAGTTTTCTTTGCAAAATAATACGGTTTGACTAGATGATTCACAAGGTCCTTTCCAGGGCTAAATTCTGTGAACGTACAAACATTTGCTGCAGCTGGATGTTGTATTTGGTTTTGGATTCCTGGTAGCAGAAGAAAATAGGAATAGATGTTGAATTATATGGTGTTCATTGTCTGACAAAAAAAGTGCAGGCTTGCATCTGCAGAGATGGAATAAAGCTCAAGTAAGAAAGTATAACATAGGATCCTGGAAAACGTTTTACATGGGGTCTATGTGAAACTCATAGGGATTATTCTGAGTTAAAAATGACCAAAATTCATAATTGAGCTAGCTTAAGCAAGGTAGGTAATGTACTGAGAAGAAAGAAAAGAAAGAAAGAAAGAAAGAAAGAAAGAAAGAAAGAAAGAAAAGAAGGAAAGAAAGAAAGAAAGAAAGAAAGAAGAAAGAAAGAAAGAAAGAAAGAAAGAAAGAAGAAAGGAAAGAAAGAAAGAAAGAAAGAAAGAAAGAAGGACAGAAGAAGGAAGTAAGGAAAGAAGAGAAAGTGGAAAGGGCAGGTCCTTGAATGTCCTCAGGATTTCATTTCTGCTTTCCTCTGTGTTTTGGGAGCTGACTGCCTCTCAAAACAGAAGCCATGGCAACAGGCAACTTCAGCATTATACCTTTAAAGCTTCATAACCAGAGATGTTAGGAAAAAACCCAAGGGAGGATTTTGATTGGCTCGGCTTGGGTCACATGCTGATTCCCTGGCCAATCATTGCATGAGGACTGTGTTCTGTGGTACAGCTCTCACTGGAGCTGAGGGTCGATGGAATTTTCCTGTAAGGAGGGTGGTCACCATTCCAGGTGGGCAGCTGTTTCCTGTTGTCATGATTGCTCCCTTTACCCCTTCTCCTCTAGGTCAGGTCCACTATATAAACTTGCCCTTCTTAAAAGACCACTATACCCTGGAAGCCTGTAGGTCTTTTAAAAAATTGTGACTGAGGGATTCCCTGGTGGCACAGTGGTTAAGAATCCACCTGCCAATGCAGGGGACATGGGTTCGAGCCCAGGTCCAGGAAGATCCCACATGCCATGGAGCAACTAAGCCCGTGTGCCACAACTACTGAGCCTGCACTCTACAGCCCCCAAGCCACAACTACGGAGTTCACATGCCTAGAGCCCGTGCTCCACAACAAGAGAAGCCACCACCATGAGAAGCCCGCGCACCGCAACGAAGAGTCACCCCGGCTTGCCACAACTAGAGAAAGCCTGCACACAGCAACGAACACACAACACAGACATAAATAAATAAATAAAATAAAATAAATAAATTAAAAAAAATTGTGACTGAGCTCCTGACTGAAGTTTACCTGCCCAGTCTTCTCTGTGTCAAACCCTAGGTACTTTTCATGGTACAGAACAGCAACCTTGATAAGTTAATCTGTGCTACAAGTGGTGTTGTGAAAGCTGGTCAGCCACATGTAAATCAATGAAGTTAGAACAGTCCCTCACACCATACACAAAAATAAACTCAAAATGGTTTAAAGACCTAAATATAAGACATGACACCATAAAATTCCTAGAAGAGAACACAGGCAAAACATTCTCTGACAAATTGTAGCAATATTTTCTTAGAACATTCTCCCAAGGCAAAAGAAATAAAAGCAAAAATAAACAAATGGGACCTAATCAAACTTAAAAGTTTTTGTACATCAAAGGAAACCATAAACAAAATGAAAAGACAACCTACGAGCTGGGAGAAAATATTTGTAAATGATGTTACCAACAGAGGCTTAAGTTCCCAAATATACCAACATCTCATACAACTCAATACCAAAAAACAAACAAACAAACAACCCAATCAAAAAATGGGCAGAAGACCCAAATAGACATTTCTCCAAAGAAGACATACAGATGGCCAACAGGCACGTGAAAAGATGCTCAACATTGTCAATTATTAGAGAAATGCAAATCAAAACTACAATGAGGTGTCACCTCACCCCAGTCAGAATGGCCATCATTAAAAAGTCTACAAATAACAAATGTGGGAGAGAGTGTGAAGGAAAAGGAACCCTCTTACACTGTTAGTGGGAATGTAAATTGGTGCAGCCACTGTGGAGAACAGTATGGAGGTTCCTCAAAAAACTAAAAATAAAACTAACATATGATCTAGCAACCCCACTCCTGGGTATGTATAAGGGAAATACAAAAACTCGAATTCCAAAAGTTACATGCACCCCAATGTTCATAGCAGCACTTTTTACAATAGCCAAGACATGGAAGCAAACTAAGTGTCCACTGACAGGTGAATAGATAAAGAAGATGTGGTATATATACAATGAACTATTACTCAGCCATATAAAAGAATGAAATAATGCCATGTGCATCAACACGGATGGACTTAGAGATTATCATACTGAATGAAATAAGTCAGACAGAGAAAGATAAATATGTGATATCACTTATATGTGGACTCTAAAAAGTAATACAAATGAATTTATTTACAAAACAGAAACAGACTCACATATATAGAAAACAATCTTATGGTTATCAAACGGGAGAGCAGGGGGAGGGATAAATTAGGAGTTTGGGATTAACAGATACACATCACTATACACAAAATAGATAACCAACAAGGACCTACTGTATAGCACAGGGAACTATATTCAATATCTTGTAATGACCTATAATGGAAAAGAATCTGAAAAAAATATATGTGTAACTGAATCACTTTTCTATACATCTGAAACTAACACAATATTGTAAATCAACTAGTCTTCAATTTAAAAAATCTATGCTACAAACAAATTGGCACAGGTGATAAAGTCCACTTGATAAAGACCACCAAGGACACAGGATACAAAGTTAGGTTAACTTGCTGAGCAAGGGGGGATGAGGAATGCTGGAGTGCCTCACCGGACAAAGGAAGACACAGGCTGGTTATAGTATTTGGGGGAGGGGTGGGATTCAGGTAAAATTTCAACAAAACAGTGCTCTACTGGCTCAAAGCAAGGCAGGGCCATGTATAAAGAGGCTGACACCAGGCCTGGGCTGAGATGACAATCCAGGGTCCTGTTTCCTTGGGAATGACCAAGTTAAGATAAATGTGGAATGTTGTGTGCAAAACCATTATCTGAAGCTCTGCACCTGGGTTGGAAACTGAGGCTATTTTTCTGTATTAAAAGAACTTAGGTCCTTCAGGCAAGAATGAGGTGTTTCATTCTCACTAAATGTGATAGCAAACAGCAAAGTTTCTGATAGTCTGTGATTTTAGAGAACAAGTTTTCTCATGTTCTTTTGTTAACAAAAGCATTTTTCCCCCCATAGCTTCTCAGAAGAGATTCTTCTGAGACTTATTAGATATACACTTGATCAGGGTCTCTCTTGAAATAACAGAATAGTTTTGTAGTCAAACAACAAGGAGTGAGCTAAGAGGAAATGTCCTGTCAGTTACAAGGAGAAATTGGAGAAGGTCTTTTGGAGTTGAGGTATATTATTGAGGCGATTATTTGCCATTTATTCTCTCTGCAAATATTTGTTGAAATCCTACTATGTGCCAATCATTACAAAAGAGATAGAATTTCTATCCTTGATGAGCTCACAATTTAGTGATGGAAACATCATGGAAGGAAACTAACCCAGTACTCCACGATGAGCTCAATAGTGGATTTTGGCATGAACGTTTGCAAGAGCAAAGGCGAAGTGTTGTGAACTTTGATTTGAGGAAATTGGTTCCACTCATGGTGAGAACAGTCAGTGGGAGGGGGAGTCTGAGGTTTTAAGTGAAGAGATTTTTCTTTGAAGAAGCTGGGAAGACGCCGTCGATGCGGTGCCCCAGTCCCCTCCGTGCACCTATGAGCTCACCTGTGGCAGGTGGACAGTTCCTGAGCATGCGCACAGCCTCCCATTCCGCCCAAGGGCTTTCTCCCTCACTAGGGGGGCTTCCTCATCCTGCTACCAGGGGCAGTCCTCACCCACTGAAGGGCGACATTTGGTGACTAAGGCAACTGCCTCTCCCTGGAGCAGTGCTGAGGGTCATTCTCGGTTTCTCAGAGTGTCTCCAGAGGGACTTAACCCCAGTTGCCTGCAGAGGTAGCTTTCATGAAGGCACACTTTTGGCTTTATTCCTCAGGTCTTACTTTCCATATCCCCCCACTTGTTTCCTTGGATCACTTTCCAAATAAATTGCCTACACCCAAGTCCTCGTCTCAGGGAACTAAGATGGAAAGCTTTCTCCCTGTGGGAGAAGTGGGAAGATGGCTTGAAGGTCAAGGAGAGGATCCAGAGCCGAGCAGAGTGGGAAGTACTCTGAAGTAGCAGAAGAAATAAGGATCTTACTACCTAACCAGGGTCAGTGTTGGAAGGAGTTCAAGACATTGAGCCTCAAGTCATCTTGGGGTCTAAGCTGCTGCCCTACGGAGTGGAGGGGAGCTTACAGGAAGGGAATGCTGTTGGGTGGGTGAGTCAGAGGGGAGAATGTGTGGATGGCTTCTGAACCGAAGAGGGAACAGGAGACTGAAAGCACGGGTTGGCATTCAATATCCAAGTGTCACCGTTTTTGCTGAAGAATTTTACATATGAGAGCTTGATTATCTTCCTGAGGGAATCAGAACATTTAGTCAGCACCTGCTGCCTCTCAGCTACTTGCGAGGTGACCCTACTTCCAAGTCGAAGGTGACTTTGCCCCTGTTGTCCCCACATCATGAATGATTAAGGGACAGTTGGTGAAGCGTGAACTAGCCTATCACTTTGGAGGTTATCCTCTGTGTAGAAGGCTCTCTAGGTTTTATGTCACATTTAACAATCCTGGAAAAATACAGAAGCTTGAATTCAACTCTGTTAATGATAGACTGTCCTTCTCTGACAGTTTTTTTTTTTCCTTCAGGAAACCTCATTTGACTCCATTTCCTCAAATACTTATGCCAAAAACTAAACAACACTCGATTCCAAGTTGCGTCTTCAGATTTAGATAACGGTGATGGACATGTTTACAAATGTGATGTGAATGGTAGCTGACACCCCTCTCCCATCCATCCTTCTCCTCCTTCCACTGTAATGGAGTTGAGCTGGGCACACGACTGCCTAGTTGAAAATCAAATCTCAAGCCCTCCCTGCTGCAGGGTGTGGCTGTGACACTCAGCTCTGCCCAGCAAAATGTGGGTGGAAGGCATGTGAACAACTTCTGCTTCACTTCGTTTAGGAGAAAGTCTCTGGGTTTAGCTTGTTCACACTTCCTGCTTGCTACCCTGGTGCTACTTACAGAAGCCTCAGATGTCACATGTTGAATACGGTGTGTCTGCATTAGCCTGGGTCCCTGAATGACTGTGTGGAGGAAAGCCGCTTACTGACCTGGAATGCCCACCTTGGACTGAACTATCTCAGAGGGAAATGACCATCTTTGTTCTTAAACTCATATTGTTGTTAGGTCTCATGCTATGGCAGCTTGATTCTTATGCTCAATCATGCATACACTTCTATAAATACTTCTATATTTCCTCTGACTCCATCCTGATCTCTAATCTGATTGGTGTGGGCTAGTTTAGAGCTTCCAAGATGATTACAGACACTTGAGTTTTACCCTGACTGAGTAAAGATTATCAGTGTAGGGAGTGTTTGTCATTGTTCAGTTCATTAATTAATTCATCCATCCATCCAATCATTTCACATGCTGCTTTGAGACCTAATATGTATGACTCTTTGCTAGGGGATATGAGCGACACAAAGATGAATGGTAAGCACACCCTGCTCTCAAGGAGCTTATAGTTTAGAGACTTTAGGTGGAGAGTAAATCAACGAAATAGGAATAATTATGATAAATTTTTCTTCTAGGAAATTCCAATTAAAATTAAAAAGGCTAGTTTCATTTATATTACTTTATTAATATTATTACTATTTTTTGAGAATGCTCTCCCTGGCAAGTTTTTGTATTCATTTTTGAGACCAGTGTTGACAGAATGAAGGACCATTTTTATCTAATGACAAGAAAACATGCGTGAGCACAAGGGCTGTGTCAGTCCCCATAAACACAGTGTTTGCTCCTCCCCTCACCCCCTTCATTTCCCCAAGGAGAGTATTAAACACTGGAAAGGCTGAAGTGTCATTGTGCCCTTGGGCCTTCCTGCACTCTAGGGAATTCATGAGGCTTAAGCAGCTTCTTAAGGAATGAAGGTAAGCAGGAGAAGTTGAAAGGACCAGGCCGAAAGTTTTGGCGAGGTAAGATGAAATTCCTGTTCCCAGGGATACTTTTATATAAGTGGGAACTCTAGCTCGTTTCCATCTATTTTTGCAAATGCACTGCTTTTCTTTCATTTCCAGGCAGAGAGAGACAGAGATACATAGACAGACAGAGGAGAAACTGATAGAGACTGGGAGACCTCAGACAGCAAAGACATGGAGAGAAATAGAGATGGGGATAAAGACACAGAGAAAAAACCCCAAATAATATGTTAGATATACAGAGAAAGAGTAACCTCTAAAATGAAAACTATGTTAAAAAGGGGTCTGTAATTCTCTGAACTTTTATTGAGTAGGAAGATGTGAAATATTTTGAGATTGCACCTGGAATTTATCATCTCTGTGGACAGGGAAAGTGACTTATGGGGACTCACGTGAGTTCCATAAATTATTTCACCAGTGCAAATCGTTGAGAGACTTTTAAAATGAAGCTTAGTGTTAGAATGGTAAGGCCAAAGGAAGAAGAAAACACTTAAAGAGTTAATGAACAAACAAGTTTAGAAGAGATAGAAAACACAGGTAAAAAATGACTCTCACCCAGAGCATTCCCAGGGGCAATAGTGGAATTTTGAGTTAGAAACAGGAGTTGTTTTCTTCTGTCTAGCTTGCCAGGATTCATATAATTTGACTACCATTTTCCCTTTACATTTGAATACTATACACAATTTTGATAAATAAATGATTATTTAGATTTTTTTAAAAATTGAAGTATAGTTGATTTACAATGTCATGTTAGTTTTAGGGATACAGCACAGCCTGAAGACACAATGATTCCTTTAAAAAAGATCACAGGGTGGATAAATAAATAAATAAATATTCTTTTTCAGATTCTGTTCCCTTGTAGGTTATTACAAAATATTGTGCTATCCAGTAGGTCCTGTTGTTTATCTATTTTACATATAGTAGTGTGTATATGTTAATCCCAACCTCCTATCCCTCCCTCCCCCTTTCCCTTCGGTAACCATAAGTTTGTTTTCTTTGTCTGTGAGTCTCTTTTTGTTTTTATTTTTTTTTATTTTTTTTTTGGAAATTGTTTATTTTAAAATTACCTTCCCAACAAACCATGAAACACTTGGATGTTATTTTATGGCTTTTCATTGAAAACATACTACATTGTAAATGGAGTTTCAAAGTTAGACAAAGAATTGATCATAATCTAAGGACAATATTATGTAAGGACAGTGTTAAAAGTGGACAAGAAAAAGTTTCATTTGGTGAGGTTAATCTAAAGGATGCATAACCATGTCATGTTGGACAGATAAAAAAAGTAGTGACCTTGTGCTTTTATTCAACTAAGGTACTTACTAAAACCTCAGGTTTTATACAGGTGTCAAACTCTCACCTGGAAAGGGATAGTATTCTATACTACACCTAAGTTTACTTTAAAGAACTAAAGCCCAAGGCAACAGTTGTTTAAAAGAACTAACAGGCAAATAATGACTACATAATTTAGTACATTAAAGTAAAACTAGGACAGTAATTGTTGTATATTTTGTATATTCAAAAATATACAACTGGAGAAAATAACCACTGTACACAATTTGGAGGTTGTTAAAGTGACCACTTGGAAGGTTGAACAGTGCAAGACATGCTTTTCCAGTTACAAGCTCAAAACAGGAGTGCAAACGAAATTAAAGCTTTTGTTTAAAGTTGCAGGATAAGGAAAGCTTGAAATTAATATTAAAATGCTTCCCTCAGGTCATCCTCCAGAAATGAAGTGATCAAAATGCTTTTTCATAGTATAATTTTCTTCAGTGAACTTTCTTTCAATAGCAAAACTGCATCCCACAGGTTGGGTTTCCTACTCACACCACTGGCCATGACCACATTTGATCAATGAGCATACACAGTGGTGAGTAAGGAAGAATACTAGTTACCAGAAGTCTGATTTCAAGGTAAAGAATTTGGGGTTCTGCCTTAGCCAGTGTACCTGAACCCTACAGAGAATAGATAAAACAACGGGCTTTAATACCCTCTTATTCTTGTAAAAGTGGAGGACAAATGGACATACAAATACCACCCTGCCCCCAGAGGCAAGCTGTTGTGGTGGAAGATGTTAAGCGCTGAAATGAACTAAGACGCTGCTCTAAAAAGTGGAGAAGTGTAGAGGTTCAAGATCAATACCAGTGCAAGAGCTTTTTAAGTGAGTTGACTAGGCAGTGCATGCATCCATCCATGCAAATGTAGGACATGGCCCCGAAAGAGAACCGAAAACATGTATATAACAACTGGGTAAGTCCCTTGCCAGTAGTTTATAAAAATATATAGTCAATACTGTAGAGATACCTTCTACAGTCAATACTATGGAAGTCCGTTTTAGTTACCCATTACTTCAATACCAAAATGCATTGACTACTTTTCAGACATTCCAGACAAATGTCACTTATAACAAAAAGTCAACTTTTCTTTTTTAAAAACAAGATACTGTCCATTTAAAAAGTAGGTCCTTGTGTGTGAGCACAGGTCACTCTCCACACCTCCCCTCCCGGGAGCCTGTGCAGCCCGCCACTGCCAGGGTCCCGGGATCCGGGGACAACATCCCCGGGAGAACGCACTGCGCGCCTCGAGCTGGTGCAACGTCACGCCGGCCTCGGCCGCCGCAGGCTCGCCCCGCCTCCTCTGTACCCCTCCCTCCCCGCGGCCTGGGTGAGCCAGAGCCCCCGAAGCAGCTGCTCCTTTAACCCCGTCCTGTCTGGGCGGGGAACAGACGCCCTTAGGCGACCTACACGCAGAGGAGGGTCCAAATCCAAAGCTGAACCCCGGGAGCTGTGCGAACAGGGAAGAGAAGGGGAAATCTCTCCCAGCAGCCTCAGAAGCAGCGGATTAAAACTCCACAAACAACTTGATGTACCTGCATCTGTTGAATACCTGAATAGACAACGAATCCTCCCAAATTCAGGAGGTGGACTCTGGGAGCAGGAGATACTAATTTTTCCCCTTTTCCTTTTTTTTGAGTGTATAGGTGTATGCTTCTGGGTGAGATTTTGTCTGTATAGCTTTGCTTCCACCATTAGTCTTAGGGTTAGGTCCGTCCGTGTTTTTGTTTTTGTTTTTTTCTTAACTTACAAAATTTTTTTTTTCCTAATAAATGTTTTCTTAATAATTTTTTCCTTATTTTCTATTTTTAGAAATTAAAAAATTTTTTTAATAAGTTTTTTCATATTTTTTATTTTAAAAAATTAAAAAAATTTTTTTTCTTAATAATTTTTTTCTTATTTTTTACTATAAAAAATTAATAAATCTATTTTTAAAAATTAAAAACAATTTTTTTTTCTGAATACATTTATTCTTAATAATTTTTTTTCTTATTTTTTATTATAATAGCTTTATTTTATTTTATTTTATCCTCTTTCTTTCTATTTTTTTCTCCCTTTTATTCTGAGCTGTGTGGATGAAAGGCTCTTGGTGCTCCAGCCAGGCATCAGGGCCGTGCCTCTGAGGTGGGAGAGCCAACTTCAGGACACTGGTCCACAAGAGACCTCCCAGCTCCACGTAATACCAAACGGCAAAAATCTCCCAGAGATCTCCATCTCAACATCAAGACCCAGCTTCACTCAACGACCAGCAAGCTACAGTGCTGGACACCCTATGCCAAACAACTAGCTAGACAGGAACACAACCCCATCCATTAGCAGAGAGGCTCCCTAAAATCAAAATAAGGCCACAGGCACCCCAAAATACACCACCAGACGTGGAAGTGCCCACCAGAAAGACAAGATCTAGCCTCATCCACCAGAACTCAGGCACTAGTTCCCTCCACCAGGAAGCCTACACAACCCACTGAACCAACCTTAGCCACTGGGGACAGATACCAAAAACAACGGGAACTACGAACCTGCAGCCTGTGAAAAGGAGACCCCAAACACAGTAAGATAGGCAAAATGAGACGACAGAAAAACACACAGCAGATGAAGGAGCAGGCTCAAAACACACTGGACTTAACAAATGAAGAGGAAATAGGTAGTCTACCTGAAAAAGAATTCAGAATAATGATAGTAAGGATGATCCAAAATCTTGGAAATAGAATAGACAAAATGCAAGAAACATTTAACAAGGATGTAGAAGAACTAAAGAGGAACCAAGCAATGATGAAAAACACAATAAATGAAATTAAAAATACTCTAGATGGGATCAATAGTAGAATAACTGAGGCAGAAGAAAGGATAAGTGACCTGGAAGATAAAATGGTGGAAATAACTACTACAGAGCAGGATAAAGAAAAAAGAATGAAAAGAACTGAGGACAGTCTCAGGGACCTCTGGGACAACATTAAACGTGCCAACATTCGAATTATAGGGGTACCAGAAGAAGAAGAGAAAAAGAAAGGGACTGAGAAAATTTTTGAAGAGATTATAGTTGAAAACTTCCCTAATATGGGAAAGGAAATAGTTAATCAAGTCCTGGAAGCACAGAGAGTCCCATACAGGATAAACCCAAGGAGGAACACGCCAAGACACATATTAATCAAACTGTCAAAAATTAAATATAAGGAAAACATATTAAAGGCAGCAAGGGAAAAAAAACAAATAACACACAAGGGAATCCCCATAAGGTTAACATCTGATCTCTCAGCAGAAACTCTGCAAGCCAGAAGGGAGTGGCAGGATATACTTAAAGTCATGAAGGAGAAAAACCTACAACCAAGATTACTCTACCCAGCAAGGATCTCATTCAGATTCGATGGAGAAATTAAAACCTTTACAGACAAGCAAAAGCTGAGAGAGTTCAGCACCACCAAACCAGCTTTACAACAAATGCTAAAGGAAATTCTCTAGGCAAGAAACACAAGAGAAGGAAAACACCTACAATAACAAACCCAATACATTTAAGAAAATGGGAATAGGAACATACATATCGATAATTACCTTGAATGTAAATGGATTAAATGCTCCCACCAAAAGACACAGGCTGGCTGAATGGATACAAAAACAAGACCCATACATATGCTGTCTACAAGAGACCCACTTCAGACCTAGGGACACATACAGACTGAAAGTGAGGGGATGGAAAAAGATATTCCATGCAAATGGAAATCAAAAGAAAGCTGGAGTAGCAATTCTCATATCAGACAAAATAGACTTTAAAATAAAGACTATTACAAGAGACAAAGAAGGACACTATATAATGATCAAGGGATCGATCCAAGAGGAAGGTATAACAATTGTAAATATTTATGCACCCAACATAGGAGCACCTCAATACATAAGGCAAATACTAACAGCCATGAAAGGGGAAATTGACAGCAACACAATCATAGTAGGGGACTTTAACACCCCACTTTCACCAATGGACAGATCATCCAAAATGAAAATAAATAAGGAAACACAAGCTTTAAATGATACATTAAACAATATGGACTTAATTGATATTTATAGGACATTCCACCCAAAAACAACAGAATACACATTTTTCTCAAGTGCTCATGGAACATTCTCCAGGATAGATCATATCTTGGGTCACAAATCAAGCCTTGGTAAATTTAAGAAAATTGAAATCGTATCAAGTATCTTTTCCGACCACAACGCTATGAGACTAGATATCAATTACAGGAAAAGATCTGTAAAAAATACAAACACATGGAGGCTACACAATACATTACTTAATAACGAAGTGATTACTGAAGAAATCAAAGGGGAAATCAAAAAATACCTAGAAACAAATGACAATGGAGACACGACGACCCAAAACCTATGGGACACAGCAAAAGCAGTGCTAAGAGGGAAGTTTATAGCAATACAAGCCTACCTCAAGAAACAGGAAACATCTCGAATAAACAACCTAACCTTGCACCTAAAGCAATTAGAGAAAGAAGAACAAAAAAACCCCAAAGCCAGCAGAAGGAAAGAAATTATAAAGATCAGGTCAGAAATAAATGAAAAAGAAATGAAGGAAACAATAGCAAAAATCAATGAAACTAAAAGCTGGTTCTTTGAGAAGATAAACAAAATTGATAAACCATTAGCCAGACTCATCAAGAGAAAAAGGGAGAAGACTCAGATCAATAGAATTAGAAATGAAAAAGGGGAAGTAACCACTGACACTGCAGAAATACAAAAGACCATGAGAGATTACTACAAGCAACTATATGCCAATAAAATGGACAACCTGGAAGAAATGGACAGATTCTTAGAAATGCACAAACTGCCGAGACTGAACCAGGAAGAAATAGAAAATATGAACAGACCAATCACAAGCACTGAAATTGAAACTGTGATTAAAAACCTTCCAACAAACAAAAGCCCAGGACCAGATGGCTTCACAGGCGAATTCTATCAAACATTTAGAGAAGAGCTAACACCTATCCTTCTCAAACTCTTCCAAAATATTGCAGAGGGAGGAACACTCCCAAACTCATTCTACGAGGCCACCATCACCCTGATACCAAAACCAGACAAAGATGTCACAAAGAAAGAAAACTACAGGCCAATATCACTGATGAACATAGATGCAAAAATCGTCAACAAAATACTAGCAAACAGAATCCAACAGCACATTAAAAGGATCATACACCATGATCAAGTGGGGTTTATCCCAGGAATGCAAGGATTCTTCAATATACGCAAATCAATCAATGTGATACACCATATTAACAAATTGAAGGAGAAAAACCATATGATCATCTCAATAGATGCAGAGAAAGCTTTCGACAAAATTCAACACCCATTTATGATAAAAGCCCTGCAGAAAGTAGGCATAGAGGGAACTGTCCTCAACATAATAAAGGCCATATATGACAAACCCACAGCCAACATTGTCCTCAATGGTGAAAAACTGAAACCATTTCCACTAAGATCAGGAACAAGACAAGGTTGCCCACTCTCACCACTATTATTCAACATAGTTTTGGAAGTGTTAGCCACAGCAATCAGAGAAGACAAAGAAATAAAAGGAATCCAAATCGGAAAAGAAGAAGTAAAGCTGTCACTATTTGCAGATGACATGATACTATACATAGAGAATCCTAAAGATGCTACCAGAAAACTCCTAGAGCTAATCAATGAATTTGGTAAAGTAGCAGGATACAAAATTAATGCACAGAAATCTCTTGCATTTCTATACACTAATGACGAAAAATCTGAAAGTGAAATTAAGAAAACACTCCCATTTACCATTGCAACAAAAAGAATAAAATATCTAGGAATAAACCTACCTAAGGAGACAAAAGACCTGTATGCAGAAAATTATAAGACACTGATGAAAGAAATTAAAGATGATACAAATAGATGGAGAGATATACCATGTTCCTGGATTGGAAGAATCAACATTGTGAAAATGTCTCTACTACCCAAAGCAATCTACAGATTCAATGCAATACCTATCAAACTACCACTGGCATTTTTCACAGAACTAGAACAAAAAATTTCACAATTTGTATGGAAACACAAAAGACCCCGAATAGCCAAAGCAATCTTGAGAACGAAAAATGGAGCTGGGGGAATCAGGCTCCCTGACTTCAGACTATATTACAAAGCTTCAGTAATCAAGACAGTTTGGTATTGGCACAAAAACAGAAATATAGATCAATGGAACAGGATAGAAAGCCCAGAGATAAACCCACACACATATGGTCAACTTATCTTTGATAAAGGAGGCAAGCATATACAGTGGAGAAAAGACAGCCTCTTCAATAAGTGGTGCTGGGAAAATTGGACAGGAACATGTAAAAGTATGAAATTAGAACACTCCCTGACACCATGCACAAAAATAAACTCAAAATGGATTAAAGACCTAAGTGTAAGGGCAGACACTATCAAACTCTTAGAGGAAAACATAGGCAGAACACTCTATGACATACATCACAGCAAGATTCTTTTTGACCCAGCTCCCAGAGAAATGGAAATAAGAACACAAATAAACAAATGGGACCTAATGAAACTTCAAAGCTTTTGCACAACAAAGGAAACCATAAACAAGACCAAAAGACAACCCTCAGAATGGGAGAAAATATTTGCAAATGAAGCAACTGACAAAGGATTAATCTCCAAGATTTACAAGCAGCTCATGCAGCTCAATAACAAAAAAACGAACAACCCAATCCAAAAATGGGCAGAAGATCTAAATAGACATTTCTCCAAAGAAGATATACAGATGGCCTACAGACACATGAAAGAATGCTCAACATCATTAATCATTAGAGAAATGCAAATCAAAACTACAATGAGATATCATCTCACACCGGTCAGAATGGCCATCATCAAAAAATCTAGAAACAATAAATGCTGGAGAGGGTGTGGAGGAAAGGGAACACTCTTGCACTGTTGGTGGGAATGTAAATTGATACAGCCACTATGGAGAACAGTATGGAGGTTCCTTAAAAAACTACAAATAGAACTACCATACGACCCAGCAATCCCACTACTGGGCATATACCCTGAGAAAACCATAGGTCAAAAAGAGTCATGTACCAAAATGTTCATTGCAGCTCTATTTACAATAGCCAGGACATGGAAGCAACCTAAATGTCCATCGACAGATGAATGGATAAAGAAGATGTGGCACATATATACAATGGAATATTACTCAGCCATAAAAAGAAATGAAATGGAGGTATTTGTAATGAGGTGGATGGAGTTAGAGTCTGTCATACAGAGTGAAGTAAGTCAGAAAGAGAAAAACAAATACAGTATGCTAACACATATATATGGAATCTAAGGGAAAAAAAAAGAAAAAAAAAAAAAAAAAAAAGGCCATGAAGAACCTAGTGGCAAGACGGGAATAAAGACACAGACCTACCAGAGAATGGACTTGAGGATATGGGGAGGGGGTGGGGTGAGATGGGACAGGGTAAGAGAGTGTCATGGACATATATACACTACCAAATGTAAAATAGATAGCTAGTGGGAAGCAGCCGCATAGCACAGGGAGATCAGCTCGGTGCTTTGTGACCACCTAGAAGGGTGGGATGGGGAGGGTGGGAGGGAGGGAGATGCAAGAGGGAAGAGAAATGGGAACATATTGTATATGTATAACTGATTCACTTTGTTATAAAGCAGATGCTAACACACTATTGTAAGGCGATTATACTTCAATAAAGATGTTTGAAAAAAAAAAAAAAAAAATAAAAAGTAGGTCTTTTCTTTCAAGTGAACAGGACATTTTATGTATTAAACTTCTAGTCTGTCAAGACTGGTTTAAGATCCTTATGTGATGTGCATATATGCAGAAACAAATAAACTTACTTTAAACATTATCTGCACAGAAATAAAGTTAACTTCTCAAAACACGATAGGATAGGTCTGGTTAGTACAAATCTATTGCAAAGAAAAGGATTCTGTGCATCAGTTCAACCAGGAGAAGCAGGAAAAGACTGTCCCAACCATGAGAGTTCAAGTTTAAGTTGTGTTCTGAAAGCCTAGAGCTAAGGCACACCATGTTGCTCACAGTGTCCTGATATGCAGAACTGCTCAAGCTACGAAGTCAGGTCTTCCTCTGGAGCTAGAAGCACATTCTGGTTTACTTTCTATTTCGGAGATGTTTAGATTTCCTAAGGAGAGTCTATGGCTTCTGCAGCCTTTTTCGTTTCCAAGGAGACTCTTCATTCTGCCCAGACCCTGAGGAGTTTCCTACTGCACTTTCCATTACTCCTCGTAGTTTGCGTTCCAGCTCTGCCAACCGTGCGTTCTGTTCAACTATGATCTGGGTCTGCTCTACTGTCCACCTACAATCTGGGTCTGCTCTAGCAGTTTCTGGTCCTGGTCTTGAAGCTGTTTCTGCCGTTCTTGCTCTTTGGTGCGAAGCTCAGAAATTTCACGCCTGAGAACAGTCACCCCAGCACCATTTGTCTTAACCTGCTGCTAGAGTTTGGTAACCTCTTGTCTTGAAGGGTTTTGCTTGGAGAAGAGTTGCATTGTTGTCAGGGCTGCAGAAGGTCCTGGAACTGGAGGAGAGCCCATGAGCCTTGCAGATACATCTGATCCTGGTACTTTCCTCTTTAGAACTGGAACAATCTTTTCAGCAAAGTATTCTGTTGCTATGGAGGAAATATCCCTCAACTCTTGAAGTACTTCATGAGCTCGCTGAGGGGCTCTGGTAGAATGGACATATCTCAACACATGATAAATCTCATCAATCACCTTTCCTGGGATGAAGCAACAGAGATTGGAGTCCACATACTTCATGAAAGTCATATTTAAGAGAGACAGCCTTGTTTCAACAGCAGCGAGGATGTCTGCATGAGGAGCTAATGAATGGTTTCTCCTTTCTGACTCTCTCCTTGGGAGTTGTGCTTTAACTTGTTTCTGACATGGATTATGGTACCTCTCCACTTTTAGAAATCCCTGATTCAACATTCTCTGGCAGACCAAGTCCATTCTTTTACAAACGAGGTGGAGCTGGCTAATTTCGTCCTGGGACATAAAGCTGGGGATGTTTTCGATGGCTACGATGGGCAGCGCCATGAGCATGTTGTTTTGAGGCAGCTGGTCCGGAGCCAGCGCCGAGGCTGGGGGCGCCTGGGACCCCGGCTGCAGGGGCTGGGGCGGGGTCGCTGGGGGCAGTCGCTGGGTAGAGCCGATGGCGGAAGGTGAGCCGCAGTCGCCGTGGCCACCGCCTCCTTCCTCAGCCATCCGCTGCTCCGATGCCGCCGCCATCTTGGGGGTTTGATTCCTTCCTCTCTGTTTTTAAATAAGTTCATTTGTATCTTTTTTTTTTTTTAAGATTCCACATATAAGTGATATTATATGATATTTGTCTTTCTGTGTCTGCCTTACTTCACTTAGTATGATCATCTCTAGGTCCATCCATGTTGCTGCAAATGGCATTGTTTTGTTCTTTTTTATGGTGATTATTTAGATTTTTTATGAAAAATTTCAAACATATAGCAAAATTTTAAAAATTCACAGAGAATACATATATACTTATCACCGAGATTCACCATTAACATTTTAATATAGTTATTTAATCACATATCCATCCTTCTACCCACCCATTAATCTATCTTTTTAAAATGCATTTTAAAGTAAATTATAGACATCAGTACACTTCTCCCTAAGTACTTCAGTATGCATATAATTTACTAGAGTTCAAGAAAGTATTTATTTTTATAAAGCACTTCAAGAACAGGTCTTATGAAATTGATTGGGATTAGATTTTGTGTGCAATTTTTAGATAACTGGGGTTATGTCTACATTTAACTTCACTGAGCAAACATAGGGATGCTGAAGACTACTAGGTGTGGGGTGAAAAAATTAAATATTGGCTGAGAATTATTCCACAAGATCTACAGGGGAAAAATCTATCACATTTTTATTCTCTTTTGTGTGGATCTTCAGAGGCTAAGAAACAAGCCCAGGGCATACAAAATAGAGAAGGATTCTTTTTTTGTTTTGGCCCCTGAGTGTGTAGCCCCCAGGCCATCACAGAATTCTGTCTGGTAGTTTCTGACTCATAAGAATGGACACTGAGGGGACTTACCCGGTGGTCCAGTGGCTAAGACTCTCCATGCTCCCAATGCAGGGGGCACGGGTTCGATCCCTGGTGAGAGAACTAGATCCCACATGCTGCAACTAAGAGCTTGCATGCCGCAACAAAGATCCCACGTGCTGCAACTAAGAACAGGCTCAACCAAATAAATAAATAAGTAAGTAAATAAATAAATATATTAAAAAAAAAGAAAGAATGGATACTGAAAGGTCTATGGATGTGTTTATTCTGCCACTGGCCAAGAGTGATGAGGTCCTGTGTACATGTTTTGCAGAAACAGCAGGTACGGCATATTACAGAGGCATTAGGAAGTGAAATGATGAATATTGTCTACCTGATACGTTGGCCTAAAATATCTTGAGCCTGAAGACACAATGACTCCTTAAAAAAGATCATGTTTTGTCCAAATATTCCAACCTAAACTTGTTTCTTATGTTTGAGCAATTCACAATCTAAATGAATCTTTGTGGCTGTGCGTTTTGAAAGATTCAACGTTCCCACCACCTCTGTCCCCACCTTGGTCATGAGTTGCATTCCCAGACAAGTTCAGTCATGAGTTCTCAGAGGTCTTACACCAAGTCCCCTTCAAATACTGTGCCCATGATCTGGTTTTACTCATTCTACAAAATTTGCCAAATGTTTAGTTTTATGCTGTTTGTTCTGATTATATTTTTAATACAAATGAGTTAAAAATATAATTGTCACTAAAATGTAAAAGTGAACCCAGGTGGCTTGGTCCTCCATTTATCAAAAAATAATGGCCTAGGGGGCACCAATCTACCCAAGAGTGCCTCTGAATCTGTGTATAGAACATTCCTCTGAGTGAAACAGGGAGCCATTGGAAGGATTTGAGCAGAGGTGACTTAGGTTTTCAAAGGATTTCCCTGGATATGTGTTGAGATTTGACCTCAGGGAGAAAGGTTAAAAGCAGGGACACCCATGAAGGTTGCAGTA
The DNA here is from genome assembly GCF_949987535.1 of Balaenoptera acutorostrata. Taxonomy (NCBI): domain Eukaryota; kingdom Metazoa; phylum Chordata; class Mammalia; order Artiodactyla; family Balaenopteridae; genus Balaenoptera; species Balaenoptera acutorostrata. The sequence continues at coordinate 11,980,296 of NC_080067.1, forward strand.
ATCAAGCAAGAAAGATGACAGCAGCTCAACCCGGGCTGTTTGCAGTAGGGCTGGAGAGAGGATCAGTTTCTGAATATGCAGCTTTAGAGGCAGAGCTGAGGGGATTTCCTGACAGTCTGGATTTAGGGTGGGCATATGGGAGAGGAGTTAATGAGGACTCCATGGTTTGGGGCTGTGCTCCCAGGCTACAGGTGCAGGAACTGAAAGAAACAAAGGGAGGGAGGAAGAGGGAAGGAAGGGAGAAAAAAAGGAAAGAGGCAAGATGGGAACTGTTCTAGGTGCTGAGTGTATATAAGTGATGAAGACACAGTCTTAACAAATCCCAGATATTTATTGAAATAAATGGACAAAGTTCAGAGGGAGCACAGAACAGGGAGCGATTTGCCAGCAGGCTGGAGTCAGGGAGGTGACATTTGAGCTTGGTTTTGAAAGATGAATAAGACTGCCGGTGTGTGTGTATGTGTGCCTGTGTGTGCACGTGTGCACATGTATTGGGGCTGAGGAATGGTGTGCAGATTTCTAGGAAGAGGGAAGGAGCAAGTGAATACTCTGAATCTGCAGATTATAATTAGGTAACCTTTAGAAAGTTCTGTAGGCTAGCCAATGCATCCCACAATCCGTAAAGAAATAGCTTTATCTTTCTGAGGGCTTGATAGGTTAGTGTTGCTGCATTTAGTGGTTTTTTTTTCAATTTGTCTTAAAAAATTTTATTATAAACTATTTAAGATATTTAAAAAAGATACAAAGAACAGTTTAATGGCACTTAGTGATTTTAAGCTGAAGTTCTGGGGGCAAAAGGAAAACATTTAGCTCAAAGAGCATAGACAGCTAGTTGAAAAGAGCTTTTCTCATCTCGATGACCGCACTGCCACCAGCTTGCTGTCGCACCTGGTGCCCCACTCCTTTGATTTAGGGAGTCTTCTCTCATTGCTGTAAAAGTCTGCTATAATCCAAAATGTCACTTTCATCGTAGCATGGTTATTTCCTAGGCTTAATGAAACAAATATGCAGTCACAGCCCCTTGATTCAAGCAAAGCACCTCTCCTGGAATAAAAAAATGCTGAGGTTTGGTTCTGTCAATGAGAAAGGACTAAATTTAGGGGATTTTGTTCCATACGTTATTGCTTGACAATGGTGATGGTAACCTCTCAAATATTATGGCTTTTTACAAAGTTCTTCCTTTCCCATTAGCTTACGCCGACCTCACCATAGCCCTGCCAAGTGGTGATGGCAAAGTGGCCTCTATTTTATGTTGAGAAGAACTGAGCCTTAGAGAGTTCAAAAGACTACAGGAAGCCATGAGACAAGAATGTAGCAGGGGGCTTCCCTGGTGGCGCAGTGGTTGAGAATCTGCCTGCTAATGCAGGGGACACGGGGTCGAGCCCTGGTCTGGGAAGATCCCACATGCCGCGGAGCAACTGGGCCCGTGAGCCACAATTACTGAGCCTGCGCGTCTGGAGCCTGTGCTCCGCAACAAGAGAGGCCGCGATAGTGAGAGGCCCGCGCACTGCGATGAAGAGTGACCCCCACTTGCCGCAACTAGAGAAAGCCCTCGCACAGAAACAAAGACCCAACACAGCCATAAATAAATAAATAAAATAAAATAAAAAATTAAAAAAAAAAAAAAAAGAATGTAGCAGGGCTGACACTGGCACCAGAAAATTCATAGTCAATTTTGTGCGATTTTTACTGCTCCACCCTCCACTTTCTCTGCAGTTTCTGGAGCAACCTTCTTCTTAAAGGATATAAAAGAAATGAAGGACTGTGTATGATGCCAGTCTAGACAATTGCAGAGGGCCGTTGGATCTTGCCCTTATTCACTACGATGGCCTGCTCTTTCTATGTTTCCTGGGGTCAGGTAACACTGAGTGTCAGAGTGCCCTGACCCACCCAGGTCTTTGGAGAGGCCTGATCCGCCTCATGGATTGTAGGTATACTTCCTGAATGAAATGCCTCAGAAAGATAGGGTAGTTACTCCAGTTTCTCTGATGAGTCTAAGCTCATGAAATGCTGGGGTGATGGAGTTTATAAGCCACTCATAAGCTGAAAGATTTTGAGTAAATATTCTTTTTTCTTTGAATTGAATCATTTAGAAGTTTGTTCAATCTTTTATATAATGATCATAAAAGGAAAAGATCTATTAGTTGGCTTCAATGTACCCAGCACTACAAACATTTCCCAGACAGAGGCTCCACCTTCTGTGTGTTCAGAGCCCGGTGAGGGAAATAAACAATCAAGCGGATGACAAGCAATATGGTAAATGGCATAGTTGAGGTATGAACTAGGCATTATGGGAAACTAGTTGAAAACTTCCCAACAGCTGAGATTTTGTTCAGTTCCAAAATTTTAAACACCTTACAAATGAATTGTGTGCTAATCTTTTAATTAGGCTGTGATGGGAGTATCACGGCCAACAGCTCCATTTATTGCATGGTACAGAGCTCTGCTGAACTCCGGTATTGTAATCCTTAACCCTCCCTGGAGGAATGCTCCGTGATTCCGCATCTTATTATTTTTTTTCCAAGCCTGATGACACATTAATTGCCATTGAAATGTTTGGCATATCCTCCCTCGAATAGTGTACAACAAAGTTGTATATGTCTATCCAAGCTGTCATAAGACTTGTGAATGGACACGGGAAGCAAATGTTAACGTTTATGCAATAGGTTAAAGGCTAACCTTTAGTTTTTTTTCAACTGTCAAACATGCTGTGTGGATTCTACTGTGATGTGTACAGAAGAATCTGTTCATGTCCCCCAGTTGTTTGCCTTCTGGAGCTTCCTGTTGCCCAGATGTGGTAAACTGCAGGACTGTCTTGTGAGAAAGTCAAAAATACAGTGCTTAAAATAACGCTGCTTAAGTGACTGGAAAAAAAATTAAAAGGGAACATATCTCTGGACTTCAGAGGATAAAGTATATTAGAAATCAAACTGAAAAAAATGTGTTAAATTAACCTTGCACATTTGCATTGGGTCTTTCATCCAAATATTTTGAAGCTTTTGCTCACCTCTCAGTCATGTATATACAAACAAAACATTCTTTAATTGGTCTTCTCTTCCCTTTCCCCACGTAGTTGATAACAGACACTTGATTTTCTCCATGTGGAGCTAGAGATGCTGTTGAAGGTAAATGGAGCAGACGTCTGCCTGAGTGGGAACCATTGCATGCTGAATGCATAGAGGATGGATTTTTTTTTAAGTACATATATTTTTTTAAATTAACTAATTAATTTATTTACTTTTGGCTGTGTTGGGTCTTCACTTCCGTGCGAGGGCTTTCCCTAGTTGTGGCAAGTGGGGGCCACCCTTCATCGCGGTGCACGGGCCTCTCACTATCGTGGCCTCTCTTGCTGCGGAGCACAGGCTCCAGACGCGCAGGCTCAGCAGTTGTGGCTCACGGGCCCAGTCGCTCCGCGGCACGTGGGGTCTTCCCAGACCAGGGCTCGAACCCGTGTCCCCTGCATTGGCAGGCGGATTCTCAACCACTGCGCCACCAGGGAAGCCCCGGTTTTTATTTTTATTATTTATTTTTTTAACATCTTTATTGGAGTATAATAGCTTTACAATGGTGAGTTACTTTCACCTTTATAACAAAGTGAATCAGCTATACATATACATATATATATCCCTATATCTCTTCCCTTTTGCGTCTCCCTCCCATCCTCCCTATCCCACCCCTCTAGATGGTCACAAAGCACCGAGCTGATCTCCCTGGGCTATGCGGCTGCTTCCCACTAGCTACCTATTTTACATTTAATAGTGTATATATGTCCTTGCCACTCTCTCACTTTGTCCCAGCTTACCCTTCCCCCTCCCTGTGTCCTTAAGTCCATCTCTACATCTGCGTCTTTATTCCTGCCCTGCCCCTAGGTTCTTCAGAACCTTTTTTTTTTTTTTTTAGATTCCGTATATATGTGTTAGCATACAGTATTTGTTTTTCTCTTTCTGACTTACTTCACTCTGTATGACAGACTCTAGGTCCATCCACCTCACTACAGATAACTCAATTTCATTCCATTTTATGGCTGAGTAATATTCCATTGTATATATGTGCCACATCTTCTTTATCCATTCATCTGTCAATGGACACTTAGGTTGCTTCCATGTCCTGGCTATTGTAAATAAAGCTGCAGTGAACATTGTGGTACATGACTCTTTTTTTTTTTTTTTTTTAAATTCAAACAGAAAGTCACAAAAATTATAATCATCCTCATCAGTTCACTCAGTCCCATGTAATTAATTTTTTTTTATCTTGATCTTTTGTTAGCACTTTTATGAGTTCATCAGTTTTTCATTAGAGTTCTGAAAATGCTTATTCATTCAGTTCAGCAGTACAGTCAGTTACCAGAAACCTGTACTTGTCGGAGTCTTTTCCATGAATTCCTTGAAGATGAAACCCTTTTCTAGGAACATATTTGCAAAAGCATCAGAGTACACCCAGAACTGTCTGTAAATGACAAAAGACTTAAAAATGACCACGGTTAAAGATTTGATGAAAGTTCATAATAATGCAATTGACAAGGAAATTTAGTTATTTCAGAGATGTACATTTTAAAGTAATAACTAGAATTATGACTTATAACATTATACCAGAATATATAAGATTTTTAGAAATTTCATGTAATGTCTGAAACATTCATATTACCATATTTCCATACAAATAACCCAATGAAAGTTTAGTATTAGTTGTTTGTTTGTTTGTTTATACTGCAGGTTCTTATTAGTCATCAATTTTATACACATCAATGTATACATGTCAATCCCAATCGCCCAATTCAGCACACCACCATACCCACCCCACCGCAGTTTTCCCCCCTTGGTGTCCATATGTCTGTTCTCTACATCTGTGTCTCAACTTCTGCCCTGCAAATCGGCCCATCTGTACCATTTTTCTAGGTTCCACATACATGCGTTAATATACAATATTTGTTTTTCTCTTTCTGACTTACTTCACTCTGTATGACAGTCTCTAGATACATCCACGTCTCAACAAATGACTCAGTTTCATTCCTTTTTATGGCTGAGTAATATTCCATTGTATATATGTACCACTACTTCTTTATCCATTCATCTGTCGATGGGCATTTAGGTTGCTTCCATGACCTGGCTATTGTAAATAGTGCTGCAATGAACATTGGGGTGCATGTGTCTTTTTGAATTATGGTTTTCTCTGGGTATACGCCCAGTAGTGGGATTGCTGGATCATATGGTAAATCTATTTTTAGTTTTTTAAGGAACCTCCATACTGTTCTCCATAGTGGCTGTATCAATTTACATTCCCAGCAACAGTGCAAGAGGGTTCCCTTTTCTCCACACCCTCTCCAGCATTTGTTCTTTGTAGATTTTCTGATGATGCCCATTCTAACTGGTGTGAGGTGATACCTCATTGTAGTTTTGATTTGCATTTCTCTAATAATTAGTGATGGTGAGCATCTTTTCATGTGCTTTGTGGCCGTCTGTATGTCTTCTTTGGAGAAATGTATATTTAGGTCTTCTGCCCATTTTTTGGATTGGGTTGTTTGTTTCTTTAATATTGAGCTGAATGAGCTGTTTATATATTTTGGAGATTAATCCTTTGTCTGTTGATTCGTTTGCAAATATTTTCTCCCATTCTGAGGGTTGTCTTTTCATCTTGTTTATGGTTTCCTTTGCTGTGCAAAAGCTTTGAAGTTTCATTAGGTCCCATTTGTTTATTTTTGTTTTTATTTCCATTACTCTAAGAGGTGGATCAAAAAAGATCTTGCTGTGATTTATGTCAAAGAGTGTTCTTCCTATGTTTTCCTCTAAGAGTTTTATAGTGTCTGGTCTTACATTTAGGTCTCGAATCCATTTTGAGTTTATTTTTGTGTATGGTGTTAGGGAGTGTTCTAATTTCATTCTTTTACATGTAGCTGTCCAGTTTTCCCAGCACCATTTATTGAAGAGACTGTCTTTTCTCCATTGTATATCTTTGCCTCCTTTGTCATAGATTAGTTGACCACAGGTGCGTGGGTTTATCTCTGGGCTTTCTATCTTGTTCCATTGATCTATGTTTCTGTTTTTGTGCCAGTACCATATTGTCTTCATTACTGCAGCTTTGTAGTATAGTCTGAAGTCAGGGAGTCTGATTCCTCCAGCTCCGTTTTTTCCCCTCAAGACTGCTTTGGCTATTCAGGGTCTTTTGTGTCTTCATACAAATTTTAAGGTGATTTGTTCTAGTTCCATAAAAAATGCCATTGGTAGTTTGATAGGGATTGCATTGAATCTGTAGATTGCTTTGGGTAGTATAGTCATTTCCACAATGTTGATTCTTCCAATCCAAGAACATGGTATATCTCTCCATCTGTTGGTATCATCTTTAATTTCTTTCTTCAGTGGCTTATAGTTTTCTGCATACAGGTCTTTTGTTTCCCTAGGTAGGTTTATTCCTAAGTATTTTATTCTTTTTGTTGCAATGGTAAATGGGAGTGTTTCCATAATTTCTCTTTCAGATTTTTCATCACTAATGTATGGGAATGCAAGAGATTTCTGTGCATTAATTTTCTATCCTGGAACTTTACCAAATTCATTGATTAGCTCTCGTAGTTTTCTGGTAGCATTTTCAGGATCCTCTGTGTATAGTATCATGTCGTCTGCAAACAGTGACAGTTTTACTTCTTCTTTTCCAATTTGTATTCCTTTTATTTCTTTTTCTTCTCTGATTGCCGTGGCTAGGACTTCCAAAACTGTGTTGAATAATAGTGGTGAGAGTGGACATCCTTGTCTCGTTCCTGATCTTAGAGCAAATGCTTTCGGTTTTTCACCATTGGGAATGATGTTTGCTGTGGGTTTGTCATATATGGCCTTTATTATGTTGAGGTAGGTTCCCTCTATGCCCACTTTCTGGAGAGTTTTTATCATAAATGGGTGTTGAATTTTGTCAAAAGCTTTTTCTGCATCTGTTGAGATGATCATATGGTTTTTACTCTTCAGTTTGTTAATATGGTGTATCACATTGATTGATTTGCGTATATTGAAGAATCCTTGCATCCCTGGGATAAATCCCACTTGATCGTGGTGTATGATCCTTTTAATGTGTTTTTGGATTCTGTTTGCTCGTATTTTGTTGAGGATTTTTGCATCTATATTCATCAGTGATATTGGTCTGTAATTTTCTTTTTTTGTAGTGTCTTTGTCTGGTTTTGGTATCAGGGTGATGGTGGCCTCATAGAATGAGTTTGCGAGTATTCCTTCCTCTGCAATTTTTTGGAAGAGTTTGAGAAGGATAGGTGTTAGCTCTTCTCTAAATGTTTGATAGAATTCACCTGTGAAGCCATCTGGTCCTGGACTTTTGTTTGTTGGAAGATTTTTAATCACAGTTTCAATTTCATTACTTGTGATTGGTGTGTTCATGTTTTCTGTTTCTTCCTGGTTCAGTCTTGGAAGGTTATACCTTTCTAAAAATTTGTCCATTTCTTCCAGGTTGTCCATTTTATTGGCATAAAGTTGCTTGTAGTAGTCTCTTAGGATGCTTTGTATTTCTGCGGTGTCTGTTGTAACTTCTCCTTTTTCATTTCTGATTTTATTGATTTGAGTCCTCTCCCTCTTTTTCTTGATGAGTCTGGCTAATGGCTTATTAATTTTGTTTATCTTCTCAAAGAACCAACTTTTAGTTTTATTGATGTTTGCTATTGTTTTCTTTGTTTGTATTTCATTTATTTCTGCTCTGATCTTTATGATTTCTTTCCTTCTGCTAACTTTGGGTTTTGTTTGTTCTTCTTTCTCTAGTTTCTTGAGGTGTAAGGTTAGATTGTTTACTTGAGATTTTTCTTGTTCCTTTAGGTAGGCTTGTATAGCTATAAACTTCCCTCTTAGAACTGCTTTTGCTGCATCCCATAGGTTTTGGGTCATCGTGTTTTCATTGTCATTTTTCTCTAGGTATTTTTTGATTTCCTCTTTGATTTCTTCAGTGATCTCTTGGTCATTTAGTAACGTATTGTTTAGCCTCCATGTGTTTGTCTTTTTTACATTTTTTTCCCTGTAATTCATTTTGAATCTCATAGTGTTGTGGTCAGAAAAGATCCTTGATATGATTTCAATTTTCTTAAATTTACTGAGGCTTGATTTGTGACCCAAGATGTGATCTATCCTGGAGAATGTTCCGTGCGCACTTGAGAAGAAAGTGTAATCTGCTGTTTTTGGATGGAATGTCCTATATATATCAATTAAATCTATCTGGTCTATTGTGTCATTTAAAGCTTCTGTTTCCTTATTTATTTTCATTTTGGATGATCTGTCCATTGGTGTAAGTGAGGTGTTAAAGTCCCCCACTATTATTGTGTTACTGTCGATTTCCTCTTTTATAGCTGTTAGCAGTTGCCTTATGTATTGAGGTGCTCCTATGTTGGGTGCATATATATTTATAATTGTTATATCTTCTTCTTGGATTGATCCTTTGATCATTATGTAGTGTCCTTCCTTGTCTCTTGTAACATTCTTTATTTTAAAATCTATTTTATCTGATATGAGTATAGCTACTCCAGCTTTCTTTTGATTTCCATTTGCGTGGAATATCTTTTTCCATCCCCTCACTTTCAGTCTGTATGTGTCCCTAGGTCTAAAGTGGGTCTCTTGTAGACAGCATATATATGGGTCTTGTTTTTGTATCCATTCAGCCAGTCTATGTCTTTTAGTTGGGGCATTTAATCCATTCACGTTTAAGGTAATTATCGATATGTATGTTCCTATGACCATTTTCTTAATTGTTTTGGGTTTGTTTTTGTAGGTCCTTTTCTTCTCTTGTGTTTCCCACTTAGAGAAGTTCCTTCAGCATTTGTTGTAGAGCTGGTTTGGTGGTGCTGAATTCTCTTAGCTTTTGCTTGTCTGTTAAGCTTTTGATTTCTCCATCAAATCTAAATGAGATCCTTGCTGGGTAGAGTAATCTTCGTTGTAGGTTCTTCCCTTTCCCCTTCATCACTTTAAGTATATCATGCCAGTCCCTTCAGGCTTGTAGAGTTTCTGCTGAGAAATCAGCTGTTAACCTTATGGGAGTTCCCTTGTATGTTATTTGTCGTTTTTCCCTTGCTGCTTTCAATAATTTTTCTTTGTCTTTAATTTTTGCCACTTTGATTACTGTGTTTCTCCTTGGGTTTATCCTGTATGGGACTCTCTGCCCTTCCTGGACTTGGGTGGCTCTTTCCTTTCCCATGTTAGGGAAGTTTTCGACTATAATCTCTTCAAATATTTTCTCTGGTCCTTTCTCTCTCTCTTCTCCTTCTGGGACCCCTATAATGCGAATGTTGTTGCATTTAATGTTGTCCCAGAGGTCTCTTAGGCTGTCTTCATTTCTTTTCATTCTTTTTTTTTTTTATTCTGTTGTGCAGCAGTGAATTCCACCATTCTGTATTCCAGGTCACTTTTCCGTTCTTCTGCCTCAGTTATTCTGCTATTGATTCCTTCTAGTGTAGTTTTCATTTCAGTTATTGTATTGGTCATCTCTGTTTGTTTGTTCTTTAATTCTTCTAGGTCTTTGTTAATCATTTCTTGCATCTTCTCAATCTTTGCCTCCATTCTTATTCCGAGGTCCTGGATCATCTTCACTATCATTATTTTGAATTCTTTTTCTGGAAGGTTGCCTATCTCCACTTCATTTAGTTGTTTTTCTGAGGTTTTATCTTGTTCCTTCATCTGGTACATAGCCCTCTGCCTTTTCATCTTATCTGTCTTCCTGTGAATGTGGTTTTTGTTCCACAGGCTGCAGGATTGTAGTTCTTCTTGCTTCTGCTGTCTGCCCTGTGGTGGATGAGGCTATCTATGAGGCTTGTGCAAGTTTCCTGATGGGAAGGACTGGTGGTGGGTAGAGTTGGCTGTTGCTCAGGTGGGCAGAGCTCAGTAAAACTTTAATCTGCTTGTCTGCTGGTGGGTGGGGCTTGGTTCCCTCCCTGTTGGTTGGCTTGAGGCGACCCAACACTGGAGCCTACCTGGGCTCTTTGGTGGGGCTAATGGCAGAGTCTGGGAGGCTTCACACCAAGGAGTACTTCCCAGAACTTCTGCTGCCAGTGTCCTTGTCCTCACGGTGAGCCACAGCCACCCCCTGCCTCTGCAGGAGATCCTCCAACACTAGCAGGTAGGTCTGTTTCAGTCTCCCCCAGGGTCACTGCTCCTTCCCCTGGGTCCCGATGCACACACTACTTTGTGTGTGCCCTCCAAGAGTGGGGTCTCTGTTTCCCCCAGTCCTGTCAAAGTCCTGCAATCAATTCCCACTAGGCTTCAAAGTCTGATTCTCTAGGAATTCCTCCTCCCGTTGCCGGACCCCCAGGTTGGGAAGCCTGACATGGGGCTCTGAACCTTCACTCCAGTGGGTGGACTTCTGTGGTATAAGTGTTCGCCAGCCTGTGAGTCACCCACCTGGCAGTTATGGGATTTGATTTTACTCTGATTGCGCCCCCCCTACTGTCTCACTGTGGCTTCTCCTCTGTCCTTGGATGTGGGGTATCCTCCTTGGTGAAGTCCAGGGTCTTCCTGTCAATGATTGTCCAGTAGCTAGTTGTGATTCTGGTGCTCTCACAAGAGGGAATGAGAGCACGTCCTTCTACTCCGCCATCTTGGTTAATCCTCCTTGGTTTGCTATCTTAATAGGTAGTTTAATTTTGAAATCTAATTGCTGGATTTCTTGCAAACCAATTTTCCTTGTATTTTCTTCAAGGGTCTTTTAAAAGACCCACTTAAATGATTTCCAGAAAACATGTAGCAGGCTCACAAAACCTTTTGAGACCCAAATTCCTTCCCAGTCAGAAAACCTTAAACCATATTACTTTGTGTGTAGAGGTGGTTCAAGTATATATAATGATAGAATAAATGTCTATTAAACTAAAAAAAATTTTTTTTGGTAATGGGTTGGGAACAATGTTTATAACAAATCTCTACAGTTTACTGGTCAGAAGCTGCATCTCTAAGTAACTGACATTTCTCTTTCATGAATATAATCTTATCTAATTATTTTAGAGCTCACCAAGGTTCAAGCCTCTCACTTTGTCTCTGCTAGTTCCAAATATTTTTTACCTTTAAATGGAAAAAAAAGTTAAGTTTTAAATTCTGAAAATTCAATGGTTATTATAGTATTCACCATGGGAAGGGGGTGAGCAGTAGCGTGAGAAAAGGTTAGTTAAAAAACAAACAAACTAGCTAAAATTACAACATATACAGAAACTTATTTCCAAAATGAAGGGAAAAAAAGAGGGAAGGGGAAAGCGGCACAAACAAAGTCCTGAAGCCAAATCTGAAGAGGACATAGAAAGAAAAACGAAAATGTAAGAAAGTATCATCAATGGGACTCTTTTACTCTTTCAATGATTTAGTTATAGATATAGATTATTAGTCTTCTCTCTATACATGTAACAAATGCCAAACAACTCACTATTATGAAATTTTAAAAATTGACTCTTTCACATTTATTAAAAATGTTAAAAATCACATACTTTTCTTCCCTTCCTTCAGTTCAAATTCTGAACTGAAATGTTACATGTAACAATAGCTGGTTCTAACTTCTATACAAAGTTAAACCATACTGAACTCCTTTGCCAATATAAGGAGCTATGTAATTTCTATCACACTTGCCTCCAATTTAGGCATAAGAAACATTTCTCAAAGCAACTCAGAAGGAACAAGTCAGGGGAAAGAAAGTTATGAAGAAGAGAGAAAAGAAGACTAGCAGATAAAACAAATACTCTGAAAAACTCAAATCTGCCATTCAAGTACTGAAAATACCCCAAAAGGGACAATGAATGGGATCTATTATAATGAAGTCAGCAAAATAAAATGCAAATCTCAAGCATGATAAATGGCCCTGATGGGCTTTCTGCTGAAAGGCATAAGACTAGTGATTCAGTCCACAATTCCTTTTGGACCCTAAAGAAGGGGTTCAATAGAAAGTTGTCATTCTGTTTTGCAATTTTTTCTTGGTTGTCTTCAGGAAGTAGTAGCTTGTTTCTTCCCTCCATGTTATGCAGACCATTTCTTTAAACCCCAAAAGAATAATAATTTTCATATAGTAAAAGACTTCTTTTAGAAAATGGAAAAAAGAATATGAGGCCACGACAATGATGTTAACGGTTACTCTTCAATGCTTCTTTAGTTGCCATGATCAGTGGTGTCAAGCTTGTTAATGGTTTGGCCAGTTTCAGGAAGGGATACTGTAACAATTCTCTGGCTGAACTCCTTTTCTCCACATCCATCTCCAAACATCGATTTAAGAAATCCCAAAATATTGGGGAAAGTTTCTCTGGGTTTTGAAGTTCTGGGGTTCCATTAGTCGGTATCAGGTACAAAGCCCTCAAAGGATTTTCACTGAGGTATGGAGGCTCTCCTTCTACCATCTCAATAGCCATAATACCCAGAGACCAGATGTCTACCTTAGGGCCATAAGCTTTCCGTGTAACCACCTCTGGTGCCATACAGTATGGCGTTCCAACCATAGTACTTCGCTTGCTCTACTCAGTAGTGATCTGGGCACAGAAACCAAAGTCAGTAAGTTTAACAGATCCTTCCATGCCCAAAAGCACATTGTCACTTTTGATGTCTCTATGGATCACTTGATTAGCACGTAAAAACTCCAATGCCTGTGAACACTCTCTGCATACAGCAGCAATCTGTGCTTCATCCATTCAGGTCTCTGTTACAACATCAGTAAGTGATCCCCCAGCAATGTACTCCATTACCACAAACAATTCGTCTCCCACCAGGTAACTGTCTAAGAAGTTAACTATGTTGGGATTGTTTAATTCTTTCATCACCAGAATCTCATTAATGATCAATTCCTTCTTTGGCTGTTTCTGTAAATTAATCTGCTTAAAGCAACCTCTTGTCCCAATGCCACATCAGTAGCAGTGAAAACTGTGCCAGAAGCCCCTTGCCCAATTTTTTCATATCTTGTATACTTTTTCTTAGGGTCACCTATGCTTACAATAGTTCTTAATTTCTCCATAATCTCTTCATCTGTCATTTTGGCCTTCTTTGTCTGTTCGTCTGAAGTCTTGGCACCACTGTCAACATTAGAATCACCAACTGGGGCAGGAATAGGATCAGTTACAGACCGTGTATAAATTGATTTTGTATGATCTGGTCATGGGGCAATAAGAGGAGGAGGAGTCTCTTCATCATCATCTTCTTCTTCTGTTACTACTGCTGTTTCCGAACCCTTGGTATTCAGTGCTGGTGTTCCAGACTGGAAGCCATCTTTCTCAGGAGGAGTAAAGCTCAGATATTTCTGCGTCACTGTGTTGGAGTCATAGAACTTTAAGACATCCAGCACAGCCCGAGGATTCTTCTTTTGCTCTAGTTTTGTGATATTGGAGGTCTGTAATAATCGAGCCCACTGTTCTGGCATGCCAGTGAATTCTCCAGTAACAGCATCAAAGGCGACATGGATGGTGTGCTCAAAATCATATGGAGGAGAAATTTCTGGCCTTTCCTTCTCTTTCTTCTTACTTCCTTTCTCTGTGCTTGAGAATATAGAGATGATTTTATTCCTGGGGTTTTTTTTCCTCTGGAGCAGAGGTCAACGGTTTCAAACTGTGATTGGCTGACACAGGGTCTTTGCCTCCAGTGCTAAAAATGGTACTGCTCATTTGCACTGGGGGAGGGCGCTGGAGGCTTGTCTTCCAGTTCTCCGTTATCAGCCATGATTCAGAATTATGATATGGCCCCTGGAGAGGAAAGGTCTCTGCCCCAGCGAGGAGCCTCCGGCCGAGCTCCCTGCGGGCTCAGGAGCCGCCCCAAACTCTCGCTCTCTTTACCCTCACACTGTCCTTAATCCATTAGAACCACCTATTCTTTAAGATTCACACTTTCATTTATTTGCCATTAGATGAAAATTTGTTGGGGAATGGAAAACTTATTCTTAAAGTATCTTCTTTCAAATTACTTGCAAGCCTCCTTAAGGAGGCGTTAATGGGAGGTTGATGTAGAAACTGAGGAACAGAGAATCCAATTATATCACATCATTTTTTGGAAAGTTGCTGGATTAATGCCCTGGGGAAGGTTTGTAATATAGTAGGCAATATCATAGGTGTCTCAAATCAGTGCCAAGCTCCCTAGAGTCATCACATCAACCTTGAGAGTTGAACTGGCTTGCTCAAGTACATGGAGCCAAAGGTCAAGCTGAAACCAGAATCAAGGCTTCCTTTGGAGTCAAGACTTCTCCCAGTATTTTCTGTTGCTGTAAAATAATATAACAGATGTGGTTATCTCACACCCTGAGTCACTGCCAAGGAGAAAATGAAGCATGCACAGTAGAAACATGTCTTAGAGAAGCAGGATGGCTACACTTACACCTTCTGCAGAGAGGACTCAGCTGTTGGGTGGCTGCTATTTCTGGGCACTGTGATATCATTTCTACGCAATATTCTGCTTAAAGGGCCCGAGACTGCAAAGTGATTTAGACACTGTGAGATTCTTGCTTAAGCTCTTTGATAAGTTTAAAGAGGGCTTGAACTCACATTTTTACCCCAAGGCAGATTGCTCACAGGTCTTCATTTTACATGAAGCAGACTCTGGGGAGTTGAGTGACAGTATGGCCTTGGAGATTTTCATTGAAGGGTTTGAAGCAGATGTTTGAAGTACAGCCATGCGATGGACCTGGAATCAGGTTACCTGGGACAGAACTTGACTGTGCATGACTGTGTAGCCCTGGGACGCTGCTTAAGCCTTTCTGGGACCCGACCTTTTCATTTCCATCAACAAAATGAACAGAGTAAGGCCTGCTTAGCTGGCTTTTCCTAGATTTGAGGCGAGGAACACGGAGATGAGCACAGTTACAAAGTAGCAATCAATTGAAAGTGAAAATTGAACCAATCAAATAAAAAATATAAAGTACAATATACACAACAAAATAACTGCTTTATTAATACACAGTGCAAAGTATAGGTGATCCTCTACTTGCACAGAGTCTGAGTTTCAAATTAGGGGGAATACGTTTTCACTTTTACATAGTGAATTTCTAAGAAGACTTATTTAACAAGCACTTAAAGAGTGCTTTTAAGTGCCAGGCATGGGTAAGCTGTTTTACAATAATGAACTCATTTGATCCTTATCACCAGACTACGAGGTAGATGCTATTATTGCTCCCATTTTACAAATGGGGAAACTGAGAAGAGAAGCAACTTGCCCAAGATCCAAATATTAAGTAGCAGATTTGAGATTCAAACCTAGGCTGTCTATCTCCAAGAATCCTTGCTTTTAACCCCACTGCACTCTGCTGAGGATGGCTGTGAGGTTAGTTAGATAGAAGATAAAGATGTGGTGTTCCCTGTTCCAGTTGGAACATCTCATTCAATGTGATTGCCATGTTGTTCTTATTTTTAAATATATGGGGTTTCTTAGAGTCAAAAATTAGAAATGGAATTGGGAGTGGATGATTTCCATGGAGGCCTTTGGAACTAGATCCAAGTCTAGGGGAGGGAAGTCTGGTGTTCTGCTTCTTCTGGGAACTTGTAAAAGGCTAGCCTGATTTTATCAGGCAGATGTGCTTCTGAGACACTTGAATATTTCCTCATACCACAGTGTTTATCAGGTCATCCAATGCTTGTATAAAAATACAAGCAAAATCATCCAGAAATGTTTATGTTCCACCAAATGAATTCAGTGTGTGCAACGGTGGTTCTACCACATGCCCTATATGATTTTTCCTTTTATAGCCATATCTGGACAACTTTAAACAGATGAAGTCTGAGGTATATACTTCGGGTGTTTACAAAATTCTTCCTGAGTTGGGTCAGCAAGACCATAGTCCTTGCACAATTGAAAAAATATGGCAACATATCCTTCTTTATTTTTATAATTGGTCTGGGGAAGGACATAGTTGTGTGTGTATTTTTTTTAAATCAACTGTATTCAGGTATAATGAATATACAATATGATGCACTCATTTTAACTATATGAAGGCATAATTTTAATTATGAGGTATCTTTCTCTCTCTAGGTACATATCTAAAATGGAGACTTGGGAGACATTTTGAGGGATCATCTTCCTTGCAGCTGGTTTTGGCTTCATCAAGTCACAGAGAATTGGTAACGCATTGGGTTCTTTAAGCCAAAAATTATGACCTTGCCAGGAATAGAGTGGTAGTGACAATATTAAAAGAAAATATTACAGGAGTTTCATACTTAACAAAAGGGAAATGATTCTTTTAAGGAGAATTTAGAATCTGAAAGCTTTTAGTTGATGATGGGCCCTTGATATTTTTCAAAGCTTAACCTCAAATGACGAAAAATAAATATTAAAAGATGCTATCCTTCTGAATGTGTTACCAAGCTCTCAAATGCTTTTGTAAATGTGGACCTATTCTATTGACTCTGCATTTTGCTTTGTCTTCTTTGGCTGTGCTCTTCCACAGGGCAATTGTCATCACAAGGTGAATAGTTTCCCCGAGTGCTAAGGACACTTCTGCAACTTTTTTTTGCAGTCATTTTAACTTTGGGGACTTTTCAAGATGAAATCATCAAGAGAAGATTGTATGAGTAACCTGAAGCTCCCACTGAGACAATATTGAGTTTTAAATGTTCAGAAATATTTACACAGGCTGTTATTTATCGGGAAAAAACATGAAGTCTCTAAATTTCCCTTTGGCTCTGACTCCTCTCAGTGTGAACAGAAGCTGTGACAGTGAATCTTCTCCTGCTTCAAACACCTTCTAAAATGACAAAAATCTAGTCGTTCAGAAAGTAACAATGTATGAAAATGTAATATATCTCTCAAGTTGCATGTGATGAAACCATATCTTTGCCTGAAAGACATTCTATAGCTGTGAGGTTTCTCCTGATTGGAAAGATCAGGGAAACACTTCCTGGTCTGTGTTTGATCTCTTCTGAAAGAGCTTTTAAGGGGACAAAGCAGGTGGCCATCCCTGGAGCATTCACTGGACCCTCTCCTCTCAAGAGGATTGCATTTGGAGGGCCAAAGGGAAGGGAAACTTAAAGGGCCTCAAGCTCATTGATTATCATCCTTTTCAATAATCCTGACTTCACTTGGCTTTATGATTGAGATTAGGCAAACTTCCCAGAGGTGGGACTCAGGAATCTAGAAGTGACTGTCCCTTCAGGATTTACTGTCCCTGAAGTACACAAACCTTCTCCAGCCCTTTTCTGCCTAAACTCTCATGTGGTCTTTGCCTTTCTGTAACATGGGCTTTCAATTTAATCTTCTTTATGGCAGTCCAGGGTATGGGCTAGATGTCAAGGGACCTGGTTTCTAATGCTGGCTCTTCGAACAGATTTACACATGTTACTTTGCCTTTCTAGGTCTTATTTTCCTTATCTGTGAGATAGGTGAATTGAATTCATTCTATACTTGCACTCTTCAATACAGTGGGCACTAGATACGTGTGACTATTTAAATTAAAATACAATAAAATTCAGTAAAACTTAAAATTTCATTTCTCTCAGTCACACTAGCTACAGTTCAAGTGCTAAACAGCCACACATACCTAGTGGCTGCAGTATTGCACTGCATAGTTTTATAGGGTTATTCTACCTCTAGAATTTTCTGATTCCCTGATTTGGTTTCATTCATGTTCAACGTTCCCATCCTTGTAAGTGAAGTCTTCTCCCTTCTTCCCCCCCTCTCACCCTCTCTCTTTCCCAAACATTTCCTTCCACCAACATTTTTTGGGTGACTACTCTATGCTAGACACTTGAGTGGTGGACCAACAAACAAAATGTATGGTATCTGTTTTCACGGAGCCCACTCTAGCTGGGGAGGTTGTCATTAATTGAAGAAGCACACTAATGAATGTTATGTTACAAACCAGGATAAAAGGACATGATTCTATGGGAATTTACCAGAAGAAGAAAAAAAGAGAAAAAAGAAATTTGATGGAGGGAACAACATTTCTTAAAAAATTGAAGTATAGTTGATTTACAGTGTTACAAAGGAGAACAGTATGGAGGTTCCTTAAAAAACTAAAAATAGAGCTACCATATGATCCAGCAATCCTACTCCTGGGCATATATCTGGAGAAAAACATGACTTGAAAGCATATGTGCACCCCAATGTTCATTGCAGCACTGTTTACAACAGCCAAGACATGGAAGCAACCAAAATGTCCATTGACAGATAAATGGATAAAGAAGATGTGGTACATATATACAATGGAATACTATGCAGCTATAAAAAAGAATGAAGTAATGCCATTTGCAGCAACATGGGTGGACCTGGAGATTAGCATACTAAGTGAAATAAGTCAGGCAGAGAAAGACAAATATCATATGATATTGCTTATATGCAGAAGCTAAAAAAAAAGATACAAATGAACTTATTTACAAAACAGAAACAGATTCACAGACTTAGAGAAGGAACTAATGGTTACCGGGGGTAAGGGTGGCAGGGGGGAGGGATAGATTGGGAGTTTGGGATTGACATGTACACGCAGCTATATTTAAGATAGATAACCAGCAAGGACCTACTGTATAGCAGCAGGGAACTCTGCTCAGTATTCTGTCATAACCTAAATGGGAAAAATTTTTGATAAAGAATAGATACATGTATATGTATAACTGAATCACTTTGCTGTACACCTGAAACTAACACAACACCGTTAATCAACTATACTCCAGTGTAAAATAAAAATTAAAAAAAAAAGAAATGATGGAGGGAAAAGCATTTTGTTTTAATTGAAGTATAGTTGATTTACAATGTTGTGCTAGTTTCTGATGTACAGCAAAGTGATTCAGTTATTCATATATATAAGTATAATATGTGTATATATATATATATATATATATATATTCTTTTTCAGATTATTTTCCATTATAGGTCATTACAAGATATTGAATATAGTTCCCTGTGGTATACAGTAGGCCCTTGTTGGTTATCTATTCTATGTATAGTAGTGTATATCTGTCAATCCCAAGCTCCTAATTTATCCCTCTCCTGCCTTTCCCCTTTGGCAACCACACGTCTGTTCTCTATGTCTGTGAGTCTGTTTCTGTTTTGTACATAAGTTCATTTCTGTCATATTTTAGATTCCACATATAAGTGATATGAGATTTGTCTTTCTCCGTCTGACTTACTTCACTTAGTATGATAATCTCTAGGTCCATCCATGTTGCTGCAAATGGCATTATTTCATTCTTTTTTATGGCCAAATACTATTCCATTGTGTATATATACCACATCTTCTTTATCCATTCATCTGTCGATGGACACTTAGGTTGATTCCATGTCCTGTCTATTGTAAATAGTGTTGCAGTGAACATTGGGGTGCATGTATCTTTTTGAACTGTAGTTTTCTCCAGATATATGCCCAGGAGTGGGATTGCTGGATTATATGGTAGCTCTATTTTTAGTTTCTTAAGGAACCTCCATACTGTTTTCCATAGTGGCTACACCAATTTACATTCCCACCAACAGTGTTGGAGGGGGAACAGCACGTTAAAGGCCAGTGGCAGGTAGAAGCGTGGAGAGTTTAGAAGCTGGGCTAAGGAGCCTGGAACACAGGCAGAGAAGTGCAGAGGGTAGAGAGACAAAGCTACAGAGATAGTGCAGGGCTAGCCCAAGCCAGGGTTTAACACTCCTGGCACAAAACCAAATGTAAATGCTGTTACCCAGTTGGGATAATTATGCACTGAGTCACAGAAAAACAAAGTTGGAGTTGAAGAGACCAGGTCATGTGGTCAACCCCTTTATTCTAGGGAAACGCAATCCGAGGACCAGAGAGATGAGCTGTGTGCTCAGGTCCTGCAGCCACCTGGTGTCTGATCCCCTCCATGCTGGAGACCAGGGTGGGCCCAGCTGGAGTGCTACTTGGTCTGACCACAGTGGGGAATGTGGTTCCCAGAATTAGAGCTGGGTTTGGGAGAAGTAATCACACGATGTAGCTTTGAGTTCAAGGTGCCAAAGGACAAATGTGAGTCACACCTATGGTAATGCCACGTGTCAGACTTAAAGAGGCTTGTGGTGGCCAGGGAAGGTCAGAGGTCAAAGGTGGAAAGTTGATGCCTTAGGTCAGCTTCTCTAGAAGCAGAGCCGGGGACAGGGATTTGGTGAACATGTTATTTTGAGGCAGGACTCTTTAGGACAAACCTGTAAAGGAGTGACAGAAGTGAGGTAGGCTAGGGGGAGAAGCAGCCAAGCAAGCATGCAGCCTCCCATAAAATCAAGCCTGGCCCTGAGCCATGGGAGCCACTGGGGCATAAATAACACCATGAATGGTTTCAGTTAATGCAAGGGGGCCAGGCATTTGTATCTCCATGTGATCAAACACTGCCCACCCAGGGTGGTGGCGGCAGTATAACTTCCCAGGTGTCTCTAGATGAGGCTGCTCCCTTCAGCCAGGAGCAGGTCTCTGGACAAAGTCTCAGCCGGAAGCAGGTGACTGCAGCGCTTGAAGCAGCTGGGGCACGGGTGTGCTACTGGCAAAGGGGATCTAGGTGGGGTTCCAACAGCATCCTCTATTGGTAGAAAGCTGGTTTCTTTTATGAGGTTTAAGGGATAAATGGAGGACCATGGCCAGGGGTCTAATTGAAGGGTCAGATATCTGTTAGAATGGAACACAGGGCGGCAGGTGAACCAGGGTAGATGGTGGCCATGAGGAAGCAAAGGAAGATGATGGTGTGTCTGGGCCGTGTGCATATTAGCTGTCATCAAAGAGCTGTGGGGTGCAAAGGCACCAAATCGGGAGAGATGTGTTAACAGCCAGTAGCTAACAATTTTGTGGACTCTCTTCCCTAGTGTGCAGGGAGGACTCTGTGCGAGATGTCGTGTTTCTGGTGGACACCAGCAACAACCCCCAGAACACCCGCAGCGTGCGGAGCTTCTTGTACACTGTGGTCAATGGCTTCAATGTCAGCAGAGAGGCGGTCCGCGTGGGGCTGGCCCGGTACAGTGACCAGCCCCAATCCGAGTTCCTCCTTTCCACCTACCATCGCGAAGGCGAAGTGCTGAGACACATCCAGAGGTTTCCATTTACGCCGGGGGGCCACAAGATGGGGCTGGCCCTGCAGTTCCTCCTAGATCACCACTTCCAGGAAACAGCGGGGAGCCGGGCAAGCCAGGGCGTGCCTCAAGTAGCCGTGGTGATCGATCGGCAGCAGCCCAGCAGAGGACCACGTGCAAGAGCCCACAGATGCCTTTAGGAGGGCGGGCATCCTCCTCTACGCCATGGGCGTCGGAGATGCGGTTTCAGCAGAGCTCAAGGAGATTTCGAGCAGTCCTGTGGAGAAGTTCGTTGCCTTTGTTCCCAACTTCTCTGGTTTGGGCAGTTTCGCCCTGAAGCTATGCCAGGAGCTCTGTGATACGTTGGCAAAGGCAGCTCCACCTGTTGGCCACGTCTCTCCAGGTACAAAGGATTTTTCTCTTTTTATTTCTGATCTAGAAGTCACGGAACTCAAAGATTTATCTCTTATCCTTCCCATATATCCCTTCCATATGTGTGCATGCTTAATTAATTAATTAATTTTTAATTGAAGTATAGTTGATTTGCAACACTGTGTCAGTTTCTGGTGTACACCAAAGTGATTCAGATATATATACACATACGTGTGTGTATACATATATATATTATATATATATATATTTTTTTCTTTTCCATTATAGGTTATTACAAGACATTGAATATAGTTTCCTGTGCTATACAGTAGGACCTTGTTGTTTGTTTTATATAGAGTAGTGTGTATCTGCTAATCCCAATCTCCTAATTTATCCCTCCCCCTCCCCCTTCCCCTTTGGTAACCATAAATTTGTTCTCTATGTCTGTGAGTCTGTTTCTGTTTTGTACATAAGTTCATTTGTATCGTTTGTTTAGATTTCACATATAAGTGATATCATATAATATTTCTCTTTCTCTTTCTGGCTTACTTCACTTAGTATGATAATCTCTAGGCCCATCCATGTTGCTGCAAATGACATTATTTCATTCTTTTTTATGGCCGAGTAATATTCCACTGTATATATGTACCACATCTTCTTTATCGATTCATCTGTCGATAGACATTTAGATTGCTTCCATGTCTTGGCTATTGTAAATAGTGCTGCTATGAACATTGGGGTGCATGTATCTTTTTGAATTCAAGTTTTCTCTAGATATTGTGCATGTTTAACTTTAATATTAGAATTTCACTAAACCAACTACACTTTATGCTCCTCTCCAATTGTTGACCAAAGATTTCTCAACTATTTTTATATCATGTGGGCCTTATGAGGGTTCTATATACAGACATAGTGTATGTTTGTTTTTGAAGGAAAAAATAGTTGTTCCTAGAATGATATTATTATTCCTAGATTAACTTACCCGTATTGCCTGGATGGGGACAGAGGAGGGGAGAGGGCCAGTAGATTCCCCCAGGAAGCTTGCTTATTTTGCTGCCAGTGTGTTGGTATAATGTGCTGGTTAAGAGGGTGAATTGAGGGAAAAGGAAGATCTGGGTTCAAATCCCAAATCTCTACTTTCTGGGCCATCTTGAACAGTTACTTTATTTCTCTGAATTTAAATTTTCTTCCTGAGATGACAGTACCTGCCTCAGAGAGTTGTTGAAAGCATTAAAGAAATTTATGCAAATAAAGTGCTTATCACAGCACTTAGCCCATCGGAGGTGCCCAGAAGCATTAGGGTCATTACCTGTGATGATATACCTGTCATCAACTTTGTCCATCTGTTGGTGGTGATGGGGCATAAACTGAGGGAAATTCTTTATAAATTAATTACTAAACTATAAGAAAGCATAGATGTTTGAGCAGAGAAAGAGAAGATTGCTTGTGCGTCCCATCAAAACCCACAAAAGGATAGAGCCTTCATTACTTGCTCATTATTTTGGTATTTCTACATAAGGGAGGTCAACTGGAAGAAGTGCTAAAACTTTTGACCCATTTGATACCACAGAATGTGGTGGGAGTATTGTATTTGTTTTGCCAAATTATATACCTTACTTTTGTTTCCTGCTTCAAGGTTTACAGAGAGGTTTTATATACATAGTAATAATAACTACCATTTGCTTGGTGTTACATCGTTTTCAAAGCTTGTTTACCTTGCTGACTGATAGATATGTAAGGCAATGTTTTGTTAGACACATAGGGATATGTATGATACATAAGGCAATTAGTATTTGTTTTTACATAGATATATAACACAATTAGTATCATTATTTGCTTTTTGTGTGTGAGGAAATTGAGGCTAAAGGTAACAAAACTGGATGGCAGAGCTAGAACTTGATCCCAGGTCTTTTAGGGCAGATCCATTCCGATAGAGCAAATGTCTTAGATTGTGTGCTTTAGAAACAGAGCCTGAGACAAGGATTTGGATACATATTATTTATTATGGAAGAGCTCCCAAAGGAGGTTAGTAAGGATGTGGAGGATGCAGGACAGAGAAGGAGAGGAAAGGAAGGAAGGATGTGATCTCAGGCAAAACTGTCACAGAGGGTAATTCTAGCTTAATCTCACAGGAGAACTCAGGAGTGTAAGTTATGCCACAGGGTTGTCTTGACCCAAGGCAAGGGGTTCGACCTTCATATATTGTAGGATAAACAACTCCAATAGCTGAAGAGAAGTCCTCCACAGAGCAGTGTACAGAAATGGTAAAAAGAAATCCAAGATACATACACCACTTTGTTCATAGCAGCACTGTTTACAGTAGCCAAGACATGGAAGCAACCTAAAAGTCCATTGATAGAAAAATGGATAAAGAAGATGTGGTACACCTATACAATACTACTCAGCCATAAAAAAAGAATGAAATAATGCCATTTGCAACAACATGGATGGACCTAGAGATTATCATGCTAAGTGACATAAGCCAGACAAAGACACATACCAAATGATACCATTTATATGTGGAATCTAAAATATGACACAAATGAACTTATCTGTGCAACAGAAACAGAATCACAGATATAGAGAACAGACTTGTGGTTGCCGAGGGGGAAGGGATGGATTGGGAGTTTGGGATTAGCAGATGTAAAGTGCTATATATAGAATGGATAAACAACAAGGTCCTACTGTATAGCACAGGGAACTATATTCAATATCCTGTGATAAGCCATAATGGAAAAGATTATGGGGACTTTCCTGGTGGTCCAGTGGGTGGGACTCCATGCTCCTAATGCAGGGGTTCGGGTTCAATCCTTGGTTGGGGAGCTGGATCCCACATCCATGCTGCAACTAAAAGTCTGCATGTCACAACTAGAGATCTCGCATGCCACAACTGGGACCCGGAGAAGCCAAAATAATAAATAAATAAATAAATAGATAGATTTTTTTAAAAAGGGAAAATATACTTAAAAAAAGAAAAGAATATGAAAAAGAACATATATATGTATAAATGAATCACTTTGCTGTACAGCAGTAATTAACACAGCATTGTAAGTCAACTATATTTCAATAAAATAAATTAAAAAAAAAAAGAAATCCAAAAGGACCTGGGTAGAGCACTGACATTGTCTAATATAGGAGCTTATCCTCTTTTATCCTCAAAACAACCCTGTGAGAGTATGAGGGCTGGTATAAAAATGTCAGTGCTGCAGAGAAGAAAATCAAGTCTCAAAGAGGTGAGTTATAAGTAGGTCACAGGGCTCCTAGGTGGTGGAGTGGCAATGAGATGTGTTGTGGAATACAGGCTGTATTCAGCTTTCTGACCAGTTGGGGCTGGCACACTCCTAGAGACAAGGTTTATTCCCACTGGAAAGAGGACAGCCCCTTTCTCAGCATGCTGAGAAGCATTTACACAAGTGCTTTTCTCCTTAATGAGATTCATGGGATTGTCCAAGTGAATTTCAAGATGGAGGCAGGACAGAAACCTCAGAACATGATGAGTGGAGGGAAGGAGGGGCACAAGGGATGTTGTCACTTCTTTGAGCACACTGTCATTTAGGGTGTCTGAGGACCACTGCCTATAGGCTGCCTGGCATTGCTCTCCCTTTTTGTGCACCGTTCAGCTCCATTGGTTCTAAGCATTTTGAGTGAAGACCCGCAGACCCCACCCCTTTTGTCCTCTCTTGCAGCTTGCAGAGAAGCAGTCCTGGCTGACATTGTCTTCCTAGTAGACAGCTCAACCAGCATAGGACCCCAGAACTTCCAGAAAGTGAAGAACTTCCTTCACCCTGTCATCTTGGGGCTGGACATCAGCAGTGACAAGATCCGAGTGGAACTCGCACAGTATAATGACAACATCTACCCAGCCTTTCGGCTGAACCACCACCCTCTGAAGAGTGTGGTCCTGGAGCATACCCGGAACGTGCCCTACCATACAGGAGGCACAAACACAGGGAGTGCCCTGGAGTTCGTCAGGACCAACTACTTGACTGAGGCAGCTGGCAGCCAGGCTAAGGATGGGGTTCCCCAGGTAGTTATCCTGGTGACAGATGGGGAGTCAAATGATGAAGTCCAGGAGGCAGCTGACAGGTCGAAAGAAGATGGGGTTGTGGTGTACGTGGTAGGGGTCAACGTCCAGAATGTCCAGGAGTTGAAAACAATAGCCAGTGAGCCATTGGAGAAGTTTCTCTTCAACGCTGAAAACTTCAACATCCTGCAGGATTTCTCAGGAAGCATTCTCCAGACTCTGTGCTTGGCCATGGAGGGCAAGATCAAAGGTAAGAGGTCCTGTCGAAACCCAACATTCCAACAAGGACGCCTAATTCCAATGGGAGTGAAGAAACACTGAGTGTAGTGGGAGGTCATCACCGGAGAACCTGGGGAGACTTCCTGGATGAACTGGGGCTTGAAGGATGAATGGAGTTGTCATAGGTGGAAAAGAACATCCTACCATGCTCTTCAGAGGAAACAGCCTGGATTTTGGAGTCCAAAAGACCTATTTTCTTAAATCCTGCCTTTGCCACTTCCTAGTTGTGTGAGCATGGGCCAGCAGCTTCACTTGTACACTTCAGTTTCCTCATTTGTGCAACAAAGATAATAATACTTGCTTAGGAGGATGGTTTATGAGGATTAAAATAGATACAAATGTATAAATGTCTTTAGCACAAAGTAACTGCTCAGTATATGTTAACTTCCCTTGCTTCCTCCATTGGTTGAAGAAGAATAATTTTTTTGAAGATTAAGTTATTAAAGTTTAATTATCATACGTGTATACATGACTGAAATTATCTCATATCCCGAGAGTTGCATGTAATATATAGCCCTATCCAATAAGCATATTTTAAAACATTTAAATGTAAATTAGATGCAATAAGCATCTTTGGCCATGGCCAATAAGTAAGATTCGAGAACAACAATTGTATTGATACAAATTAAAACAACAATGAAACACCATTTTTGCTTTTCCAGAAAAGCAAAAACTAAAATGCTTTATAGTATCCTACACCCTGTTGATGGAATTTGAAGGTGAGACCACCTAGAAAGGGTGATTCCAGGGTTTATCTAGTGGTGAGATTTGGACCTATTGCTTATAGTTTATTATGGTTTCTTGTATTAAAACAAAACTATAAAATGTTATATATGTAGTGAAAAATACACTGTAATGTTTTAAAAAATAGCCTTACTTCAATGCAAGTTACAGATATGAGTAACATAATTGATAATTAAACTTGTTTCTTTTGTGAATTCAAAACATCCTTTATCCTATAGTTAAATTCAATAATTTTATAAACAATGTATTTAATAAAGAAGAAGAATAATTGAAAGATACTTTAGTCTAGAAAAGCAGACAACACAGGCAGCAAGGTATGGGAGGGAGAGAGCCTTGTGATAGAGTTTTACACAGAGGAGATGAAAGTACAATATGTGCAGCGTTACATATATAGTACCTCTCCCTCTTATAGTCTCCACAGAAAACCATCCTTGTATTCAATTTTCAAGAGATCTTGATTTGATGTACTCCCCACCACAACCCTTCTTTAATTCCAGATTCTGCCCAGCATTATGCAGATGTGGTCTTTCTCACTGACACCTCACAGAACACATCATGGACCAGTTTCCAGTGGATGCAGACTTTCATCTCCAGAGTGGTTGGCATGCTGGATGTTGGCAGAGACAAGTACCAGATTGGGCTGGCTTGATACGGTGGTCAAGGTCACACTGAATTTTTGTTCAACACTTACCAAACCCAGGATGAGATGATGACTCACATCCATGAACACTTTGTACTTCGGGGAGGCTCCAGGAGGACAGGCAAAGCTCTACGATACCTTTATCAGACTTTCTTCCAGGAGGCAGCGGGAAGCCGGTTTCTCCAGGGCATTCCGCAGTATGCAGTGGTCATTACCTCAGACAAATCTGAGGATGAGGTCCATGAGGCTGCAGAGACATTGAGGGAGAAAGGCATGAAAGTCATGTCTGTGGGTGTTCAAGACTCTGACAAGAGAGAACTACAGGGATGGGCACCCCATCCCTTGTATATGAGATGCAAGGACAAGACAGGGTCAGACAGGTGATGCAGGATGTGAGTGGGGTGATCCAAGGAACTGGGCAGCTTGAGATGAAGAACGAAGCCAAGATGGAGCCTATAGAAGGTAAGGTTTGGTCCCTAGGTGTTTGAGCCACTGTGTGGGGGGAGGTTCTCAGCATAACAAGAAAGTCTGGGGAAAGAACAGAGAAGGGGGCATTCTAGGTTCCTCAGTTCTAGGACAGTAGCACCACTGGATGGGGAAGAGGAGGAGGCATGGGTTTGCCTCAGGCACATACCTTGTATTAGTTAACTATGGTCACAAGGATGCTGCATAACAAGCCATCCAAAAAGTCGGTGGCTGAAAAGAATCATTTATTTTCACAGATCTGCTGGGGGTCAGCTGATATTCATTGGGCTCAACTTCATTGGGCTTTGCTGATCTTGCCTGGGCTTATTCACAGATTTGGGATTTGGATGAGGGTTGGCTCATCTACTTTTGCTTCTGCTCCTTAGATGTCACCTTCCTACTGGGATCATTAGGCTAGTCTGGGCATATCCTTTCCATGGTAATTACAGAGGTGTAAGAGAGAAAATCCAGTTGCAAAAGCATTTTTCAAACCTCTGCTTTATCATCTGCCAACATTCCATTGGCAAAAGCAAGTCATATGGCTATGTCATCATTAGTGCAGTAAGAAAGTATGTTCCTCTCATGGAAGTGAGGTGTAGGGAGTGAATATTTCTGAATAATAATCCAAGTTACTATATGCCTTTTCCAGAAGAAGGAGCATTCAGTCTTCTCCTCAGAGATCAAATAAAGTCCTTCCTTAGGGTTCGCATTTAAGATGCTCAAGGGAGAGGCTAATGGCATTTTGGGTGATAGAATTCATAATGTAGGATTGTCCTGTACATTGTTGAGGGCTTAACATCCCTGGTCCCTTCCAGTAGCATCCCTGAATCTTATCACAATTCAAAACACCACCATATATTTCCTAATGTCCCATGGGGTTGTGTTCCACTGTTCGTTGAGAACAACTGAGCCTTATTTCCTGCTAAGTCCCTTTATACATTCTAACCATGAGCCAAGCTGAACTATTCACCATTTGCTGTGTATCTGTCATACTTTTCCACCTCTGTCTCTGCTCTTGGACAAACTATACCATCAGCCTAAAATGCCCACAGTCAAAACTTTATCCTTCAGCTCTTAAGTTACCTTCTTGCTGGAGCATCCCCACAAGTAGAAGTGATCAATCCCTCCTTTCTCTGAACTATCATAGCTCTGCCCAGACCTCTCAACATCTAGAGCTTGAGAGTCCTTGGGATTTTAGAGGCAACATGTGAGACAAGAAGAGGAAAATCCAGGCAGAGATAATAAGGAAAAAAGAAGCACCTATGAACCCTACATTAAGTAGAAATAGAGCAAAAGGAGGGTGTAGTGGAGAACCTGACCCAGGAAGAACTTTTTTGGCCCCTCAATAATGGGTATGATTTTAATATATAGGGAGAAAGGAGGAGGACACTCTTGGTAAGGGGAAGAGCATGAGTGAGGGTGTGGAAGTGGGAATGGGCTGGACGAAGGGGAAGAAAGTGAAAAAAGGGAGCCAATTGGGAATGGGGTGGGGGTTAAAAGAGTGAGGGATGAGATTGGATCAGGGAAGATGGACCCTGATTACCGGGTCCCAAAGGCACTGGGAAGTGACTATAGGCTTTTAAGCAGGAAAAATGACACCACCAAAGTGGCCTTTAAGAAAGCCTTCACTGGGCAGGATGGATTCCATAAGACTCATCCACAGCTTGCTTAAGGCTGAGCTGTCATCTGTTCACACAGGGAGGATGACTGGGTAAATCCTGATGGTGGCTCTGATGATGAGGAAACAGGATGAATCTTGGAGACACCTTGACAGGAGAAAGATAGCACTTGGCACCAGCAGGTGAAGGAAGGGAGAAGTCAAAGGTGCTTGAAGTTTCTAGAGAAGGCATTTCAGACTTAGAAAAATCAGGGGTAACATCCTCTTTTTAAATCTAGGATTGATTTTTGATTCTTTATAAAAAAAGGACCAAATGGAAAATTTCAGGACATCAGGAGACCAAAGATAAGTGAAAGGGTTATTCTGTCGCCCCTATAGTCTCTTCTCTAAACTTTGTTTCACAGTATCCAGTTGTCTACACATTGGATTCAGTCCTCTGCATATGTGGTTTTGGCTCTCTGCTAAGGAGATTTGTATTTTCATATGTCAAAGTAGATTTGGACCTTTTTGTTATGCAGACACTGTGGATTTCCCTACTTCAGGCCCTGCCTTAAATTGGGTAGGAGGGGTCTGGAGTGATCTCAGAAGGGAGTTTATGCAGTCAGAACTCCATTAACCTCTGTGTGAGGCAGGTTAAAGGAATGGTTCTTTCATAGCAAAATGAAGCAGCCATTTGGTGCAATTTTTGGACAAAGATTTTTCGTAGGAACTTGCAATATTTCCTGTTGCCTCTGTTAAAAATGACATGAAATTTATCAGAGAAAGGTGCACAATAGTCACCATTTGTTATTTCCATCTTTTACCAAAAGAGGAACAATTATTAAATCAAAAAGGTTTCAGGCCTAGAAAAGAGAATTTGACCCAGGGTTTCCTGAAACCAGAAAAATGAAGAAAAAACTAGTCAAGGAAGATTCAGATGCTCCTAATGGACTTAGATGAATTGAAAAATGATCTTAAGGCCCTTTCTTGTGTATATTCATATATTTATATATTTGACAAGTGATGTGAGCACACTTTCACTTGAAAATTTTTGAACCCTATGATGTTCTTTGACCATCGTGCCAAATGATGGTCATAAAGGCTTCCACTAAATTTTAATGAGCATGAATATAATTTAGTACAATATATATTATTACAATTTGTAATACTAAATATATTATTATAGTATATAAAAATATAGCATAATACAACTTTTGTATACAAAAGGACTGTTGTCTTTATTCCTCTGTTCTCATGCTAAAGCCCTTCTTTCTGTTTTTGTTTTTTTTATAGCGTGTCCAACTGCTATCCCGGCTGACTTGGTGTTCCTCATTGAGGAATTTAGCAGGGCTCAGCAATCGAATTTCCAACATGTTGTCAATTTCTTAAAGACCACCATCAGCTCTCTAAGTATTCATCCAGATGTTGTGCGAATTGGCTTGGTCTTTTACAGTGAGGAACCACGACTTGAGTTTTCTCTGGATACATTTCAGAATCCAGCCAAGATCTTGGAGCTTCTGGACAAATTAACCTACAGAAGAAGAGGAGGAACAACCAAGACTTCCTGCTGCTTCCTGGTGCTGCTTTGGATTTCCTAAGGAATGAGGTTTTCATTCAGGAGAAGGACAGTCTATTCCAGCAAGGTGTGCAGCAGGTAGGCGTGGTCATCATGGAAGGCTTCTCCCAGGACAATGTGTCCAGACCGGCTTCCCTCCTCTGCAGAATGGGGGTGACTGTCTACGCAGTGGGTACCCAGCTTGCCTTGGAGAGCATGAACCTGGAAAAGATAGCATCATATCCTCCTTGGAAGCATGTCATACCCCTGGAATCTTTTTTGCAACTCAGTGTTGTGGGAAGCAAGATTAAGAACCAGCTCTGTCCTGAGATTTCGGGCAAAAGGGCTTCTGTGTCTGGGATGAGCTCTGCCCTACAAGAAGGTAGGAGCACCTTTTCCAAAAATTTGATTTTTTTTTTTTTTAATCTTTGCTTTTGCTCCACTCACCCAACTCCTCTACCCCCCATCCAAGAAAAGATTATGGAGTCAATTCGTTACAAAACAGAAACAAAACTTATAAAATCTTTATTTTATCTTGATGCCAAACAGTACAGAACATGAAGTGAAAAGTGGACATTTCTGCCTCTTCCTGTCTTACCCCTCATTCCTTTTAACAAGAATTGGATGAAAATACATGTATATTTACAGTAGAAGCCATAGGGATCTGAGTATGGATTGATCAAATGTTAAGTCACTTAAAAGCAGGAGATCATTGCTAAAAAGACACAATTTTTAAATTCTTGAATTTAAAAATTTCAGCTTAAAACATAATAAATGAACATTAATTTGCCAATCTTTTGTGTAGGGCCAAGGCTTCTTTGAATATAAGCCCTGCTGATTGGAGTTCTACGTATTTTCTTCATTAATCATCTGATAGTGTATTTTCTATAATTTCCAGTTTCAGTTTCTTTCATGTGGGAGGAGAACTTAACCACTTTGGAAATAATCTGAGTACAGAAATCCTTATTGATTTTTATGATCTCAAAAATGCAATCTTTTGTGGGTGCTATCTAGTACACCAACAATTTCTTTTAAAACAACTTGCCTTTATTGGGTCTTTCCTAAGCAGTTAACATGGTTTTCATATATGTGATAAACCCCTTTAATTACCACTCATATCCTATTGATTTTCACAGTGTTTGATTTGCTGTGTAACTATAATAACAAATCAGCCGTAAATAGGCTGGGGACACACCCACATCACTCTCGGTGGGCCTAATCTTCCACTGAGTGAAGCAGAAGTGTGGAGTGTTCAACTGGAGGGCCTCGTCATTGTATTGTGGGAGCAACACTTCTCCAGAAGTATTCTTCCAGAGGGAAGGGAGAACGTCAGTTATCTGGTGAGCCACTTAAGGAGAGGCTGGTTAGGTGAGCTCCTCCTGTATGTGCAGTTTAAAAGAAACACCAAAAGAAACACAGCAGTCAAGTATATGCGTCTGAATTTTTTTCTTTTTTCTTTATTTTTTAATTAAAGTATAGTTGGTTTACAACGTTGTGTTAATTTCAGGTGTACAGCAAAGTGATTCATACATATATATATATATATATATATACATATATATATATATATGCATGTATATATATATTCTTTTTCAGATTCTTTTCCCTTATAGGTTATTACAAGGTATTGAATACGGTTCCCTGCACTCAAACTGCCTGAATTTTAAATCCCAAATTTGCCACTTCTAGGTTGTTATAAATATCTTTGTGTCTTTCTGTCTGTTTGTCTCTCTACTCTTGTCCATGTTAGTGTTTCTCAGATTCAAATCACAATTATAGAACGAAGGTGGCAATGTGAAATGTAGATAATTAACTTAAGAATTCAAGGCTGTGATTATATATTCAGGGGAAAATCACTGAGCTTTTTTTTTTTTTTTTGAGACAATCACTAAATGATCTTGTATTTTCTTGATTACTTGTGCTGAGGCTTAGAGATTTCAAATATCTAAATAAATTCCTGTCTTTCTCCTTGGCCTGTATTTTTTTAGTCCCTTTCTCTATTTGGGGAATGAGGATCAAAACCGTTAAATATGAATTTCACTGGTTTGGGCACCCCCTGCCTATATTCTATAGAAAAGAGAGAGATGCCTTCTTTTCCCTCCTTCTGATTCACAAACAGTATAAAGAGTTGAGAGTTGATTTATTTCCCAGATTACATAACAGCTAAAAAGAAACTTGGAATCAAGAAAATCAGCCCAAAGTCCAGGGTGTTTGGGGGTGAGGGTAGCTTAGAATTTGGGACAATTTCACCAGAATTCTGCCCTGGGTGATCATAATGATCATAATATCTGCCACTTATTGGTCATCTGCTATGCATCAGACCCTCTGCTAAGCGGTTTGTGTATGTAATACATGTGCATTCATAGTAGCATCTGACTGTCAAAAATATTCTCTCCTCCAAAATTTCTGTCTGCCAAGCTTGGCAAGAATGTGTAGTGCCAGGCTGAACTCAAGGCCCTTGGCTCCTGTGGAGAGTGCAAAAGTCCTGAGCTGCAGGGGAGCCTCTTTGGGCCACTGCTGCATGGGGCTGGCTACAGAGATGCCCCTCCCTGCACGGTGGTCCTTTTTTCAGACCCAGGCCAGTCATCCACCTGTTACCAGTGGGTTCTGGTTCCAGCCAGGTTCTGGTTTCTGCCTTCTCTTTCCATAATTTCTCTTCCATTCTCCAAGCACTCAACAAACACTTCCAAGCCACAACCCTTCCTATGCCTACCCCTCCAGGGTAGGGTTGTCAGATAAAATACATGATGCCCAGTTAAATTTGACTTTGATTCAGATAAACAACAAATACTTTTTTAATATAAGGATGTCTCGCTTATTTCTTAGACCAAGTTCCTCCCAAATGATGTCCTGAGTAAGGGAGCCCAGCTCCCACGAGTCAGACCACTTCCCTTTTGGCCAGGAACCATGAAAAGGCTTTTGATTCTTCCCAGGGTCAAGGGAATTCAGAGATTAATAACACAAGGCTGAAAGGATTGAGGAGAAAATTATGTCTCATTCTTTTTGAGGAATCTGCTACATGACAAAAATAAAACACTGGGTGATTTTTTCTTTTTTTTCTTTTTTAAAATTATTTGGCTGTACCACACGGCACATGCGATCTTAGTTCCCTGACCAGGGATTGAACCCGTGTCTCCTGCACTGGAAGCTCAGAGTCTTAACCACTGGACCTCCAGGGAAGTCCCTACACTGGGTGATCTTAACTGTGAATTTTTAATAGTCATCTCTGCTGGGTTTCCATGATCTTATTTAACCCTTACAATAAGCTTACTGAGTAGGTGTTAAGATTCTTGTTTGGCAGACTGGTAAATTGAGATGCAGTGAGGCAAGCATGCTAGTAAGTGGTGGAGACAGGATCTCAATGCAGAGCCATTTTGCCTTTTGGGGTCTAGGCCTTAACACAAAGTGATTCATTTAAGTAAGGCTCATTTAAAACAGAAAGTTTTACAAACTCACAGGTATAGAGAACAGACTTGTGGTTGCCAAGGGGGGGAGGGGGAAGGGGAGGGAAGGATTGGGAGTTTGGGATTAGCAAATGACAACTAGTATATATAGAATGGGTAAACAACAAGGTCCTACTCTATAGCACAGGGAACTATATTTGATATCCTGTGACAAATCATAATGGAAAAGAATCTGAAAAAGAATATATATATATATATGTATAACTGAATCACTTTGCTGTACAGCAGAAATTAACACAACATTGTAAATCAACTATACTTCAATAAAAAAACCAGGAAGTTTTATATTAATTTTAATTAATTAGATTAAACTTCATAAAGTGTACTCTCGTCTGTGTATTTAAAAAGTATAACTTGCATGGGAAGCAGGAATATTGGATGCTGAGACAATCCATAGCTTCAAATATGCTCTGATATTTTACTTTCAGCTTGTTCTCAACTTCCACATTTGAGAAGCAATGTTTACCTCATGTCTTAAATGGTGTTCATCAGAAACAGACTCTGAGACGAGGATATAGAAGCAAATCATTTATCTGGGAGCTGAGCACAGGGGACACTGTTAGGGTGTGGGGAGGGGAGAGGAATAGGAGGCAGCCTTTACAGGCTGAGCTAGTGAACATGCTATCGCTGGAGGCACCTGGGACTCGGCTCTGCACGGGACTCAGGGAGACTGTGTTGAGCTCTCCTCAGAGTTGTCCCACCCAAAGGTCGAGGGCGCTAGGGTATTTATCCATTACCCCTGTCAATCACGGGCTGCTGGCTGCTCTGACTCACTCCCTGGCCTGCCTAGTGTATGGGCTGACCATGCTCCTGGCCCAAGAACACCCGTAGGCAGAGTCTCAGGTGCTGTCAGAAGAAAGGGAGCAATGAGGGCTGAGGGGGTGTGGGAATCGGGATCCACAGCCTTGCTACGCACCATCTCACACGCTGTTCTGGTGGCTTGCTGCTTCTTCTTCCTACCTAGGCTGTGTGTATATCGAGAAGGTAGGCATTTACTTCCTTATTGATGGATCTGACAGCATCCACCAAGACGATTTTCTCGAAATGAAGGTGTTCATGAATGAGGTGATAAAGATGTTCCATATCGGGCCCGACAGAGTACAGTTTGGAGTCTTTCAGTACTCAGACGAAATCAGTAGTCAGTTTACCCTCAGCCAGCATGCCACCGTGGCGGGGCTGAAGGTGGCCATTGATGGCATCCAGCAGAATGGAGGTGGCACCGTGACAGGTCAGGCCTTGGGTAGCATGATGCAGGTCTTTGCAGACACTGCTCGCAGCAACGTGCCTTGGTATCTCATCATCATCACTGATGGCAAATCTATGGACCCGGTGGCCGAGGTTGTGGAAGCGTTGAGGGGAGATGGAGTCACCATTTATGCTATTAGAGTCAGAGATGCTAATACTATTGAGCTTCAGGAGATAGCTGAAGACAGAATGTTTTTCGTGAATGATTTTGATTCCTTGAAGGCCATCCAACAAGAAGTGGTACAGGGCACTTGCTCCTCGGAGAGTAAGAACTTTTTTTTTCAATCTCTCTCTCTCTCCCCAAGTATATTTGTCTAATCTATTTGAACAGGCTTCATTCTGGAAGTGTGGATTCACTGGTCCAAAAGTGAGTATCGGACACAGAGTGACCATGACCTAGAATGAACAAAGCCGGTCAAATTTTATATCTTTATCATACAGCTGTGTCTTATTTTGAGACTGGTTTGTGCTGGGTCACAGAAATTTATTTCCTTGACTTCCTCTTCACCCCCTTTAAAAATATTTTCATGTTGTGTAGATGTCACCCCAGACTCTCCCTGAGGATTTGTAATTAATTGGTTTCAGACTCTGAGTAAATGTTCTGTTCTGCTTCTTTTTTCCCCCAGCCTGTAAAAATAGGAAAGCTGACATTATCTTCCTGATGGATGCTTCAGAATACATCTCCCCGAAAGACTTTGAAAAGATGAAGTGATTCATGAAGCGAATGGTCAACCAATCTAATATCAGTGCTGATGAAATTCAGATTGGCCTTCTGCAGTTCAGCTCAAACCCCCAGGAAGAATTCAGGCTCAACCGATACTCCTCAAATGTGGACATTCACAGAGCCATCTCGGACGTTAAGCAAATCAACGACGGCACCTACACTGGGAAAGCCCTGAACTTCACTCTGCCTTTTTTTGGTAGTTCAAGAGGAGGGAGGCCCAGTGTCCATCAGTATTTGATTGTGATCACCGATGGGGTCGCCCGGGACAATGTAGCCATACCAGCCAAGGCCCTTAGGGACAGAAACATAATTGTTTTTGCCATTGGGGTAGGAGAAGCCAAATACTCTCAGCTTTTGGAGATCACTAATGACCAGAGCAAAGTGTACTATGAAGAAAAATTTGAGTCTCTGCTAAACCTGGAGAAGAAAATTCTTTACCAGGTCTGCATTCCACAAGGTGAGTGACAGAGGGCTTATTATTTGAGCTACAAGCCCATGGTAGGTGTCAGGGACACAGTTGGCTCTCTTAATAAAATAAAACTAATCCTTCTAGCCTTGCCCTGGGGAATCTTTTTCTTAAAATTTGTTTTATTGAAGTATAGTTGATTTATAATGTTGTGTTAATTTTTGCTGTACAGCAAAGTGATTCAGTTATATACATATATATATGTATGTATATATTCCTTCTCAAATTCTTTTCCATTATGGTTTATCACAGGATATTGAATATAGTTCCCTGTGCTACACAGTAGGACTTCGTTGTTTATCCATTCTATATATACTAGTTTTCATCTACTAATCCCAAACTCCCAATCCATCCCTCTCCCAACCCTCTCCCCCTTGTCAACCACAAGTCTGTTCTCTATGTCTGTGAGTCTGTTTCTCTTTTGTAGATAAGTTCATTTATGTCGTATTTTAGATTCCACATATAAGTGATATTGTATGGTGTTTGTCTTTCTCTTTCTGACTTACTTCACTTAGTATGATAATCGCTAGGTCCATCCATGTTGCTTGCAAATGGCATTCTTTCATTCATTTTCATGGCTGTGTAGTATTCCATTGTAGATGGTGTTTTTTGTGCAGGGCCTGTTTTGAGGGCTTCCATAGGTTAGAACATTGCATCTTCACATAACCCTATTAATAAATAGATACTATTTTACAAATGAGGAAACCACGGCACAGCAAAATCAGGTTATTTGGCCCAAGTAAATAGCAGAGATGGGATGTGAACTTGAGGCAGTCTGGTTCTAGAGTCTGCGTACTAAATACTGTTCTATATTGCCTTTTGGTACAGTATAGTAGAGCACAACAGGGTCTCTCAACTTTAGCATGCATTTGAATTACCTGGAGATCTTGTAAAAATGCAGTTTCTGGTTCAGTAGGTTGGGGTGGGATTCTGCATTTCTAACAAGATCTCAGGTGATTCTGATCTTGCTGGTCTTCAAGTCACTTTGAGTAGGAGGGTTGTATGGTATAGTATAGTATAGTATAGTATAGTATAGTATAGTATGGCATAATGAAGTAGAGCATAGGATAGAAAAGGATAATATAGTATAGTATGGTATAGTATAGTATAGAATAGCATACAATGCCATAGAATGGTATAGTAATGCATAGTAAAGTATAGTATGGTACAATAAAGTATAGTATATAGTATAGAATCATATGGAAGAATATATAATGAAACCTATAAAGCCCAATATTCCTACATCAACCCCATGTGAAGCAGATGCTATTATTATGATACTCAATTTCCAGGTGAGAAAAACAAGAGAGAGGTTAAGAAGCACAGATGGGAAATAATGGAGGTAGGGTATGAACTTCCCAGCAGTTTGGTGTCAAAAGCCAGAGCCAGTTTTTTTAGAGTATGAAATTAATATTTTTGATTCTACTACCTAAAGAATATCACTACTTTGCAGTGCCTTTGGTGAATTCAGAAATCAATTGAAAAGCGTGCATGTGTTGAATTATTTTTTAAAAATAAACATGGATTATTGAATGTCCTTAAGCAGTTCAATTCTTTAGGAATCAAAGTCCTATTTTTTTGTTTGTTCCATTTTTTTTGTATGCACCTGGTGATTATCCTGGGGAAGACAAGAAATACAGGATTCCAGCTTCTCTTCTCAGGCCATTTTGAGCCATGTAGTAAATTAGGATTTATATTTATCTTCAACTCTGTCTTAGCTGGTACTTTAATAATGGCTAAAACCTAATTAATTCTAGAATTCTAGAATCATAAAACTGAATCAAACAGACCTTAGAGGTTATCTGGCGAGGTTCAACCCTCTCCATTAACAGGGAAAGAAAATGCTCCTTGAATTACCGGATAAAGCCAACTGAAAATGTTCCTGGGGAAAATGTAAATTAGAAATGTTGGAATAATATACCATACTCAGAAATTCCTTTTTTCTGAATTTAGATCTGATATAGAAATGAGATTTACATCCGTGAAAACTCCTTATGGTGAATTTCAATTGGAGACTTAAAAGTCAAAACAAAACCAAAATGTTTTATATGGAAGGAAGGGGGGAAAGCATTTTCTGTCTTTTCAGTTCCAGAAACATATCTGGCCAGCTAGCACGGAGTGTGATATTTAGGGGATTGAAAACTCCATGGGTCAGCCCTGGATCTCAGGTCCTTGAGAAACTTTAAGCCACCATTTATGACTCTTTTCCCTGTGGAGGTTCCAGTATTTATTAATTTTCCTCAAAAATCCCGTCCCCCCCCCAAAACCTGCAGCTTTGTTTTTTATTGATTCTGGGCCAAATACTCCAGTGTGTGCTGATCTAAGGAGAAAATATCTACATGTCCTGGCTTGCCCTGACAATCCCAAGTTATGCTGGTTGTCCAGAAGTAGTTAATAATAGCGGCGCTTTTGTGGTTGTCAATTACATTTAAAGTTTTTCACCCATATTCTAATCCAGGTGCATTTGTAACCATCAACTTTTACCTCCTCAGTGGAATTTTGTGGATGGTCTTATTATGAGTGGCTGGGTATAGCCTGAAAGATCAATGGGCCTTCCAATTCTAGCTACCCTCTTCTAGGAGGGCTTAAATATTTTCAGGTAGAAGAAACAAAAAATTGAGAGTGATTATCAGTCTTGATCTTTTCTAATATGCTGCTCTGAAATAAGATGTATGCATGGGTGATGAGGAAAATTCCAGGAGAGAAGGAAATAGTATAGCTTGTGTTGAAAGAGACTCAAGGCTTATTCATATTTTTGTCTTCATCCATTTGGCAAATGTTTAATGAGCTTGTGTGTTAGACACTGGGAAAGTAAGATGACATAGTCTCTACTATGAGGGAATGTTTGTTCAGAGAGAGATAAGTTCAAGTAAAGTAACAATGGATATGCAGGGGCATTTAATAACTCAACTTGAGAACCTGGGGACATGAGTCACAGAGACTTTAGGGAGGGGGGTCACTTGAATTACAACTTGAAGGACATGTATGAGTTAACCAGGTCGGGGTGGAGGGGATGGGAAAGGACACTTCAGCTAGAAGGAATAGGACCTGAAGAGGCATAGAGGTATGAAACAGTATATATGTATCAGTTAGCTTTTGCTGTGTAACAAGCCATCCCCCAAATTAAATAACAAAGACCTGTTGATGAAAATAATCAATAAACAATCAAGAATAGAAAAGAGTTTTATTTGTGTCAAACCGAGGACTAGCCTGGAAGCCCACTTCCCTGATGACTCTGAGAAACTGCTTTAGAGAACTAGGGTTTTCAGCACAGTTTTATATTTTGTCAGAACAAATAATATTAAACAAGTCAGGGTTACATTTCTTCAAGGTTTCAAAAAAAGAACAGTCCAGCAAGTAAACAGCAAGTCAGCATGGCCTTGGCACCTGGGAAGGGAGCCTTATCATCAAAGGAGGACCAGCATTGGCATCTCAGGAAAAGAGGCATTTAATCTTTATTTTTAATATGGACGTTCTTTACTTTTGTGTCCTTTTCTCTAATAATTAAAGCAGATGTACAATGTATGTTTGATAGGCCACAAACTGGCTATTTTTGTTAGCATAAAATTCAAGTTAACTCATGTATAAGCCAGAAAGACTTCCCCGTATCTCAATATGTGAAAATTTCTTCTATCACACCATTATTTAGCTTACACTTCTGTGGGTCGGCTGGAGGGTCTTCTTGCAGGACTGGCTTGGCTGATATCTTCTGGGCTGGGTCATGCATCTATAGATGACTAATTTGATTTCCTTCTCCTGCACCTTCAAAGGATGCAACGTAGATTTGTCTGTAGGAATTGATCTCTCCACTCCCACGAGGCAGGTTCAGCAGAGGCTTCAAGGGTTACTGCCAGAGCTGATGCAGGAGCTGGTCATGCTTTCCAACATCAGCTGTGGTGTCCCTGGTCAGACCAACGTGGTGCTCCGCTACCTGGTTCCTGGCTCAAAGGGCCAGCTTATCTTTGACTTAGGTTTTGAAAAGTACAGTGATGAGACCATTCAGAAGTTCTTGATTCATCAGGCTGCCAGTAGCAACCATATGGATGTGGATTTTTTGCAGTCCCTGGGAGACAGTGCTATCTGTCTCTCTTCTGCCAAAGTGAAGGTAATAAATGCTGAGAACCCATGTTATGGAACCATTAGGCAGGGGTGGAGGGATAAGGCTTTTGTGACTGAGACCAACTAAACTGTTCTTCACTGGAGAGCTTACATTGAGGAACTCCGTTCTCTTACTCAGTAAAGACCAAGAAGAGATTGTTTTCATTCAATCAACAAATAATTACTAAGCCCTAGAGGCTCTGTGCTGAATGCCAGTAGGGATAAAATGATAAAGTCCCTGCCCTCAAGTTGCCCACAGTTTAGTGATCCAGATTCTTCCATGGCATAAATTCATTCCAAAGACAACTTGGAAGATATTAGTTCCTTTGGTCACACATTGTCATGTAGAGTAGGACCCATTATTCTTCTAATCAGCCCCTTGAACCATCTTTAGTTACAGTTAAAGGCTCCCTAGCACATACCCCCTCCTCCCTTCCTGGTATCCCAGAGTTTTTCTTTCATTCCTGCATACGATGGATTTATTTCTTGAAAAATGTAATTCACGTTTTAAGTTAAATTTTTCTATGAGTAAAGGTAACATATTTTAATTGTTAATTAAAATTAAATTGTTTAATTGTAGAAAATGCATTAAAATTTTGAGAGTTTTGCATTGATAAAGATGAATATTGTAAGACAATTTGGGGAAGATATTTTTTAGTGAACGCATTAAGTTTGTTCAAATTCTTATTTTGTGTGTGGGGGACGTGTGTATTTGTGGGAGGACTTTGAGGTATAAGTGAAGGTGTAATAAAGTAACAAACAGATGAATGGGTAAAACAGAACAGAACAGAGTGAAAGGCTGGGTACAGCTAGAAGAGCTAAGCTTGCCCTTGCTTTTTTAAAGAAATGTGCAATTTACAGCATCCATCTTCTCCATTGTCTTTCCCCCGCTTCCTTCCCTTCCTCCTCCTTCCCCACCTCCCTCTCTCTCGTAAATAACAGGTCCTTTTAGTGTTTACAGATGGACTGGATGAGGATTTAGAGAGACTGAAGGAAATATCCGAGCTTCTCTGCAGCAAAGTTAACTGCAGGGCATTGCCCCATGTGGGCCTTGTTCCTCCCACAGGGGCTGAGATAGGCTTTCAGATTTCCAGATGGCACTGGAATCTATAAGCCTCCTATGCTAACCCAGGTAGTGGGAGCTCAGTGCCCACAAGGCTGATGCCCAGTCTCCCTCTTCATATGAATCGGGGGCTATTCAGGGCTGAGAGACCCCAGGGTCCCACATCCCCGACACTGACCAAGGGTCGCTCTGAGTGAGATAGGACTGACCAATTCCCAGCCTGGTGTCTGCTTTGGAGGGTTGCAGGGGCAACTCCTACTTCCTGGGGAGTGGGTGCTCTCTGCTCTTTTAGGCTACCTAGGGGTCCATTTGTCTCTTTTTCCTAAACTAAAATCACCCCAAAGATAGGCCTTACTTTTCCCCCTGCCCTTCCTCCCTCCTTTGCTCCCTGATTGTTCCTCTTTATCCATTTCCAAGGGCTGCTGCATACATATGTACATATATATCCATATAATCGAAGTATAGTTGGTTTATATTATTATATTAGTTTCAGTTGTCCAACATAGTGACTCAATATTTTTAGAGATTGTACTCCATTTAAAGACATTATACAATATTGGCTATATTCCCTGTGCTGTGCGATATATCCTGGTAGCCTATTTGTTTTATACGTGGGAGTTTTCTTAATCCCCTACCCCCGTCTTGCCACCCCACCTCTCCCCATTGTAACCACTAGTCTGTTCTCTAGATCTGTGAGTCTGTTTCTCTTTTGTTATATTCATTTGTTTGCTTTGTTTCTTAGGTTCTACATATAAGTGATAAACTAAAGTATTTGTCTTTCTCTGTAAGACTTACTTCACTAAGCATAATACTCTCCAGGTCCATCCATGTTATTACAGATGGCAAGATTTCATTCTTCTTTATGGCTGAGTAATATGCCCTTGTATATACAGTTGACTCTTGAACAACCCAGAGGTTAGGGGCACCAACCCTCTGTGCAGCTGAAAATCCACATATAACTTTATACTTGGCCCTCTGTATCCACAATTCAATCCACAGTAGAATCCATGGATTCAACCAGCCACGCATCATGTAGTACTATAATACTTATTTATTGAAAAAAATCTGTGTATAACTGGACCCATGCAGTTCAAACCCATGTTGTTCAAGAGTCAACTGTATATACCACATCTTCTTTATCCATTCATCTATGGATGGACGCTTATGTTGCTTCCATATCTTGGCTATTGTAAATAATGCTGCCATGAACATTGGGGGTGAATGTATCTTTTTGAATTAGTGTTTTTGTTTTCTTTGGATATATACCCAGAAGTGGAACTGCTGGATCATATGGTAGTTCTATTTTTAGTTTTTTGAGGAAACTCCACACTGTTTTCCATAGTGGCTTCACCAATTTACATTCCCACCGACAGTGTAGGAGGGTTCCCTAGTCTCCATATCCTGCCAGCATTTGTTATTTGTAGACCTTTTGATGATAGACATTCTGACAGGTGTGAGGTGCTATCTCATTATGGTTTTGATTTGCATTTCTCTGATGATTAGTGATGTTGAGCATCTTTTCATGTGCCTGTTGGTTATCTGTATGTCTTTTTTGGAAAAATATCTGTTAGGTCTTCTCCCCATTTCTTAATTGGGTTATTTGTTTTTTTGATATTGAGTTGTATGAGCTGTTTATATATTTTTGTTATTAACCCCTTATTAGTCATATCATTTGCAAATATCTTCTCCCATTCCATGGGTTGTTTTTTCATTTTGTTGATAGTTTCCTTTGCTGTTAAGTCCAATTTCTTTATTTTTGCTTTTGTTTCCTTTGCCTTAGGAGACAGATCCAATAAATAAATAAATAAATAACACTACGATTTACGTCAAAGAGTGTTCTGCTTATGTTTTCTTCTAGGAGTTTTATGGTTTCTGGTTTTCTATTTGGGTATTTTATCCATTTTGAGTTTATTTTTGTATATAGTGTGAGAAAGTGTTCTAATTTAATTCTTTTACATGTTCGGTTTTCCTAGCATCACTTATTAAAGAAACTGTCTTTTCTCCATTGGCTAGTCTTGCCTCTTTTGCCATAGACTAATTGACCACAAGTATGTGGGTTTATTTCTGGGCTCTCTATTCTGTGCCATTGATCTATGCGTCCGTTTTTGTGCCAGTATGTGTCTGTTTTGATGACTGTAATTCTGTAGTATTGTCTCAAGTTAGGGAGCGTGGTACCTTTAGCTTTGTTCTTTTTTTTCTCAAGACTGCTTTGGCAAATCAGGGTCTTTTGTGGTTCCATATAAAATTTAGGATTATTTGTTCTAGTTCTGTGAAAAATGTCATGGGTATTTTAATAGGTATTGCATTAAATGGAATATTTTTGTGACAACTTGCTTTCAACTGAATTTAGTGCATAGATTGCCACTGGAAGTTTAAAATTTTGCAACTTCTCTGGAAGGGAATTAGGAGTATAAGACAAAGGACTGCAAACTTTGCCTACCTGCTAGATCAGCAATTCCATTTCCAGGAATTTATTTTAAGGAATAATTAAGAATATGTATACAACTTTTAACCATAAGGTTTTAAAGCAGCTTGTTTACAATAGCAAAAAAACTGATGTGTGTGTGC
This sequence comes from Balaenoptera acutorostrata, assembly GCF_949987535.1. NCBI lineage: Eukaryota > Metazoa > Chordata > Mammalia > Artiodactyla > Balaenopteridae > Balaenoptera > Balaenoptera acutorostrata. The sequence continues at coordinate 12,024,485 of NC_080067.1, forward strand.
CTGTGTGTGAATTTAGTGTTTAAAATATTAACAGTATTATTTGTTCTGAATTCTACAATGCTTTCTAGCCAGGTCTGAAAAGTGTTCTTGTCCGTATGTTTTCTGTTTTGTGGAAAAATACAGATGACCTTTTAGTGCCTGCATCAGTAGGAGAGGCTAAGCGCAATGACAAACAACCTTCAAATCTTGGTGGCTTAAACTAGCAAGACGGTATCCATCTTGTGTCTCATGCCCATTCGTCTATGCCTCATTCTCATCACACAAGAACCCAGGCTGAAGGAGGGGGTCTATTCCTGTGATGGGGAAAGGAAATGGGGCAAAGTGTGCACTCCTCTTAACATTTCTCCCAGGGAGTGACCCGGGTCACTTCTGCTCACATTTCATTGGTCAGAGCAAGCCATATGGAGAGTTCTAACTTTCACGAGATAGATAATATTTTTATAGGTAAGGAATTGAAGTTTAATGAGAGTTTATAACTTTCCCAAAGAAGTGAAGTCCTATCCAGTGCCCTTAAGTAGACGAACCAGAATATTTGTGAACAATCACTGGCACAGTTTCTAAGAGTAAACCACAAGTCTACTTCAAGAATGTGTGTTAAAGGATGTAACAATACAATAACAGGGGAAAACTCTCTGTGAAATGAAAAATAGGGGCTATGAGGGAGCTCTGAGAGTCCTTTCTGGTTCCACCTAACTGTTTACCTTTTAGCTGCTGGGATTGAAAGGTATCAAACCAATTCCTCAAGATGGCATGCAATCAGCTGGTTTTGATTTTAATACAAATGCTGTTTGAGATAAGACAGATGAGCATATAGGAAGGGGGGATGATGGATGGTTATCTGGGGCCAAAACAAGTCAGACCATTTTAAAGACATGCAAGTAAATTGCCCACCTGTGGCTCTTTTGAAGGATTCTCCAGACTCCTGACTGTTGGCCTGGAGGGTGTCCATAAATTAGAGGAGCTCCAGGAGCTAGAATTTGGCAGAGGATTTGCATACACTCAGCCTCTGAGCATCACACAGCGATCTCTTCCAAGAATCTTACTGAAGCAACTTGTAGGTGTATTTTTTTTAATGTCATCTTTTACTAGGTCTATTCATTCTAATATTTTTAATTTAAATTTTTTTTTTTTATTTTTTTAAACGTATTTATTTTATTTTATTTATTTTTGGCTGCGTTGGGTCTTCATTGCTGCATGCGTGATTTCCCTAGTTGCGATGAGCGGGGGTTACTCTTCATTGTGGTGCATAGGTTTCTCATTGTGGTGTCTTCTCTTGTTGTGGAGTACGGGCTTTAGGCACGCGGGCTTCAGTAGTTGGGGCTCGTGGGCTCAGTAGTTGTGGCACATGGGCTTAGTTGCTCCGCAGCATGTGGGATCTTCCCAGACTAGGGATTGAACCTGTGTCCCCTGCACTGGCAGGCAGATTCTTAACCACTGCACCACCAGGGAAACCCCATTCTAATAGTTTTTAAAAACTTGAGGGAATTGTTTCTTTAGTGTGTAATGTGACGTAGGTTAATACAGATGAAAAAAATCATTATGTGGCATGGATTCTGTTTTCAGGACACAATTGTAGAAAGATGTTGCAATATGTATGCAAAGTGCTTTGGAGAAGACGGGCACAGAGGTGATGGTGGGAGCCCAGGGAGGAAGGTGAGTACTTGTTGGGTGTGTATGGGGGAGGGGAGAGACTTCGTATTCACTGCACACCAGGCCTGCGTTATGTCTTTAACACCCCTTTTCTAATTCTATCCTCTTAACAAACCTCTTTTACAGGTGTGAAATTGAGGGTCAGAGAGGGAACACCACTTTCCCAAAGTTGCACAGTTACAAAAAGGCATTTTGGGATTTAAGTTCTTCTGTCTGCCTGACTCCAGGGCTCACATTCTTTCCACTATATTATTCTGTCTACTTACATTTATTTGATACTTTCACAGATTCTACCACTGCACAGAAGTGTTCATTTGTCCACAAAATTGTCACTTGTCTAACATCTATTTTCTTTATGGTACTCAAAGCCTCTTCCCCTCTGATCTAATATTCTATTTTATAGCATTAAACTCTGAGGATAGATACAGTCACTGGTTTACTGGTGGTTAATTTGCATCTCTCTGTTAACTCTAGGGTTAAGTGATAGGAAAATAACTACTTCATAGTTTTAAGGGAGACTATCTCATTAGAAATGGCTCAGATACCCAGGGATACAAGGTTCCATTCTCGTGGGACTACAGCTTTAGGATGGGTGGATAATCACAGATCCACGGGTAAGGTTGAATTAAACCCATTGGATTTTATATTCTTTTTTTGTAAGGTTTTCCATGAGATGGTTGGAATGAGCTCTTACTGACTTTGCAGATCAATCTTAATTTAGAACAGTGTATAATTACTTTTTGAAAAATAAATTGTAATCATGCCTTTGCACTAGATTTTTTCCCCTCTTGTTATTCTTAAATATGGGATTGGAGGGTCAGAAAATCAAGCTTGGGACACTCTTGACTTTTTTTTTTTTTTAAACAACTCAAAGACTATGCCTCTGGGACTTCCCTGGTGGCGCAGTGGTTGGGAGTCTGCCTGCCAATGCAGGGGACATGGGTTTGAGCCCTGGTCTGGGAAGATCCCACATGCCGCGGAGCAACTGGGCCCGTGAGCCACAATTACTGAGCCTGCGCGTCTGGAGCCTGTGCTCCACAACAAGAGAGGCCGCGATAGTGAGAGGCCCGCGCACTGCGATGAAGAGTGGCCCCTGCTTGCCACAACTAGAGAAAGCCCTCGCACAGAAACGAAGACCCAACACAGCGGGGGGGGGGGGGGGGGGGGAAAGACTATGCCTCTAAGGCCAAAGATAGGTGTGTCTTGAATTCTTGATTTCTCTACTCTGTCTGTTAGAATTCAATGCTTGGTTGTATTACTTTTATCTTTGTTAATTACAAATAGATGATAGTTCCCATATTTTACTGACTGGTTTTTAGACTAAATAAACACCTCTGGCTATAAAATGGCAAGCCAAACTTCCTTGAGAGGAAATGGTTTGTGTGTTTAGATATCTAAAAAGAGTAAAAAAAAAAAAAAAAAAAGAGAGGGAGAGAGAGACTAAACAGCTGGGTCACACAGAAATAAATAACCATTTCTCATAAGTAATATGGGCTGTAACACCTTTGTTTACTAATGTTTTGTAAAAACAGTTCAAAGCCCTCTTTAAAGTAAAAGTTTTCCTCAAACATTTAACTAGAAACTAGTTTTGGCTTGGATTTTCACGATGGAATGGCTTAAAAAGGTATTTTAGAAAAATAAAAATAGGTTGATATACTGGGCTATAAAGACAAACAGGTATTCAAGTTTTCACTTTAAGACAGGCCAAGAGTATTTGTTTCTATGTTTCTGTGTGTTATGTTTGACATTTAGCAGATTCTCAATAAAATGTCAACTCAGTGAGACAAGGGTGTCTATTAGTAAAAATTTTTATTTCATGTAGATTTGAGAAATGAAGGATTTGGAGTCTGAGTTATTTATTTTGATTTCTTCTCTTCTCAGGGAGAGAGGGGTTCTGATGGGTTACCTGGTCATCCTGGTGAAGAAGGTAGTCATGTAAGTACTGAATCTTATTTCTTTCTTTAAAGGAATGTGGTAAAATGGGTCAAATAGTAGTCATACTTAATGGCACTTAAGCCATGAAATTTTTTCTCATCTATGCCATTTTAAATGGACTTAAAATATCTATATAAAAATAACCATTTATTATAACAAATGTCAGGTGGATAAGGTTTGTAAACATATAATCTCTAGAAGATGTTTAATGATGAAGTATGGTCATTTGGTTTTTTAATCAGTGAATTTGAGATAACTGAAAATGTGGTCTAATGTGAATGTATGTAATATTAATTGTTAAACGTGAGCTAAATCACAGGTAATTTGTTACTATTAATGAGGCAGTCATGTTTGTAAATGGCTTAACAAAATAAGGAGAACCAAGGCCATTCTTACAAGATCACTAGATGCCATCCTGAGTGGCTAAAAAGGTGATGCAGTTATGGTTACCCACTGATGGTTTGTATATAACCCTGGATACATCCCTGGGCGAGGAAAAGTTATCTATCATGTGACTGGCCATGGAGAACAGTGTGTATTGTTGAGAGAATTGTTAGCTTGGGGACTGGAATTTACCATATTAGAAATTAAATCGGAAATAATTTAAAATTATTTATTTTATTTCAAAATAACAAAAATAAACCCATAACATAAATGACATATTCTAGTATGAAAAATAACTATATTTTCCAAAACAAAATATTTTAGTGAGAAGAGTGGCATTGTTTTACGTATTTAAAAAAAAATTTTGGCTATTCGTACACATTAAAAAAATTAATTAACTAGTTAATTAATTTATTTTTAGCTGCATTGGGTCTTTGTTGCTGCAGGCGGGCTTCCTCTAGTTGAGAGCACAGGCTCAGTAGTTGTGGCACACAAGCTTAGTTGCTCCGTGGCCTGTGGGATCTTCCCGGACCAGGGCTCAAACTCATGTCTCCTGCATTGGCAGGCAGATTCTTAACCACTGCACCACCAGGGAAGCCCAGTTCTGCTTTTTTTTTTTTCAAACATCTTTATTGAAGTATAATTGCCTTACAATAGTGTGTTAGCATCTGCTTTATAACAAAGTGAATCAGTTATACATATACAATATGTTCCCATTTCTCTTCCCTCTTGCATCTCCCTCCCTCCCACCCTCCCCATCCCACCCCTCTAGGTGGTCACAAAGCACCGAGCTGATCTCCCTGTGCTATGCGGCTGCTTCCCACTAGCTATCTATTTTACATTTGGTAGTGTATATATGTCCATGACACTCTCTTACCCTGTCACATCTCACCCCACTCCCTCCCCATATCCTCAAGTCCATTCTCTAGTAGGTCTGTGTCTTTATTCCCGTCTTGCCACTAGGTTCTTCATGGACTTTTTTTTTTTTTTCCCTTAGATTCCATATATATGTGTTAGCATACTGTATTTGTTTTTCTCTTTCTGACTTACTTCACTCTGTATGACAGACTCTAACTCCATCCACCTCATTACAAATACCTCCATTTCATTTCTTTTTATGGCTGAGTAATATTCCATTGTATATATGTGCCACATCTTCTTTATCCATTCATCTGTCGATGGACATTTAGGTTGCTTCCATGTCCTGGCTATTGTAAATAGAGCTGCAATGAACATTTTGGTACATGACTCTTTTTGACCTATGGTTTTCTCAGGGTATATGCCCAGTAGTGGGATTGCTGGGTCGTATGGTAGTTCTATTTGTAGTTTTTTAAGGAACCTCCATACTGTTCTCCATAGTGGCTGTATCAATTTACATTCCCACCAACAGTGCAAGAGTGTTCCCTTTCCTCCACACCCTCTCCAGCATTTATTGTTTCTAGATTTTTTGATGATGGCCATTCTGACCGGTGTGAGATGATATCTCATTGTAGTTTTGATTTGCATTTCTCTAATGATTAATGATGTTGAGCATTCTTTCATGTGTCTGTAGGCCATCTGTATATCTTCTTTGGAGAAATGTCTATTTAGATCTTCTGCCCATTTTTGGATTGGGTTGTTCGTTTTTTTGTTATTGAGCTGCATGAGCTGCTTGTAAATCTTGGAGATTAATCCTTTGTCAGTTGCTTCATTTGCAAATATTTTCTCCCATTCTGAGGGTTGTCTTTTGGTCTTGTTTATGGTTTCCTTTGTTGTGCAAAAGCTTTGAAGTTTCATTAGGTCCCATTTGTTTATTTGTGTTCTTATTTCCATTTCTCTGGGAGCTGGGTCAAAAAGAATCTTGCTGTGATGTATGTCATAGAGTGTTCTGCCTATGTTTTCCTCTAAGAGTTTGATAGTGTCTGCCCTTACACTTAGGTCTTTAATCCATTTTGAGTTTATTTTTGTGCATGGTGTCAGGGAGTGTTCTAATTTCATACTTTTACATGTTCCTGTCCAATTTTCCCAGCACCACTTATTGAAGAGGCTGTCTTTTCTCCACTGTATATGCTTGCCTCCTTTATCAAAGATAAGTTGACCATATGTGTGTGGGTTTATCTCTGGGCTTTCTATCCTGTTCCATTGATCTATATTTCTGTTTTTGTGCCAATACCAAACTGTCTTGATTACTGAAGCTTTGTAATATAGTCTGAAGTCAGGGAGCCTGATTCCCCCAGCTCCATTTTTCGTTCTCAAGATTGCTTTGGCTATTCGGGGTCTTTTGTGTTTCCATACAAATTGTGAAACTTTTTGTTCTAGTTCTGTGAAAAATGCCAGTGGTAGTTTGATAGGGATTGCATTGAATCTGTAGATTGCTTTGGGTAGTAGAGACATTTTCACAATGTTGATTCTTCCAATCCAGGAACATGGTATATCTCTCCATCTATTTGTATCCTCTTTAATTTCTTTCATCAGTGTCTTATAATTTTCTGCATACAGGTCTTTTGTCTCCTTAGGTAGGTTTATTCCTAGATATTTTATTCTTTTTGTTGCAATGGTAAATGGGAGTGTTTTCTTCATTTCACTTTCAGATTTTTCGTCATTAGTGTATAGAAATGCAAGAGATTTCTGTGCATTAATTTTGTATCCTGCTCCTTTACCAAATTCATTGATTAGCTCTAGGAGTTTTCTGGTAGCATCTTTAGGATTCTCTATGTATAGTATCATGTCATCTGCAAATAGTGACAGCTTTACTTCTTCTTTTCCGATTTGGATTCCTTTTATTTCTTTGTCTTCTCTGATTGCTGTGGCTAACACTTCCAAAACTATGTTGAATAATAGTGGTGAGAGTGGGCAACCTTGTCTTGTTCCTGATCTTAGTGGAAATGGTTTCAGTTTTTCACCATTGAGGACAATGTTGGCTGTGGGTTGGTCATATATGGCCTTTATTATGTTGAGGAAAGTTCCCTCTATGCCTACTTTCTGCAGGGCTTTTATCATAAATGGGTGTTGAATTTTGTCAAAAGCTTTCTCTGTATCTATTGAGATGATCATATGGTTTTTCTCCTTCAATTTGTTAATATGGTGTATCACATTGATTGATTTGCGTATATTGAAGAATCCTTGCATTCCTGGGATAAACCCCACTTGATCATGGTGTATGATCATTTTAATGTGCTGTTGGATTCTGTTTGCTAGTATTTTGTTGTCGATTTTTGCATCTATGTTCATCAGTGATATTGGCCTGTAGTTTTCTTTCTTTGTGACATCTTTGTCTGGTTTTGGTATCAGAATGAGTTTGGGAGTGTTCCTCCCTCTGAAATATTTTGGAAGAGTTTGAGAAGGATAGGTGTTAGCTCTTCTCTAAATGTTTGATAGAATTCGCCTGTGAAGCCATCTGGTCCTGGGCTTTTGTTTGTTGGAAGGTTTTTAATCACAGTTTCAATTTCAGTGCTTGTGTTTGGTCTGTTCATATTTTCTATTTCTTCCTGGTTCAGTCTCGGCAGTTTGTGCATTTCTAAGAATCTGTCCATTTCTTCCAGGTTGTCCATTTTATTGGCATAGAGTTGCTTGTAGTAATCTCGCATGATCGTTTGTATTTCTGCAGTGTCAGTGGTTACTTCTCCTTTTTCATTTCTAATTCTATTGATCTGAGTCTTCTCCCTTTTTCTCTTGATGAGTCTGGCTAATGGTTTATCAATTTTGTTTATCTTCTCAAAGAACCAGCTTTTAGTTTCATTGATTTTTGCTATTGTTTCCTTCATTTCTTTTTCATTTATTTCTGACCTGATCTTTATAATTTCTTTCCTTCTGCTGGCTTTGGGGTTTTTTTGTTCTTCTTTCTCTAATTGCTTTAGGTGCAAGGTTAGGTTGTTTATTCGAGATGTTGCCTGTTTCTGGAGGTAGACTTGTATTGCTATAAACTTCCCTCTTAGCACTGCTTTTGCTGTGTCCCATAGGTTTTGGGTCGTCGTGTCTCCATTGTCATTTGTTTCTAGGTATTTTTTGATTTCCCCTTTGATTTCTTCAGTAATCACTTCGTTATTAAGTAATGTATTGTGTAGCCTCCATGTGTTTGTATTTTTTACAGATCTTTTCCTGTAATTGATATCTAGTCTCATAGCGTTGTGGTCGGAAAAGATACTTGATACGATTTCAATTTTCTTAAATTTACCAAGGCTTGATTTGTGACCCAAGATATGATCTATCCTGGAGAATGTTCCATGAGCACTTGAGAAAAATGTGTATTCTGTTGTTTTTGGGTGGAATGTCCTATAAATATCAATTAAGTCCATCTTGTTTAATGTATCATTTAAAGCTTGTGTTTCCTTATTTATTTTCATTTTGGATGATCTGTCCATTGGTGAAAGTGGGGTGTTAAAGTCCCCTACTATGATTGTGTTGCTGTCAATTTCCCCTTTTATGGCTGTTAGTATTTGCCTTATGTATTGAGGTGCTCCTATGTTGGGTGCATAAATATTTACAATTGTTATACCATCCTCTTGGATCGATCCCTTGATCATTATATAGTGTCCTTCTTTGTCTCTTGTAATAGTCTTTATTTTAAAGTCTATTTTGTCTGATATAAGAATTGCTACTCCAGCTTTCTTTTGATTTCCATTTGCATGGAATATCTTTTTCCATCCCCTCACTTTCAGTCTGTATGTGTCCCTAGGTCTGAAGTGGGTCTCTTGTAGACAGCATATATATGGGTCTTGTTTTTGTATCCATTCAGCCAGCCTGTGTCTTTTGGTGGGAGAATTTAATCCATTTACATTCAAGGTAATTATTGATATGTATGTTCCTATTCCCATTTTCTTAAATGTATTGGGTTTGTTATGGTAGGTGTTTTCCTTCTCTTGTGTTTCTTGCCTAGAGAATTTCCTTTAGCATTTGTTGTAAAGCTGGTTTGGTGGTGCTGAACTCTCTCAGCTTTTGCTTGTCTGTAAAGGTTTTAATTTCTCCATCGAATCTGAATGAGATCCTTGCTGGGTAGAGTAATCTTGGTTGTAGGTTTTTCTCCTTCATCACTTTAAGTATATCCTGCCACTCCCTTCTGGCTTGCAGAGTTTCTGCTGAGAGATCAGATGTTAACCTTACGGGGATTCCCTTGTGTGTTATTTGTTTTTTTTCCCTTGCTGCCTTTAATATGTTTTCCTTATATTTAATTTTTGACAGTTTGATTAATATGTGTCTTGGCGTGTTCCTCCTTGGGTTTATCCTGTATGGGACTCTCTGTGCTTCCAGGACTTGATTAACTATTTCCTTTCCCATATTAGGGAAGTTTTCAACTATAATCTCTTCAAAAATTTTCTCAGTCCCTTTCTTTATCTCTTCTTCTTCTGGGACCCCTATAATTCGAATGTTGGCACGTTTAATGTTGTCCCAGAGGTCCCTGAGACTGTCCTCAGTTCTTTTCATGCTTTTTTCTTTATCCTGCTCTCTAGTAGTTATTTCCACCATTTTATCTTCCAGGTCACTTATCCTTTCTTCTGCCTCAGTTATTCTACTATTGATCCCATCTAGAGTATTTTTAATTTCATTTATTGTGTTTTTCATCATTGCTTGGTTCCTCTTTAGTTCTTCTACATCCTTGTTAAATGTTTCTTGCATTTTGTCTATTCTATTTCCAAGATTTTGGATCATCCTTACTATCATTATTCTGAATTCTTTTTCAGGTAGACTACCTATTTCCTCTCCATTTGTTAAGTCCAGTGTGTTTTGAGCCTGCTCCTTCATCTGCTGTGTGTTTTTCTGTCATCTCATTTTGCCTATCTTACTGTGTTTGGGGTCTCCTTTTCACAGGCTGCAGGTTCGTAGTTCCCGTTGTTTTTGGTATCTGTCCCCAGTGGCTAAGGTTGGTTCAGTGGGTTGTGTAGGCTTCCTGGTGGAGGGGACTAGTGCCTGAGTTCTGGTGGATGAGGCTGGATCTTGTCTTTCTGGTGGGCACGTCCACGTCTGGTGGTGTATTTTGGGGTGTCTGTGGCCTTATTTTGATTTTAGGCAGCCTCTCTGCTAATGGATGGGGTGTGTTCCTATCTAGCTAGTTGTTTGGCATAGGGTGTCCAGCACTGTAGCTTGCTGGTCGTTGAGTGAAGCTGGGTCTTGATGTTGAGATGGAGATCTCTGGGAGATTTTTGCCGTTTGGTATTACGTGGAGCTGGGAGGTCTCTTGTGGACCAGTGTTCTGAAGTTGGCTCTCCCACCTCAGAGGCACGGCCCTGATGCCTGGCTGGAGCACCAAGAGCCTTTCGTCCACACGGCTCAGAGTAAAAGGGAGAAAAAATAGAAAGAAAGAAAGAAAGAGGCTATAATATAGTGAAGTAAAATAAAGCTATTGTAAAGCAAAGCTATACAGACAAAATCTCACCCAGAAGCATACACATATACACTCACAAAAAAAGGAAGAGGGGAAAAATTAATATCTCCTGCTCCCAGAGTCCCCCTCCTGAATTTGGGGTGATTCGTTGTCTATTCAGGTGTTCAACAGATGCAGGCACATCAAGTTGTTTGTGGAGCTTTAATCCGCTGCTCCCGAGGCTGCTGGGAGAGATTTCCCATTCTCTTCTTTATTCACACAGCTCCCGGGGTTCAGCTTTGGATTTGGACCCTCCTCTGCGTGTAGGTCGCCTGAGGGCGTCTGTTCCCCGCCCAGACAGGACGGGGTTAAAGGAGCAGCTGCTTCGGGGGCTCTGGCTCACCCAGGCCGCGGGGAGGGAGCGGTACGGAGGAGGCGGGGCGAGCCTGCGGCGGCCGAGGCCAGCGTGACGTTGCAGCAGCCTGAGGCGCGCAGTGCGTTCTCCCGGGGATGTTGTCCCCGGATCCCGGGACCCTGGCAGTGGCAGGCTGCACAGGCTCCCGGGAGGGGAGGTGTGGAGAGTGACCTGTGCTCACACACAGGCTTTTTGAAGGCGGCAGCAGCAGCCCCAGCATCTCACGCCCGTCTCTGGGGTCCGCGCTGATCGCCGCGGCTCGCGCCCTTCTCTGGAGTTCGTTTAGGCGGCGCTCTGAATCCCCTCTCCTTGCGCGCAGCGAAACAAAGAGGCAAGAAAAAGTCTCTTGCCTCTTCGGCAGCTGCAGACCTTTTCCCGGTCTCCCTCCCGGCTAGCTGTGGTGCGCCAACCCCTTCAGGCTGTGTTCACGCCGCCAGCCCCAGTCCTCTCCCTGCGATCCGACCGAATCCGAGCCTCAGCTCCCAGCCCCGCCCGCCCCGGCGGGTGAGCAGACAAGCCTCTCGGGCTGGTGAGCGCTGCTTGGCGCCGAGCCTCTGTGCGGGAGTCTCTCCGTTTTTCCCTCTGCGCCCCTGTTGCTGTGGGATCCGTGCTCATAGCTGCGGCTCGCGCCCTTCTCTGGAGTTCGTTTAGGCGGCGCTCTGAATCCCCTCTCCTTGCCTGCCGCGAGACAAAGAGGCAAGAAAAAGTCTCTTGCCTCTTTGGCAGCTGCAGACTTTTTCCCGGACTCCCTCCCGGCTAGCTGTGGTGCGTTAACCCCTTCAGGCTGTGTTCACGCCGCCAGCCCCAGTCCTCTCCCTGCGATCTGACCGAAGCCGAGCCTCAGCTCCCAGCCCCGCCCACCCCGGCGGGTGAGCAGACAAGCCTCTCCGGCTGGTGAGTGCTGGTCGGCACTGATCCTCCGTGCGGGAACCTCTCCGCTTTGCCCTCCGCACCCCTGTGGCTGCACTCTCCTCCGTGGCTCCGAAGCTTCCCCCCTCTGCCACCCCAGTCTCCGCCCGCGAAGGGGCTTCCTAGTGCGTGGAAACCTTTCCTCCTTCACAGCTCCCTCCCACTGGTGCAGGTGCCATCCCTATTCTTTTGTCTCTGTTATTTCTTTTTTCTTTTGCCCTACCCAAGTACGGGGGGAGTTTCTTGCCTTTTTGGAGGTCGGACGTTTTCTGCCAGCGTTCAGTGGGTGTTCTGTAGGAGTAGTTCCACGTGTAGATGTATTTCTACTGTATCTGTGGGAAGGAAGGTGATCTCCGTGTCTTACTCTTCCGCCATCTTCTCCCGAGTCCCTTATGTGTTTTTAAATGTCATAATGTCTAACTTATTAGAAGACAGCTGGATTCCTATATCTGCTTCTGTACTGAGTCTGTTGTGATATCACTTGCTTGTTGACCTCTGAAAAACTCTGCTTTATATCTGGAAGAGAATATGAGTGAAAAAAGAAAAGATAATATTTTAGTGTAATTGGGAAAACAGTTTTAACTATGTGAGCACCCCCTCCCAAAGGGTCTTGGGAACCTGGGGTCCTGGGACCAAAGTTTTCATACTACTGGTGTACAAAAGCATGAATGTTCTAATTGCTCCACTTAGAGTAGCATGGTGTTTTATTATTCTGAACATTTAAGCTGTTTGAGGTTGGAAAGTAAGCAGAAATTAGAGTAAAATGCAGCTGCTGAGACTTACGTAAGCTGATCTGTTTCTGTGATTATGTTTGGGGGAGAATTGCTCAATTTTTCTCTTTTTTTTCTCATATATTTTATTAAAAGCTTATAATTTTTTTCTATTTCTCATGAGATACAAATTTTCTCAACAATACAGTCAGATTTTATTAAATTTGAAGATATTATCAAATTGTAAATTGGACTTATATCATTTTTATTATTTTTTTAACATTTTATTTTATTTATTTATTTTTTACAGAGCTGGTTCTTATTAGTTATCTATTTTATACATATTAGTGTATATATGTCAATCCCAATCTCCCAGTTCATCCCACCACCCCCCTGCCCCTGCTTTCCCCCCTTGGTGTCCATACATTTGTTCTGTACATCTGTGTCTCTATTTCTGCCTTGAAAACCAGTTCATTTGTACCATTTTTCTAGATTCCACGTATATGCGTTAATATATGATATTTGTTTTACTCTTTCTGACTGTACTTCACTCTAGGTATATCCACGTCTCTACAAATGACCCAATTTCGTTCCTTTTTATGGCTGAGTAATATTCCATTGTATATGTGTACCACATCTTCTTTATCCATTCATCTGTCGATGGGCATTTAGGTTGCTTCCATGACCTGGCTATTGTAAATAGTGCTGCATTGAACATTGGGGTGCATGTGTCTTTTTGAATTATGGTTTTCTCTGGGTATATGCCTAGTAGTGGGATTGCTGGGTCATATGGTAATTCTATTTTTAGTTTTTTAAGGGACCTCTATACTGTTCTCCATAGTGGCTGTATCAGTTTACATTCCCACCAACAGTGCAAGAGGATTGCCTTTTCTCCACACCCTCTCCAACATTCGTTGTATCTAGGTTTTCTGATGATGCCCATTTTAACCGGTGTGAGGTGATACTTCATTGTAGTTTTGATTTGCATTTCTCTATTAATTAGTGATGTTGAGCAGCTTTTCATTTGCCTCTTGGCCATCTGTATGTCTTCTTTGGAAAAATGGCTATTTAGGTCTTCTGCCCAATTTTGGATTGGGTTGTTTGTTTTTTTGACATTGAGCTGCATGAGCTGTTTGTATATTTTGGAGATTAATCCTTTGTCTGTTGATTCGTTTGCAAATATTTTCTCCCATTCTGAGGGTTATCTTTTTGTCTTGTTTATATTTTCCATTGCTGTGCAAAAGCTTTTAAGTTTCATAAGGTCCCATTTGTTTATTTCCATTACTCTAGGAGGTGGGTCAAAATAGATCTTGCTGTGATTTATGTCAAAGAGTGTTCTTTGTATTTTTTCCTCTAAGAGTTTCATAGTGTCCGGTCTTACATTTGGTCTTTACTCCATTTTGAGTTTATTTTTGTGTATGGTGTTAGGGAGTGTTCTAATTTCATGTTTTTACATGTAGCCATCCAGTTTTCCCAGCACCACTTATTGAAGAGACTGTCTTTTTTCCATTGTATATCCTCGCTTCCTTTGTCATAGATTAGTAGACCATAGGTGCATGGGTTTACCTCTGGGCTTTCTATCTTGTTCCATTGATCTATATTTCTGTCTTTGTGCCAGTACCATATTGTCTTGATTACTGTAGCTTTATAGTATAGTCTGAAGTCAGGGAGTCTGATTGCTCCAGCTCTGTTTTTTTCCCTCAAGATTGCTTTGGCTATTCATGGTCTTTTGTGTCTCCATACAAATTTTTAGATTTTTGTTCTAGTTCTGTAAAAAATGCCATTGGTAATCTGATAGGGATTGCACTGAATCTGTAGATTGCTTTGGGTAGTGTAGTCATTTTCACAATATTGATTCTTTCAATCCAAGAACATGGTATATCTCTCCATCTGTTGGTTTCATTTTTGATTTCTTTCATCAGTGTCTTATAATTTTCTGAGTGCAGTTCTTTTACCTTCTTAGGTAGATATATGCCTAGGTATTTTGTTCTTTTTTTTGCGATGGTGAATGGAATTGTTTCCTTAATTTCTCTTTCTGATCTTTCGTTGTTAGTGTGTAGGAATGCAAGAGATTTCTGTGTGTTAATTTTGTATGCTGCAACTTTACCAAATTCATTGATTAGCTCTAGTAGTTTTCTGGTGGCATCTTTAGGATTATCTATGTATAGTATCATGTCATCTGCAAACAGTGACAGTTTTACTTCTTCTTTTCCAATTTGTATTCCTTTTATTTCTTTTTCTTCTCTGATTGCCATGGCTAGGACTTCCAAAACTATGTTGAATAATAGTGGCAAGAGTAGACATCTTTGTCTTGTTCCTGATCTAAGAGGAAATACTTTCAGTTTTTCACCATTGAGAATGATGTTTACTGTGGGCTTGTCATATATGGACTTTATTATGTTGAGGTAGTTTCCCTCTATGTCCACTTTCTGGAGAGTTTTTATCATAAATGGTGTTGAAATTTTTCAAAACATTTTTCTGCATCTATTGAGATGATCATATGGTTTTTATCCTTCAGTTTGTTAATATGGTACACATAATATGGTACACATATCACATTGATTGATTTGCATATATTGAAGAATCCTTGCATCCCTGGGATAAATCCCACTTGATCATGGTGTATGCTCCTTTTAATGTGTTGTTGGATACTGTTTGCTAGTATTTTGTTGAGGATTTTTGCATCTATATTCATCAGTGATATTGGTCTGTAATTTTCTCTTTTTGTAATATCTTTGTCTGGTTTTGTTATCAGGGTGATGGTGGCCTCATAGAATGAGTTTGGGATTGTTCCTTCCTCTGCAGTTTTTTGGAAGAGTTTGAGATGGATGGGTGTTAGCTCTTCTCTAAATGTTGATAGAATTCACCTCTGAAGCCATCTGGTCCTGGACTTTTGTTTGTTGGAAGATTTTTAATCACAGTTTCAATTTCATTACTTGTGATTGGTCTGTTCATATTTTCTGTTTCTTCCTGGTTCAGTCATGGAAGGTTATACCTTTCTAAGAATTTGTCCATTTCTTCCAGGTTGTCCATTTTATTAGCATAGAGTTGCTTGTAGTAGTCTCTTATGATGCTTTGTATTTCTGCAGTGTCTGTTGTAACTTCTCCTTTTTCATTTCTAATTTTATTTATTTGAGTCCTCTCCAGTTTTTTCTTGAGTCTGGCTAAAGGTTTATCAACTTTGTTGATCTTCTCAAAGAACCAGCTTTTAGTTTTATTGACCTTTGCTATTGTTTTCTTTGTTTCTATTTCATTTCTGCTCTGATCTTTATAACTTCTTTCCTTCTACTAACTTTGGATTTTGTTCTTCTTTCTCTAGTTCCTTTAGGGGTAAGATTAGATTGTTTATTTGAGATTTTTCTTGTTTCTTACAATCTAAGGTAGAATTATATTGCTATAAACTTCCCTCTGAGGACTTCTTTTGCTGCATCCCCTAGGTTTTGGGTCATCGTGTTTTTGTTGTCATTTGTCTCTAGGTATTTTTTGATTTCCTCTTTAATTTCTTCAGTGATCTCTTGGTTATTTAATAACGTATTGTTTACCCTCCATGTGTTTGCGTTTTTTATGTTTTTTTCCCCTATAATTTATTTCTAATCTCATTGTGTTGTGGTCAGAAAAGATGCTTGATACGATTTCAATTTTCTTAAATTTCCCGAGGTTTGATTTGTGACCCAAGATATGATCTATCCTGGAGAATGTTCCGTGTGCACTTGAGAAGAAAGTGTAATCTGCTGTTTTCAGATGGAATGTCTATAAATATCAATTAAATCTATCTGGTCTATTGTGACATTTAAAGCTTGTGTTTCCTTATTAATTTTCTGTCTGGATGATCTCTCCATTCATGTAAGTGAGGTGTTAAAGTCCCCCACTATTACTGTGTTACTGTCGATTTCCTCTTTTATAGCTGTTAGCATTTGCCTTATGCAATGAGGTGCTCCTATGTTGGGTACATATATTATATTCATAATTGTTATATCTTCTTCTTGGATTGATCCCTTGATCATTATGTAGTGTCCTTCCTTGTCTCTTGTAACATTTTTTAGTTTAAAGTCTATTTTATCTGATATGAGTATTGTTACTCCAGCTTTCTTCTGATTTCCATTTGCATGGAATATCTTTTCCATTCCCTCAGTTTCAGTCTGCATGTATCCCTTGGTCTGAAGTGGGTCCCTTGTAGACAGCATATATATGGGTCTTAGTTTTGTATCCATTCAGCAAGCCTGTGTCTTTTGGTTGGAGCATTTAATCCATTCACATTTAAGGTAATTATCAATATATATGTTCCTTTTACCATTTTCTTAATTGTTATGGGTTTGTTTTTGTAGCTCCTTTTCTTCTCTTGTGTTTCCCACTTAAAGAAGTTCCTTTAGCATTTGTTGTAAAGCTGGTTTGGTGGTGCTGAATTCTCTTAGCTTTTGATTGTCTGTAAAGTTTTTGATTTCTCCATCAAATCTGAATGAGATCCTTGCTGGATAGAGTAATCATGGTTGTAGGTTTTTCCCTTTCATCACTTTAAATATATCATGCCACACCCCTCTGGCTTTTAGAGTTTCTGCTGAGAAATCAGCTGTTAACCTTATGGGAGTTCCCTTGTATGTTATTTGTCATTCTTCTCTTGTTGCTTTTAATAATTTTTCTTTGTCTTTAATTTTTTTCAATTTGATTACTATGTGTCTTGGTGTGTTTCTCCTTGGGTTTATCCTGTGTGGGACTTGCTTCACTTCCTGGATTTGGGTGGCTATTTCCTTTCCCATGTTAGGGAAGTTTTTGACTATAATCTCTTCAAATATTTTCTCGGGTCCTTTCTCTCTCTCTTCTCCTTCTGGGACCCCTATAGTGCGAATGTTGTTGTGTTTCATGTTGTCCCAGAGGTCTCTTAGGCTGTCTTCTTTTCTTTTCATTCTTTTTTCTTTATTCTGTTCTGTGGCAGTGAATTCCACCATTCTGTCTTCCAGGTCACTTATCTGTTATTCTTCTGCCTCAGTTATTCTGCTATTGATTCCTTCTAGTGTAGTTTTCATTTCAGTTATTGTATTGTTCATCTCTGTTTGTTTGTTCTTTAATTCTTCTAGGTCTTTGTTAAACATTTGTTTCATCTTCTCGATCTTTGCCTCCATTGTTTTTCCGAGGTCCTGGATCATCTTCACTATCATTATTCTGAATTCTTTTTTCCGGAAGGTTGCCTATCTCCACTTCATTTAGTTGTTTTTCTGGGGTTTTATCTTGTTCCTTCACCTGGTACATAGTCCTCTGCCTTTTCATTTTGTCTATCTTTCTGTGACTGTCTCAACTTTCTCTTTATTTTGCCTTTGTAAGCATGGTCTGAGATGTTAGAAATACATTCAGAAATGTGAATTTTGAAATTTTTCTATTTTGCTTAGCAGTAGTGAAAATATTCCTTCCTGTTTTTATGATGTATTAAGATGTCCCTTATTTATTAATTTTTATTGGTGTATAATTGCTTTACAATGTTGTGTTAGCTTCTCTTCTACAGCAAAGAAGATGTCTTTTAAGTGTTATTTTTTCTGCTTGGCCTGTTGTTCAATGAGCCTGGCCAAGCTTAAGAAAGTAACTTAAGGTCTGACCAACCCATTAGGCTCATTGACACCAATTTCAGACAAACAGGATCAACAAACCTGCCTCTGTCTAGAATGGGAGATGATTTTTTCCCTGTTCTCTGCTGTCTTAACATCCTAAAACCAAGACATTTTATAAAGAACCTCTAGTACATAGCTAGAAAAGTAATGTGAGTGGCATACATAATCTTATATAATTAAAAAATTTTTAGTAGCCACCGTAAAGAAAGTTAAGAAAAACAGAATTTAATTTTAATAACATATTTTATATACCCAGTATATCCAAAATGTAATCAACATGTTTTTAATATAAAAGTTGATGAGATAGCTTACTTTAAAAAATATGTTGTCCCTGAAATCCAGTGCGTATTTTACACTTAGAACACATCTTAATTGAACCAGACATGTTTCAAGTGCTCAGCAGCCACCTGTGGCTACCAAATGTGATAGTGCAGCTCAGTAGGGCTCATTTTCTTTGCATTTCTCACAAGAGAGGTGACTTCAAACTGTGTTGTCCTCTGAATGGCTTTTAAAGTTGCTTCCCCACAAAGCAGGTCAGATTGGTCTGCTCAGTGGCAGAGACAGCTCTTGAAAGTGGATGGGTTTCAGAACGTGCCCAGAATTTGTAGGTTCAAGTTCAAAGTGTACAAGTATTATGGAGTCCAAGCTCATACTGCTCACCACATGACAGGCCAATGAATTGAGAGACGAGGTGTTGGGGCAAGGAATAGCGACTTTGTTCGGAAAACCAGTAGACCTAGAAGATGGTAGACTATTGTCCCAAGGAACCATCTTGCCTGGATTTGAATGCTAGTTCCTTTTATAGAACAGAGAGAGGGAGGTGAGGGGGGAAAGTAAAAAAGGTGATAAGTTGTTGCAAATATTTCCTCTTTCCACCAGACTCCAGAGAGGTGTGTTAATTTCTTCTTTCCTGCAGCCATTCACAGGTGCACCTGGTCAGGATGTTTCCCGTGAGCTAAACAAAGGTATTTGAGCTTAATGCTCAGGCATGGAGGCAGGTTTCCAGGAGATGGGCCATTATGTGTAGTTTAAGCTATGGGCAACATCCCTTTAGTGATTAACTTGTAACAAAAGCAATAGAATACAAAGGTTATGTGACCGAAAGCAAGTCTGTTTGCCTGATGCACAGTGATACCAAACACTACCAAAACATCTGAGTTTGGAGAAGAGAAAGGTTTATTGAAGGGTCAAGCAAGGAGATGGGTGTTTTATGACCCCCAAGCCCCAAACTCCCTGAAGGGTTTCAGCAAAGCATTTAAAAAAAAAAAAAAAACAACTTTACTGTAGTATAATTGCTTTACAATGTTGTGTTAATTTCTGCTGTACAACAAAATGAATCAGCAATATGTATACATATATACCCATATCCCCTCCCTCTTGAGCCTCCCTCCCACCCTCCCTATCCCACCCCTCTAGGTTGTCACAAAGCATCAAGCTGATCTCCCTGTGCTATGCAGCAGCTTCCCACTAGTGATCCATTTTACCTTTGGTAGTGTGTATATGTCAATGCTACTCTCTCACTTCTCCCCAGCTTTCCCTCCCCTGTCTCGTGTCCTCAAGTCCGTTCTCTATGTCTGCGTCTTTATTCCTGCCCAGCCACTAGGTTCATCAGTACTGTCAGCAAAGCATTTTTAAAGATCAGATGAGAGAGGGGTGTCCCAGGGTGTGTGATCAGCTCGTGCACAATATTCTGATTGGCTGATGGTGAGGTAACAGGGTGTTAGGTTAACATTATCTGTCCTTAGGCACCAGTAGGTCTGGGAGCTATACATGCTCATGATCATCAAGTGCTTAATATCTTCCATTTGGTGGTGGTTTTAGCTTCTGAAGAACTCAGGAAATATGCATCAGATACTATTATCTAGGTACTTCAGAGAGAAGCTACAGCAGAGGGTACGGGGGAGGGGTCCATCCCGGGAAGACCCAGTAGGGTCCTGCTTGGTTACAGTTAAAGTAAAAGAAATGGATCTAATGTGGAGTCAGATTTGTTCTTCCCTGTTACACAAGGACAAGTAACCAACTCACGTTCCAGTTATCTAATTCCCCCACCTACCCCAAACAACAACAACACCCTTGATGGTGTAAAACAACAGTCACAGACTCTGGGTGGGGAAACTGAAAAAGGAACTGTTTCCTGCTGTTTGCTGGGTTCCTGGGGTCTCCTCCCCACCCAACCCTCACCATCCCCAGCCTGGTGCTGGAGGACCCACTGCTGAGGTGGCTTCCTCTCCGTGTCTGGAGGGACTGGAATGCGGAAGGGCAGGCTGAGGTGGAGCTGCTTTCTAGAGTACATTGTGTTCACTTCTAAGTTTTAAAAGGTAAACCTCTTTTAAATTTGTTTAAGAAGTCTGTCATTGCAAATTTTACTTCCAGCTTCAAAAACCCATTGCCTTATTTTTCTTCTAAGAATATTTTTATGGTTTCCACCATGTAATCACAAATTCTATTGTTTGTAAAAGTGATTGTTAAAAGTCTTGTTTCATGGTAGCTAACATTTGAAATTATGAGGTCTCACCCTCATATATAATAAATAATCTCTGTTAGATTTCTTTACCTCCTTTTATTTTCCCTTTTTAAACTGATCTTGTAGGTGACCTCCGTAAATGTCCCATAAATATCTCAAATTAACTCCGACTGTGTGTCAATACTATGCTGTTTAAAGTTAAGTAATGGAGAGAGTCTTCCAAATACGAGAAACTTTGTAAAGACTTTGTGAAGATTCAAGTTAGGAATACTCTTTTTTTCTGAGGACTAATTTTGAAAAAACACATAGTCATGTATGTACAGCAACTGAAACTTTAGAAACTGGAAATAGAAGTCATGGGAGTGGGGAGTTTTTTCCTTTGCAATTTTCCTTTTAATTTTTAACTGTGGTAAAATACACATAACATCAACTTTACCATCATCACCATTTTAAAGTGTACAGTTCAGTGATATTAAGTACATTCAGGTTGTTGTGCAACTATCCCCACCACCCATCTCCAGAACCCTTTCCATGTTGCAAACTGGAAATCTGTAACCATTAAATGCTAACTCCCCATTCCCTGCTCCCCGCAGCCCCAGGCAGCCACTATTCTACTCTCTGTCTCTGAATTTGACTACCTTAGGTGCCTCATTAAATAGAATCATACAGTATTTGTCTTTTTGGCTTATTTCACTCAGCATAATTGTTACTGAATGCAAGTCTGTGTGCCCCACACACAGCGAGGCCAAGCAAACCAAAATGGAGTTTGGAGTGGAGAAAGGTTATTGCAGGGCCATGCAAGGAGACAGGTGGCTTGTGTCCCCCAAATCCCAAACTCCTCAAAGGGCTGGAGATGTACCCAAACCCACGTCTGTCTGAAGCCAGAATTTGTGCTTGTCTCATTAGCTTTTGCTCTCTGTTAGGTATAAAACACCTCATTTTCCACTCCATGTGATTTGCAAAGTACTTTCAATACAGTATCTCATGTGTTCAGTGCAACAATCCTATGAATGGTTAGAATCAGTATTATCCGGATTCATATTTTATCAGTGGAGGAAACTGTTACTTATAGAGTCATGTACTCATAAAACAAGTTGGAAGCAGAACTAGTGTTACTGAGTCCAAGCTTATAGTGCTTGCCCCATGACAGGACAATAAATTGAGAAATGAGGTGTTGGGGCAAGGAATAAAGACTTTATTTGGAAAGCCGGCAGACCAAGAAGGTGGTGGACTCATGTCCCAAAGAATTGTCTTGCCTGAGGTAGAATTCAGGCTTCTTTTATACTGAAATGGGAGGAAGTAAAGTCAAACATTTCCTGGTTCCAGCCAGCCTCCAGAGGGGACGTGTTAATTTCTTCCTTCTTGCAGTCATTCACAGGTGGGCCTGGTCATGATGTTTCCTGTGAGCTAAATAAAGGTATTTTAGCTTAATGCTCATTACCTGGGAGGCAGGGTTCCCAGAGATGGGCCATTATGTATACTTTAAACTTATAGGCAACATCCCTTTAGTGATTAACGTGTAATAGAATACAAAGTTTCTTCCCTATTACTCTAGGACGCAAAACCTAGACCCAGAGTACCTCGTACTTTCCCATGTTCCCTTTTACTGTCCTGGGCAGCTTATGTAGGGAAGTTATCTGGCCTCATTAAGTCAAAGTTAGATGTTAACATTTGTAGACCCTCTTTTGATGAAAGCTCAGGGGATGTACAGTGCTTTCTAATTTATATTTAGTCAGCTTGGCAAAGGGCATGATGTCTATCATTCCCTTCCTTATCCAATACTAGATCAAAAGGTTATATTCGTTAATAGAATTCAGGAAGTCATTCTTCAAATCCTGATTGGATGATACTGTGTGCCAGGCACTGTGCTTAGAGCTGGAAACACTGAGATAAAGAAATGAGACATTGTTCTTGTCTCCAAGAAGTTCACACTATAGCAGAAATATAACAGAAAAACAGATAATAACACGTAATACAGCAGGAAAAGCTTCTCAGAAGAGGAGGTGACATATGATCTATATCTTAGGGATGGGCAGGATTTCACCTAGAAGAGGAAGAGTTAAATAATTTGGTTTATCCTTTGTGGAACCACAAGGAAACTTTCATCCAGTTTTAGCTGCCTGAAGGAAATGTTTAGATACACCTTCTGTTTTGTTTGAATGCTTAAGTTTTGCCCATGTGGCTTGACTGAATTGATCAAAAATCTAGATAATTCAGATTTCTATGACTTGGAGTCATCAATATGGGCAGTTGATGGATGAGCATTCTGATTGCTCTTGCAGGTGATCCAATCATGTCTTTGAGGATGTGGAAATAATCATAAGGACCGTGCCATATTTTAGTCATTCTGACAGTCGTTATCGCTGGTTGGAATTGATTGGGTGGTGGTTTAGATAGTTGCTGGACTGTCTCCATGTGTATCATTATTCCACAGGGAGACAGAGGCCCCCGAGGTCTTCCTGGACCCCGAGGTGAGGAAGGATGCTGGGGTACGAGAGGACCCAAGGTGAGTGTGACCTTGAGCTGTGGAATTCTTTCCCTATCTCTGTTTTATCCCTTGGATTTGAGAGAAATCTTAATTCTTCAGCATAACTATGATGTTTTAGCTCTTTCTCAGATTGAGGGTTTCCCAGAAGTAGAGCCTGAGAAAAGGAATCAAGTGTAAATAGTTTATTGGGAGGGTACCAAAGTAAACACTGGTAGGGGAGTAGAGAAGTTAGACAGGTGTCCTAAAAAGGGTGCCTTATCATTCAATTACCACTGTGGGTGGAGAGAGCTTAGTCCTGCTGGGGAACAGTAGGAGCCAGTGTGCACCTCTATGTTATTCCACTCGAGGGGTGAGGGAGTTGGGGTATTCATACACTAAATCCTGTCAGGCATTAGTTGAAGGCTGCTCCCGGGGGACATTAATTCCCCAGCACTTCTGGCCTATCTTGTGTGTGGACAGGCTCTGGTCCCAGGAAAACACCCTTAGGAGAAGAGTCACAAAACTGGCAGTTGGAAGTTGGACTTGAGAACGATGAAATGTTAAATGCTAAAGGGATAACGGGTGGGGCAGCTTTTCTTTAGTGTGTGCCTTAAATGTCCCTTAACCTTTCAGTATAAGAGAATTCCCTTTAGTAAGGCCAGAAAGTTTTGTCTACAACCTCAGAATCTTACAGAGTTTTTCTGATCACCATGACCATAGTCTGTATATTCTAACAAGTTTCTATTTCAATTAATTTGTCCTGTTGTTCTTGGAAGCCTTCTCATGCTTGTTAGCCAGTGTAGTCTCATTTTTGTTTGACAAAATATGATTGTTATAATAAGTGGCAGGTCACTACTGTTTCCAGCTCACCCCTACTGTGTGAGGAGATACAGGGTGCAATTTTCTTCACATCACAGGTGCAGGGGAATGGTAGGAATCAGAATGCTGCAATGTCCACTATGGTTTGCTGGAGGAGAAATCTTCATTTTGATCTAAAAATTACATTTTCTTGAAATTAAGGAACACATGGTTTCCTAAATGAAACAATGGTTTAAAAGTCTCATTCAAGCTCAGTTGCTTTTATTTCTTCTTAATTTTAGGGAATGAGTGGATTTTCAGGAGAAAAGGTGAGTGACCTTCCTTACTCTTCTCAAACTGTAGAACAGATTCTTTGGGAACCGCAATACCAAGTTCACTTGTTTTTCCTTGCTTGAGTGAGGTGGGGCTTAAAACTTTTAGAAAAGGGGATATGTCAGATGCTATTAATGGCCAAACTGCCACACTAATGAATGGCTATTTGTAAGGCATGTATTTCCGGTTTAAGGCAGAGATCTATATGATAATTTTCAAGGTTTGCTAACTCTATAATTACTGAGCCACCTGTTTATGATGTTTATTTGGAAGAGTTGGTCCTGAAATCAAGGTGTCAGGAGGGTCTGGTCAAGCTGGGTGTCAAGTGGGAGAGGGATGCTAGGACAGGACTGGTATAATAGGGAACGACTGTATATTCAGATTCAGAAGCAAAGTACCCACTTGCTCATTCATTCAAAAAACATTTACTAGGTACCTTCTCTGTTCTCCACATTATCCTTGGGAATGTTTACAAAGTGGTGAACAGGTCAGACAAGGTCTGATAGAACTCCTTTATTCAGGTCTCCTAGTATACCACTGATTCACCCCTATGGCCTGTGCCAAACACAACATGTAATTTTAGTCCAAGAGTTTAGTATGCTTACTTTCATGCACTAACTCAGCTGTACTTTTGCTAAAGAAATGCCTAAAACTTGATTTCCTTGTGTGGCCAGTAGGAGTAAATCAACCAACCATCCCACACATGAGAAATGCATCTTATTCTGCTTGCAAAACTCCAAATATTTTTCTTCAAAAGATGCTTTATAATAAATATATTAACTGTCATTTTGAGATAGTTGGCAAAACGAAGTGTCCATAATTTGAAAGTGATGCAGTGCTTGATAAATTGTCACAATGCAGCTGCCAGTTTTTACTCTCATCACCAGTTAGCCCATTTTTCAGTTCTTTTCTAAAGAAGTTTTTCTTTTAATTGTCTTTCAAAATGCACACACACACATACACACTCATTTAATTCCTACTTATTCTGCTATCTTCCAAGTTTCCATTATGCAGATTAATTCAGGCATATTTGCCAGTCTTTTTAAATTAAAAAAAAAAAGTCAATGGCATATTCTCAGGCTACTTTTGTGTGTCTTAGCTTCAGAATAAAAGAATGTAAAACTATGAAAAAAAAGTCAGTGGCAAAAGGACCAACGTTAGCATGTAGACACCCGTGAGAAATGTTTCATTCAGTCCTGTGAGGGAGTTACAGTACTTGTCCCTGTGTAAAAGTTTAAAAGGAAGTCTTTTTGTCCATTCAAAATCCTAGTTCCTTTTTCTTCTTATCTTTTTCTTTAGCACCTGAAACTGTCAGAAAGAACAGTATATAATGCTACTATCCATTTCAGGAAGAAAGTAACTATTGCTTTTTAATACTTGAATGCAGTGTATAAATGTTGTTTTGGAAGGTCTAGATTCTTCTACCAACTGAGAACGATATTAGCAAGGAAATTAACATCAAAGCAATAACCATGTAACCTGGTCCTCCTGTCCCTAACATTCTCATCTTCCTTTGCTCCACAGGGAAATCCTGGTGAAGAAGGTCCTGATGGCTTGGATGGAGAACAGGTACAGAAAGTTTCTCATTTTTTTGTCCCCAGCCCCTCCCCGCCCCCACTAGTTTGGCATTAATACTCTCTATATGTGTCATGATTAGTCTAGAAATTTAAATAAGCATGCATGCTCAAAAATGTCTAAAGTTAATTTATATATTTACTATTATCTTCAAAATACAAGGACCTTAGAAACTTAGCTCCCATGTCTCATATTATTGTCCAGTATTTTATTTCCATCTTTTCATTTTGTTAATTTACACTGATGAGACATTGTTATAATTATTGCTTTATTTATGCCAGATGCTTATCTGGCTTTACCCTCATTTTTATTACTATCACTGATGCCTTCAAAAGAGCATGAAAAGATGATGTTTCTTTTGCCTAAGGTACATCTTTTAGAGTTTTTCTTTAATGAAGGTTGTAAACTCCCTGGGTTGTTTTTTTTTCTCATGAAAAATCTCATGATCTCACCCTTTTTCTTGAGAGATTGTTCTTGGGTAAACCATTTTCTCTCAGCACTTTGGAAATGTAATTTTATATTCTCCTGTCTTCTGTCTTTCATTTTTGCTGTTAAGAAGTTATCCGTAAAATAATTGTTGTTCCTTTGTCAGCAGTCTTTTAAAAAATATCAGGCTGCTTTACAAATTTCCTTTTGTTTCTAGTTTTCTGCTGTTTCAATATGATGTATCCAGGTATGGATTTCTTTCCATTTATCCTGTTTGGGACTTATTAGGCTTTTGAATCTGAGCATTTGTACCTTCTCTAAGTTTTGGAAAATCCTTAACAGATTATCATTTTGAAGTTTTTATTTTTCCCATTTTCTCTACAATAAACTCATGGAAGTCTAATTAAACTTTTGCAGACCTCATTTTATCATCAATATCTCTTAGCCTCTCTTTTAATAATTTCTATTTATTTATCTTTCTCTGCTGCATTCTGAATAATTTCTTCAGCTTCTAACTCATCAATTGGATTTTTAATTTAGGTTATTCTAATTTTCACTTCAAGAAATTCTATTTGATTCTTTCTCAAATCTGCTTGGTCCTTTTTTTAAAAAAATGTAGTGGCTTGTTTTTTTTTAACTCATTCTTTTTGGTTATTTAAATGTATTAAAGACACTAATTTTACATTATGATAATTCTGATATCTATAGTCACTCCAAGTCTGATTTGTTGTCTGTTGGTTCTGCTGGCTTCTCCCTTGTGGTGTCTCCCTCATGTGTGTTGTGACTTGATTGACGCTCATTTTTGATGGAACTTTATCTGCTAGAAGACACTGAGGCCTGAGTGGGGATTGTTTGCTTCTGCTACGTACTTGGTGATGCTACCTCCTGCGACCACTTTAAGATAAATGTGCTTTTTCACACCACACACTTACAGAGTGAAGAGAAGTCCTTAAGGCAGCCAATGGCTATGACTTCCCTAGATTCCTGCTTTCTGTTTATTTTGAACTCTAAGGATTTCTCTTTTTCTTTATCAGCTCATGGATGTATGTAAGGTGTAATTTAATTTGTTATCTGGATTTTAAATTGTTTTTCAAAGGGAAGGTTGTTCAGGGCATCTAGTCTGTCGCACATTCAGATTTAGAACTTTCTGCTCTTGGCTAGAATGCGGAAGTACGTGAAAAAAGTTTCTGGTGTGACTAATGTAACAAGGATTCTTTGCATGTTTATTTTCCTTTTTCCAGGGTGATCATGGAGTCCCAGGGTCATCTGGAGAAAAAGGAAATTGGGGAAATAGGGTAAAGTGTGAGGATATTCTTCTCTCCTTTTTCTCATATTCCTGCTGCATAAACTGACCTTGACAGCTTACTTTTAAGCTCTGACAAAGAATCATCTAGTGGCTTTAGTACTAGATTGTGAGGTAAAGGGCAGTAAATATTAGACGAGTATTTGGAATCTTTACTGAAGGCCTGACTCTGCTGATAGTGAAACAAGTAATGTAAACCAAGTTACTTAACCTTTTGTGCTTTATTATGTGCATCATTCCCTATCATCTCAGAAGATTTTCGTGGCTCCCTGTCACCAATGATTTAGTCTGACATCCAAGGCCTTTCAACCACATCCTTCACTAATCTCAGTCAAGAACTGTCCTTCCAGCCAGACTGTACTTCTCACTGTGCCCTGCAGATTCCTTCTGCATGCCCACCTCTGTGTCTCGGTCTGTGCTAGGTACTCCATCCTGGACTGCCTTTTCCTGCCTCCATCTTTTTAAAAAATTAAAAAAAAATTTTTTGAAGTATAATTGATTTGCAATGTTGTGTTAATTTCTGCTGTACAGTGAAGTGATTCAGCTATACATATACATTCTTTTTCATATTCTTTTCCATTATGGTTTATCACAGGGCATTGCATATAGTTCTCTGTGCTATATAGTAGGACCTTGTTGTTTATCCATTCTATATATAATAGTTTGTATCTGCTAACCCAGACTCCCACTCCATCCCTCCCCTAATTCCTCCCTGCCTTCATCTTCAATGCTTATTTGAATATCACTTTTTCTTCAATTTCCATCTCCTCTCTTTCCTCCTTGTGATGCCCTCCTTGAGCATGTCAGTCTGAAGGAATCTCCCCCTTCTCTACATCCTTCCAATGTACACTGTTTGCACTATCTGCTTGACGTTATCTTTCTGTGTAAGGGAAAGCAGATACCTGGCATATGTACTGCCACTCTCCCTTCCTGTACCCATGGTAGACATTACTAATCAATTATGGAATCCAGCCTGAAGGATCCATCTCAACACAGCACTATAATCAGCTTCTGTTGATTCACTGGATTAGATAAAGGAGGTGAAATTTATTTACTTATGGTTTTTTTTACCCCTCATGGAATTAGAGCAATGCTTTTACCCCAAGGTGTGCATTGATTTCTTGATAAGTAAAACAGAGAGCCACAAGACATGGCTCTTTATTGAGGTTCGATTTCCAACCTGCAGTTTGTGGATCAGATTTTGGAGAAGGTGGAGCACACCACACTTCCTTCAAGACTGGAGAGCCTTCATTTTCCACCAAATTTTGTTAAACTCAATAAAAACCTGTAAAGTGCTTCCTACTTTTAGGGCATTTTGGTAGACACAGAGAAGAGTTCAAAGGTAAATAAGTCATGGTTATGACCAACAAAGAGCTGGTTAACTGGTGCAGGAGATAAGATTTTTACAGGAAGAGCTCTAATACAAGATAGGATAAAATAAAATCTGTAAGAGAGAGACCTTCAAGATGGCGGAGGAATAAGACATGGAGATCACCTTCTTCCCCACAAATACATCAGAAATACATCTACATGTGGAACAACTCCTACAGAACCCCTACTGAACGCTGGCAGACCTCCTTAGACTTCCAAAATATATATATATATTTTTTTTTTTCCCTTTTTCTTTTTTTGTGAGTGTGTATGTGTATGCTTCTTTGTGTGATTTGTCTGTATAGCTTATCTTTTACCATTTGTCCTAGGGTTCTGTCTATCCTTTTTTTTTTTTTTTTTTTTTAGCTTAGATTTTAGTGCTTGTTATCATTGGTGGATTTTCTTTTTGTATGGTTGCTCTCTTCTTTGTTTCTTTCTTTTTTCTTTTTTTATTACCATTTAATTTTTTAATTTTTAATTTTAAAAACTTTATTTTATTTTATTTATATTTTTCTTTCTTTCTTTTATTTCTCTTTTTCCTCTGAGCCATGTGGCTAACAGGGTCTTGGTGCTCTGGCTACGTGTCAGGTCTGTGCCTCTGAGGTGGGAGAGCCGAGTTCAGGACATTGGCCCACCAGAGACCTCCCAGCTCCACATAATATTAAATGGCAAAAGCTCTCCCAGAGACCTCAACCTCAACGCTAAGACCCAGCTCCACTCAACGACCAGCAAGCTACAGTGCTGGACACCGTATGCCAAACAACTAGCAAGATAGGAACACAAACCCACCCATTAGCAGAGAGGCTGGCTAAATTCAAAATAAGGTCACAGACACTGCAAAACACACCACCAGACATGGTCCTGCCTACCGGAAAGAGACGATCCAGCCTCCTCAACCAGAACACAGGCACCAGTCCCCTCCACCAGGAAGCCTACACAACTGACTGAACGAACTTTAGCCACTGGGGGCAGACACCAAAAACAATGGGAACTACGAACCTGCAGCCTGTGAAAGGAGACCACAAACAGAGTAAGTGAAGCAAAATGAGAAGACAGAGAAACACACAGCAGATCCCACCAGACCAAACAAATGAAGAGGAAATACGCAGTCTACCTGGAAAAGAATTCAAAGTAATGATAGTAAAGATGATCCAAAACCTTGGAAATAGAATGCAGAAAATAAGAGCAACATTGAACAAGGACCTAGAAGAACTAAAGAGCACACAAACAATGATGAACAACACAATAAAAGAAATTAAAAAATTTCTAGAAGGAATCAATAGCAGAATAACAGAGTCAGAAGAACGAATAAGTGACCTGGAAGATAAAATAGTGGAAATAACTACTGCAGAGCGGAATAAAGAAAAAAGAATGAAAAGAATTGAGGACAGTCTCAGAGACCTCTGGGAGAACATTAAATATACCAACATTCGAATTATAGGGGTCCAAGAAGAAGAAGAGAAAAAGAAAGAGACTGAGAAAATATTTGAAGAGACTATAGTGGAAAACTTCCCTAATATGGGAAAGGAAATAGTCAGTCAAGTCCAGGAAGTGCAGAGAGTCCCATAGAGGATAAATCCATGTAGAAACATGCCAAGACACATATTAATCAAACTATCAAAACTTAAATACAAAGAAAAAATATTAAAAGCAGCAAGCAAAAAACAACCAATAGCATACAAGGGAATCCCCATAAGGTTAACATCTGACCTTTCAGCAGAAACTCTGTAAGCCAGAAGGGAGTGGCAGGACATATTTAAAGTGATGAAAGGGAAAAAAACTACAGACAAGATTACTCTACACAGCAAGGCTCTCATTCAGATTTGACAGAGAAATTAAAACATTTACAGACAAGTAAAAGCTAGGAGAATTCAACACCACCAAACCAGCTTTAAAACAACTGCTAAAGGAACTGCTCTAGGCAGGAAACACAAAAGAAGGAAAAGACCTACAATAAGACACTGAAAACAATTAAGAAATGGTAATAGGAATATACATATCGAAAACTATCTTAAATGTAAATGGATTAGATGATCCAATCAACAGACATAGACTGGCTGAATGGATACCAGAACAAGACCCATATATATGCTGTCTACAAGAGACGCACTTTAGACCTAGGGACACATACAGGCTGAAAGTGAGAGGATGGAAAAAGATATTCCATGCAAATTGCAAATGGAAATCAAAAGAAAGCTGGAGTAGCAATTCTCGTATCAGACAAAATAGATTTTAAAATAAAGACTATTACAAGAGACAAAGAAGGACACTACATAATGATCAAGGGATCAATCAAAGAAGAAGATATAACAATTGTGAATATTTATGCATCCAACATAGGAGCACCTCAATACATAAGGCAAATGCTAACAGCCATAAGAGGGGAAATCGACAGTAATATAATCATAGTAGGGAGTTTTAACACCCCACTTTCACCAATGGACAGATCATCCAAAATGAAAATAGATAAGGAAACACAAGCTTTAAATGATACATTAAACAAGATGGACTTAATTGATATTTATAGGACATTCCATTCGAAAACAACAGGGTACACTTTCTTCTCAAGTGCTCATGGAACACTCTCCAGGACAGATCATATCTTGCATCACCAATCAAGCCCTGATAAATTTAAGAAAATTGAAATCATATCAAGGATCTTTTCTGAACACAGTGCTAGGAGACTAGATATCAATTACAGGAAAAAATCTGTAAAAATTATAAACACATGGAGGCTAAACAATACACTACTAAATAACCAAGAGATCACTGAAGAAATCAAAGAGGAAATAAAAAATACGTAGAAAAAAATGACAGTGAAAACACAACCACCCCAAACCTATGGGATGCAACAAAAGCAGTTCTAAGAGGGAAGTTTATAGCAATACAATCCTACCTCAAGAAACAAGAAACATCTCAAATAAACAACCTAACCTTACACCTAAAGCAATGAGAGAAAGAGGAATAAAAATACCCAAAGTTAGCAGAAGGAAAGAAATCATAAAGATAAGGTCAGAAATAAATGAAAAAGAAAAGAAGGAAGCAATAGCAAAAATCAGTAAAATTAAAGCTTGTTCATTGAGAAGATAAAAAAATTGATAAACCATTAGCCAGACTCATCAAGAAAAAAAGGGAGAATACTCAAATCAATAGAATTAGAAATGAAAAAGGAGACATAACAACTGACACTGCAGAAATACAAAGGATCATGAGAGATTACTACAAGCAACTATATGCCAATAAAATGGACAACCTGGAAGAATGGACAAATTCTTAGAAAAGCACAACCTTCCAAGACTGAACCAGGAAGAAATAGAAAACATAAATGAACAATAAAAAGAACTGGTATTGAGACTCTGATTAAAAATCTTCCAAAAAACAAAAGCCCAGGACCAGATGGCTTTACAGGCGAATTCTATCAAACATTTAGAGAAGAGCTAACACCTCTCTTTTTCAAACTCTTCCAAAATACAGTATAGGAAGGGACACTCCCAAACTCATTCTACGAGGCCACCATCACCCTGATACCAAAAGCAGACAAAGATGTCACAAAGAAAGAATACTGTAGGCCAATATCACTGATGAACAGAGATGCAAAAATCCTCAACAAAATACAAGCAAACAGAATCCAACAGCACATAAAAGGATCATACACCATGATCAAGAGGGTTTTAACTCAGGAATGCAAGGATTCTTCAACATACACAAGTCAATCAATGTGATAAACCATATTAACAAACGGAAGGAGAAAAACCATATGATCATCTCAATAGATGCAGAAAAAGTTTTTGACAAAATTCAACACCCATTTATGATAAAAACCCTCCAGAAAGTAGGCATAGAGGGAACTTACCTCAACATAATAAAGGCCATATATGACAAACCTACAGCCAACATCGTTCTCAATGGTGAAAAACTGAAAACATTTCTTCTAAGATCAGGAACAAGACAAGGTTGCCCACTCTCATGACTATTATTAAACATAGTTTTGGAAGTTTTAGCCATGGCAATCAGAGAAGGAAAAGAAATAAAAGGAATCCAAATCAGGAAAGAGGAAGTAAAGCTGTCACTGTTTGCAGATGACATGATACTATACATAGAGAATCCTAAAGATGCTACCAGAAAACTACTAGAGCTAATCAACGTATTTGGTAAAGCAGCAGGATACAAAATTAATGCACAGAAATCACTTGCATTCCTATACACTAATGATGAAGAATCTGAAAGAGAAATTAAGGAAACACTCCCATTACCACTGCAACAAAAAGGATAAAATACCTAGGAATAAACCTACCTAAGGAGACAAAAGACCTGTGAGCAGAAAACTATAAGACACTGATGAAAGAAATTGAAGATGATACAAACAGATGGAGAGGTATACCATGTTCTTGGATTGTAGGAATCAACATTGTGAAAATCACTATACTACCCAAAGCAGTCTACAGATTCAATACAATCTCTATCAAACTACCAATGGCATTTTTCACAGAACTAGAAGAAGAAATTTCACAATTTGTATGGAAACAGAAAAGACCCCGTATAGCCAATGCAATCTTGAGAAGGAAAAACTGAGCTGGAGGAATCAGGCTTCTGGACTTCAGACTATATTACAATGCTAGAGTAATCAAGACAGTATGGCACTGGCACAAGAACAGAAATATAGATCAATGGAACAGGATAGAAAGCCCAGAGATATACCGCACACATTAGGTCACCTTATTTTTGATAAAGGAGGCAAAAATATACAATGGAGAAAAGACAGCCTCTTCAATAAGTGGTGCTGGGAAAACTGGACAGCTACATGTAAAAGAATGAAATTAGAACACTCCCTAACACCATACAAAAAAAATAAACTCAAAATGGCTTAAAGACCTAAATGTAAGGCCAGACACTATAAAACTCTTAGAGGAAAACATAGGCAGAACAATCTATAACATAAATCACAGCAAGATCCTTTTTGACCCACTGACTAGAGAAATGGAAATAAAAGCAAAAATAAACAAATAGGACCTAATGAAACTTAAAAGCTTTTGCACAGCAAAGGAAAACATAAACAAGATGCAAAGACAGCCCTCAGAATGGGAGAAAATATTTGCGAATGAAGCAACTGACAAAAGATTAATCTCCAAAATATACAAGCAGCTCATGCAGCTCAATACCAAAAACCAAACAACCCAATCCCAAAATGGACAGATGAACTAAGAAGACATTTCTCCAAAGAAGGTATACAGATTACCAACAAACACGTGAAGGGATGCTCAATATCACTAATCATTAGAGAAATGCAAATCAAAACTACAATGAGGTATCATCTCACACCGGTCAGAATGGCCATCATCAGAAAATCTAGAAACAATAAATGCTGGAGAGGGTGTGGAGAAAAGGGAACCCTCTTGCACTGTTGGTGGGAATGTAAATTGTTACAGCCACTAGGAGGAACAGTATAGATGTTCCTTAAAAAACTAAAAACTACCATACGACCCAGAAATCCCACTACTGGGCATAGACCCTGAGAAAACCATAATTCAAAAAGAGTCACGTACCACAATGTTCACTGGAGCTCTATTTACAATAGCCAGGACATGGAAGCAACCTAAGTGTCCATTGACATATGAATGGATAAAGAAGATGCGGCACATATATACAATGGAATATTACTCAGCCATAAAAAGAAATGAAATTGAGTTATTTGTAGTGAGGTGGATGCACCTTGAGTCTGTCATACAGAGTGAAGTAAGTCAGAAAGAGAAAAACAAATACTGTATGCTAACACATATATACGGAATCTAAAAAAATAAAATAAAAAGGTTCTGAAGAACCTAGGGGCAGGACAGCAATAAAGACACAGATGTAGAGAATGGACTTGAGGACATGGGGAGGGGGAAGGATAAGCTGGGAAGAAGTGAGAGAGTGGCATGGACATATATACACTACCAAATGTAAAATAGATAGCTAGTGAGAAGCAGCTTCATAGCACAGGGAGATCACCTCGGTGCTTTGTGACCACCTAGAAGGGTGGGATAGGGAGGGTGGGAGGGAGACACAAGAAGGAAGAGATATGGGGATATATGTATATGTGTAGCTGATTCACTTTGTTATAAAGCAGAAAGTAACACACCATTGTAAAGCAATTATACTCCAATAAAAATGTTAAAAAAATAATATCTGTAAGAATGGTGCAAATAAAGAATTGGTGGGAGCACACAGTGACTTGGAGAGGAATCTAAAACAGAGTGGCTTTTCTCCATCCAATCAATCATCAATATTTATTGAGCATCTGTTTTTATACAGGCGTGACTGGAACAGAAGAGGCATGAGTTCTGTATCTCAGAACTGGCCTCTATGGGGAGACACAGACATGAATGAAGTAATCATGGAAATAGATATAAGATTACTGCTGAGATAAGTACATGAAGGTGTGGTAAATGGCAGGGCGTTCTGATCCAGCCTGCGCAGTCAAGAAGGCTTCATTGAGGGAGTAAAGATGGGATGAAATAAAGCACGAGTAACAACCAGGTTGTGAGGGAGGTCGAAGGGGGAAGAGACCAGCCTTCTCTACTGACGTCCTGTGGGCATTTTAGAATGTGCTGAGGGCGGACAGGACTTGGGCATTCCAGGGAACACAGGAAATCAAGACATTCTCCACATAGGCCTCTGTGAGAGGCACACACAGGGTATTCCAGGTTAAGAAAAAGGAAAAGCTTAGAGTTAGAAGAACTCAGAGCTGGTTTGGACAAACAAGGATTCCAGTTTAACAGGAGTGGAGGGAGAGATAAAAAGTATAAAGAATGGGAGGAAAGTCTGGATGGGCAAGTTAGAGTCAACTTAATGCCATGTTTAAGGGTCTTGTTTTTTCCTACTGAGTAATCAGTTTGCCTAGAAACTACTGAAAGTTTCTAGGCAAGGAAGAACATGTTAAAGCTACAGGTTTGGAAGATTACTCTGGAAGCCAGTGTCTGGATCAGAAAAAGGAGGGACTAGATGTTGGGCAAAACATAATAAGAACCATATGCCAGGCTTTGTACTCAGCATTTTAATTTATTATTCCATTGACTCCCTATGACAGCCCTATAAGATAAATATATCAGTTTCACAAATGAGAAAATTGTCTTAGAGAAGTCAAATAAATTTGCCTTGCTAGTAAATTAAGCAGCAGGATGGGAATTTGGAATTAATGAACTTCCTCTTCCCACTATATCAGGCCAGGGAAGAGGTGAGGAGGGGTCTTCAATAACATTAGGAGGTGGCTTCTTGTGGAGTCTGGAGAATATCCCATTCCCTGTGTGTCTGAGACCCAGATCTCAGAGGGGGGCCCTACTTCACTGTTTTCAGAGTATGCTCTGTACCCTCCAGAACCATGTACATAACATCCTCTGAGGAAGGTTCCTGTGGTGGGGGGCTCTCTCCAATTCTGTGGCTCTGTAGGAGCTAGGACACAGAGATGGTACAATTAACAGCAGATTTTAAGAGAAGTAACCATTTGCTTATCATGTCATAGTCTCATGGCAAGTTGCTCCAACTCTCTGGTTCCCTGTCTACAGCAGTCAGGAGCCCTGCAAGTATTTTTCTCTTTTTTCTTCTCTTTTTTCATGATATCTTGCTCTGCTAATGCTGTGCACATCTGTGATGAAAAAAGCCTTCTTCATTTTCTTACATGTGTTTTTGCGTGGGAGCATCAGGAAGTTGTGGAAAGATCCAGGGGTTTGGAGGTAGGGAGACGAGGTCCAACTTCCTCATATGCGAATGGGTTAATTCTTGAGTTGTGAGTGTTAAATGGGGTAATGCACATCTAGAGCCAAGCATATCACAGATTTCCAATAAAAGTATGTTTTTTTCTGTATCTCATTCTCACCTCTTGGCAGCTAATGCTTTAAAGTTCAAGTACTAAATTGCTCTTTTAATTTGAGTCTCATTTCCCCTCTCCCTTTAGGCAATAGGTGATTTTAAAAAGTGACACTTTTTTTTTTAGTGTGATTTAAGGGCCTGACGGGACCACCCGGAAAACCTGTAGAGCATGGAGAGCTGGGGCTGAGGGGAGATCCTGTGAGTGGTGGTT
Organism: Balaenoptera acutorostrata; assembly: GCF_949987535.1. Classification (NCBI taxonomy): domain Eukaryota; kingdom Metazoa; phylum Chordata; class Mammalia; order Artiodactyla; family Balaenopteridae; genus Balaenoptera; species Balaenoptera acutorostrata. Next base: position 12,061,155 of record NC_080067.1, read on the forward strand.
GAGGGATTTCTGCTGCTTTAATACAGGGATTGTGAACTGGTTGCTTGGGCACAATGGCAGAGAACAATGAATTATTCATTAATGAGGCATCTGTTCAGCCTATCTAAGTATTGCAACAAATAAGAGATTTGAGAGGAAACCCATCTTATAGAACAACTGGGCTCTCAAAGAGTTTGGAATTTTAATTGCATTGGGTATCTGGGATTACTGAGCAGATCCAGAAAATGAAAAGTCACAACTTTGTTACCTTTCTTTTTTTAAAAAAAATCTGACTTCCTATATTTTCTTTTCCTGTCTTTCCTGTCCATTTGAGCTAAGCAAACTTTTATTTTCTCAGGGGGATCCTGGAATTGATACTTTCATCCAAGGCCCTAAGGGAGAAAAAGGAAGGCGTGGACACCAGGTAACATAGTCTCTGTTTGCTTGGGGATACTGGTACCCACGGGAGCAGATGCTAGCTGGTGCAGGAGACTTGGGCATTCCAGTTGGATCAACATAGAAAATCAGAGAGCAAACCTGTGGGACCCCGATATCCATGGAAACAGGAACTCTGAATGCTAATTCCCACTTGTATCCTTGCCTAGCATCCTTGTCTCTTAGTTTTTGTTTTTTTGTGTTTTTTTTGTACAAAGCTTATTGCCCACAACATTAGTAATATAAATTACTTTACCTTGTTTGTCCTTGGTTTCTTCATCTCCAGAATGAAATTGTCAGACTCAAAGATGCCTAAGATCTTTCTAGTTTTAAAAGTCTCCAATTTTATTTTATTTATTTTTAACATCTTTATTGGAGTATAATTGCTTTACAATGGTGTGTTAGTTTCTGCTTTATAACAAAGTGAATCAGCTATACATATACATATATCCCCATATCTCTTCCCTCTAGCGTCTCCCTCCCACCCTCCCTATCTCACCCCTCTAGGTGGTCACAAAGCACTGAGCTGACCTCTCTGTGCTATGTGGCTGCTTCCCACTAGCTATCTATTTTACATTGGGTAGTGTATATATGTCCATGCCACTCTCTCACTTCTTCCCAGCTTACCCTTCCCCCTCTCCATGTCCTCAAGTTCATTCTCTTCGTCTGCATCTTTATTCCTGTCCTGCCCCTAGGTTCTTCAGAATCTTTTTTTTTTTCTTTTTCTTTTAGATTCCATGTATATGTGTTAGCATATGGTATTTGTTTTTCTCTTTCTGACTTACTTCACTCTGTATGACAGACTCTAGGTCCATCCACCTCACTACAAAGACCTCAATTTTGTTTCTTTTTATGGCTGAGTAATATTCCATTGTATATATGTGCCACATCTTCTTTATGCACTCATCTGTCAATGGACACTTAGGTTACTTCCATGTACTGGCTATTGTAAATAGTGCTGCAATGAACACTGTGGTACATGACTCTTTTTGAATTATGGTTTTCTCAGGGTATATGCCCAGTACTGGGATTGCTGGGTCATATGGCAGTTCTATTTAAAAATTTTTAAGGAACCTCCATACGGTTCTCCATAGTGGCTGTATCAATTTACATTCCGACCAACAGTGCAAGAGGGTTCCTTTTTCTCCACACCCTCTCCAGCATTTATTGTTTGTAGATTTTTTAATGATGGCCATTGTGAGCGGTGTGAGATGATACCTCATTGTAGTTTTGATTTGCATTTCTCTAATGATTAGTGATGTTGAGCATCCTTTCATGTGTTTGTTGGCAATCTGTATATCCTCTTTGGAGAAATGTCTCTTTAGTTCTTCTGCCCATTTTGGGATTGGATTTTTTGTTTTTTTGATATTGAGCTGCATGAGCTGCTTAAAAATTTTGGAGATTAATCCCTTGTCAGCTGCTTCATATGAAAATATTTTCTCCCATTCTGAGGGTTGTCTTTGCATCTTGTTTATGTTTTCCTTTGCTGTGCAAAAGCTTTTAAGTTTCATTAGGTCCCATTTGTTTATTTTTGTTTTTATTTCCATTTCTCTAGGAGGTGGGTCAAAAAATATCTTGCTGTAATTTATGTCATAGAGTGTTCTGCCTATGTTTTCCTCTAAGAGTTTTATAGTGTCTGGCCTTACATTTAGGTCTTTAATCCGTTTTGAGTTTATTTTTGTGTATGGTGTCAGGGAGTGTTCTAATTTCATTCTTTTACATGTAGCCGCCCAGTTTTCCCAGAACCAGTTATTGAAGAGGCTGTCTTTTCTCCATTGTATGTTCTGCCTCCTTTATCAAAAATAAGGTGACGTGTGTGCATAGGTTTATCTCTGGGTTTTCTATCCTGTTCCATTGATCTATATTTCTGTTTTTGTGCTAGTATCATACTGTCTTGATTACTGTAGCTTTGTAGTACAGTCTGAAGCCAGGGAGCCTGATTCCTCCAGCTCCGTTTTTCTTTCTCAAGATAGCTTTGGATGTTCAGGGTCATTTGTGTTTCCATACAAATTGTGAAATTTTTTGTTCTAGTTCTGGGAAAAATGCCATTGGTAGTTTGATAGGGATTGCATTGAATTTGTAGAGTGTTTTGGGTAGTATAGTCATTTTCACAATGTTGATTCTTCCAGTCCAAGAACATGGTAAATCTCTCCATCTGTTTGTATCATCTTCAATTCTTTAATCAGTGTCTTTTAGTTTTCTGCATACAGGTCTTTTGTCTCCTTAGGTAGGTTTATTCCTAGGTATTTTATTCTTTTTGTTGCAATGGTAAATGGGAGTGGTTCCTTAATTTCTCTTTGAGATTTTTCAGCATTAGTGTATACGAATGCAAGAGATTTCTGTGCATTAGCTTTGTATCCTGCTACTTTACCAAATTCATTGATTAGTTCTAGTAGTTTTCTGGTGGCATCTTTAGGATTCTCTATATAGTATCATGTCATCTGCAAAGAGTTACAGCTTTACTTCTTCTTTTCTGATTTGGATTTCTCTATTTCTTTTCCTGCTCTGATTGCTGTGGCTAAGACTTCCAAAACTATGTTGACTAATAGTGGTGAGAGTGGACAACCTTGTCTTGTTCCTGATCTTAGAGGAAATGGTTTAAGGTTTTCACCATTGAGAACGAAGTTGGCTGTGAGTTTGTCATATATGGCCTTTATTATATTGAGGTAAGTTCCCTCTATGCCTACTTTCTGGAGGGTGTTTATCATACATGGGTGTTGAATTTTGTCGAAAGCTTTTTCTGCATCTATTGAGATGATCATATGGTTTTTCTCCTTCCGTTTGTTAATATGGTGTATCACATTGATTGATTTGCTTATATTGAAGAATCTTTGCATTCCTGGGTTAAACCCCACTTGATCATGGTGTAGGATCCTTTTAATGTGCTGTTGGATTCTGTTTGCTAGTATTTTGTTGAGGATTTTTGCATCTTTATTCATCAGCAATATTGGCCTGTAGTTTTCCTTCTTTGTGACATCTTTGTCTGGTTTTGGCATCAGGGTGATGGTGGCATCATAGAATGAGTTTAGGAGTGTTCCTCCCTCTGCTATATTTTGGAAGAGTTTGAGAAGGATAGGTGTTATCTCTTCTCTAAATATTTGATAGAATCTCCTATGAAGCCATCTGGTCCTGGGATTTTGTTTGTTGGAAGACTTTTAATCACAGTCTCAATTTCGGTGCTTGTGATTGGTCTGTTTATATTTCCTATTTCTTCCTGGTTCAGTTTGGGAAGGTTGTGCTTTTCTAAGAATTTGTCCATTTCTTCCAGGTTGTCCATTTTATTGGCATATAGTTGCTTGTAGGATTTTCTCATGATCCTTTTATTACTGCAGTGTCAGCTGTTACTTCTCCTTTTTCATTTCTAATTCTATTGATTTGAGTCTTCTCCCTTTTTTTCTTGATGAGTCTGGCTAATGGTTTATCAATTTTGTTTATCTTCTCGAAGAACCAGCTTTTAGTTTTATTGATCTTTGCTATTGTTTCCTTCATTTCTTTTTCATTTTTTCCTGATGTGATCTTTATGATTTCTTTCCTTCTGCTAACTTTGGGGTTTTTTAGTTCTTCTTTCTCTAATTGCTTTAGGTGTAAGGTTAGGTTGTTTATTTGAGATGTTTCTTGTTTCTTGAAGCAGGATTGTATTGCTATAAACTTCCTTCTTAGAACTTCTTTTGCTGCATCCCATAGGTTTGGGGTCATCATGTTTTCATTGTCATTTGTTTCTAGGTAATTTTTGGTTTTCTCTTTGATTTCTTCAGTGATCCCCTGGTTATTTAGTAGTGTATTTTTTAGCCTCCATGTGTTTGTATTTTTTACAGATTTTTTCCTGTAATTGATATCTAGTCTCCTAGCGTTGTGGTCGGAAAAGATACTTGATATGATTTCAGTTCTCTTAAATTTACCATGGCTTGATTTGTGACCAAAGATATGATCTATCCTGGAGAATGTTCCATGGGCATTTGAGAAGAAAGTGTGTTCTGTTGTTTTGGGATGGAATGTCCTATAAATATCAATTAAGTCCATCTTTTTAATGTGTCATTTAAAGCTTGTGTTTCCTTATTTATTTTCATATTGGATGATTTGTCCATTGGTGAAAGTGAGGTGTTAAATTCCCCTACTATGACTGTGTTACTATTGATTTTCCCTTTTATGGCTATTAGCATTTGCCTTACGTATTGAGGTGCTCCTGTGTTGGGTGCATAAATATTTACAATTGTTATGTCTTTCTTGGATTGATCCCTTGAGCATTATGTGGTGGCCTTCTTTGTCTCTTGTAATAGTCTATATTTTAAAGTCTATTTTGTCTGATATGAGAATTGCTACTCCAGCTTTCTTTTGATTTCCATTTGCATGGAATATCTTTTTCCATCGCCTCACTTTCAGTCTGTATGTGTCCCTAGTTCTGAAGAGGGTCTCTTGTAGACAGCATGTTACCAGTTTTGTTTTTGTATCCATGTAGTGAGCGTGTGTCTTTTGGTTGGATCATTTAATCCATTTACATTTAAGGTAGTTATTGATATGTATGTTCCTTTTACCATTTTCTTAATTGTTTTCGGTTTTTTTTTTTTTTTGTAGGTCTTTTCCTTCTTTTGTGTTTCCTGCCTAGAGAAGTTCCTTTAGCATTTGTTGCAGAGCTGGTTTGGTGGTTCTGAATTCTCTTAGCTTTCGCTTTTCTGTAAAGGTTTTAATTTCTCCATAGAATCTGAATGAGATCCTTGCCAGGTAGAGTATTCTTTGTTGTAGGTTTTCCCCTTTCATCATTTTAAATATGTCATGCCACTCCCTTCTGGCTTGTAGAGTTTCTGCTAAGAAATCAGCCGTTAACCTTATGGGAGTTCCCTTGTATGTTATTTGTCGTTTTTCCCTTGCTGCTTTCAATAAGTTTTGTTTGTCTTTAATTTTTACCCATTTGTTTACTATGTGTCTCGGCATGTTTCTCCTTGGGTTTATCCTGTTTGGGACTCTCTGTGCTTCCTGGACTAGGTGGCTATTTCCTTTCCCATGTTAGGGAAGTTTTCCACTATAATCTCTTCAAATATTTTCTCGGGTCCTTTCTCTCTCTCTTCTCGTTCTGGGACCACTATAATGGGAATGTTGTTGCATTTAATGCTGTCCCAGAGGTCTCTTAGGCTGTGTTCATTTCTTTTCATTCTTCTTTCTTTATTCTGTTCTGCAGCAGTGAATTCCACCATCTGTCTTCCAGGTCACTTATTCATTCTTCTGCCTCAGTTATTCTGCTATTGATTCCTTCTAGTGTATTTTTCATTTCAGTTATTGTATTGTTCATCTCTGTTTGTTCTTTTATTCTTGTAGGTCTTTGTTAAACATGTCTTGCATCTTCTCGATCTTTGCCTCCATTCTTTTTCCAAGATCCTGGATCATCTTTGCTATCATTATTCTGAATTCTTTTTCTGGAAGGTTGCCTATATCCACTTCATTTAGTTGTTTTTCTGGGGTTATATCTTGTTCCTTCATCTGGTACATAGTCTTCTGCCTTTTCATCTTGTCTATCTTTTTGTGAATGTGGTTTTTGTTCCACAGGCTGCAGGATTTTAGTTCTTCTTTTTTCTGCTTTCTGCCCTCTGATGGATAAGGCTATCTAAGCGTCTTGTGCAAGTTTCCTGATGGGAGGGACTGGTGGTGGGTAGAGCTGGGTGTTTCTCTGGTGAGCAGAGCTCAGTATAACTTTAATCCGCTTCTCTGCTGATGGGTGGGGCCGGGTTCCCTCCGTGTTGGTTGCTTGGCCTGAGGTGACCCAACACTGGAGCCTACCTGGGCTCTTTGGTGGGGCTAAGGGCTGTTTCTAGGAGGGCTCACGCCAAGGAGTACTTCCCAGAACTTCTGCTGCCAGTGTCCTTGTCCTCACTGTGAGACACAGCGACCCCCTGCCTCTGCAGGAGACCCTCCAACACTAGCTGGTCAGTCTGGTTCAGTCTCCCATGGGGTCACTGCTCCTTCCCCTGGGTCCCGATGTGCACCCTACTTTGTGTGTGCCTTCCAAGAGTTGAGTCTGTCTTTCCCACAGTCCTGTCGAAGTCCTGCAATCAAATCCCGCTAGCCTTCAAAGTGTGATTCTCTAGGAATTCCTCCTCCCATTGCCGGACCCCCTGGTTGGGAAGCCTGATGTGGGGCTCAGAACCTTCACTGCAGTGGGTGGACATCTGTGGTATAAGTGTTCTCCAGTTTGTGATTCATACACCCAGCAGTTATGGGATTTGATTTTATTGTGATTGTGCCCCTCTTACCATCTCATTGTGACTTCTCCTTTGTCTTTGGATGTGGGGTATCTTTTTTGGTGAGTTCCAGTGTCTTCCCATCGATGATTGTTCAGCAGTTAATTGTGATTCTGGTGCTCTTGCAAGAGGGAGTCAGAGCACGTCCTTCTACTCAGCCATCTTGAACCAATCTCTGCCCCTAACTTGTTGATGCCAAATTCTTCTCCCTGAGAAAGTCAGATGAAGATCTTATGAGCTTATTAAAAAATGTCCAATATAGAAAACAATATATATATAAAAAACAATATAAAACAATGTAGCAAAGTGAGGAATCATCATTTTGTCTTTCTCCTTATTTGGGATAAATTATTTTTTCACAAAATCTAGCATACTTGAAAAGAAAGAGATGATAGCACAACTTTTTTCTACCTTGTAAATTTTTGGTAAACATAATTTCAATAAGTGTTTCTACCATAATTAAACAATACTTCCCTAGTATTGTGGAATATTCAAATTTCTTCAGAATTTTATCTATTATAAATAACAGTTGGAAGAACAGCTTTGTCCAAAATGTTTTTGTTTCTGTATTTCATATTCTTTCCCAATTTATGTATTTTTATTGAGTTAACATGTGACTTCACTGAATAGTTATCTAAAATATTCCTACTTGTCATCCAAGGTGGGAAACTTGGACTCATTTTTTCTCTGGACACCACTCATTTTCTGACCTTAAGTAAGTGAGAGCTCTAGAGAGTTCCCTCATCTGACTGTGTATAGCGTCCCCTATGTACCCATTACTCCATGTGTGCAGAGACACATTATTTTGCCTCCTGTTTCCATTTTCCAGCTGTACCCTACATGATGCAGATAGAGAGGGAAGTGCCAGCATTGTCCAAGTATTAAGCACGGCTTGTTGGAGAACACCTATGACTACTGTCCCAGAATGGGGAACCCTGAGGTGTTGTCAAACAATCTTTGGGTAAAGAATGCTTATGACATGGATATTTTAAAACACCAGAATTAAATCCATTTGCTTCTAGAAGAGTGCTGACCAATAGAACTGAGATCATGGAAATGTTCTATATCCGTGCTGCCCAATACGGTAGCCACAAGCCACATGTGGTTATTGAACACTTGAAATGTACCTACTGTAACTGAGGAAACTAAAATTTTAAATTTAATTTACTTAGATTAATTTAAACTTAGTAGCCACATGGGGCTAGTTAGTGGCTTCTGTATGGGGCAGCCCATGTCTAGAGAGTCAACTCAGAAGTGTGTAGTCATCTAAACTGGTCTTTCCTTTACCTCTTTCTTTTCAGGGAATTTCTAGTATCGATGGACCTCAGGGGGAAACGGGAAATGTTGGCCCTCAGGTAGGTATAGCCACTCGTGGGATGTATTTCACCTGCTTTTGTGGAGGATAGAGGTAGGATGGGGTGAAAACTGGTTTGTTTACTTCTGTAAGGTCTCTGCTTCCCTTCTCTCCTTAGGGTTCAAGAGGAAGATGAGGTCTGCCAGGGCTGAAGGTCAGTGCTTTCTGAGAAGAGTGGCTTCTTGTTCCACATATATGGCTACTTTATATAAGTTCTCTCATATAAAGGGGAGTGTTGGTTGGGTTGTTGGAGGCTGCATGATCCCTGGGAAATTTCCATGGAGACCTTTTCCATGAAGAAAGAGAAGTCTGTATGGTTCTTCTTTGCTCCCTCTCCAACCTGCTATAATATTTCATTTAGATGGAAAATAAGCTAACATCTTAAATAATTGCTTTTACCTCTGAAAGAATGATTTTTCCATTTAAAGAAGTGAGACTTCCTGTGGGTGCATAAGGGGATCTCAAAGTCACTAAATAAAGGTAAAATATTGAACTTTTACTATTTCCAAAGAAGGAATGGTGTGATTTCAGGGTAGGATAGGATAGCTCTGTGGGGGAATCATATTTTACTGAGCATTTACCCAGCACCAGTCACTGCATTAGATCTTTATTTATATGACCTCATGTAAACCTTTCTGCAACCCCAGGACTTATGAGCATCATTAATTAATTTTTAGGGCTAAGAGAGGAAATAGAGGTTTAGCAAAGAGAAGTTGGTTGTTAGAGGCCACATAGGTTTGGATTCAAATCCAAAGATTAGGAAACTCTTCAAAATTTTTGTACAAAATGAGAGTTAAATTTGTTATGTAGATTCCTTTCTAACATATTCTGGTCATGCTCTGCTGGTATTTTTTTCTAGCATTCTCATGATTTAGAGATGGAGGAAAAGTCAGAGACTGATTTATGTTATCTCTGAGCCTGGGAATGGGTGAGCGAATGAGTGCTTGTGTATGTGGCTTCAAACCAAACATGTTGGAAAGCATAGCTATTGAGAAATCCCAAGTTTCACAGATCCAAACAAGTTCTGTTGACACCAAGTAAAATCTTAATCTTTCTCATAAAATGTTAAGATTGAAATAAATTCTTAAATAGACCATTTCTTGTGCTTTGAATTCAGTTTTATAACACTTGTGACATAAATAATGTCTTGAACTATCATTTTAGCCTATTGTTTTTATCCCCCCAAAAGACAGAAAGAAATAGTCTACAAGTTGACTAGGCTAAGTTTTAGAGAAATTCAGTAACTCTACGCAGTGGAAGGAATTTCCCACTCTTAAATTATTTAATACTTTTGCAATGCTATGTGCAGTTTATCTAAATAGCCATTGACAGTGGGTCCTCTGCTCACCTGGGTCTAGGTTATTTTTGGTTCCCTAAACTGAACTCCATCTCCTGTGTTTTTCCTTTTTATTTAATTGAAACCAGAGCTGAACTTGTGGTAAATTTCAAGTCAAATTGCACTTGCAAGCGTATAATGAAAAATGTTTCCCTGCCCATTGTTTCCCAGGTCTTCAGGAGCACTTATTTTTATCTCTTGGGGCTGTTCCTTCTAGTATTATTGCCATTTTTCTAAAAAACATACTTACTTTGCTATTTCTTAGTTTTCAGTTTTAGATGTTTTTCTATTGATTTCTTCCAGTGGGGGATAAAGATTTTTCTTAACCTGTCCATCTCCTCCATATGCTTCCCCCCAACTCGTCCTTAAAGTACATTTATTTTCTCCACTTTTGTTCAAATCAATTCATTATTCAGATGTTGACTGGTAAATAGCAGTTACTGCTATCTAACTGTGATATTCCTTGAGTCACCCCCTCTCCCCATTTGCTTTGTGTTCTGTGTGACTATTACTAGTTAATCATAAAGCTCTTTGACACAACTGATAACCTCCCAATATACTCAAACATGTGAGGTTTATTTTTCTTAGATTCCTCCTTCCTGGGCCATCTGTCCTCCTCCTCTCATCCAGGCTGATGGCTCTCTGGGCCTCTGCACTGTTGTCTTCTGGGGACAGCTTTGGGAACAGCAACTTCTCATTTTGGGAGCAAAGTGTGTGCACACTGCCATCTTTAATAGAAAGCCTCTCCCATTAATACCTCGTCATCTTGATGAATCCCTATAGTTTTGGCTCTTTTTCAACAATCCCTATAGTTCTTCACTCTTTTTTCTATTCAAGCTTTGATATTTTAGTAAGAGATAAAATTCATAACTATTTGCAGACTCCAGGGTGAACTGGGTTTATGTAACAAGCCAATGGTTTGCTAGTTAACCCAGTGTTGGAGCAGTGGTCATATAGACTTATTTATGTTTTGAAGCTATAACTTGTTAAAGAGCAGCCAGTCCTATTGGAAGAATATAGCTTACAGAGGTGCTGAACTCCAAATTACAGCATTCCTTTGACCTTGGGAAAATATGGCTTGTTATTGTCTCTAAAATTAGATACCTTGGCTTTTGCAACATGCATAATAAAATGAAATTCTAACTAAGATTTTATTTATGGAGAAGATTGTACTATGGCAAATAAATCAATGCATAGATTGTTTTGACAATAAGGGAAAATTTTAATTTGTTAATTACGATAAAGTTAAGAATATCATTACCTTTTAAAATGTCCACTAACTCACCACTGTCCTGAAATTATTTTTATGTTTGTGTGTTTCCCTTACTTGCATAGATAATAAGAGGTTATTATAATGAATACACTATTTTATAACTGATTTTCTGTGTTTCCAAATCTTTCTATTATCACTTTAAAACATTATATCTTACTCTGCTGAAGAAAAATGACTTACTAAGCTACTTTTATGTTGAACATTTAAGTATTTCTATTTTTTTAGATGTCATGGTCAGTGATGTAAAGAAAAGCTGTATTACAAGGTTTTTGTTTTGTTCTTGCTTTTACTTCGCTGACTATTTCCTTAATATAAATGTATAGGCATGGATAAATTAGGAGTTTGGGATTAACATATACACACTACTATATATAAAATAGATAACCAACAAGGACCTACTGTATAGCGCAGAGAACTATATTCAATACCTTGTAATAACCTACAAAGGAAAAGAACATGAAAAAGAATATAAATATGTGTGTGTGTATATATATAAATATAAATGTATATACACCTGAAACTAACACAAAATTGTAAATTAACTATACTTCAATTTAAAAAAAAAGGTAAAAAATAAATATAAGCATGGAGTTACAATAAAAGAGTCCAACCTTTGCTGTATAGAGCCATATTGTTTTCCGAAGTGTTGCACCATGAATGTCACTAATGTGATGTGCAGATTAAACAACATTTCACAACCTGTTTCAAAATTTCTAGCTACATGCTTTTTAAGACTTGATTCACATTTATAAATCTAGATATTAACTCTTGAAGAACAGAATGATTTAACCGTAATGATCAATAGAAGTGCTTCTCATTTATCTGAATGGTCTAAAAAACTTAAGAAGCACTAGTATTTGATCCACAAATTGACTAATTCTTAGTTTAGGATTTCTTCTCCTTGCAAATCTATGAATAATCAGTAACCTAGTCAACATGTGAGCAACATGAGAAAGAAGGCAGCATCATTCACAGAGTGGGTATTACCCTCAATTTTAGAAAACACATCTCCTCTGTAGAAATGAAGATATTTGAGGGAGAAATTAAATCAGTTACCAGATGAATCAGTTTAACAGCTCACCCCTTGCCTAGAAAACGAGCTTAATGCTGTAAGAATCTGTAGGGTTTTAAAGCCAGTTTTCTGCTATTCCTTTGTGTGCTTTTTGTGCTTTTGTTCCAAAATGTCACACTTGTCGCTGTGCTCAACATTCTGAGTTTCCGCACATGGGATAAGCATCCTTAACACCAGCGAGCATTTAGCCCACGTCCCTTAAAAGAAGTGGATGCACTTTTAAGAACCAGTTATTATATAAAATGGAAGTTTGGGTTGTTTAAACGAAGTATTTTTGCTTCCATCACTAGCTTAGATATTGGAAGGAGACTGGGAAAGACAGTAAAAATGTGGTTTTGCATTTCCTAACCAAATAAGTGGGAACCACACCCCAACCCCCGCAATTTCCTCTCCAACTCTGATCCTAAGGGGACTGAACGCAGACACGCATATCTTTTTTGCCTTTTTCTTATGGCTTTCAAGTGACATCTTGCAGGGAAGGTTGCCTTCAATAGGGGCACTGAAGGTGCCTGGCGAACTCACTAAGTTTTATTCGTTTTGACAGGGTGTGCGTGGAGAATCCGGTGAACGGGGTTACGAAGGAGAGCTTGGGTATCCAGGCTCACAGGTTGTATCAGGGAACTTGTTTTTAGTGCTGAAGACTACTTGTTTGAAATTTTAACTTAGATTCTTTGATAGGGATTTAACATATATCAGAATGGTCTAGGATGCCTCCCTCCCAGGACCTCCCAAAGAAAATTGTATAGCCTCTCTTCTGGGCAGGTTAAACCCTGGTAGCTAATATTTTTTGAGCAATTACTATGTCCTATGTATGACCCTTAGTGCTTGTATTCACTCATTTAATCCTTCAATGGGGGAGGTTTTATCATCTCCATTTTACAGGGGAGAAATGGAGTGGGGATGGAGAAGTTAGGTAAATTGGCCAAGCTCACATAGCTTTGTAGGTGATAGACATGGGATTTAAACTCAGGCACTCTAGTTATAAAATCTATGCTCTTAACTATTGCCTCTGAAGCTGTGTATGCAAATTACTCAAATAGTGTTTAATTCATTAAAATTGTATTCAATTTGGCAGGAAAAATCAGCAAAGTGTTTATTGAGTGTCAGGTATACAGAGGGCACTTTGCAAATATGCCTGGGTCATTCAGACCATTAAGGCAACGGTCTTGCCCTGAAGGATTTCAGTCCGGTGGGGCATTGCAAGCTATTGATGATAACCAGAAATTAAACCTCCAGCCAGTTCTTCTGTAATCTTCTAAGCATAACCCAAATATGTCATTCTGTAAACCCTTCTGGAACACTTTCTGCGTCTTTATTTTGAAAGCCAAATTGTTTCCAAAGATCCTCAAAAGGGGAAGTTTAAAACAAAAATTTTTACTAACACATTGAATCATTCTCCACACTTTTGAAATTCCTATGAGTGTCAGATTGTCATTGGGAAGGTTTCTGCTGTTTTTTCTACTTGACAAAAGTACTAAAGAAAGAAGTGGGTTATCAAGTGTTATTAGAAATTGTACTTAATTTATGATAGAAAATAGTATCTGAATCTAGGGGGAAACAACTGAGAGATATTTTTGGCTTTCCTTTTGATCACTGGCTTAATTCAAATGTGGACGCCCCTTGCCCCCCACCGATGTTGTGTCCTGGACTTATTTAAGTTCACTTTATTATACAGCTGAATGTAAGGGGAGCAACCATGAGTAAGATAATCCATAAAAACTCCCCTTGATTCTCACCTTCCCACTGGGGTGTGGGTATGATGGTCTGTTTAAACAGATAATTACAATACCTCACCCAGGAGTATAGAAGCCAGGATCAATGCTTCTAATAGAAAGAATTTCTCAGAAAAGCTGGAGAAAAATTAAAGTGTCAAAAATCGGTAAAGTCAAATAGATTGGGGAGAAAATGAACAACTCCCCAGCAATGTACCCAGTGAGATTAGGCCAATTAAACGTGTTTGGGTTCTTGGTAATATCAGAATGCGAACGCTTGTCCTTAGTCCTTGTGTGGATAAGGGAAAGGTTGATTTTTCAAAGGAGATCAGTATCCCAGCAGCTCCTCTCATTTCCCTTTTAGGATGTAAAATTAGTTGGGTGAATTAAAATATAAAAGCAATTTTAAAACTTTAGTGTTCATCAGATTCAACTGGAGAGGTGATTAAAAATATAGATACATCCTGCTTCAGACGGAGGGAGTTTGGAGTGAGTGAGTTGGGGTGCTTCAGAGGGCAGAGGCTGCTTGATTCAAGTGTGATACATGGGATAGTGATGGGTCAGAGCACCTTAATTTGTACTTCCATCAGCATCCAAGATGATTTTGTGGTTACATGGAAAATAAATAACTCTATAAAAATTGGTTGAATTTTAATTTCATCTGTGGACCAGAGACCAAGAGGAAGGAGAGGACCACCAGGAATTTCTGGAGAAAAAGGCTTACTGGGTGCTCAGGTAGGTTTGACAAAATAACAGCTCAACACAGCTGCTCTTTACCAATGGTCAGTTCATAGTCCTGCGTGTCCCTGGACAGATAACGTAAAGCTACACTGTTTGTTCTAGGATCTGTGGGTATCAGGAATTTCTAGAAATAGCTAATTCGAGGCAGTAGACATTGATCACCAGCTATGTACCCCTTCTTCTCTAAGTATATTGTTGGAATATAGTGATGAATGAGATTGGTTTGAGCCACAGGGGTGTGTAACACATGCTCATGCTTACTTATAGTGAAAGAAAAAAATAGTAGTATCAAAGGACCATAAATGACTGACTCATTCCTTACAAACATATAAGGAAGCATTGCTTAAAATTATCCCAGTTTTATAGAGGAGAAAACTGAGGCTCAAAGGGATCAAATAACTTTTCATCTGGCTAGTAGGTGGCTGAACTGGCCTCCAGCTTGGGTCTTTCTAGTGCCTGTTTAGTGCCTCCCTCACTCGTTATCCCGTGGTTCATAGAAGGGTCAGATCAGGCTGAGGCAGGCAATCAGGAGTGGCTTCCTACAGAAGGAGCGTTTGAGATAGCTTTAAAAACCCAAGCAGCATAATTTAAGCCAGGGATTAGTGTATCTGGAGATTCAGAATGGCCTAAGCCATCTCTCTCTTGGTTGGGAAAAGTCAAGTCCCATAACTGATCGTATCATTTTCATTCTCATTTGATCATATTTTCTATTTGGAGTGGGTAAAAGTCCAGGCTTTTGTCTTCCCAGTCTCTTAATCAGATGGTGTTTTTCCCTCTAGTAGACAGGTAATTCCTCCAATTCTTGGTATGTGGAGGACGTGGCCTCTTGCACAGAACACCTTACTGCCCTACCTCTAGTCCCAGCTCAGAGGTTAAATATGTCTATTATGCACTTTGGAGGATAAAATTAATTGTATCAAACATTAGAGATGATTTGGGTCATGGTCTTATTACAGGGGAATCCTGGGCCTCCAGGGCCAAATGGTTCAAAAGGAAAAGATGGACCAAGAGGAACGCAGGTAAATGTCAGAAAACACACTCTTCCTAGACTGCAACTTGGAATCTTTTATATGACTATATCCTTATGTGATCATTTCCAACATGAGTGTCTGATGTGCTTGGTAATGATATATATATATATAAATATATGTATATATATATTTATAAGTACTCTGCGATGATAGAGACATGACATGGCTTTGGATCTTTTTTTTATAAGTACTCTGTGATAATAGAGACTTCACATGGCTTTGGATTTTTATTTATTTATTTATTTTGGCTGCATTGGGTCTTCGTTGCTGCCCACGGGCTTTCTCTAGTTCCGGCAAGCGGGGGCTACTCTTCATTGAGATGCACGGGCTTCTCATTGCGGTGGCTTCTCTTGTTGCGGAGCACGGGCTCTAGGCGCACGGGCTTCAGTAGTTGCAGCATGTGGGCTCAGTAGTTGCGGTGCGCAGGCTCAGTAGTGTGGCTTGGGAACTCTAGAGCGCAGGCTCAGTAGTTGTGGCACATGAGCTTAGTTGTTCCGTGGCATGTGGGGTCTTCTAGGACCAGGGATCCAACCCATGTCCCCCACATTGGCAGGTGGATTCTTAACCACTGTGCCACCAGGGAAGTCCCTTGGTGGTGATATTGACTGTCCATTATCTGGTAGCTGGATAGATGTATACAGAGAAGGAAAGACATTTAGACAGACATATAGAAAGATGGATGGATAGATGGTCACATATATTAGTAGACAAAGATACATCAATAGATGGATAAACATATGGACTCAGCACAAATATAGATTCATACACTTACACCTAGAAAAAGCCATAATAATATAAAATGTTTTAACTCGTGCTGCATACCTGGTTTGTTAATTTTCAGTACCAAAATCTTCACTATATTTGTTAGTTACCTGTATTTAACAAAGTCTAGAGGAAGATATTGACCTTAGACTGTAGGATGATGCCAAGAGGGCTTGAAAGGAGTATAAAACCTCTAAGGAAAATGACATAAAATTGCATGAACTCATAGCAGAAAATTAATTTCATGTTTACCTTTTATTATAAAAGGGAGAGCTTGGTGATGCAGGAGAAATAGGACTGCCGGGTCTACAAGGACCAAGGGGTCAACCTGTAAGTGTAGTTTCTCTGTTTCAGACTCCTGATCGAATTTCTTGTTATTTGTTCTTGTTCCACACAAAATTCTAACATTCTTGATGAATATTTGGGGTTACAAATATGATATGACCATCAGTAGAGCTGTTGTGAATCTACATAGTTCAAAGACTCCCAAACTCCTTATATCAATAAAGAATCCAAAGGTGTCTCGGGATTTATTTTGCCTTCTCACATGTTGTTGAAGAGGGAAGTTCCAAAGAGACTCTTCTGTTTGACAAAGATATTTTACAAGCATTTGAGTCTTTAGGAATACAGAGATGTTCAATGAAACATTTTTTTTTCCCAAAAAAACAAGTAAGATAGCCAATCAGAGTTGCAAGCTTTTAAGGGTCTGTGTTTGATTATTCAGAGCACAACAATAATCTTTGGAGACCAGGGATGATCTGCAGGGCTGTGCATTTTTACCTTAGTCATCACTCTGAACATGAGAGCAAGTTAGTTATTTCATGACTATTTTCAATTCACTACCTCACTGGAATTAGCTTTATAATACAGAGTAATGCTGTCTTTCCAACTCATGTTTCTGAGATTTCTTTCATCAACAGTAGGAAGGACCTGCAGCTGTTTTGCACTCTGCACTGAACTTGCAGTTGTTAGCAAGGAAAGGAAACAAAAACAGGCCTAAGAAGCTTAAACTTAAATGCGGAAAGGGAAAAAAAAATAGGATTACTATCAAATGCATCTACACTCAAGTCAGATGATGAAGTTAACACTGTTTAGCTTTAAAATATCTTGACTTAAAATAATGCAAAGCTTGTGCCTACTGACCTCTCTCTGGGACAGAAAAAGCTGGGGAGCAATGCCTTTCTTGAAGGTGTCACATCAGAGGGGGCATCTCCAAAATATACAGTTTGGGCCTCTGGGGTTGAAGATGCTGGAGTCCCTGCATGCCCTTAAGCAGAGAGAAGCTGGTGTAACAGCAGCTGAACCTCATTTGCATCCTTTTTCCCTCTTAGTAATTTATTTCTGGAATTTTTTTTACCTTCCTTTTTATTTTCTAATATTTCAAACTTTCCTCCTTAGGTCATAGCCATGATTCTTGTGGCTTAAAATTAAAAAATTTTTTTCCTCAGTTGATCTACTTGATTTAGACACAGTCTTTGTCCATTCAGCAAAGAGCAACTAAAAGGTTCTGAATTCACTCTTTATTATAGGATGCTCACTGTCTATATGTACAGATGCTAAGATCCCAGTAGCATCGTCCACATTTTCATAGTGACCATCATCATCAACACCATGTGGAATTCCACCACCACCACCTCCAACAACATCACCATCACCGTGACCACTACTACCATGAATCACCACCCCTCTACCACTACCATCACCACCACCATTACACTCCTCTGCCAACATCACCAATACTCCAGCCGCCACCAGCAGCAGAATAATGGCCACTTATCAAGTACTTTCTCTGTGCCTGGCATCATGCTAAGTGCTTTCCATGCACAATCCCACTTAATCTTTCCAAAAGCCATGCTTTGTAGATGATATTATTATCCCCATTTAAAAGATGAGGAGGCTGAAGCTTATAGAGGCTGAGTAACTTGGCCAAGGTCACTCATAGAACCAGTGCTGGAAGTGGCATAAAAATTCAAGTGTGTCTGGGTTTATATCATATTCACGACATTGCCTCTATCCCAATCTTCCTCCCGCCCCCCAGATTTCTCTTTATCCCTAGAGATTTAGCAATTCTGGAACTTCTTCCATTGTTATGTTATCCTGCAAAGAAAGCAAGGTTAGCCCAGGGGGAACTTTGTACAGTGACTTGGCTTCCTACAACCAAGGTAGCATCTTGCTGAGGTCGGAATCTTGCTGAAAAGAGGGTTAAAAATTAACACATGCACACACACACACACACACACAAACTTATCTCTTAGTCTTTTAAAGTTTTATCTCATAGTCTTTTAAAATTTTAAAACCTTATCCCCTCCTTAGCCTATGAAGGTAGTTTAGTGTTTATCCTGTAAAGGTAGGGTAAATCTCCACCAAGCCCCTCCAACCCTCCACCAAGCTCCTTCTGCTTTCCCCATCTCCTTGCACTGCTGATTTGTCCAAGAGTTCAGATAATCTTATCGACCAAGTGTTGTTGTTGATGACTCTACAATTCATTATGTATCATCTTCTTAGGGTCTTTCTGGTCCAGATGGATATGGACGTCCAGGAAGAAAAGGAACAAAGGTGAAGGTTACCTTACAGATTTTTCTCAACTAAAGACTATAGTTTTTATTTTATTTCACTAGAATAAGTGTTATTACCCAAGTGGTATGCCAGGAATGATTTCTACATGTTGTTTATGACATATCGTAGCTGCCAGAGTTCCAGCCTTAAAAAATAAAAGCTGGGTTTGTTACTCCCTTATTTAAAAACCAAATTCCTTACCTCACCTTCCACCTGTTCCAGATGGCCCCACCCCAGCTCTAGGCATGCCAGACCCTTTCCCAACTCCTTGCCTTTGCGAACGCTCTTGCCTCTATTTGGGATGTCCTTCCCCATCTCCCTCTTTTGGACCATTTTTACTCCTTTTCTTAAACCAACTCAAATATCAGCTTCTCCTTGTGGATGCCCTATTGGGCTTCCCCAGAAAGAAGTTGTTGTGCTATGCTCTGTGTTCCTAAAGCTCATTGTTCATATTTCTACAGTAGCCTTTCCCATCTAGGTTGTATTAAAATTTATCCCTGCGTCTACTTCTAGTTTGTGAACTTGACAGCAGGCTTGCATATTATTCATTTAAAAATTTCTTAAGTATTTCATTAATTAATTAATTAATTAATTAAAATTAATTTATTTTAAAAAATTGCCACTGTGTTAGTTTCAGGTATATAGCAAAGTGATATATATATATATATATATAATATATATATATATATATATATATATATATATAAATCTTTTTCAGATTCTTTTCCGTTATAGGTTATTACAAGTTTTGGAGTACAGTACACTGTGCTATACAGTAGGTCTTTGTTGGTTATCTATTTTATATATAGTAGTGTGTATAGGTTACTCCCAAACTCCTAATTTATACCTCTCAACCTTTCCCCTTTGGTAAGTTTGTTTTCTATGTCTGTGAGTCTATTTCTGTAAATAAGTTCATTTATGTCATTTTTCTAGACATTTTATTCATTTTTGTATTGCTGGAGTAGAGCCTGGCAGAGAGTAGGTGTTCAATAAGTATATTTGAATATTTCCACTCCTATAAGAAGCTGGTATTTTAACACGTAGTTCATGGGTCACTGACAGAGGTTTTGAAGCATGGAAGCCACGTGAAGCTTGCTGAATGAATCAAGTGTCATTAGCTACAGTTATTCTTCAGTCTATGAGTTACATTTATTGCCTCACAAACTAGGAAATCACTCGAATGTGTTGTGATGCTCAGCTATGGAACAGGACTCTGGGTTGACTTGTCTCAATTCTCTTGTTTCCTTATGGCTGCAGGATGGCACCACTGCCATTTTATCAAGCAGGAAAGGGCCCCAAACACAGTAAGCTCTTGGTAAATATCTGTGGAATGATGGGACAATGGGGGTGATCATCTAGATCAGTGATCATCTAGCTTAGCCTTGTCTATTTACAGATAAGAACATGGAGACTCAGAGAAGTGAAGTAACCTGCCTATGGTCACACAGCTAGAGACAAAGCTGAGCGTAGAAGCTAGCCACTGGAGCCCCATCCTGGCAAATTAAGTCTTTCTTCTTTAGGGGAGAGTTTGCATAGCAGGGAATTCTGGGTAGAATACAAACGGGCACATTTTGAGCGACATGCCAGCTGTGAGCTAAGCACAAGGGCAGTCTGTGTTCACTGTGATACAGTTAACACTGTGGAACACAGAGATTCAGTCTACATTTGCAAGAATTTTTCCTGGCCACACATCATGGTCTCCCTTATGGCCCTACTGCTGCTTAGCCGACAACGTTTTCCTAGTCAGTTCACTCTTCTTCTCTCCAAGTTAACTATTTTATACCCTCTCCTCTCCCCTCAAACCTCCAAGACTTGCTTTCTCTTCTACATTTTCAGCAGATGACTGTGCTTCCTATTTCATTGATTAAATAGAATCACTGAGAAGAAAACCACTACATACATCCACCCAAAATGGAGGCCACCTGCTTGCCTCTGTGATTACATGTCTTGCCTTCCCTTCCACTACACTGGATGAGAGTCAGTGCCCTTATGTGTCTGTGTGTCTCATCTCTCCACTTCTGGACTGGATTCCATTCTCTTTTTGCTTCCTTAAAGCCCTAGCTCTAGCAAGGGCCACCTTTCTCTTCTGCATCATCAAATTTTCTTCCCTCACCATAGACCATTCCCAGCAGTATACAAAGAGGTGGGGATATCTCCCATCTAAAAAAAAAAAACAAAACCCTCATTTAATTACATACTCCCATCACCCCATTTCTCTCTGATAAAACTCTTTGAAGGATAGTCTGTACCAGTGGTTCTCAATAAGGGGTGATTTTACCCTCCAGGGGACATTGGGCAGTATCTAGAGATGTGCTGTGTGTCAGAGCTGGGGCAAGAGGAGAGAGACCTTCAAGATGGCAGAAGAGTAAGATGTGGAGATCACCTTCCTCCCCCAAAGTATAACAGAAATACATATACATGTGGAACAACTCCTACAGAACACCTATGGAATGCTGGCAGAAGACCTCAGACTTCCCAAAAGGCAAGAAACACCCCACGTACCTGAGTAGGGCAAAAGAAAAAAGAAAAAACAGAGACAAAAGAATAGGGATGGGACCTGCACCTCTGGGAGGGAGCTGTGAAGGAGGAAAAGTTTCCACACACTAGGAAGCCCTTTCACTGGTGGGGACGTGGGGGTGGTGGGGGGGGGAAGATTCGGAGCCATGGAGGAGAGCACAGCAACAGGGGTGCAGAGGGCAAAGCGGAGAGATTCCTGCACAGAGGATCAGTTCCAACCAGCACTCACCAGCCCGAGAGGATTGTCTGCTCACCCGCCGGGGCAGGCGGGGGCTGGGAGCTGAGGCTCAGGCTTCGGAGGTCAGACCCCAGGGAGAGGACTGGGGTTGGCTGCGTGAACATAGCCTGAAGGGGGCTATTGCACCACAGCCAGCCGGGAGGGAGTCCGGGAAAAAGTCTGGAACTGCCGAAGAGGCAAGAGACCATTGTTTCAGGGTGCATGAGGAGAGGGGAGTAGAGAACCACCTAAACAAGCTCCAGAGACAGGCGCGAGCCATAGCTATCAGCGTGGACCACAGAGACGGGCATGAAATGCTAAGGCCAAGAAGCCTGTGTGCAAGCAAAGGTCACTATCCACACCTCCCTTCCCAGGAACCTGTGCAGCCCGCCACTGCCAGGGTCCAGTGATCCAGGGACAACTTCCCCAGGAGAACACATGGTGTGCCTCAGGCTGTTGCAACGTCAAGCTGGCCTCTGCCACCGCAGGCTCACCCTGCATTCCGTACCCTTCCCTCCCCCTGGCCTGAGAGAGCCAGAGCCCCCTAATTAGCTGCTCCTTTAACCCTGTACTCTCTGAACGAAGAACAGACGCCCTCAGGCAACCTAAACCCAGAGGCAGAGCCAAATCCAAAGCTGAACCCCAGGAGCTGTGAGAACAAAGAAGAGAAAGAGAAATCTCTCCCAGCAGCCTCAGGAGCAATGGATTCAATCTCGACAATCAACTTGATGTACCCTGCATCTGTGGAATACCTTAATAGACAACGAATCATCCCAAACTTGAGGCGATGGACTTTGGGAGCAACGATATATATATATATTTCCTTTTCTCTTTTTGTGAGTGTGTATGTGTATGCTTCCTCATGTGATCTTGTCTGTATAGCTTTGTTTTACCATTTGTCCTAGGGTTCTGCCTGTCCGTTTTTTTTTTTTTTTTTTTTTTTTTAGCATATTTTTTAGCACTTATCATTGGTGGATTTGTTTTTTGGTTTGGTCGCTCTCTTCTTTCTTTCTTTCTTTTTTTCCCTTTTTTATTACTTTTTATGTTTTTATTTAAAAAATTATTTTTTATTTGAATACCTTTTTAATTTAATTTAATTTTACTTTTTTGTGTCTTTCTTTTTTCTCCCTTTTCTTCTGAGCTGTGTGGCTGACAGGGTCTTGGTGCTCTGGCCGGCTGTCAGGCCTGTGCCTCTGAGGTGGGAGAACTGAGTAAAAGATATTGGTCCACCAGAGAACTCCCGGCTCCACATAATATCAAATGGCAAAAGCTCTCCTAGAGATCTCCATCTCAATACTTAGACCAAGCTCCACTCAACAACCAGCAAGCTCCAGTGCTGGACACCCTATGCCAAACAACTAGCAAGACAGGAACACAACCCCACCCATTAGCAGAGAGGATGCCTAAAATCATACTAAGGTCACAGACACCCCAAAACACACTGCTGGACGTGGTCCTGCCCACCAGAAAGACAAGATCCAGCCTCATCCACAAGAACACAGGCACTAGTCCCCTGCACCAGAAAGCCTCCACAACCCACTGAACCAACCTTACCCACTGTAGGCAATCACCAAAAACAATGGGAGCTACAAACCTGCAGCCTGTGAAAAGGAGTCCCCAAACACAGTAAGTTAAACAAAATGAGAAGACAGCGAAACACACAGTGAATGAAGGAGCAAGGTAAAAACACACTAGATCAAGCAAATGAAGAGGAAATAGGCAGTCTAGCTGTAAAAGAATTCAGAGTAAAGATAGTAAAGGTGATCAGAAATCTTAGAAATATAATGGAGAAAATACAAGAAATGTTTAACAAGGACCTAGAATAAATAAAGAGCACACAAACAATGATGAACAACAAAATAAATGAAATTTAAAATTCTCTAGAAGGAATCAATAACAGAATAAATGACTCAGAAGAACGGATAAGTGACCTGGAAGATAAAATATTGGAAATAAATACCACAGAGCAGAATAAAGAAAAAAGAATGAAAAGAATTGAGGACAGTCTCAGAGACCTCTGGGGCAACATTAAACACACCAACATTCGAATTATAGGAGTCCCAGAAGAAGAAGAGAAAAAGAAAGGGACTGAGAAAATATTTGAAGAGATTATAGTTGAAAACTTCCATAATATGGGAAAGGAAATAGTTAATCAAGACCAGGAAGCACACAGAGCCCCAAAGAGGATAAATCCAAGGAGACACACACCAAGACACATATTCATCAAACTATCAAAAATTAAATACAAAGAAAAAATATTAAAAACAGCAAGGGAAAAGTAACAAATAACGTACAAGGGAATCCCCATAAAGTTAACAGCTGATCTTTCAGCAGAAACTCTGCAAGCCAGAAGGGAGTGGCAAGACATATTTAAAGTGATGAAAGGGAAAAACCTACAATGAAGATTACTCTAACCAGCAAGGCTCTCATTCAGATTCGATGGAGATATTAAAACCTTTACAGACAAGCAAAAGCTAAGAGAATTCAGCACAACCAAACCAGCTTTACAACAAATGCTAAAGGAACTTCTCTAGGCAGGAAACACAAGAGAAGGAAAAGACCTACAATAACAAACCCAAAACAATTAAGATAATGGTAATAGGAACATACATATCGATAATTACCTTAAATGTAAATGGATTAATGCTCCAACCAAAAGACATAGACTGGCTGAATGGATATCGAAACAAGACCCATATATACGCTGTCTACAAGAGACCCACTTCAGATCTACGGACACATACAGACTGCAAGTGAGGGGATGGAAAAAGATATTCCATGCAAATGGAAATCAGAAGAAAGCTGGAGTAACAATTCTCATATCAGACAAAATAGACTTTAAAATATAGACTATTACAAGAGACAAAGAAGGACACCACATAATGATCAAGGGATCAATCAAAGAAGAAGAGCTAACAATTGTAAATATTTATGCACCCAAAAGAGGAGCACCTCAATACATAAGGCAAATGCTAACAGCCATAAAATGGGAAATCGACAGTAACACAATCATAGTAGGGGAATTTAACACCCCATTTTCAGCAACGGACAGATCATCCAAATTGAAAATAAATAAGAAAACACAAGCTTTAAATGATACGTTAAACAAGATGGACTTAATTGATATTAATAGGACATTCCATCCCCAAACAACAGAATACAGTTTCTTCTCAAGTGCTCATGGAACATTCTCCAAGATAGATCATATCTTGGGTCACAAATCAAGCCTTGGTAAATTTAAGAGAATTGAAATCATATCAAGTATCTTTTCTGAACACAATGCTAGGAGACTAGATATCAATTACAGGAAAAAATCTGTAAAAAATACAAACACATGGAGGCTAAACAATACACTACTTAATAATGAAGAAATCAAAGAGGAAATCAAAAAATACCTAGAAACAAATGACACTGAAAACATGACGACCCAAAACCTATGGGATGCAGCAAATGCCATTCTAAGAGGGAAGTATATAGCAATACAATCCTACCTCAAGAAACAGGAAATATCTCAAATAAATAACCTAACCTTACACCTAAAACAATTGGAGAAAGAAGGACGAAAAAACTCCAAAGTTAGCAGAAAGAAAGAAGTCATAAAGATCAGATCAGAAATAAATGAAAAAGAAATGAAGGAAACAATAACAAATATCAATAAAAGTAAAAGCTGATTCTTTGAGAGAGAAACAAAATTGATAAACTGTTAGCCAGACTCAACAAGAAAAAAGAGAGAAGACTCAAATCAATAGAATTAGAAATGAAAAAGGAGAAGTAACAACTGACTTGCAAAAATCCAATGGATCATGAGAGATTACTACAAGCAACTATATGCCAATAAAATGGACAACCTGGAAGAAATGGAAAAATACTTAGAAAAGCACAACCTTCCCAGACTGAACCAGGAAGAAATAGAAAATATAAACAGACCAATAAGAAACACTGAAATTGAGACTGTGATTAAAAATCTTCCAACAAACAAAAGCACAGGACCAGATGGCTTCACAGGTGAATTCTATCAAACATTTAGAGCGAGCTAAGACCTATCCTTCTCAAACACTTCCAAAATATAGCAGAGGGAGGAACACTCCAAACCTCATTCTGTGAGGCCACCATCACCCTAATAACAAAACCACACAAAGATGTCACAAAGAAAGAAAACTACAGGCCAATATCACTGATGAACAAAGATTCAAAAATCCTCAACAAAATACTAGCAAACGGAATCCAACAGCACATTAAAAGGATCATACCCCACGATCAAGTGGGATTTATCCCAGGAATGCAAGGATTCTTCAATATACGTAAATCAATCAATGTGATACACCATATTAACAAACTGAAGGAGAAAAACCATGCGATCATCTCAATAGATGCAGAAAAAGATTTCGACAAAATTTAACACCCATTTATGATAAAAACCCTACAGAAAGTATGCATAGAGGGAACTTACCTCAACATAATAAAGGCCATATATGACAAACCCACAGCCAACATGGTCCTCAATGGTGAAAAAGTGAAAACATTTCTTCTAAGATCAGGATCAAGACAAGGTTGCCCACTCTCACGACTATTATTCAACATAGTTTTGGAAGTTTTAGCCACAGCAGTTGACAAGAAAAATAACTAAAAGGAATCCAAATCGGAAAAGAAGAAGTAAAGCTGTCACCGTTTGCAGATGACATGACACTATACATAGAAAATCCTCAAGACTCTACCAGAAAAGTACTAGAGCTAATCAATGAATTTGGTAATGTAGCAGGATACAAAATTAATGCACAGAAATGTCTTGCATTCGTATACACTAATGCTGAAAAATTTGAAAGAGAAATTAAGGAAATACTCCCATTTACCATTGCAAAAAAAAAAAAGAATAAAATACCTAGGAATAAACCTACCTAAGGAGACAAAAGACCTCTATGCAGAAAACTATAAGGCACTGATGAAAGAAATTAAAGAAGATACAAACAGATGGAGATATATACCATGTTCTTGGATTGGAAGAATCAACATTGTGAAAATGACTGTACTACCCAAAGCAATCCACAGATTCAGTGCAATCCCTATCAAAGTACCAATGGCATTTTTCACAGAACTAGAACAAAAAAATTCACAATTTGTATGGAAACACAAAGGACCCCAAATAGCCAAAGCAATCTTGAAAAAGAAAAATGGAGCTGGAGGAATCAGGCTCCCTATCTTCAGACTCTACTACAAAGCTACAGTAAACAAGACAGTATGGTAGTGGCACAAAAGCAGAAATATACATCAGTGGAACAAGGTAGAAAGTCCAGAGATAAACCCATGCACATATGGTCACCTTATTATTGATAAAGGAGGCAAGAATATACAATGGAGAAAAGGCAGCCTCTTCAATAAGTGGTGCTGGGAAAACTGGACAGCTACATGTAAAAGAATGAAATTAGAACACTCCCTAACACCATACACAAAAATAAACTCAAAATGGATTAAAGACTTAAATATAAGGTCAGACAGTATAAAACTCTTAGAGGAAAAGATAGAACACTCGATGACATAAATCACAGCAAGATCCTTTTTGACCTACCTCCTAGGGAAATGGAAATAATAACAAAAATAAACAAATGGCACCTAATGAAACTTAAAAGCTTTTGCACAGCGAAGGAAACCATAAACAAGATGAAAAGACAACGCTCAGAATGGTAGAAAATATTTGTAAATGAAGCAACTGACAAAGGCTTAATCTCCAAAATTTACAAGCAGGTCATGCAGCTCAATATCAAAAGAACAGACAACCCAGTGCAAAAATGGGCAGAAGACGTAAATAGACATTTCTCCTAATAAGATATACAGATTGCCAACAAACACATGAAAGAATGCTCAACATCACTAATCATTAGAGAAATGCAAATCAAAAGTACATTGAGGTATCATCTCACACCAATCAGAATGGCCATCATGAAAACATCTACAAACCATAAATGCTGGAGAGGGGAAAATGTGTGTGTGGGGAAAATGGAACTCTCTTGCACTGTTGGTGGGAATGTAAATTGATACAGCCACCATGGAGAACATTATGGAGGTTCCTTAAAAAACTAAAAATAGAACTACCATATGACCCAGCAATCCCACTACTGGGCATATACCCTGAGAAAACCATAATTCAAAAAGAGTCATGTACCACAATGTTTATTGCAGCCCCATTTACAATAACCAGGACATGGAAGCAACCTAAGTGTCCATCGACAGATGATGGATAAAGAACATGTGGCACATATATGCAATGGAATATTACTCAGCCATAAAAGAAATGAAATTGAATTATTTGTAGTGTGGTGGATGGACCTAGGGTCTGTTCTACAGAGTGAAGTAAGTCAGAAATAGGAAAACAAATACCGTATGGTAACACATATATATGGAATCTAAAAAAAAAAAAGTTATGAAGAACCTAGGGGCAGGACAGGAATAGAAACGAAGATGTCGAGCATGGACTTGAGGACATGGGGAGGGGGAAGGTAAACTGAGAAGAAGTGAGAGAGTGGCATGGACTAATATATACTACCAAATGTAAAATATATAGTTAGTGGGAAGCAGCCACATAGCAAAGGGAGATCAGCTCGGTGCTTGTGACCACCTAGAGGGGTGGGATGGGGAGGGTGGCAGGGAGATGCAAGAGGGAGGAGATATGGGGATATATGTATATGTATAGCTGATTCACTTTGTTATAAAGCGGAAACTATTACACCATTGTAAAGCAATTATACTCCAGTAAAGATGTGAAGAAAATAAAAAAAGAACTGTGACAAGAGATGCTACTGGCATCTAGTAAGAAGAGACCAGAGATGTTTTCATCTCTGATCATAGCCCTTCACAGCAAAGAACCATGAGGTCCAAAATGTCAGTAATGTCAAGGTTTAGAAACACCACTTTCTTTCCTCTTGTTCTCTGTAACTGATGACAGTTGAGCCTTCACCCTGTGACCCTCCCTGCTCAACCATATCTGCTTTAGTCAAGGTAAAACCGATAGTGCTCCCTGTTGCCGCAAATGACATTGTTTCATTATTTTTAATGGCTGAGTAATGTTCCATTGTATATATGAACCACATCTTCTTATCCATTCATCTGTTAATGGACATTAGGTTGCCTCCATGTCTCGGCTATTGTAAACAGCTCTGCAGTGAACACTGGGGTGCCTGTATCCTTTTGAACCATGTTTTTCTCCGGATATATGCCCAGGAGTGGGATTGCAGGATCATACGGTAGCTCTATTTTTAGTTTTTTAAGGAACCTCCATACTGTCCTCCATAGTGGCTGTACCAATTTACATTCCCACCAACAGTGTAGGTGGGTTCCCTTTTCTCCATAGCCTCTCCAGCGTTTATTGTTTGTAGATTTTTTGATGATGGCCATCCTGATTGGTGTGAGGTGATACCTCATTGTAGTTTTGATTTGCATTTTTCTAAAAATTAGTGATGTTGAGCATCTTTTCATGTGCCTCTTGGCCATCTGTATGTCATGGATGGACCTGGAGATTATCATACTAAGTGAAGTAAGTCAGACAGAGAAAGACAAATATCATTTATTGCTTATATGAAGAACCAAAAAAAAAAAGGATACAAATGAACTTATTTACAAAACAGAAACAGACTCACAGACTTAGAGAAGAAACTTACGTTTACTGGCGTGGGGGGCGGGAAGGGAGGGAGGGACTGATTGGGAAGTTGGGATTGACATGTACACCCTACAATATTTAAAATAGGTAACCAACAAGGACCTACTGTATAGGACAGGGGACTCTGCTGAATATTCTGTAATAACCTAACTGGACAAAGAATGTGAAAAAGAATACATACATGTATATATATAAATGAATCACTTTGCTGTACACCTGAAACAAACACAACACTGCTAATCAACTATGCTACAATATAAAATAAAAATTAAAAGAAAAAAACCCAAGGGCTTCCCTGATGTTGCAATGGTTAAGAATCCGCCTGCCAAGGCAAGGTACAGGGGTTCGAGCCCTGGTCCGGGAAGACCCCACATGCCGTGGAGCAACTAAGCCCATGCGCCACAACTACTGAGCCTGCGCTCTAGAGCCCATGAGCCACAACTACTGAAGCCCATGCACTTAGAGCCCATGCTCTGCAACAAGAGAAGCCACCGCAGTGCGAAGCCCGTGCACCACAATGAAGAGTAGCCCTCGCTCACTGCATCTAGAGAAAGCCTGCACGCAGCAACAAAGACACAACACAGCCAAAAATAAATAAATAAAAAATAAGAAAATAAAATAAATTAGATCAAGATATTCTTTAAAAACCCAAAAAACAGAAAAACCCATGGTGCTACGTCCAGTGGTCAGTTCTCTGCCCTCATTGTGCTCCATGTCTCAGCAGCATTTGACAGAGGCAATAATGGGTTTGTTCTTTAAACCTTTGCTCACTCAACTTCCAGCACATACCACTTCCCTGGTTTTCACTGGCTGCTCTTGGCTAGATCTTCTGAATGTTCTTGAGCTCTAAATGTTGAGGACTCAAGACTCTATCCTCATATTTCTCTCCCTCATTACTCACTCCTCAGATGACCTTATCCAGTCTCATGGCATCAAGTGCCATGCGTCCTCTGATCTCAGTGTACTTCTCTAGCCTGGACCAATCTCTTAAGCTCCAAATATGTTTCCACTTGCTTATCTCATAGGCACCTGAAAGTTGGCATGTCCCCAAACCACTTTTTTCTTCTACTTTTGTTTTCTAATCTTTTATTATGGAAAAATTCAAACATATATACAAGTGGAGAGACTAATATGATGATACCTCCTCCTGTGTACACATTACCTAGCTCAAACAATGAAAAACGCTTGGCCAATTTAGTTTTGTTTTATTTATAGTCCCACTCACTTTTTCCCACTACCCCCAATTATTTTGAAACAAATCCCATATATCATATATTTCATGCATAAATATTTCAGCTTGCATCTCTAAAAGATTCTTTAAAAATATAACCACAATACCATCATCACACCTAAGAATGAGCAATGATCCTTTAATATCATCAAACATCCAGTCAGCCAAAACTGCTTCACCTGCCCTTCCTCCTGCCTTCCCCATTTCGGGAAGTGGAGACTCCATCCCGCCAGTTACTTAAAACAGATGCTTGTTTCATCTTTAATAAGTCTCTTTCTCTCACCCCTTACATTTAATCCATCAACACTTAAGGGTGAGTCTATCTTCAGAATATATCCAGTATGTCATTCTGTCTCACCACCACCACTGCTGCACTCTGGGCAAGCCAACATGATTTAGCACCTGGATTAGTGTCAGAGCCACCTAACTGTTCCCCCTGCTTCTGCCCTTCTAGTTAGCTTTCTTCGAAGGAACCAGAGCCATCTTTTAAACACAGAGGCAGATCATGTCACTTCTTTACTCAAAACTCGGCCATGGCTCCCGATGGCATTCAGAGTTAACCCCATTGTTATGTGGCCCACAAGATTTTACATAATCTGCCCCTCCCCATCCCCTTATTCTGCTTCATTGTTGGCCAAACATGGCACACATTCATACCCTTGTTTATGGTTTTCACATACTCTTTCCTCGGCTTGGGATGCTCTACTTCCACACATCTGCTTGGCTTGCTTCCTGAATTCATGCTGGTCTTTACCCAAATGCTACCTTTACAAAACGGTTTTGTCTGACCCCCTTATATAAAATAGCTAACCCCTCACCCTTACATTCTTTATTTCTTAATCCTTTTTCTGGAATAGCATTGATCTCACCCTGGCAGATTTTATGTCTCTTTCTCACTAGCAGGTAAGTTCCTTGATAGCAGGGTCTTTGTTCTGTTCACCATGGAATTCCCAACACCTAGAGACATGCCTGGCACACAGTAGGTGCTAAATAAATACTTCTTGAATGAACACTTTCTTGGTAGTATGTCTTTGGTCTGACAATGATCATCTGCTTCCCAGCAGTCAATTTGGTGGCCCTTCCCTTGGTTTCAATTGGATCATACCTCTGGTTATTTAAACCGATAGATAAATAAAAATGCACAAGAAGAAAGTTTCATTACACAATATATCAAGGAGGGAGGAAGAATTTGTAAAAATCACTTGCATGTTGCTTTGCATTGAATTACAGAAATAAAATACGGCCACTTGGGAGTAGCTTAAGATAACAGCCTTTGCGATAGTTGTTTTTTCTGGCACCTGTTTTGAGTCTGTTTTCTCAAAATTACAGTACCTTCTTTTTCCCGCAAGGAATGTCAAAGAAAGACTTAATCACATGACACTAAACAAGACCTTATCTCATTTCTGACACTAGGGGGAACCCGGATTTCCTGGCTATCCTGGTGCACAAGTAAGAAGATATCTTTTTAGGCCTGATGTCTGGTATGCAGCATGTGTCATTTGTTTGTACTTATTTTTCTTTACATTCATGGTTCTACTTTTGATTCTATTAAGGGAGAAGATGGTGACCTGGGCGACCAAGGAGAGAAGGGGGCAAAGGGAATCAGAGGGAAGAAGGTAAGAACCAAAGGAATTTCCCCAGATCTATAGAGGTCCACATCATGACACTCTACTCACAGGATTATACTTCCACTGGGTTAATGGACTTCTTAGCAGTAAGCCCATGTTCTCGTCAGAATATTCTACACCTTCCTGGTCACTCCCCACTTAGTCCCATTATCATTTATCTTCTGAATGCAAATGCAGCTCACCAAACCATAACAACAGAAAATTCAAGTTGGAGTTTCAGTTATGCAGTATCAACCTTTTAAAGAACAAGTTTGGAGACACCTCTGTCTTTGGTAAATCTAGACATCATTTGAAAAAGTATTGGTTTAGCTGCAGGGCAAATATTACTGTTTCTTTAAGGTTCTTCCAAGCCTTTACTTTCTCTTAGCTATTCTAGGACTAAACTCTCAAGAATGTGGCTGCCATCTTGATGGACTTGGAGTCATGTTTTTCTCTGTGCTTTATAGAGTCTACCAATAAAACCTATTCCTTCAGGTTTGGAAGATTCAGTCTTGAAGAGCCACAATCACTGCCAGATCTTTTTGGAAAGAGTAACCTTGTGGATACCTAACAACTTGGTAGTGTTTAGCAGATATACATTAGAGGGCACGGTCTTCTGGGAAAAGAACATGGACTAGTGTTCAGCGTAGAAGGGAGGAACGGAAAGAGAATGTATATTGTCTGGGCACCCAATAACTGGTATTTTCATAAACTGGCAAGGACATAAAGAAAAATTTGAACTATGCCTAACTTGGCTTGCTACTGGCTAATATTACCCTGCTCAGCTAAACTTCTCTCTCTTGTTTTAAAATTTAAAAAGATAAAGCGTCAGTTATATGCAGATAATGCTGTGTCAGTTCAAATCCCTGTCAGATAGCAGTGAGTCCATGGTCAGCATAGACCTTTACTGAGACACTGAAGACCAGAAGGTAATAGGAACTTTTCCTTTCTCCTGATGCCTGGCCTTCAATACACATTTCCTGCATTCATTTAATTATATGACCTGGAGCCTCAGCTGAATATCGAGACATACTTTAAGGCTCTGTTTGGAAGTGTTTGTGTGAATTTACACATGTTGGCTGGGGTTAGGTATGTATGGGGGGGACTTAGATGATTCCCACAAAGACCCCCCCCATCCCCCCACCCCGCCCAGTCTCCGTGTCTCACTCTACTGATGACGGTTCATGAACTAACTGGTCCATAGCAGACTCATTAGACTCAGATATAATGACAACTTGGAATCTCAAGGTGGGTCTATTGGTTTTAATCAAGTCGTGTTCAAGGGGGAAGCTTATCCCTTTGGTTTGGTCATTTTTAGGGTAATCCTGGACTTCCCAGATTCGTTGGAACTCCAGGTGACCCAGGCCCTCCAGGGCCAGTGGTAACATGTATTTCTCCTTTCTTTTATTTTCAAACTTTGTGTAAAATTGAATAAGGATTTGATGAGACATCTCTAAGAAGAAATAAACATTTAAAATGCACAGGAGGAGCTCTATAGGGAATGGGCCAAATTTACTTTAGAGGACATTAGCTTCAAGTTCTTACACAGTATAGTATTTATTAAATATAGATATTTTGACTTGAACATGGGGAAGATGTGGAGTGGCTGGAGATTCATGGATCTGTCTAAATACATAAAACAATACATAAAGCTCACTGGAGAGTGAGTTTATCAGTGTAAACAAGATGAGCAGCAACATTTATGCAAAAACCAGAAAGAAATCCTAACAAAATATGACATTTATATAATCTTACCCACACTGACAATGTTGCAAGCCCACAGATATTTGTAAAATTCCCTGGAAGGTCATCTGGTATGAAAGGAAAGACTAGAGGTGGTTGTCGTTTTGCCCCATGCCTGTCCTAAGAGATCAGGCCATCATCCGTGAAGGAAGGTGCAGTGAGTCGGCTGTGGGTTGAACCAGGTGGTTTCACTGCAATTTAGGGTTTGCTGGAGAGGTGCACAAAAATCTTTAAAGAAGAAGGACCACCATGCCCATTTTACAGATAAAGAAACAAAGCCTGAGGAGATTATAGTGAGCTGCAGGAAGTCACAAATGACTACCTCGTAGAGTCCAAATAAGCACAAAGATCTCCAGATTCCCAGAGTGGCTGGAGTCAGGTGGATCTGTTGTGAAGGGCTCCAGGGAAGACTTGTGTAATGCTAGGGAATAGATAGGGTGGTGGTGGGTGGCCTGAGGCGAAGAGGTAGGGGAGGACAGGGGTCCACTTTAAAACTGCCTATAAGTGGTCCTGGGATCTTGAATGGCCTTTTCCTGAATTTGATCCTAAACTGTGGCATGGGGCTTCCCTGGTGGCACAGTGGTTGAGAATCCACCTGCCAATTCAGTGTACATGGATTCGAGCCCTGGTCCAGGAAGATCCCACATGCTGTGGAGCAACTAAGCCCGTGTGTCACAACTACTGAGCTTGCGCTCTAGAGCCTGCGAGCCAAAACTACTGAAGCCCATGCGACTAGAGTCTGTTCTCTGCAACAAGAGAAGCCACCACAATGAGAAGCCTGCGCACCACAATGAACAGTATCTCCCACTCGCTGCAACTAGAGAAAGCCTGTGTGCAGCAACGAAGACCCAACGTAGACAAAAATTAAAAAAAAAAAAATTAATTAAAATAAACAAAACCCCCCAAAACACAAAAAACCAAAGGAAAAAAAACCCAAAACTGTGGCTTAGTCTCAAAATAACCTGGTCTCCTAAGAGTCTTTCTGAAGCATCTCCCTGGGTACCCTGGACTCTGAGGTCTGGGATACATCTCCTAGACACTCTGACCTCCTTCCTTAAGGAGTCAGACAGAACTTCAGGCCCAGGAACAAGACAGAAGGTGGTCTCTGTGGCGTGGTGAACTTTCTTAAGTTCTCTTGCCAACTCTTCAGAATAATGTGTTGGACTTCCAGAATCTTGCATTTGAAACCCATTTCTGTTCTTTCCAGGGCATCAAGGTCCCCAAAGCTGTGGTAGATATGATGGTAGGTGAAGATTGTTTTTTAATATTTTCAAGGATATTTTTTATTTCTTCATACATATAAAACATAGTTATTTTATATTCTCTATCTGATTATTCCAATATCTGAAATGGTTACAGAATCTGTTGTTTCTGCTGGTGTGAAGATTTTAATTGTAAATTTTAAAACACAAAACTTTCCACTTTCACAAAATAGAAATCTGTAAAGATTCTTTAGTTTCTCCTCTTGTAAGTTCTCTTAGTACTTTAAGTCTATAGACTTTGCTCTGGTAGGTTGTAACCAAATCAAATAAAAGGAGTAGAATAATATTTTAAATATTTAAACAATATTTTAAATATTTTAAAGAGTAGAATAATATTTTAAATCTGGATGTTTTTGAGAAATACTAGTTGGCATGAAAAGAAAGACTTTGAGGTTACTACCCCAGTGCAAAAAAAAAAAAAAAAAAAAAAAAAAGCCTTTTTGTAAAGTTCAAAAATTGCTTGTAAAGTATTCATAAGCCAACACATAGTATAGTACAGCCCACTGTGTCTTATGGCACACCTGAAAATGATCTCAGTCTTATGATGATTTTTTGTCACCCAAGTACAAAAATACTATTGAGGGGAGGGGAGAGAAGGACGTGGGGCAACTGAGGAGCAGGAAATGATGGGGTCTAGGGGAGAACAGAACAGAGAGGAAGGGATCAAAGGAACGAAACAGAATTCTAGGGGAGGTGTTGGGGGTAGAATGTCTTGCCTGTCATTCTAAAGAAATGTTACAGAAATCGCTAAGGTAGAGATCCAAGAATTGAAGGCATTTTTCTGCCTTCTGTGCTGGCATTCCTGGAATTAAACTTCTTCAAAATCAGATTTGAGACAGGAGAGGAAGATGGCGGAAGAGTAAGATGTGGAGATCACCTTCCTCCCCACAGATACATCAGAAATACATCTACACGTGGAACTGCTCCTATAGAACACCCACTGAACGCTGGCAGAAGACGTCACACCTCCCAAAAGGCAAGAAACTCCCCACGTACCTGGGTAGGGTAAAAGAAAAAAAAAACAACAGAGACAAAAGAATAGGGACGGGACCTGCACCAGTGGGAGGGAGCTGTGAAGGAGGAAAGGTTTCCACACACTAGGAAGCCCCTTCGCAGGTGGAGACTGCAGGGGGCGGAAGGGGGAAGCTTCGGAACCACAGAGGAGAGCGCAGCAACAGGGCTGCGGAGGGCAAAGCGGAGAGATTCCCGCACAGAGGAGTGGTGCCGACCAGCACTCACCAGCCCGAGAGGCTTGTCAGCTCACCCGCCGGGGCGGGCGGGGGCTGGGAGCTGAGGCTCGGGCTTCGGTCGGATCGCAGGGAGAGGACTGGTGTTGGCGGCGTGAACACAGCCTGAAGGGGGCTAGTGAACCACAGCTAGCCGGGAGGGAGTCCAGGAAAAGATCTGGAGCTGCCAAACAGGCAAGAGACTTTTTGTTGCCTCTTTGTTTCCTGGTGCGCGAGGAGAGGGGATTCAGAGCACCGCTTAAATGAGCTCCAGAGATGGGCGCGCACCGCGGCTATCAGCGCGGACCCAGAGACAGGCATGAGATGCTAAGGCTGCTGCTGCCACCACCAAGAAGCCTGTGTGCGAGCACAGGTCACTATCCACACCGCCCCTCCCGGGAACCTGTGCAGCCCGCCACTGCCAGGGTCCCGTGATGCAGGGACAATTTCCCCAGGAGAACGCACGGTGCGCCTCAGGCTGCTGCAACGTCATGCCGGCCACTGCCGTGGAAGGTTCGCCCCGCATCCATACCCCTCCCTTCCCCCTGCCTGAGTGACCCAGAGCCCCTGAAGCAGCTGCTCCTTTAACGCCGTCATGTCTGAGCAAAGAACAGACGCCCTCAGGTGACCTACAGGCAGAGGCGGGTCCAAATCCAAGGCTGAAACCCGGGAGCTGTGCGAACAAAGAAGAGAAAGGGAAATTTCTCCCAGCAGCCTGAGAAGCAGCGGATTAAAGCTCCACAAACAACTTGATGTACCTGCATCTGTGGAGTACCTGAATAGACAACGAATCATCCCAAATTGAGGAGGTGGACTTTGGGAGCAAGATATATTATTTTTTCCGCTTTTCCTCTTTTTGTGAGTATGTATGTGTATGCTTCTGTGTGAGATTTTGTCTGTATAGCTTTGCTTTCACCATTTGTCCTAGGGTTCTGTCCGCCTGTTTATTTATTTATTTTTTTTTACTAAAAAATTTTTTTTCTTAATAACTATTTTTTATTTTTGCATTTTAATAACTTTCTTTTATTTTATCTTACTTTATTTTATTTTATCCTCTTTCTTTTTTTTCTTTCTATTTTTTCTCCCTTTTACTCTGAGCCGTGTGGATGAAAGGCTCTTGGTGCTCCAGCCAGGCATCAGGGCTGTGCCTCTGAGGTGGGAGAGCCAAATTCAGTACACTGGTCCACAAGAGACCTCCCAGCTCCACATAATACCAAACGATGAAAATCTCTCAGAGATCTCCATCTGAACACCAAAACCCAGCTTCACTCGATGACCAGCAGGCTATAGTGCTGGACACCCTATGCCAAACAACTAGCAAGACAGGAACACAGCCCCATCCATTAGCAGAGGGGCTGCCTAAAATCATAGTAGGGCCACAGACACCCTAAAACACACCACCAGACGTAGACCTGCCCACCAGAAAGACAAGATCCAGCCTCATCCACCAGAACACAGGCACTAGTTCCCTCCACCAGGAAGCCTACACAACCCACTGAACCAACCTTAGTCACTGGGGACAGATACCAAAAACAACAGGAACTACGAACTTGCAGCCTGCAAAAAGGAGACCCCAAACACAGTAAGATAAGCAAAATGAGAAGACAGAAAAACACACAGCAGATGAAGGAGCAAGGTAAAAGCACACCAGACCTAACAAATAAAGAGGAAATAGGCAATCTACTTGAAAAAGAATTCAGAATTATGATAGTAAAGATGATCCAAAATCTTGGATATAGAATAGAAAATATGCAAGAAACATTTAAAGAGGACGTAGAAGAACTAAAGAGGAAGCAAGCAACGATGAAAAACAATAAATAAAATTAAAAACTCTCTAGAAGGGATCAATAGCAGAATAACTGAGGCAGAAGAATGGATAAGTGACCTGGAAGATAAAACAGTGGAAATAACTACTGCAGAGCAGAATAAAGAAAAAAGAATGAAAAGAAGTGAGGACAGTCTCAGAGACCTCTGGGACATATTAAACGCAACAATATTTGAATTATTGGGGTCCCAGAAGAAGAAGAGGAAAAGAAAGGGACTGAGAAAATATTTGAAGAGATTATAGTTGAAAACTTCCCTAATATGGGAAAGGAAATAGTTAATCAAGTCCTGGAAGCACAGAGAGTCCCATACAGGATAAATCCAAGGAGAAACACGCCAAGACACATATTAATCAAACTATCAAAAATTAAATATAAAGAAAACATATTAAAAGCAGCAAGGGAAAAACAACAAATAACACACAAGGGAATCCCCATTAGGTTAACAGCTGATCTTTCAGCAGAAACTCTGCAAGCCAGAAGGCAGTGGCAGAACATATTTAATGTGATGAAGAAGAAAAACCTACAACCAAGATTACTCTGCCCAGCAAGGATCTCATTCAGATTTGATGGAGAAATTAAAACCTTTACAGACAAGCAAAAGCTGAGAGAGTACAACACCACCAAACCAGCTTTACAACAAATGCTAAAGGAACTTCTCTAGGCAAGAAACACAAGAGAAGGGAAACACCTACAATAACAAACCCAAAACATTTAAGAAAATGGGAACAGGAACATACATATCGATAACTACCTTAAATGTAAATGGATTAAATGCTCCCACCAAAAGACACAGACTGGCTGAATGGATACAAAAACAAGACCCATATATATGCTGTCTACAAGAGACCCACTTCAGACCTAGGGACACATACAGACTGAAAGTGAGGGGATGGAAAAAGATATTCCATGCAAATGGAAATCAGAAGAAAACTGGAGTAGCAATTCTCATATCAGACAAAATAGACTTTAAAATAAAGACTATTACAGGAGACAAAGAAGGACACCACATAATGATCAAGGGATCGATCCAAGAGGAAGGTATAACAATTGTAAATATTTATGCACCCAACATAGGAACACCTCAATACATAAGGCAAATACTAACAGCCATAAAAGGGGAAATCGACAGCAACACAATCATAGTAGGGGACTTTAACACCCCACTTTCACCAATGGACAGATCATCCAAAATGAAAATAAATAAGGAAACACAAGCTTTAAATGATACATTAAACAAGATGGAATTAATTGATATTTATAGGACATTCGACCCCAAAACAACAGAATACACATTTTTCTCAAGTGCTCATGGAACATTCTCCAGGATAGATCATATCCTGGGTCACAAATCAAGTCTTGGTCAATTTAAGAAAATTGAAATCGTATCAAGTATCTTTTCCGACCACAATGCTATGAGACTAGATATCAATTACAGGTAAAGATCAGTAAAAAATACAAACACATGGAGGCTACACAATACACTACTTAATAATGAAATGATAACTGAAGAAATCAAAGGGGAAATCAAAAAATACCTAGAAACAAATGACAATGGAGACACGACGACCCAAAACCTATGGGATGTAGCAAAAGCAGTTCTAAGAGGGAAGTTTATAGCAGTACAAGCCTACCTCAAGAAACAGGAAACATCTCGAATAAACAACCTAACCTTGAACCTAAAGCAGTTAGAGAAAGAAGAACAAAAAAAACCCCAAAGTTAGCAGAAGGAAAGAAATCATAAAAATCAGATCAGAAATAAATGAAAAAGAAATGAAGGAAACAATAGCAAAGATCAACAAAACTAAAAGCTGGTTCTTTGCAAAGATAAGCAAAATTGATAAACCATTAGCCAGACTCATCAAGAAAAAAAGGGAGAAGACTCAAACCAATAGAATTAGAAATGAAAAAGTAGAAGTAACCACTGACACTGCAGAAATACAAGTGATCATGAGAGATTGCTACAAGCAACTCTATGTCAATAAAATGGACAACCTGGAAAAAAAGTACAAATTCTTAGAAATGCACAACCTGCCGAGACTGAACCAGGAAGAAATAGAAAATATAAACAGACCAATCACAAGCACTGAAATTGAAACTGTGATTAAAAATCTTCCAACAAACAAAAGCCAGGACCAGATGGCTTCACAGGCGAATTCTATCAAACATTTAGAGAAGAGCTAACACCTATCCTTCTCAAACTCTTCCAAAATATTGCAAAGGGAGGAACACTCCCCAACTCATTCTACGAGGCCACCATCACCCTGATATCAAAACCAGACAAAGATGTCACAAAGAAAGAAAACTACAGGCCAATATCACTGATGAACATAGATGCAAAAATCCTCCACAAAATACTAGCAAACAGAATCCAACAGCACATTAAAAGGATCATACACCATGATCAAGTGGGGTTTATTCCAGGAATGCAAGGATTCTTCAATATATGCAAATCAATCAACGTGATACACCATATTAACAAATTGAAGGAGAAAAACCATATGATCACCTCAATAGATGCAGAGAAAGCTTTTGACAAAATTCAACACCCATTTATAATAAAAACCCTGCAGAAAGTAGGCATAGAGGGAACTTTCCTCAACATAATAAAGGCCATATATGACAAACCCACAGCCAACATTGACCTCAATGGTGAAAAACTGAAACCATTTCCACTAAGATCAAGAACAAGACAAGGTTGCCCACTCTCACCACTATTATTCAACATAGTTTTGGACGTTTTAGCCACAGTAATCAGAGAAGAAAAAGAAATAAAAGGAATCCAAATCGGAAAAGAAGTAAAGCTGTCACTGCTTGCAGATGACATGATACTATACATAGAGAATCCTAAAGATGCTACCAGAAAACTACTAGAGCTAAGCAATGAATTTGGTAAAGTAGCAGGATACAAAATGAATGCACAGAAATCTCTCGCATTCCTATACACTAATGATGAAAAATCTGAAAGTGAAATCAACAAAACACTCCCATTTACCATTGCAACAAAAAGAATAAAATATCTAGGAATAAACGTACCTAAGGAGACAAAAGACCTGTATGCAGAAAATTATAAGACACTGATGAAAGAAATTAAAGATGATACAAACAGATGGTGAGATATACCATGTTCTTGGATTGGAAGAATCAACATTGTGAAAATGACTCTACTACCCAAAGCAATCTACAGATTCAATGCAATCCCTATCAAACTACCACTGGCATTTTTCACAGAACTAGAACAAAATATTTCACAATTTGTATGGAAACACCAAAGACCCTGAATAGCCAAAGCAATCTTGAGAACAAAAAATGGAGCTGGAGGAATCAGGTTCCATGTCTTCAGACTATACTACAAAGCTACAGAAATGAAGATAGTTTGGTACTGGCACAAAAACAGAAACATAGATCAATGGAACAGGATAGAAAGCCCAGAGATAAGGCCACGCATGTATGGTCACCTTATCTTTGATAAAGGAGGCAAGCATATACAGTGGAGAAAAGGCAGCCTCTTCAATAAGTGTTGCTGGGAAAACTGGACAGATACATGTAAGAGTATGAAATTAGAACACTCCCTAACACCATACACAAAAATAAACTCAAAATGGATTAAAGACCTAAATGTAAGGCCAGACACTATCAAACTCTTAGCGTAAAACATAGGCAGAACACTCTATGACATAAATCACAGCAAGATCCTTTTTGACCCAGCTCCTAGAGAAATGGAAATAAAAACAAAAATAAACAAATGGGACCTAATGAAACTTAAAAGCTTTTGCACAGCAAAGGAAACCATAAACAAGACCAAAAGACAACCCTCAGAATGGGAGAAAATATTTGCAAATGAAGCAAATGACAGAGGATTAATCTCCAAAATTTGCAAGCAGCTCATGCATCTCAATAACAAAAAAACAAACAATGCAATCCAAAAATGGGCAGAAGACCTAAATAGACATTTCTCCAAAGAAGATATACAGATTACCAACAAACACGTGAAGGGATGCTCAACATCATTAATCATTAGAGAAATGCAAATCAAAACTACAATGAGATATCATCCCACACCAGTCAGAATGGCCATCATCAAAAAATCTAGAAACAATAAATGCTGGAGAGATGTGGAGAAAAGGGAACACTCTTGCACTGTTGGTGGGAATGTAAATTGATACAGCCACTATGGAGAACAGTATGGAGGTTGCTTAAAAAACTAAAAATAGAACTACCATACGACCCAGCAATCCCACTACTGGGCATATACCCTAAGAAAACCATAATTCAAAGAGAGTCTTGTACCAAAATGTTCATTGCAGGTCTATTTACAATAGCCAGGACATGGAAGCTACCTAAGTGTCCATCATCGGATGAATGGATAAAGAAGATGTGGCACATATATACAATGGAATATTACTCCGCCATAAAAAGAAACGAAATGGAGTTATTTGTAGTGAGGTGGATGGAGTTAGAGTCTGTCATACAGAGTGAAGTAAGTCAGAAAGAGAAAAACGAATACAGTATGCTAACACATATATATGGAATCTAAGGGGAAAAAAAAGGTTATGAAGAACCTAGTGGCAAGTCGGGAATAAAGACACAGACCTACTAGAGAATGGACTTGAGGATATGGGGAGGGGGAGGGGTAAGATGTGACAAAGTGAGAGAGTGGCATGGACATATATACACTACCAAACGTAAAATAGATAGCTAGTGGGAAGCAGCCGCATAGCACAGGGAGATCAGCTCAGTGGTTTGTGACCACCTAGAGGGGTGGGATAAGGAGGGTGGGAGGGAGGGAGATGCAAGAGGGAAGAGATATGGGAACATATGTATATGTATAACTGATTCACTTT
Organism: Balaenoptera acutorostrata; assembly: GCF_949987535.1. Lineage (NCBI taxonomy): Eukaryota > Metazoa > Chordata > Mammalia > Artiodactyla > Balaenopteridae > Balaenoptera > Balaenoptera acutorostrata. The sequence goes on from NC_080067.1 coordinate 12,103,754, forward strand.
GTTATAAAGCAGAAACTAACACACCATTGTAAAGCAATTATACTCCAATAACGATGTTAAAAAAAATCAGATTTGATTCCATTCCTTTGTGAGGCAGATTTTTTTTTAAAAAGGAAGGGTTCCCCTTATCTACCTATCTCTAATAATATGGGCAGTATATTGTATACAATATAGTTTTAAAATATCCACTGGATCCAGAAATATAACTTATGGAAAGTTCCATCTGTTGTATCAACTTTTGAGTTTTCTGTTGTGGATTAAAAAGCTTCAGATAGGCATTGATAACATCCATACGACATTTGTAAGTCATGACAGTGAGGAGGAATATGCTTCAAATTAAATACTCTTTCCTTTCTTACTCCATCTTTCTAACAGCCTTGTGAAATCATCAATTTTGCTCGTGAAAATTGCCGTAAGTTGTTGGGAAAGGCTAGAAAGGAGCCAGGGGTGTGAAGTGGGAATGGATCACGCATTGAGAACATAAATCACCTGGGGTTTGGAGGTGCCATGGTCCATCATGGGAGGCTCTTATAATTTAACATATTCGGCTCAGTCCCCGCTTGGGTAAGTAATCTTCCCCAACGTGGTCTCAGAAGTGAAGTGGATGATATGGAGAACAGTATGGAGGTTCCTCAAAAAAACTAAAATCAGAGCTATCATACGATCCTGCAATCCCTCTCTCGGGCATATATCTGGAGAAAACCGTAATTTAAAAAGATACATGCACCACAACGTTCATTGCAGCACTATTTACAATAGCCAAGACATGGAAGCGAACTAAATGTCCATCGACAGATGAATGGACAAAGATGTGGTACATATATACAATGGGATACTAGTCAGCCATTAAAAAAAATGAAATAATGGCATTTGCAGCAACATGGATGGACCTAGAGATTATCATACTAAGTGAAGTAAGTCAGATAGAGAAAGACAAATCTCATATGATATCACTTATATGTGGAATCTAAAAAAAGTTACAAATGAACTTATTTACAAAATAGAAATAGACCAACAGACATAGAAGACAAACTTATGGTTACCAAAGGGGAAAGGGGGGAGGAACAAATTAGGAGTTTGGGATTAACATATACACACTACTATACATAAAACAGATAACCAACAAGGACCTACTGTATAGCACAGGGAACTATACTCAATATTTTGTAATAACCTATAAGGGAAAGAAATCTGTAAAAGGATATATAATACATATATGTGTATAACTAATCACTTTGCTGTACACGTGAAACTAACACGATATTATAAATCAACCATACTTCAATAAAATTAAATTAAAAGAAATGAAGTGGATGAAAGGCATGCCATCTCACCAGTGAAGAAAAATTCCTCTACAATTGGCACCTCACGCAATGCAATGATAATTGCACACCTGCACATCTTGGTGCTTCTTATCACAAAACAGGCAAAGAGAAGCTCTGTTCTTTTATTTCATCCATTTAAACAAGAGGAATCAACAGTGAGCCTTTAGTAAGAAATGGGTCTTTTTAAAATAACATTTGTGTTTTAAAAATGGAACTGTGAATCATCAAATCTTAAGTAATGTTTTGTCACATTCCCAGATTGGAATTCTTTGTCTTCAATGTACTCCAGGATATTTGCATCCTATAATATACACATTTCTCCACTTACTGGCAATAGGGAGTGAACATTGACTTGGCAAATTGCTTAGGTTGGGTTTTCTCCACAATCATCCCACCCTTATTATACCGACTCTCCCATATTCTGTCCATTCCCATCCAGTTGCTGTTCAGGGAGATTCTGGAATTTTTTTCCCTAAAAATCATAAAGAATAATACCATCACCTTGACCACAAAGGAAAAGAGTTTCAGAGTTAAAAGTTAAACCCCTTTTACATTCAGGAGCACTGTAAAGTCAAAAACAAACAGAAAAATGGGGAAAATATATGCAATATAAACAATGAACCCAGGGAAAGGCCCTAACTTCTTTACTCTATCATGTTGAAATATATAAAATCACTGCTGCTCAATCATTTTCATCTACAAACACAGATATTTCATATTTGCTATACCTAAGTGTAAAAAACTCTTTTAGATTGAAAACAGGCCAAAAACATGAATGGAGGATTCAGAAAAGAAAAAATACAATAAACCTGTAAAAATGTTTGACCTCACAAGGAGTCAAAGAATACAAATTAAAATAAGCTTTTTTTTTGGTTTCAAATTGGAAATTTTTTTAAGATGAGGAAAAAAATCCTTATCCAGAGTTGAGAAATGTAGGCATGTCAATTGGCACAACTTTTCTGAAGAGCCATTGGACAATACATATCAAAAGCCATAATTGTAGACCTATTTGGAGCTGTAATTGGACAGAAATGCACAGATACAAGTTCAAGTATTCTCATCACAAAGGGATGTTGGCAGAAGAAATCATGAGACATCATAGGAGACCAGATGATACTGCTCTAAATTTATTGATGGAAAGATATCATAAAATGAAAAAAGATTCAGAATAGAGCATATCCTAAGCTCCAAGTCTTATAAAATAAAATAAAACAAATGATAGATATGCATATATATGCATATCTATGATAAATTAAGGGTAATTTAAATTTTTTTTCTAGTATTTTCCATGAAAATATATTGCTTGTATATACACACTTATATATAATATATGCAGTATACAATTAATATTAATTATTACTAACATTAATAAACAATATATTAATAACCAACCAACAATACAATAATATTAATCATATTAATAATTAATTACTAATATGACTATATTTTATTATATAGAATTTAAGATATGTGTGTGTGTTTGTGTATATATAGTTTCTGAGTAGCTAAGCGTATTAGATTTAAGTTCAGTACAGTGTGACTCAGTGTGCAAACGCAGGGACACCAACATAGTCCTCAAATCAGCCTGGAGGTAGCCAGTCCCGGGATGATGGAGCGTCATGGTGCCTAGGGATGAGTGCCCAGGGATGCAACCTCTTTATATTTTCCTGCACTGCCACGAGGGTGGGGATGCTGTTTCCCAAATCACCTCACGGTCCAAGATGTCTATCAAGCTTCAGCCAGCAGGTAAAGGAAAGGAGGATACTTTTTCAAGGTTGTACCTCCCATGGTTCTAATTCTGTTATCCAGAGCTTAGTAAAATGCTACCCTACTGGGAAATGTACTCTTTGTTCCAGGCAGCCATATACACAGCCAGAGACTGGGTTTCTGTTACCATGGAAAAAAGGAAGAGCGGATATTGGGGGGCAAGGTGAGGTCTCTCTGCCACACTCAGGCAGAACTCGGAGAGGCTTGAATTTCTCAGAAGAGATGGTTTTCATACTGAAGCTGGCAAACGTGGCTTCGCCTATGTCAACTAACAACCTCTTCTTTTCTCTCCAAAATCGTTTCCGTTCCAGCTTGTTCAACAGGTAAATAACATTTCTTCTTATTCACTCCAACCTTCACCCGTTTACAGACATTAGAGACAATCCTAAATCTGTGTATCCACGTGTCTAGGTGTTTCCAAATGCCCAGTGTTCCCGACCGAGGTGGTCTTCGCCTTGGACGTGTCAAATGATGTCTCCCAGTTGGATTTCGAGAGGATGAGAGGCATTTTACTAACTCTGCTGATGAAGATGGAAATCAGTGGGAGTAACTGCCCCACGGGTGCCCGGGTGGCCATCGTCTCCTACGACAGCAAAACAGATTACCTGGTTCGCTTCTCCGACCATAAAGGGAGGCCCGCGCTCCTGCAGGAGGTCCGGGGACTCGCCCTGGCAGGGTCCTCTAGCAGCAGGAACCTTGGGGACTCCATGAGGTTTGTGGTGAGACATGTATTCAAGCGCGTGCGCGCGGGCCGCCTCCTGAGGAAGGTGGCCGTGTTCTTCCAGGCGGGCTGGACCCAGAATGCAGGTTCCATCAGCACAACCACACTGGAGCTCAGTGCGCTGGACATCACCTCTGCGGTCATCACCTTCACGGAGGACCACAACCTCCCAGACGCCCTACTAGTAAGTGGGGGACCGTGGCTGCCCCGGGTTCTGGGGGTTAGTGCCTGGTTCCTGCCCCTCCACCAAGGAGCACATGAGGAGTGAGAGCTGGTCAGGGGAAGAATTCTCCAGAAACTGATGCGTATGCGTGGGAGGGGGCAGGTGCGGGGTTGGGGGGACGTCTCATTACAGACTCTGCTACCAGTGCTACTGCTGGTACCATCCTTGAGCCTCTGTGCCATGTGCCTTTTAAATTCTGTCTTATTGAATTATCCCCCAAACTCTATAAGGTAAATCTCATTGTGATCTCCATTTCAGAGATAAGAATACTGAGGCTTAGAGAGGTTAAGTATATCATCAAAGATCAAATATCTGTTGGGGGCAGACCGATTTTATCTGCCTTCACAGCCTGCGCTTAACCACTCTAGGCTAACCTGTATCATGGGGGTCCATAGACTGTAATTTTCTCTCCTCTTTTTTATTTGGGGTATAAAATCCAAATCCATATACAAAGTGGGTAAGAAGCACTGATTTTAAGGATACAGCTAGATGGATTTTTGTATATATTTAAAGCCCTGTGACCTAGACATGGTTTGAGATATTGAATACTTTTGGCATTCTATACGTTTTCTAGTACGACCTTTCTGGCTTCTGTCACCTGTTCTGAGCCTCGGTGCAAACTGAGTCCTACAGACTGTACTCTTTATATCTGGCTTCTTTCACTCAACTCAATGTCTGTTCTTTTGTTCATCCATGCTGTTTATATGAGTAATTTGTGTTTTTTTTTTTAAACTGATTTTCTGAAGTATTCTAGTGTGTGTGTATACCACAATTTATTTTTATTTTTTAAAATTGAAGTATAGTTGATTTACAATTTTGTGTTAGTTTCAGGTATACAGCACAGTGATTCAGATATATATATACTTTTTTCAGATTCTTTTCCATTATAGGTTATTACAAGATATTGAATATAGTTCCCTGTGCTATACAGTAGATCTTTGTTGGTCACCTATTTTATATATAGTAGTATGTATCTGTTAATCCCAAACTCCTAATTTATCCCTCCCTCCCCTTTTCCCTTTGGTAACCATAAGTTTGTTTTCTATGTGTACCACAATGTATTTATTGATCTATTCTCTAGACTTTACTTTTCTAACTGAAACCCATGTAACACATTCTCATGGAACATCTGGGATGATTTATCAGAATGAAAGGCGATTTCCTTTTTAAGTGATTTCAGGATGCTGATGAATATCAGATTGAGCTACATTCCACTGCCAATATTCAACCGTTTCTGATCTGCGAAAACGGAAATGTCATATGGTTCAACCTAAGAGCTAAGGAATTCAGCTGTGCTAGGCCATTTAATTTTCTCTGAAGGTTGGGTGTGCAGCACAAGTGTTAGGTGAGAGATTTTGTTGACACAGCTGTGAATATGCTTCTAAGAATCAATAGGTAAAATCGTGACAGTCTGAGAACTGTTGGGAAGGATGGACAAAATATCTTGAGTTTTCAGAAATAAAGTTAAGATGCAGAAGGTGAGTCCCTTGTTCCCTGTTAATCCCTCTTGCCTCCGAGGGTGTCTGGACAGGGACGGGTTGGGGGATGGTGGCAACTCTTAGTGGATTAGTAAAGGCAGGGTGAAACAAGTCACACTTTATTATTTTTATTTTTATTGAAGTATAATTGACTTATAATATTTTATTAGTTTCAGGTGTGTACAACATAGTGATTTGATATTTTTATACATTACAAAATGATCACCATAATAAGTCTAGTTATGATATGTCACCATACAAAGATATTACATAGTTATTGACTATATTCCCCACACTGTACATTTTATAGCTGCAACAGGAATTTTGTACCTCTTTTTTTATTTTTATAAATTTATTTATTTTATTTATTTATTTTTGGCTGCGTTGGGTCTTCTTTGCTGTGCACGGACTTTCTCTAGTTGTGGTGAGCGGGGGCTACTCTTTGTTGTGGTGCACGGGCTTCTCATTGCAGTGGCTTCTCTTGTTGAGGAGCACAGGCTCTAGGTGCGCGGGCTTCAGTAGTTGTGGCTCACAGGCTCTAGAGCGCAGGCTCAGTAGTTGTAGCACAGGAACTTAGTTGCTCCGCAGCATGTGGGATCTTTCCGGACCAGGGCTCGAACCCATGTCCCCTATATTGGCAGGCGGATTCTTAACCACTGCGCCACCAGGGAAACCCGGAATTTTGTACCTCTTAACCTCCCTCACCTATTTCTCTCATTCCTCCTACCCACCTCCCTCTGGCAACCATCACTTTGTTCTCTGTATCTATGAGTCTGTTTCTGTTTCGTTATGTTTGTTCATTTGTTTTGTTTCTTAGATTCCACACATGAGTGAAATCATATGGTATTTTTCTTTCTCCATTCTGACTTATTTCACTTAGCATAATACCCTCTAGGTCCATCCATGTTGTCACAAATGGCAAGACTTCATCCTTTTGGTGGCTAAGTAATATCCCATTGTGTGTGTGTGTATACACATCTCTATATATGTATATGTATATATTTATGTGTGTGTGTGTATATACATATATAAATAAAACATTTTCTTTATCCATTCATCTGTTGAAGGACACTTAGGTTGCTTCCATTTCATAGCTGTTGTAAATAATCCTGCCATGAACATAAGTGTGCATATATCTTTTTGAATCTGTGTATTGTTTTCTTTGGGTAAATACCCAGATGTGCAATTGCTGGATCATATGGTAGTTCTATTTTTAATTTTTGAGGAACTGCTATACTGTTTTCCACAGTGGCTGCGCCAATTTACACTCCCACCAACAGTGCATGAGGGTTCTCTTTTCTCCACATTCTCACCAACACTTGTTATTTGTTCTTTTTTTGATGATAGACATTCTGACAGGTATGAGGTGATATCTCATTGTGGTTTTGATTTCCCTGATGGTTAGTGAGGTTGAGCATCTTTTCATGTATCCAATGGCATCTGTATGTCTTTGGAAAAATATTCAGGTCCTCTGCCCGTTTTGTAATTGGGTTGTTTGTTTTTTGATGTTGAATTGTTTGAGTTCTTTCTATACTTCCTGGATATATGGTTTGCAAATATCTTCTCCTATTCAGTAGGCCGCTTTTTCTTTTTGTTGATGGTTTCTTTCCTTCACTGTGCAAAAGCTTTTTAGTTTGATGTAGTCCCATTTGTTTATTTTTGCTTTTGTTTCAGATATGTAACAGTTTAAATTAGAGATGGAGCTTTTGTCTTTGGCTCTTTCATCAATAACAGGGTGCTGTAGGAAAAGTCTCTTTGTCTTCCTGAGTCTCATTTTGCTCAGCTCTAAAATGGAGAGAGGGTCACAACTTGATGTTATTTAAGGCTCCTATCCAGGTGTAATTACCTACTTTTTAAAAGGCATTTCCCTAACATTTGGAGAGTGATACTCAGGGTACAATTACAATTAACCCCCACCCCATTGTTCATCAGTGCTGCTCTCTGAGGGGGGATCCTGGGCAGACAACATCTGGATGGTCATTTATCAAGATGTTCTGGCCCTCTCAGCTGCTTTAGGTGCTAGTGAAAGAATGACATAGTGTGTGAGAAGAACCTGCCAGCTTAAAGGTACTTGCATCTCAGTTCTGTACTTTCTGTCTGCTCTTCTCTTCATTTCTTAGACATATTCTTGCCCCAGGATGCTGAAGCATGAGTCTGTTCCTTCAATTTAACAATTTAGAAAGGATGTTAAATGGTACTTGCCAGCTCAGATGTAGTGAATGACCTCAGTTCTGGTGACATTGGCAAGGAGAGAAACCATAAAAACGACAACCCCATCCTCAGAGATTTTCAGCAAATCCTCATTTCTTTACAACTGGGCGTATTGCATCTCATAACCTTCCCTACTCTGTGCTTTATCCTTAGCGAATCCAGTTAGGAGAGTGGGAATGTCCTGTAATTTTCCTTCTGAATTATCCACTTGAGGGCTCCCTTTGACAACCTGTGGGGCTTTTGCCTTTCACCTCTGTTATTTTATTTTTCAGAACAACACCCCCATACTTCTAGAAAAACGATAGTTGTTCAATTTGAAATGATTGTATAAACAGATGCCTAATTTCTCGTCCATTTAAACATGCTTGGAAGTTGTGGGGCATATTGGAAAGATTTCTTAAACCATCCATTGAATCACCCTCAGCCCTAAATAAAGCAATATTATAGCATTTGGACGATTCTTGCCTAATCCCATTAAGAACTGTCTAATTGCCTTATGTCTCAAAACATAAGACTTAATGTGCCCCCGTTTTTTTTTTAAACATCTTTATTGAAGTATAATTGCTTTACAGTGGTGTGTTAGTTTCTGCTTTATAACAAAGTGAATCAGTTATACATATACATATGTTCCCATATCTCTTCCCTCTTGCATCTCCCTCCCTCCCACCCTCCCCATCCCACCCCTCTAGGTGGTCACAAAGCACCGAGCTGATCTCCCTGTGCTATGTGGCTGCTTCCCACTAGCTATCTATTTTACATTTGGTAGTGTATATATGTCCATGACACTCTCTCACCCTGTCACATCTCACCCCTCCCCCTCCCCATATCCTCAAGTCCATTCTCTAGTAGGTCTGTGTCTTTATTCCCGTCTTGCCACTAGGTTCTTCATGGCCTTTTTTATTTTTTCCTTAGATTCCATATATATGTGTTAGCATACTGTATTTGTTTTTCTCTTTCTGACTTACTTCACTCTGTATGACAGACTCTAACTCCATCCACCTCATTACAAATACCTCCATTTCGTTTCTTTTTATGGCTGAGTAATATTCCATTGTATATATGTGCCACATCTTCTTTATCCATTCATCCATTGATGGACACTTAGGATGCTTCCTTGTCCTGGCTATTGTAAATAGAGCTGCAATGAACATTTTGGTACATGATTCTTTTTGAACTATGGTTTTCTCGGGGTATATGCCCAGTATTGGGATTGCTGGGTCGTATGGTAGTTCTATTTGTAGTTTTTTAAGGAACCTCCATACTGTTCTCCATAGTGGCTGTATCAATTTACATTCCCACCAACAGTGCAAGAGTGTTCCCTTTCCTCCACACCCTCTTCAGCATTTATTGTTTCTAGATTTTTTGATGATGGCCATTCTGACCGGTGTGAGATGATATCTCATTGTAGTTTTGATTTGCATTTCTCTAATGATTAATGATGTTGAGCATTCTTTCATGTGTCTGTAGGCCATCTGTATATCTTCTTTGGAGAAATGTCTATTTAGGTCTTCTGCCCATTTTTGGATTGGGTTGTTCGTTTTTTTGTTATTGAGCTGCATGAGCTGCTTGTAAATCTTGGAGATTAATCCTTTGTCAGTTGCTTCATTTGCAAATATTTTCTCCCGTTCTGATGGTTGTCTTTTGGTCTTGTTTATGGTTTCCTTTGCTGTGCAAAATCTTTTAAGTTTCATTAGGTCCCATTTGTTTATTTTTGTTTTTATTTCCATTTCTCTAGGAGGTGGGTCAAAAAGGATCTTGCTGTGATGTATGTCATAGAGTGTTCTGCCTATGTTTTACTCTAAGAGTTTGATAGTGTCTGGCCTTACATTTAGGTCTTTAATCCATTTTGAGTTTATTTTTGTGCATGGTGTTAGGCAGTGTTCTAATTTCATACTTTTACATGTTCCTGTCCAATTTTCCCAGCACCACTTATTGAAGAGGCTGTCTTTTCTCCACTGTATATGCTTGCCTCCTTTATCAAAGATAAGGTGACCATATGTGCGTGGGTTTATCTCTGGGCTTTCTATCCTGTTCCATTGATCTATATTTCTGTTTTTGTGCCAGTACTAAACTGTCTTGATTACTGTACCTTTGTAATATAGTCTGAGGTCAGGGAGCCTGATTCCCCCAGCTCCATTTTTCGTTCTCAAGATTGCTTTGGCTCTTCGGGGTCTTTTGTGTTTCCATACAAATTGTGAAATATTTTGTTCTAGTTCTGTGAAAAATGCCAGTGGTAGTTTGATAGGGATTGCATTGAATCTGTAGATTGCTTTGGGTAGTAGAGTCATTTTCACAATGTTGATTCTTCCAATCCAAGAACATGGTATACCTCTGCATCTATTTGTATCATCTTTAATTTCTTTCATCAGTGTCTTATAATTTTCTGCATACAGGTCTTTGTCTCCTTAGGTAAGTTTATTCCTAGAAATTTTATTCTTTTTGTTGCAATGGTAAACGGGAGTGTTTTCTTAATTTCACTTTCAGATTTTTCGTCATTAGTGTGTAGAAATGCAAGAGATTTCTGTGCATTCATTTTGTATCCTGCTACTTTACCAAATTCATTGATTAGCTCTAGTAGTTTTCTGGTAGCATCTTTAGGATTCTCTATGTATAGTATCATGTCATCTGCAAACAGTGACAGCTTCACTTCTTTTCCGATTTGGATTCCTTTTATTTCTTTTTCTTCTCTGATTGCTGTGGCTAACACTTCCAAAACTATGTTGAATAATAGTGGTGAGAGTGGGCAACCTTGTTTTGTTCCTGATCTTAGTGGAAATGGTTTCAGTTTTTCACCATTGAGGACAATGTTGGCTGTGGGTTTGTCATATATGGCCATTATTATGTTGAGCAAAGTTCCCTCTATGCCTACTTTCTGCAGGGCTTTTATCATAAATGGGTGTTGAATTTTGTCAAAAGCTTTCTCTGCATCTATTGAGATGATCATATGGTTTTTCTCCTTCAGTTTGTTAATATGGTGTATCACGTTGATTGATTTGCGTATATTGAAGAATCCTTCCATTCCTGGGATAAACCCCACTTGATCATGGTGTATGATCCTTTTAATGTGCTGTTGGATTCTGTTTGCTAATATTTTTTTGAGGATTTTTACATCTATGTTCATCAGTGATATTAGCCTGTAGTTTTCTTTCTTTGTGACATCTTTGTCTGGTTTTGGTATCAGGGTGATGGTGGCCTCGTAGAATGAGTTGGGGAGTGTTCCTTCCCCTGCAATATTTTGGAAGAGTTTGAGAAGGATAGGTGTTAGCTCTTCTCTAAATGTTTGATAGAATTCACCTGTGAAGCCATCTGGTCCTGGGCTTTTGTTTGTTGGAAGATTTTTAATCACAGTTTCAATTTCAGTGCTTGTGATTGGTCTGTTCATATTTTTTATTTCTTCCTGGTTCAGTCTGGGCAGGTCATGCATTTCTAAGAACCTGTCCATTTCTTCCAGGTTGTCCATTTTATTGGCATAGAGTTGCTTGTAGTAATCTCTCATGATCGTTTGTATTTCTGCAGTGTTAGTGGTTACTTCTTCTTTTTCATTTCTAATTCTATTGATTTGAGTCTTCTCCCTTTTTCTCTTGATGAGTCTGGCTAATGGTTTATCAATTTTGTTTATCTTCTCAAAGAACCAGCTTTTAGTTTCATTGATTTTTGCTATTGTTTCCTTCATTTCTTTTTCATTTATTTCTGATCTGATCTTTATGATTTCTTTCCTTCTGCTAGTTTTGGGGTTTCTTTGTTCTCATTTCTCTAATTGCTTCAGGTGCAAGGATAGGTTGTTTATTCGAGATGTTTCCTGTTTCTTGAGGTAGGCTTGTATTGCTATAAACTTCCCTCTTAGAACTGCTTTTGCTGCATCCCATAGGTTTTCGGTCGTCGTGTTTCCATTGTCATTTGTTTCTAGGTATTTTTTGATTTCCCCTTTGATTTCTTCAGTGATCACTTCGTTATTAAGTAGTGTATTGTGTAGCCTACATGTGTTTGTATTTTTTACAGATCTTTTTCTGTAATTGATATCTAGTCTCATAGTGTTGTGGTTGGAAAAGATACTTGATACGATTTCAATTTTCTTAAATTTACCAAGGCTTGATTTGTGACCCAAGATATGATCTATCCTGGAGAATGTTCCATGAGCACTTGAGAAAAATGTGCATTCTGTTGTTTTTGGGTGGAATGTCCTATAAATATCAATTAATTCCATCTTGTTTACTGTATCATTTAAAGCTTGTGTTTCCTTATTTATTTTCATTTTGGATGATCTGTCCATTGGTGAAAGTGGGGTGTTAAAGTCCCCTACTATGATTGTGTTGCTGTCGATTTCCCCTTTTATGGCTGTTAGTATTTGCCTTATGTATTGAGGTGCTCCTATGTTGGGTGCATAAATATTTACAATTGTTATACCTTCCTCTTGGATCAATCCCTTGATCATTATTTAGTGTCCTTCTTTGTCTCTTGTAATAGTCTTTATTTTAAAATCTATTTTGTCTGATATGAGAATTGCTACTCCAGCTTTCTTTTGATTTCCATTTGCATGGAATATCTTTTTCCATCCCCTCACTTTCAGTCTGTATGTGTCCCTAGGTCTGAAGTGGGTCTCTTGTAGACAGCATATATATGGGTCTTGTTTTTGTGTCCATTCAGCCAGTCTGTGTCTTTTGGTGGGAGCATTTAATCCATTTACATTTAAAGTAATTATCGATATGTATGTTCCTATTCCTATTTTCTTAAGTGTTTTGGGTTTGTTATTGTAGGTGTTTTCCTTCTCTTCTGTTTATTGCCTAGAGAAGTTCCTTTAGCATTTGTTGTAAAGCTGGTTTGGTGGTGCTGAACTCTCTCAGCTTTTGCTTGTCTGTAAAGATTTTAATTTCTCCATCAAATCTGAATGATATCCTTGCTGGGTAGATTAGTCTTGGTTGTAGGTTTTTCTCCTTCATCACTTTAAGTATATCCTGCCACTCCTTTCTGGCTTGCAGAGTTTCTGCTGAAAGATCAGCTGTTAACCTTATGGGGATTCCCTTATGTGTTATTTGTTGTTTTTCCCTTGCTGCTTTTAATATGTTTTCTTTATATTTAATTTTTGACAGTTTGATTAATATGTGTCTTGGCATGTTTCTCCTTGGATTTATCCTGTATGGGACTCTCTGTGCTTCCAGGACTTGATTAACTATTTCCTTCCCCATATTAGGGAAGTTTTCAACTATAATCTCTTCAAATATTTTCTCAGTCCCTTTCTTTTTCTCTTCTTCTTCTGGGACCCCTATAATTCCCATGTTGGTGCGTTTAATGTTGTCCCAGAAGTCTCTGAGACTGTCCTCAGTTCTTTTCATTCTTTTTTGTTTATCCTGCTCTGCAGTAGTTATTTCCACCATTTTATCTTCCAGGTCACTTATCCTTTCTTCTGCCTCAGTTATTCTGCTATTGATCCCACCTAGAGTATTTTTAATTTCATTTATTGTGTTTTTCATCGTTGCTTGGTTCCTCTTTAGTTCTTCTACGTCCTTGTTAAATGTTTCTTGCATTTTGTCTATTCTATTTCCAAGATTTTGGATCATCCTTACTATCATTATTCTGAATTCTTTTTCAGGTAGACTACCTATTTCCTCTTCATTTGTTAGGTCTGGTGTGTTTTGACCCTGCTCCTTCATCTGCTGTGTGTTTTTCTGTCTTCTCATTCTGCTTATCTTACTGTGTTTGCGGTCTCCTTTTCACAGGCTGCAGGTTCGTAGTTCCCGTTGTTTTTGGTATCTGTCCCCAGTGGCTAAGGTTGGTTCAGTGGGTTGTGTAGGCTTCCTGGTGGAGGGAACTAGTGCCTGTGTTCTGGTGGATGAGGCTGGATCTTGTCTTTCTGTTGGGCACGTCCACGCCTGGTGGTGTATTTTGGGGTGTCTGTTGTGCCCCCCTTTTTTAAAGTCAAAAAGTGGAGGATTACAGGGAACATGTAATTTGTGTGCCTCATTTCAAATTTCATTTTTCTTTATAAAAAATCTAGCATTTGTTCCTTTGTAACAATAGCTAAGAAAATAGCTCACATTTATTGATCCAGGTGCTATTCTGAGATCTTCCCACTTATTGATTCATTTAATCCTTACAACAACTCAAAGAGATAACTATTATTATGGGCCCATTTTTCAGATTATGAAACTGAGACCCAGAGAAGTTAAATAACTTGCTCAAGGTCTGGAATCCCCATTCACAATGAGATTTTAATTCACAGTCAAAAACAGGAAAAGCAGATAGTTGAGAAGTTCTAAGCTTTTTCCATGTATTAATTAATTTTATCTATACAAGAATACTATGAGAGAGATTTATGAACTGGCCTTATTTCTATTTCTGTGTACTGCTCTTAGAAAAAAAATAAAAATCCCAAGAATGGAATACTGGCTATTGTGCAGAAAAAAACAATTAGCTTTAGCAGATGAAAATATTAAGAGGTAGGCCAAAGGGATTTAGGGAGGAGTAATTAAAAAAATTTTGGCATAATTTTAGAATTCAGAAAAGTTGCAGGAGGACATTCTTTTTTTTTTTTTTTTAAGAAAGTGTTGGGTTGTCCAGATACCCCTTTCAGAGGCCATGGATGACTCACTGCTGAGGCCTTGTGGGCTGCTGTTTTCGATTAGATTGTTGCCACCCTAGAGTGAGGATTGGTAGCTGAGGCAAGGAATTAGGCAATGAGGCTTCAAACTCTGGCTTTGTCCATTGTGTAATCTGGACATGTCATTTGGCACTGGCGCCTCAATTTAGTCACCTGTAAAATGGGGATAAACTCACAGGTTTGCTGTGAGAGCTGTAGGAGGTAATGTCTACAGGGACATCTGACACTTTCTGTGTATACGTGATGCAGGCCATGGTTATTGCCATCTCCTCAAGGTCATCAGGAATGTGCATTTTCCCAGTAACTGTATATTAAATCAGAAAGCTTCCATTTATTTATAGCACCTGTGAAGTTCCAGCCACTATGCTATGTGCTTTTCATGCCTTGTCATCTTCACCTCTCACTCCTCAAAATGTGGTCCTGGGACCAGGAGCATATCAGCCTCACCCAGGTTTGTGAGAAATGCCAAATCTTAAGCCTTTTCCCTGATCTAATCCATCAGGCTCTGCATTTTTAATAAGATCCCCAGAAGGTTTCCATGAATGTTAAAGTCTGAGGAATTTGGGGCTGATCCTCATACTAATCCTACAAGTTAACCACAATAATACATTTCCCAGAGAAAGTGAGGGAAGCTCTGAGGTGAAGTGACTTGTTCTAAATGACACAGTCCTGAATCAGCACTCCCCCGTGTCTGGTTCCCTGGTCCCTCCAATGTCGACCCCCAGTGTTCACTGGGGAGTCCAGGAAGAGTCAGCAGCTTCATGGCATTCTTGATGGGCCCATGCCACCTGGCAGGAGCCGAAACTGGACAACAGATGGTATCTAACTCTCTCTCCTTAGGGTCCAGTCAGCCCTTCCTCAGTCCAAGGCAAATCCTCCTTCTCAGCACTTGCTTCCTTCCCCTCTCCCCCATTTGCCTGAGCCAAGAGCCTTCTCATTGCAGTCCCAGGAATAAGCATTGTTCCCTGGCCTCTGGCAGCTCAGCCCAGAAGCAGTCAAGCATTGACTTGAACCCTGTAGGCTTCTCCAACTCAGGGCCTTCAGGGCATTCTTTAATATTGGGGGCTGAGGTTTGAGGGCTGTCTGTATCCTTTGAGAACATACCTTTCTATTAAACAAAAGAGGATGTCCATGCAAATCCCTGTGCTGTATCCTCTCCCACCCCTTTCCCATACACTCTTGTCCTTAGTGCCCAACTAGTCTCATCAGAGCACAACTGGATATTCGGAAGCGAAGTTGGTTGAGGGAATCATGAAAAATGCTCATTCAAACTATAATAAAGCTTTGAGCCTCAAGCAGATCACTTGGCTTGTGTTTCAGGTACTCTGTGAGATTTCCTTCTCTGGGGCTGATGGGTGTCTGCAGTAGGGATCATAGATCCAGTTTATTCTTCTAATGCTGGGGTCCCTTACCACACGAACTCTCAACTAAAGCCTTCTCCAGAATCATTTTGTCTACTTTATCAGTGACTAGGACTGTGCTGGCAAGTCCAAAGTCAAAGTAATGAAATGTTAATTAATAACAGCTAGGTGCAGGTAAGTTTAAACTGAATCAGAGTTCCCCATGGACTTCCATTGTGTCTTTGTGTACTTGTTCTCACAATTTTATTTTTGCAAGAATGGTAAAAAATTTAACCATTATCATAAAAGTATTCTTTCTCAGAAGAGTTTAAAAAAAGATGCAAAAGAGGACCTTCTTACTCCTGGCGGAGGAATAAGACGTGGAGATCACCTTCCTCCCCACAATTACATCAAAAATACTTCTACATGTGGAACAACTCCTACAGAACACCTACTGAACGCTGGCAGAAGACCTGAGACTTCCCAAAAGACAAGAAACTCCCCACATACATGGGTAGGGCAAAAGAAAATAGAATAAACAGAGACAAAACAATAGGGACAGGACCTGCATCTTAGGGTGGGAGATGTGAAGGAGGAAAAGTTTCCACAAACTAGAAAGACCGTTCACTGGTGGAGACGGGGGGTGGGCAGGAGTGGGGGAAAGCTTCGGACCCACAGAGGACAGCACAACAACAGGGGTGCAAAGGGCAAAGCAGAGATATTTCTGCACAGAGGATGAGTGCCGGCCAGCACTCACCAGCCTGAGAGGCTTGTCTGCTCACCCGCCGGGGCGGGTTGGGGCTGGGAGCTGAGGCTTGGGCTTCAGAGGTCAGACCCCAGGGAGAGGACTGGGGTTGGCTGCGTGAACACAGCCTGAAGGGGACTAGTGCACCACAGCTAGCCGAGAGGGAGTCCGGGGAAAGTCTGGACCTGCCTAAGAGTCAAGAAACCATTGTTTCAGGGAGCGTGAGGAGAGGGGATTCAGAGCACTGCCTAAATGAGCTCCAGAGATGGGCGTGAGCTGCGACTACCAGCACAGACACCAGAGATGGGCATGAAACACTAAGGCTGCTGCTGCAGCCACCAAGAACTCTGTGTGCAAGCACAGGGCACTATCCGCACCTCCCCTGCCAGGAGCCTGTGCAGCCCGCCACTGCCAGGGTCCCGTGATCCAAGGACAACTTCCCTAGGAGAACACATGGTGCACCTCAGGCAGTTGCAATGTCACGCCGGCCTCTGCGGCTAGAGGCTCACCCCTCATTCCGTACCCCTCCCTCCCCCTGGCCTGAGTGAGCCAGAGCCCCCTAATCAGCCGCTCCTTTAACCGTCTCCTGTCTGGGCAAAGAACAGGTGCCACAGGGTGACCTACATGCAGAGGCAGGGCGAAATCCAAAGCTGAACCCCAGGAGCTGTGCAAAAAAAGAAGAGAAAGGGAAATTTCTATGTGCAGCCTCAGGAACAGTGAATTAAATCTCCACAATCAACTTGATGTACCCTGCCTCTGTGGAATACCTGAAGAGACAACTAATCATCCCAAATTGAAGCAGTGGACTTTGGGAGCACTATAGACTTGGGGTTTGCTGTATGCGACTGACCAGTTCTGATTTCTAGGTTAATCTTAGTTTAATTTTTAACATTTGTTATCATTTGTGGATTTGTTTATTGGTTTGGTTGCTCTCTTCCTTTTTTTTCTGCTTCTTTTTTACTTTTAATAATTAAAAAAATTTTTTTATTTTAATAACATTATTTCACTTTATTTTACTTTCTTTCTTTCTTCTTCTCTCCCTTTTCTTCTGAGCCGTGTGGCTCACAGGGTCTTGGTGCTCTGGCCGGCTGTCAGGCCTGAGCCTCTGAGGTGGGAGAGCTGAGTTCAGAACATTGGACCACCCAGCCCCAAGTAATATAAATTGGTGAGAGCTCTCTCAGATATCTATGGCTCAACAATAAGACCTAGCTCCACTCAACAACCAGCAGCCTCCAGTGTTGGACACCCCATGCCAAACAACTAGCAAGATGGGAACACAAACCCACCCATTAGCAGAGAGGATGCCTAAAATCATACTAAGTTCACAGACACCCCCAAACATTCTACTAGATATGGTCCTGCCCACGAGAAAGACAAGATCCAGCCTCATCCACCAGAACACAGGCACCAGTCCCCTCCACCAGGAAGACTACACAACCCACTGCAACAACCTTACCCACCAGAGGCATTTGCCAAAAACAACGGGAACTACAAACCTGCAGCCTGCGAAAAGGAGACCCCAAACACAGTAAGTTAAGCAAAATGAGAAGACAGAGAAATATGCAGAATATGAAGGAACAAGGTAAAAACCCACCAGACCAAACAAATGAAGAGGAAATAGGCAGTCAACCTGAAAAAGAATTCAGAGTAATGATAGTAAAGATGATCCAAAATCTTGGAAATAGAATGGAGAAAATACAGGATACGTTTAACAAGGACCAGAAGAACTAAAGGGCAAACAAACAACGATGAACAACACAATAAATGAAATTAAAAATTCTCTAGAAGGAATCAATAGCAGAATAACTGAGGCAGAAGAACAGATAAGTGACCTGGAATATAAAAGAGTGGAAATAATTTCCTCAGAGCAGAATAAAGAAAAAAGAATGAAAAGAATTGAGGACAGTCTCAGAGACCTCTGGGACAACATTAAATGCACCAACATGGGAATTATAGAAGTCCCAGAAGAAGAAGAGAAAAAAAAGGGACTGAGAAAATATTTGAAGAGTTTAGAGTGGAAAACTTCCCTAATATGGGAAAGGAAATAGTCAATCAAGTCCAGGAAGCACAAAGAGTCCCATACTCTGGGAGAAGGAGAAACACACCAAGACATATTAATCAAACTATCAAAAATTAAATACAAAGAAAAAATATTAAAAGCAGCAAGGGAAAAACAACAAATAACATACAAGGGAATCCCCATAAGGTTAAAGCTGATCTTTCTGCAGAAACTCTGCAAGCCAGAAGGGAGTGGAAGGACATATTTAAAGTGATGAATAGGAAAAACCTACAACCAAGATTACTACACAGCAAGGATCTCATTCAGATTTGACACAGATTTTAAAAACTTTATATACAAGCAAAAGCTAAGAGAATTCAGCACCACCAAGCCAGCTTTACAACAAATGCTAAAGAAGCTTCTCTAGGCAGGAAACACAAGAGAAGGAAAAGACCTACAATAACAAGTCCGAAACAACTAAGAAAATGGTAACAGGAACATAGATATCGATAACTACCTTAAATGTAAATGGATTAAATGATCCAACCAAAAGACATAGACTGGCTGAATGGATACCAAATCAAGACCTGTATATATGCTGTCTACAAGGGACCCACTTTAGACCTAGGGACACATACAGACTGAAAGTGAGGGGATGGAAAAAGATATTCCATGCAAAGGGAAATCAAAACAAAGCTGGAGTAACAATTCTCATAACAGAGAAAATAGATTTTAAAATAGACTATTACAAGAGACAAAGAAGAACACTACATAATGATCAAGGGATCAGTCCAAGAAGAAGATCTAAGAATTGTAAATATTTATGCATCCAAAATAGGAGCACCTCAATACATAAGGCAAGTGCTAGCATCCATACAAGTGAAAATTGACAGTAACACAATAATAGTAGGGGACTTTAACACCCCATTTGCACCAATGGACAGATCATCCAAAATGAAAATAAAAAAGGAAACACAAGCTTTAAATGATAGATTAAACAAGATGGATTTAATTGATATTTATAGGACATCCCATCCAAAAACAGCAAAATACACTTTCTTCTCAAGTACTCATGGAATATTCACCAGGACAGATCATATCTTGGGTCACAAATCAAGCCTTGGTAAATTTAAGAAAATTGAAATCGTATCAAGTATCTTTTCCGACTACAATGTTATGAGATTAGATATCAATTACAGGAAAAAACTGTAAAAAATACTAACACATGGAGACTAAACAATACACTACTAAATAACCAAGAGATCACTGAAGAAATCAAAGAGGATACCAAAAAATACCTAGAGACTAATGACAATGAAAACACAATGATGCAAAAACTAGGGAATGCAGCAAAAGCAGTTCTAAGACAGAAGTTTATGGCAGTACAATCCTACCTCAAGAAACAAGAAAAATCTCAAACAAACAACCTAACTTTACACTTAAAGCAATTAGAGAAAGAAGGACAAAAAAACCCCAGAGTTAGCAGAAGGAAAGATATCATAAAGATCAGGTCAGAAATACATAAGAAAGAAATGAAGTAAAGGATAGCAAAGATCAATAAAACTAAAAACTGGTTCTTCGAGAAGATAAACAAAATTGATAAACCATTACCCAGACTCATCAAGAAAAAAAGGGAGAAGACTCAACTCAACAGAATTAGAAATGAAAAAGGAGAAGTAACCACTGACACTGCAGAAATACAAAGGATCATGAGAGATTACTACGAGCAACTATATACCAATAAAATGGACAACCTGGAAGAAATGGACAAATTCTTAGAAAAGCACAACCTTCCTAGACTGAACCAGGAAGAAATAGAAAACATGAACGGACCAATCACAAGCACTGAAATTGAAATTGTGATTAAAAATCTTCCAACCAACAAAAGCCCAGGACCAGATGACTTCACAGGTGAATTCTATCAAACAATTACAGAAGAGCTAACACCTATCCTTCTCAAACTCTTCCAAAATACAGCAGAGGGAAAAACACTCCCAAACTGATTCTGTGAGGCCACCATCACCCTGATACCAAAACCAGAGAAAGATGTCGCAAAGAAAGAAAACTACAGGCCAATATCACTGATGAACATAGATGCAAAAATCCTCAACAAAATACTAGCAAACAGAATCCAACAGCACATTAAAAGGATCATACACCACAATCAAGTGGGGTTTATCCCAGGGATGCAAGTATTCTTCAATATATGCAAAGCAGTCAATGTGATACACCATATTAACAAATTGAAGCATAAAAACCATATGATAATCTCAACAGATGCAGAAAAAGCTTTTGACAAAATTCAACACACATTTATGATAAAAACTCTCCAGAAAGTAGGCATAGAGGGAATTACCTCAACATAATAAAGGCCATATATGAAAATCCCACAGCCAAAATGGTTCTCAGTGGTGAAAAACTGAAAACCATTTCCACTAAGATGAGGAAGAAGACAAGGTTGCCCACTCTCATGACTATTATTCAACATAGTTTTGGAAGTTTTAATCACATCAATCAGAGAAGAAAAAGAAATAAAAGGAATCCAAATCAGAAAAGAAGAAGTAAAATTGTTACTCTTGGCAGATGACATGATACTATACATAGAGAATCCTAAAGATGCTACCAGAAAACTACTAGAGCTAATCTACGTATTTGGTAAAGCAGCAGGATACAAAATTAATGCACAGAAATCTCTGGCATTCCTATACAATAATGGTGAACAATCTAAAAGAGAAATTATGAAAACACTCCCATTTACCATTGCAACAAAAAGAATAAAATACCTAGGAATAAACCTACCTAAGGAGACAAAAGACCTGTGGGCAGAAAACTATAAGACACTGATGAAAGAAATTAAAGATGATACAAACAGAGGGAGAGATATACCATGTTCTTGGACTGGAAGAATCAACATTGTGAAAATGATTATACTACCCAAAGCACTGTACAAATTCAATGCAATCCCTATCAAACTACCACTGGCATTTTTCACAGAACTAGAACAAAATATTTCACAATTTGTATGGAAACACAGAAGACCCCAAATAGCCAAAGCAATCTTGAGAAAGAAAAACGGAGGTGGAAGAATCAGGCTCCCGGACTTCAGACTATACTACAAAGCTACAGTAATCAAGACAGTATGGTACTAGCACAAAAACAGAAATATAGATCGATGGAACAGGATACAAAGCTCAGAGATAAACCCACGCACATATGGTCACCTTATCTTTGATAAAGGAGCCAAGAACATACAATGGAGAAAAGACAGCCTCTTCAATAAGTGGTGCTGGGAAAATTGGACAGCTGCATGTAAAAGAATGATATTAGAACACTCCTTAACACCATACACAAAAATAAACTCAAAATGAATTAAAGACCTAAATGTAAGGCCAGACAGCCAGACACTATAAAACTCTTAGAGGAAAACATAGGCAGAACACTCTATGACATAAATCACAGCAAGATCCTTTTTGACCCACCTCCTAGAGAAATGGAAATAAAAACAAAAATAAACAAATGAGACCTAATGCAACTTAAAAGCTTTTGCACAGTAAAGGAAACCATAAACAAGACAAAAAAGACAACCCTCAGAATGGGAGAAAATATTTGCAAATGAAGCAACTGACAACGGATTAATCTCCAGTATATACATGCAGCTCATGCAGCTCGATATGAAATAAACAAACAACCCAATCCAAAAATGGGCAGAAGACCTAAATTGACATTTCTCCAAAGAAGATATACAGATTGTCAACAAACATATGAAAGGATGCTCAACATGACTAATTATTAGAGAAATGCAAATCAAAAGTACAATGAGGTATCACCTCACACCAGTCAGAATAGCCATCATCAAAACATCTACAAACAGTAAATGCTGGAGAGGGTGAGGAGAAAAAGGAACCCTCTTGCACTGTTGGTCGGAATGTAAATTGATACAGCCACTATGGAGAACAGTATGGAGGTTCCTTAAAAAACTAAAAATGGAACTACCATATGACCCAACAATCCCAATACTGGGCATATACCCTGAAAGAACCATAATTCAAAAAGAGTCATGTACTACAATGTTCATTGCAGCTCTATTTACAATAGCCAGGACATGGAAGCAACCTAAGTGTCCATCATCGGATGAATGGATAAAGAAGATGTGGCACATGTATACAATGGAATATTACTCAGCCATAAAAAGAAACGAAATTGAGTTATTTGTAGTGAGGTGGATGGACCTAGAGACTGTCATACAGAGTGAAGTAAGTCAGAAAGAGAAAAACAAATACTGTGTACTAACACATATATATGGAATCTAAAAAAAAAAAAATGTTCTGATGAACCTAAGGGCAGGACAGGAATAAAGACACAGACGTAGAGAATGGACTTGAGGACACGGGGAGGGGGAAGTTTAATCTGGGACAAAGTGAGAGAGTGGCATGGACATATATACACTACCAAATGTAAAATAGATAGCTAGTGGAAAGTAGTCACATAGCACAAGGAGATCAGCTAGGTGCTCTGTGACCATGTAGAGGGGTGGGATAGGGAGGGTGCAGGGAGATGCAAGAGGGAGGAGATATGGGGATATATGTATCCGTATAGCTGATTCACTTTGTTATACAGCAGAAACTAACACAATAATGTAAAGCAATTATACTCCAATAAAGATGTTTAAAAAAAGTTGCAAGTTTTGTAGCTATTCCAATTCAGTTGAATGAGGTTGTTTTCCAACCAGCAGAATAGCAGATGGAAGAGCTGAGCTGAGTAGAAAAGTCAACATAGTGTCCTGAACACGAGGCAAATACAGAGGGCAGTAACGGGGGACCAGGCCGTGTTGAAATAGGAAGAAAGCTCAGCAGCATTGACTCCTACCCTAAACTCTGTTGTTGAGGAAATAGGCCAGAGACTTGTCCAAGGCCACACAGCCAATTCTGGCAGACCAAGGACTAGGACCTGAATTCCCGACACCTAGTCTGTTAGTGCTGCATAGAACTTTTCCTGTGAACCAATCCTTTGTACAAACTTGAGGGTATGTTTGAACTTATTTGAAGTCTTTCATACTACCTTTAAAATTCTCATCAATTCTTCATTAGATAACACACTTCAACCATGCTTCCTGTGGTTTAAAAATAATGTACACCAACTTAGCCTCTCCCCACAACTCTTGGAGTAAAGTCGATGTTCCTGTGTTACTCCAGTCTTCTCCCATCTCCTGGAGCACTGCTGTGGATCCTGGTTTCAGAAGCCTTCCAGATTGCCTCATGTGATTTCCAGTAAAGCTCTTAATGTGTCATATCCATGCTGACATTGTTCTCTCTAATCCTCGGTGATTTATTAGGTCCATTTTGTTTAGTTGATACTCAGATCTGATGACCGTGTGGAGTGGATCTGAATGTTGGATGTTGGCAACTCTCCACTCACTGTTCTTGTCAGCCTCCTCCATCTGTCAGGGAGTTCCAGGGTTTCAGATACGCTGCCCACTGGAATGTGTTTTCTCAAGTGTCTGGCGGGTAGGGGCATTGAGAAGAATTCATAAATAACCACTGCCTACCTCTGGGCATTTATCTTGCTGTTCCTCCACACCGTAACGCTTTTCCCTGCTTCTTTGCCAGGTAAGGATCTTACTCATTCTCTCAAAAGTGCCAGATGCCATTATCTTCATCAGGTTCCTTTTATTCATTCCTTTTGAAATGAATCTCCTCTTCCTGTGTTCCCCAAATATGTTACTGGTCTCTTTCTTTCTTGAACATTATTTGTCTATCCTTCCACTTAGGTTTTTAAGCTCTTTGAAGGTGTGGCTGTGTCATTTTTGCGTCTCCAAATGGCTTAAGACTTTTACCTAGTAGCCATTTCATCGATCTTTGTTGATTTGAATTTCTAAGTCAGAAAAAAGCCTAAATTTAGCTGGCTTTTGGCATGGAAGACTTAGGAATGTTCCCATGTTTGTTTCGTGTTACATTAGCATAAATGAAAGTTCCACTCTTTATATTTCTTTCCCCACAAGGGTTTTTCCATCAAGGAGGCTCAGGTGAGGGACCATGTTTGGGATGCGCTGCAATCCTAAACAGGAAGAGTGAATGATCTGTAAGGAGTGTATGTTACAGAATGTTCTTTTCCAGAGTAGACACTGCCCGTTCTCTGTCCCCAAGGGTGGGCACGACATCTTCGTATCCTGAGCACCTTGCTCCCAGAGGAGGGTCCAGGTCGGCTTGGCCCTGGCCACAGCAATGCAGGAGGTGGGGCTGACCCTCAGGGAGGTGATGCCCTACATGCTTTGACAGAGTGGACAACGAGATGGCCATGACTAAGCTTAGATATCCAGCTCTTTGCAAACCACACCTCAACTCCTGAGAGAAATCATCTGAAAGCTTTCCTAATCTCATTATGAGGTGGAAACCTTGAAAATAGTCTGTGTTAGCCAGGGCAGGTTGACTGTGAAACCATTCATGCCCAAGTCTCAGGGGCTCAACACCAGGAAGTGTTATTTCTGCATCTGTCACCAGCGATGTGGGTCCTTGGGTGTGTGGGTGAAGAAAAGGGGTGCTTTGTTGCATTCAGGACCTGAGCTCCTTCTGTCAGTGGCCCCAACATGGTCGAGGGTCTCAAGACCTTTTCTGGATCCTCTACATCTGGCTGGCAGAGGAGGCAGTGGAGCTTAGTGCATGCCCTGGAAATGGCATTCATCACTTCCACCTACACATTGTTGGCTAGATCCCGGTCATATGGTCCAACTAACTGCAAGGGAGGGTGGGAAATGTAGTCTAGTCATGACCCTCAGAAGAAGAGAGAATGGGTTTGTTGATTATCTAGCCAGTTATCACATGGATCTTGTTGGATTTATTACTGTTAATATTATTTGTCTTTTAAACCTGATATCAGTTATTAAATTAATCATAATTGGAAAGGTTTGGTGAAGGAGATAAACAGATTTGCCATCCCTACAAAGCCTTCCCTGATTCCCCCTCACTCTTCCCAGCTCTGAACACCAGGAATACTCTAGAGAGGCCTCCCTGGCGGTCTCTGCCTCTCTCTATCCTCATGGTTTAGGGCCTAGATCTATGACCGCATCCTTGAAGGGTCTGCATGTTCATGGTTAATAACGCCCATCACATGGCATCACATACCATGGACAGTCACTAAAGATTTACAGAATTTATAAATGACTGAAGCCTCAAGTCTCTTACCCTCATTCCAACATAACCTGATGTTTGCTGAGTTTTACACACATTGGGAGTCTGAAGACCCACAGCTCCTGTGCCCACACCAATGGTAGTCCAGCCACCAGGTTAGGACTAGAGAACTAAGTGACTATAATAACTGGAATAGAAGTCCCAAATTATTTAGACATAGAGAATTATATGTATTCTTTAAAAACAGCATATTAATATTTTTTCTCATCTGAATTGGGAGATGCATGAAAAACATGGCCTGAGATTTAGTTCAGCTAACAATAACCTTGTGTATGTGTTGGCACTAGATGGATGGAACCAACAATTTTCATCTGTATGTCTGGGACACAGAGAACCAGCAGGACGTGGAGCACATGGCCCACTGCACTCTCTGCTATGGTAAGCCTGGATGGCATTGCTGATCAGACTGATGTCTTCAGAACAGGATGAATTAACTGGTGACCACAGGCCATTTCTGCTGCTCAGATGTGTATTTGTTTGGTATGTGAAGAACTTTAGAATTTGGGAATTTCCTATTAAGCCTGGATTTCTAGTTTTTCTTAGGAAGTCAGAATAATCTGAGGAATCCCAGATACTGCATTCCCTTGTGGCCACAGTCAGCCAGAGATGAGTGGTGCCAACCCCCTTTGGAGGGGCGGGTGTCTGCTAGTGCCCCGCCCTCCCCTCCCCACCCCTTCCCTATCTTCTCAGCTCTGGCCTGCTCTGCTTACTTACCTGTACTGCCAGGCTCCTGTGGATGGCTGGGCTTGTGTTCCTTCCTCAGTGGCACCTTAGTGTAAAGGGAAGACCACTGAGCTAAGATCAAGAGTCCTGGTTTCTTGGCCTAGAACTTCCTTTGGCCATCATCGGGGTATTGGCAAGTTGTTCCCTGTCTCAGAGTCCCTGCTTCCATCACTGTATCCCACACTGGCCTGGGCCAGAAAGAACATGATGCTGAAACCCACACATGCCCACGTGTGAAGAGCTCTCATCCACACCCACATCACCCGGGACCAGAGTGAGTCCTGTAGGCGAAAGCAAAAGGGGACTTAATAGTTCCCTTTACTGGATCCACACTAAGTCCTAACACTGCCATGAGAGATTTGGCTCTGAAAACTTGGTTGGGTCAAATACGGGAACTGCCATTTGTAGAGTATATTACAGCCAATGAACTGCTTTCCCGTCCATCGTCTTGTTTGACATGTGGTTTCTCTGGGCCTCCATCCCCCTCCTGCGGAAGCAAAAATCTAGTTGGGGTTTTTTGAGCCTGAGCTTTTACTACACACCAGGAGCTGTTCTGAGCCCTTACATATACTAACTCATTTTAAAGTTACACTTCACAAACAACCTCATAAGGGAGATACTATTATTATTATTATCATTATCACCATCTGACATGAGGAAACTGAGGCTGTGGGAAAGCTGAGTAATCTTCCCCAGGTCACACACTCCCATAAGAGGTCGGGCCTGATTGAACCAGGCAGGGGTCTGTGAACTTAGTGATTAGGAAGCCGTATGGCCTAGTGGTTAGAAACATTTACCAAGGAATCAGATACTCTCAACTTTTCCTCCTGGGAAACAGGCACATTTATTTACAGTGCCCGCCTACTGGCAGAGTCAACCCCATGCAGGCAGCCCTCAGCAGTGGCTTTCCCTACTGAGCACCTGGAATTGTGTGTCCATGGGAAGGGAAGGGACGCGTGGTAACCCCGCCTCTCCCCGCCTCTCCTCTGCAGATCAGTGCAGCCCGGCCCCGGAGTGCGGGCTGGGTGTGCCCAGGTTGCTGGCGGTGGACACGGACGTGGCCTTCGTGGTGGACATCTCCGTCGGCGTGGGCACTGACGTCTACCGCACAGCCTTGACTCTGGTGGACGCTGCGCTTGACGACCTGGAGGTGGCTGTGCAGCCGAGCGCATCCCCCCGCGGGGCCCACACGGCCCTGGTGGCACACACGACCCCCCGCTTCTGGCCGGGCGCGGGGCGGCCACCTGTGCGCAAGGGCTTCCACTTGACCTTGTACGGCCGCCGGACGCAGATGCAGAGGCACGTCCGCGAGGCCGTGGACCATCCCCTTTGGGGAACGCCGGCCCTGGGCCATGCCCTGGAGTGGACGCTGGAGAAGGTGCTCCTGGCGGCCCCACTGTTCAGGAAAGCGCACATCCTCTTTACCATCGTGGCCAGCGAGACCAGCGGCTGGGACCGGGAGAAGCTAAGGACTCTGTCCCTGGAGGCCAAGTGCAAGGGCATCACTCTGTTTGTGCTGGCCTTGGGCCTGGGCGTGGGGACCCGCGAGCTGGAGGAGCTGGCCCGCATGGCCAGCGCCCCCTCCAAACAGCACCTGTGGCACCTTGAGGGGATCTCGGACGCAGAGGTGGCCTATGCCCGGGGCTTCATTGGGCCTTCCTGAACCTTCTAAAAAGTGAGCAGTCGGGGAGCCCTGGGGATGCCGGGTGGGGAGAGGAATGTACAGAGCCTGGCATATGGGTGAATGGGTGCCCATTGCACCTTCAATCTTGCTGAGGTGTAGGCAGCCCCGGATTCTCTGGGGGATCCCCCAGGAAGCACACCACTTCCTGAAAACCCTGAGCTATGTTGCCCTGACACTGCCAAGCCTAACGTTGGTTTCTTGTCTGGTGGCTGGGAGGCCTCAGGTTTGCACTGAACCTTTTGATTTTCTCATTTACCAGAATGAGGATTACAGTCTCTTCTCTATTTGTGAAGCCTACGTTCAAATACCTGCATGAAAGCACCACTGCTGTACACACATAAGAAATTGTTACTGTTATTGCTGTATCCAGTGATTCAGAATCCAGTGCTATAGAACAGTGCTTCTCAGATTTTAACATGCACATGCATTTCCTGGGGATCTAGTTAAAATTTGTATTCTGACTCAGTGGGTCTGAGCTAGGGCCTGAGAGTCTGCATTTTAAAAAAAATTTATTGAAGTGAAGTTGATTTACAAAGTTGTGTTTAATTTCTGTTGCAGGAAAGTGGAGAGTCTGCATTTTTAACAGGCTCCTGGTTGATGCTGATTACCACACCTTGAGTAGCAAGAGTCTTCAGGGACTTGCCAGGAAGTGAGGGAGACAGGACAGAAGTCCGGGGTCTCCCACTTCAGGTTGGCTAGATGAAGCCACCAGTGAAGGACACTGTGACAGTGCATCTTGGCCAAAATTCTTCCCTGCATCATGTTCTAGTAGCCTCACTTCCAGTTGAACCAAGTTCATGGGCAACTGGTACCAAATCTGTATCCCTAGCATGATGATGGAGATGGTTAGGATTGGGGGTGTGTATTATCCTGGTCACATTTGCAGGAGTTTGTCTTGGGCTTTGTCCAGCTGTGCATAGTCCACAACAACTCATGTGCGGGGTGCCTCCTTGTGACATGGGAGGCCTTCTTGCCCTCCTTGCTGAGAGACATTAGTTTCTCAGTTTCTCAGTTTATAAGCAGATGTGACAACCCTGTTGGGATCCTTGAAGAACATCTGTCCGTTTGTCACTGAAGGAATAAAGGGAGTCTGATGGACATCTTAGAAGTAGAGACATAGCATTTGTGCTTCTGTAATTTGAGAGGTATGGACGTTAATGAATTGGTTCTAGTGCAAGCTTTGCCACTAATGAGCTGTGTGATTCTAGAAAGGTCAGTGGACCACTCTGAACTTTAGATTCCTTACCTTTGCAAAAGATGGAGGGGAGAATTGTAATAGATGGCTGATGGCCTAGTGATTCTTTGAGGGAGATGGAGGCTAAAGGATTAGTTTTTTAGTCTGTTTTAATTTCACTTTATTTTTTATGTTTTATTACATTAGGTTGTATTTCATATTGTTCTATTCTTTTATGTTATTTTATTTTATATTGCTTATACAATAGGATGCATTTTATTCTCTTATTTTGCTTGTATTTTATTTGCTTTTATTTTTGTATTTATTTTATGCTTTGTTTGAATTTACGTATTTTTGATTTTATGTCAATGGATTTTTTTTTTGCTTTTGTATTTTATTTTGTTACTCTTTATTTTGTTTTATTGTATATTTTACTTTATTTTATGCTTTACTTGATTTTATTTTGTGTCTTAAGTTTTATGTCTTAATGGTCTTTATGCTTTATTTTGCTTCATTTTTCACTTCATTTTATTGTTGAGTTTCATATTATTTTATGCTTTATTTGATTTGATTTGATATTTTATTTTATTTTTAGGTAGAACAAACCAGTACCCACACCCAGAGCTCATTGAAGAATGTGGAGGCCTGAGTCGAGGGGGACACCTTGCTGCAACCCATCCTGTCTGTCAAGAGGTAGGCTGAGGGCAGGGCTGGGCTCTGTTCCCTGTGGGGAACTGTCTCCCTCAGGTCACAGGCAAGCCAATCCTTGACTTGACTCCAACCATTGGGACCCAGATGCTCCTGTGTTTGACAACTCTGATATGGCTTGGTTTTTCTTTTCTTATTTTTCAATATTAAGAGTAATACAGGACCAATAAAAAAATTCAAAGAGCACGTAATTGTATAAGAGCAAACAATAACGATTTTCCATTCCACTGCATTCCCTATCCTCTAAACCCATATCCCAGCAGTAAAATTGATAATGCTAAACATATTATTCTGATACCTGTCCCAACATCTCTGCAAACCTAGGACAACAGCTGATGTGGTAACGAAGTCATCAGGAAATACCCAAGCCTGAAGCTCCCGTGCCCAGTGGCACCAGGTGGGACTCGCCCCCTCGTTCTCATGGTTTTTTGTTTCCATGCAGGTTGCCCAAGCGCCAGTTTGGCAAATCTGGCCTTGCTGATGATTTGGAAGCACTCGAAGCAACAGGCTCTTTTCTAGAGGAGAATAGAAAAGCCACGATGACATCTTTCACTCAGCAAGAAGCACTCGAAAACTATGAAAAGAGTGGCTACGATGCTGAAGAAAATGAACAAGAAAAGCCCACAAAACCAAAAGAAACAGGAAAAGAAAGAAATTTAGGCACTGCCTTTGGTAAAAACGCAACTACTCCTTGCTTCTTGGGTTGTATTTACTTTTTAAAATCTTTAGCATAAAAAAAAAATTCCTGTGCACTGTGTTAGCCTGCAGACTTTGGCTTTCTACAAGCTTTCCTTGCAAATGCACAGATTCATGTATGCAGCTAAAGAAACTAGTTTAAGGAAACATATGAAGACTGACTTTTATCTGAGTGTAAAACTGGAGCTAATGGAAGCTGTCTCAGGGAGTGTTACAGAGTCTCACCCCATGCAGTGTCTGTACTTCCTTGTGGAGAAGTAATGACCTATTGTGGAAGTGGTGAACGTACTTCTGACCCTGAGGGAAAATGCTCTAGCTTGTAGAAGGCTCCTTCATCTGTGAATGGCCACGTGTGTCCTGACCAAGTTTAAGAAACATTTTGGATCCATCTAAAACAACTGTAGCATCGATTTTGGATTACAGCCAATGCCATTGCCACCTCTTATGTGTGATCAACAAATTAAGCCAAACAGTAAACACATTAGAAAGAGATATGGCGGGATTTGATGCTGAAGTTTCTAAAAGGCAGGGAAAAGATAGCTGAGAGACTTTCTAGTGAGTGGCGTGGTCAGTCCTGCTTAGATTAAATGGGAGGTCACCACCCAGAGGTTTTGAATGTGCCTATATGGTTCTCTCTCTCGTGCTCTATCTAGGTGGCTATGGAACAGTTATTTTAATCTCTCTGTGGCTCAGTTTTCTGATCTGTAAAGTGGGGATTATGTGACTGCCTACCTCATGGGGTTGTTTTGAGAATAAAACTTGATAATTCTTATGTTTGCCACACAGTAAACATACAAGTTAGCTGTTAAGATGCTGATATGTCCTATCTCTTAGAGTCCAAAGCAAACACATATCCAAAGGAAAGAAAAAAACCAGACAGACACAGGAATAGGCACTCCCAGCAGGGACAGTAACATTTCACTTTCTTAGGCTAAACGGTAAACACAGAAAATCTTGTCTTGTTGACTGTTATGTTTCTGGTATATAATGTATGCCAAGTATACTAAGGATTACTTTGGCTATAAAGTAGAACCATCTGGGAATCTTTAAACATTCTCAATGCCCAGACCTCATCCCAGACCAATTCAATCAGAATCCCCGAGTGTGGGACTGACCCAGTGATTCCACTGAGCAACTGAGAGTGAGAAGCACGGCCTGAAGGAATCTTTTCCCTCAAAATCAAGGCCAGTGGGATGAAAGAGAACTTCCTGGTGGTCGAATCCAATCATACTCAAGGGGGCTTGAAGGTTTCCAGCATTTCCCACGTGCTCTGCTCCTCGGCTCTGGCTGGTTCCCTCTCCAGTCATATCCCAAAGCCGTCCTCAGCCTTCACTACCTCCTCACCCTCCTTCCCTCACGTCTCCTCCTCTAGCACTTTTTTTTTTTCAGAAATACAGGTAGCCAAGTGCAAGCTCCTGCAGCTCCCTGTGTTGCCCACAGCCTTCCTCCCTGCCCTCCAGTCAGAGGAAGGAGCTGTCTCTTGTCTTCAAGGGTGTACTGAATGCCAAGAAGGACCACAGAGCTCTGTCAGACCTCATTGACTGGAGTGCCTCGGGCCTGGGCCACTGTTGCCCACTGCCTTCCTCTTCAAGCTCTCTTCTGTCTTGGCTTCAGAGACAACATTCTTTTTAAAATTTATTTTTTATTTATTTTATTGAAGTATAGTTGATTTACAATGTTCTGTTAATTTCTGCTGTACAGCAGTGTGACTCAGTTATATGTATATATATAGGGTTGGCTAAAAAGTTCATTCGGGCTTTCCAAAACAGCTTATGGAAAACCTGAACGAACTTTCTGGCCAACCCAATACTCACACACACACACACACACACACACACACACACACATACACAAAGAATGTGTATATATACACACCATAATGGAAAAGAATATGAAAAACAATGTATGTATATATATATATATATATATATAAAATGTGTATATAAATATATATATTCTGTTTCATATTCTTTTCCATTATGATTTATCACAGGATATTGAATATAGTTCCCTGTGCTATACAGTAGGACCTTGTTGTTTATTCATTCTATATATAATAGTTGGCATCTACTAACCCCAAACTCACAATCCATCCCTCCCCCACACCCCACCCCCAGCCTTGGCAACCACACATCTGTTCTCTACGTCTGTGAGTCTGTTTCTGTTTTGTAGATAAGTTCATTTGTGTCATATTTTAGATTCCACATATAAGTGATATCATGTGGTATTTGTCTTTGTCTGACTGACTTCACTTAGCATGATAATCTCTAGGTCCATCCATGTTGCTGCAAATGGCATTATTTCATTCTTATTTTTGGCTGGGTAGCATTCCATTGTATATATGTACCACATCTTCTTTATCCATTCATCTGTTGATGGATATTTAGGTTACTTCCATGTCTTGGCTATTATAAATAGTGCTGCTATGAACATTGGGGTGCATGTATCTCTTTGAATTATATTTTTGCCCAGATATATGCCCAGGAGTGGGATTGCAGAATCAAATGGCAACTCTATTTTTAGTTTTTTGAGGAACCTCCATACTGTTCTCCAGAGTGGCTGCATCAATTTCCATTCCCATCAACAGTGTAGGAGGGTTCCCTTTTCTCCACACCCTCTCCAGCATTTGTTATTTGTAGACTTTTTAATGATGGCTATTCTGACCAGTGTGAGGTGGTGCCTCACTGTAGTTTCGATTTGCATTTCAGAGACAACATCATTATCTTTTCTTCCACTTCTGACCAGCCCATCTTTGTGAGCTCCTCTCCCCAGGTCCATCCTCATAGGGGGATCCAGCTTTTATGAAGCCTGAAGTTTATACAACTTAGGGGGCCCTCTGTAAGCAAAATAATACAAAATCATTGAAATTAAGGATGAAAGTAAATATTTATTTAGAAGAGGTATATGCACATAAGGGGCCCTGAAGCTTAGGCTTCATTAATTTCATGGTAAACCTGCAATGCCTTCCCTAGGTCCTGTCTTCAGACCTCAAAGCTGTCTACACACACTACCAGGCAACTTTTCCTACTGTGACTTCAACTATCCCCTCTGTATAAACGACTCAAAATCCATGTCTTCCACCTTTAACTCTCTCCTGAGCTGCAGACCAGAATGTTCAACTATCCTCCAGACTACATCATTGGACATGCCCACAGTCATCTCAAACCCAGTTAAGCAGACTGGCCTTGACTTTCCCATGGAACCTTCTCTCCTTTTATTCCTTTACTGGAAGGAACTACACTGGCCCAGAAATGGAAAGCCAAGCCCACACATCACTAGTTGTTCTCTGCTCCCCACCTGCACCCCCAACTGGAAACCAGATCTTTGCGTGGCACCCTCCTCAGCATCCCTCAGACTCATCCCCTTCTCCACATCTTCCCTCTTCATACCCTGCCATCCACCTCAAATGTAATTGCAGTGCCATCTAACTGGTCTTGTTTCTTCCAGTTTGTCCTTTTCCCAATTGCATTCTGAAGACCATATTGTTTTTTCTAAAATGCAGATCTGGCCATGTGATTTCTCTTCTTCTGTGGTTCCCCCATTGTCACGAGATCATGTTTGGGTGCTTGGATAGAGCCCGAGGGCTCCTGCGTGGTCCTGAGGGTCTCACTGGCCACCACTGACCTGCATACACTTTTCATGCTATTGCGGTAGCCTTTCTACCTTGGTATTTACCCCATGTCCCCATGCCATCGTTCCCCTCACCTGCCTGTCTCTGCATCCTCTCCGCAGCGTCCATCTGGACCACATCTGCTCATCTTTTACTGCTTAGGCCAGTGTTACCCGGACTTGGAGCCCTCTCTGGCCCCAAGTAGTGTTGAGCTCCCACAGCCTCCCCATGCCCTTGCATCTCAGGCCGAGTTCTGCCGGAGCTCTGGCACATTTTGCTGCATCTATTTGTGGAGAATTAAATGAATGTCCTCTCTCTTCCCAGCAGCCAGGCTGATCTTGATATATTTTCAATTTCAGTGTATCTCCAGAGTGCACAGATCTATTTTGTGGTTTTCTCCTCCCAATAGGGCTATGTTATAAGACGTATATCAGGAGAGAGAACCGGCCTCGGCAAAACAGCAGTTTCCCTGTCACTGCTCTCCATACCTTTCCAGCTCTCTTCTCTCTCTCTCCCCTTTTCTTTCCTTCCTTCCTGGATTCCGTGGACTTGTTTCAGTAAAACTGACCCTGCTGCAGCGTTCTTCCGAAAAGGCAAAAGTTAATATTCATGGTAAAAATAACACCAAATGTAAAATTGGAGGCTATCAATAATTGTGTGGGTGAAATGGCCCCTGATACCATATCATACTGATAAAAAAATTAAGAGTCTGAGGCTTCCTGAGTGTTAGGTTACAAAGAGCATCTTAGAGATAATTAGTTCAAAGCAGTAAGGATTTACTCACCCATAGCTGCACCACACTGGCTATTTCCATTTCAATTTCAATAATTTGACATGGAATCAAATGAAAAATTTAGTTCCTTGGTTGCAGTAGCCACATTTCAAATGCCCAGCAGCCACATGGGCAGTGGCTACTGTATTGGACAGGGCAGATATAGAACATTTCCCTCATGGCAGCAAGTTCTACTGGACAGTGCTGCCCTAAGAAGTATAATCTAGAAGAAGCAAGCCCTGTTTGATTATCTCCCAGACTAAAGGCAATGGTGGGACTTCTAAAGACCAAAGCCATAAAGTGTCACTAGGAAAAGTGAGTGCTTTGTTTAAACTAGTCCTTAGCTTGTCCATTTGGAATCAGTTTGTAATGGTAGAGGTTGGTGCCAGCTGATTGCTGAGCCCCAAATCCATTTGTTGAACATACAGAGTAGAGTCAAAAGGTCACCACTGGAGCGTTTTTCTGTTGACACCCCCCTACTCCTGCCACGTTTTTGGAGAAGCATTTGCTCTGGCTTCTTCTCCTGGGCCCTCACTACTTGCTGTCTTACACCCTCCATGGAGTCATGAAACAGGCCAGTTCTGATGTGCTTGTTCAAGGCAGAAGACAATTCCCATGAATGTATCTCATTCTCTGAGGTCCAGCACATCTGGTCAACCCTTCAAGAAAACTGGTCTGTGCTGATTATACTAATGGGAGATGGGTAGGCAACTTCCTGCGAATGGACCATGAATTGCTTTCTGAAGACAATATCCTCTTTATTTGGGAGTGCTTAGAAGGCCCAGGGGAAACTATTTGGAAGATATCATCATTCTGTGCTGTAGGGCCGACCCAAGACAAGAATATTTTTCTCCTATATAGAGTGTGCCCAAGGAAATCTGTTCTCCATAGAAGGCAGAGGTTACAGACCTGGGTAAATTCATGTCTGATTTACAATTTAAAATAGGCATTCCAGATCTTGCTCTTGTTGTAACTTGTTGATTCTCAATGATATTTTCCAGGAACATCATGTTTTTCTTTTAATAGATAGCGTAACTTCTTGGGCTAGTGTCAGGGTACAGTGAATAATAAATTAGCTGGATTTGCTTAGACCATTAGAAGCCTGGAACATTTGGGGATTAGGCAAGGGATTGAGACAGTTTGAAAAAAAGAGGGAAATAAGCATAATAAACAAGTGAGTAGTTCTCTTGAATTTTGTCAAATGCTTTTTCTTCATCTACTGAGATGATCATATGATTTTTATCCTTCATTCTGTTAATGTGGTGATCATGTTTATTGATTTGTATATGTTGGACCATCCTTGTATCCCAGGGAGAAATCCCACTTGATCATGGTATATGGTGATTTTAATGTGCTGTTGAAATTGGTTTGCTAGCATTTTATTGAGGAAAGCTTTATTGTTTCATTCATTCACTCATTACACATGGTCGGGTCTATGTGCCATATACTAGACACTGTGCAAAATAATATCTAACTGTATTGCCCCTTTCACATGTGTTTTGTGACACCTTACAACAAACTTGTGATGTAGCTTTTTTTTTTAATATTTCTTTTATGATGGAGGAAATTGAGGCTCAGAGAGGGTAAGTTACTTACTGAAGGTCACAGAGCCAGTTTTTGGTGAGGTTAGGATTCATTTTTAGGTTTGGAATGCCAAACCATTACTTCTTTTCTGTCATGCTCATGCAGGAAACTCAGCTCTCTCTGTATTCATTTTCTTGCAGGTCCTTGTTCCCTGGATCCAGTGGAAGGTGAGTGCCAGGATTATGTCCTGAAATGGTCCTATAATGAAAAGGAACAGGCTTGCCGACAGTTCTGGTATGGCGGCTGTGGGGGCAATGCCAACCGGTTTGAGACCAAGGGAGAATGTGAGGCTCGGTGTGTTCCAACTCCCCTATAGAGGCAGGCAGAGCGTCAGTGCTGCTGCCTCTGTTTTAATAATTCATGAAATGGAGATAAACTTTCCTGAGACAGTGCCATTCAACTCATAAGCAATGAAGCCCATGCCACAACCTCAGAAGTAGGATTCCTCACCCTGTGAAGTTTTTCCTGCCAGCGAGAGCTTGGCCAGATGATTTGTAAAAGACTGCATTCTAGTAGTTTCAAAAAGGAACCAAAACGTTCCTGGAAGTTCTTTCAATGATTTAAAACTGAATGAAAAAGAAACTTGAACTTGACCTTACCTAAAAATTTTCTTGGCATTATAGCAAAAAGGAAATTTTCTTGACATTGTAAGTAAAACCTAATTTGGAAATGAGTTGAAACTTGATTTCCTTTTTTATCATTAAGAGAACATGGAAGCATTAGTAAAGTAG
Organism: Balaenoptera acutorostrata; assembly: GCF_949987535.1. Taxonomy (NCBI): domain Eukaryota; kingdom Metazoa; phylum Chordata; class Mammalia; order Artiodactyla; family Balaenopteridae; genus Balaenoptera; species Balaenoptera acutorostrata. Next base: position 12,141,024 of record NC_080067.1, read on the forward strand.
GGGTCTAGAAAAGGGGACATCTAATGTGAAGTTCATCCTTACAACCTAGCGTAAAAATAAAGGCATTCTAGATTAAATCACTTGGTGTGAGACCATGTATGATACCACTCACTGCGATCTGTGTTATACTTCGTGAAGTAGCAGTTGATGGAGAGGAAACAGCAGTGAGTTTGCTATGGGATGGATCCTTTGACATCAACTACAATGACTCTTATCCTCCAAAACTTGGTGATTCAACAATTCAGGCTGATCTTGTCAATACATATATAGAACTAAGGGTCTAGGTTCACCCTGGATAAAATATTTTGCGATATCGCATTGGCCAAAAAATTCTTTCCGGTTTTTCCATAACATCGTCTGGAAAAGCCTGAACGAACTTCTTGGCCAACCTAATAGATAGTGAGGATGATTGTAATTTTGCAAGAGCTTCTTCTGGCTCACAGCTCAGTTCTCCAGGCCTCTGAACTTGGGTTCAGCTTCAGGGCAGAACTGAACTACATTGAATTCTAGAGCTACCGGGTATTGAGGGTGCCTTGTGTGGGGCCTCTGGAGCATTCATGTATTAGCTCAGGTTGCCATGACAAAATACATAGACTGGGTGGCTTAAACGACAGAAATTTATTTCTCACAGTTCTGGAGACTGCAAATTCTAGATCAAGCTGTTGGACATTTGGTTCCTGGTGAGAGCTCTCTTCCTCGGCTGCAGACAACTGCCTTCTCACTATGTCCTCAAATAGCCTTTCCTGTGTGGAGAGAGAAACAGAGACACAGGTAGAGGTCATTGTCTGATGACTCTTCTTATAAGGAGACTAATCCTATAGGATTAGGCCCTACCATTATGGCCTCATTTAACCATAATTACCTCCTAAAGGCCATATCTCCAAGTACAAATACAGTCACATTGGAGGTTAGGGCTTCAACACACAAATTTGGGGGGGGGGGGACACAAACATCCGGTCCATGACAGATCACCAGCAGCTTGTGGTTGCCCCTAGGTACCCAGAGTGGAGCTTGCTTTCTGGCAAGTTCCTGGTTTAGTAATGAAAGCTGTGATTTCTAGAATCTCTTTGTTCCTCTTCTCAGCCCATTGACACTGCAAATGGAGTGGGAACAAGCTTGATCATAGAAACATGAGAATTTTAATCTATTGTTATGACAGTTATTTTATCTGATCACAAAAGGATAACTGTGTGTTTATGGTAATAAATTCATAAAACACAGAAATGTACATGGAAGAAATAACTATCACCTATCATCTTTTCTCCCAAAGGTAACCATTTTGGTATAACCCAGATTTTTTTTTTTTTAAAACAGATTGTTACTTTTTTTTTTTTGGCTGTGTTGTGGGTCTTCATTTCTGTGCGAGGGCTTTCTCCCGTTGCGGCGAGCGGGGGCCACTCCTCATCGCGGTGCGCGGGCCTCTCACTATCGCGGCCTCTCGTTGCGGAGCACGGGCTCCAGATGCGCAGGCTCAGTAGTAGCTGTGGCACACGGGCTTAGTTGCTCCGCGGCATGTGGGATCTTCCCAGACCAGGGATCAAACCCGTGTTCCCTGCATCGGCAGGCAGACTCTCAACCACTGCGCCACCAGGGAAGCCCTAACCCAGGTTTTTTTCTAATGCCTAGGATACTGTTTTTGTTTTTTTTTTTTTTCCTTCCTTAATGTACTACATGGTAACCAATTTTGGCTAAAACATCTATGTGATGGGAAAGAAACAGCAGGTGTTCCCTTTAGCCCAGCAGAGCTGTTCATCTGCTGGGGTGTGTATGCATTTCTGTTTTAGGCATGGCCTCAGCTGCCTGGGCATAAAGGGACCAAGTTTATCCATCCTGAGGTTAGGATGTAACTTGAGCTGGGATCTATTTTCCACTTCTCACTTCTACCCTGCCCTTCCTATGTCCTGGGATTGGGGATGCAAAGGCAAAACTTCAATAATAAGAGGACACGTTCAAGGGTGTTGGTTGTTCCCATCCTTGGCGTGCTTACAGGGGCCACTGCAGTTCTCCCAACGTTGACAAGGCGGTGGTATACCCTTCCATGGAGCCCCTCTGACCCCTGCAGAAAGTTTACCTGAAAAACCCTGAGGCACAGACACAGTCTGACCAAGGGACAGAAACAATTATCAGATGTTTTAGATAGTTTTCATTGAAATGATGAATATACAGTTTATGAAGCACTTTCCCATATTATCTCATGAATTTGCTCATTTCCACCACTAAATCTCAGATGTTTGTCTTATTCTTCCCAATTTTTCCTCTTGTTCTTCCCATTCTCAGAGGGGTGAAGTGGCTTGACCCAGACCTATAATAGAAACCGGTCTTGAACTCCTTTTGACCCCAACACTGGGGCTCCTTTTGCTTTACTCCATTCGTTCCCAAACATTAGCTTCCACCAGATAATCCTGAAGGTCAGAGCCACAGCGAAGGAGGGTGGGCTGAGACAGAAGGATGGAATTTCCTTCCTTGCCTCAGATGCTCCCCCACCCCCAACCCCTGGGGATTCTGGTCTGGCCCTAAGGCTGGGAGAGAAAGAGGGAAGTTGGGCTGTGATGCAGGACAATCCTCATGACAGCCTGGCCAACTCCACAGAGAGCAGTTGCCCCAAGGTGGAATGGTTGGGCCTGTATCCCCTGCCCCCGTGACCATTGGATGTGGGCTGCCGCAGGAAGGGCATGCTCTTGGGTGAGGCAGCTCTGCAGCTGTGGCAGACCCTGCAGGGGCCCAGCTGAAGGCTGTCTGCCAACAGCACTCCCAGTGTTGCAGGAAAGAGAGTGGGCGCCAGAAGACAGTCATGTCTTGGGTCTCAGGTGAGTCCCTGGGACAGCCGTGAAGTGTGGGTTCTTGGCTTTGTGCAGGAAAGAATCCAAGAGTGAGCCATAGTAAAGTGAAAGAAGATTTATTCAGGGAGATACACAACCCACAGACAGAGTGTGGACCATCTCAGAAGGTGAGAGGCGCCAGGGTATGGGGTTTCCAGTTTTTAATAGGGGTGGATAATTTGATATGCTAATGAGTGGGAGGAGTATTCCAGCTATTTTGGGGAAGGGGTGGGGATTTCCAGGAATTGGGCCACCACCCACTTTTTGACCTTTTATGGTCAGCCTTGAAACTGTCATGGTGCCTTTGGGTGTGTCATGTAGTGTGCTGATGTGTTACCATGAGCGTATACTGAGGCTCAAAGTCTAGCAGAAGTCACTCATCTGCCATCTTGGACCTAGTTGGTTCTAACCAGTTTATGTCATATCCTCAATGGCTATCATTCTTTTAAAGGTTGTGCCCTGCCCCCTTCCTCTGTCACCAGCAGCTGGTACAACGAGCCCTTCATTGAAGGGGGATCTGGGTGGTGCATCTCCATGCCCATCACAGTGCCTCCACCTGAAATGTCCTTTTGCATTCAGTTTCCAGATTTCCACAGCTGACCAAATCCAACAGGACACACTCAAAAACTTGAGTATGTCATGAAAGCCCTCAGAGATCTGGGCTTTGCATCCATCTCCAGTCTCACCAATGACAGAAATTGTTCTTTCCCTCCAGATTTTCACTTGAGCAATAATACTAAATAAATCACTTGTAGTTTCCTGGAAATTCCATATTCCATCCATCCATGCTCTTGCCCTTGGTGGCACTCCTGTGGGTAATGGCTTTAATTCATTTATTTGAAAAATATTTAATAGGCATCTACTATGTACCAGGTCCATTATCTGTGTCAAAATCTAGCTCAGCACTCATTGCCTCTATGAAAACTTCTCTGATTATCCCTCCAAGAAAGAATTAGTCATTGTATCCTATAGCCTTCCTGTACACACTTTTTCCCCCTTTCCCGTCATTTTTATACTATCTGCCCATTCATCTCCTTAGACCATAGGCTTTTCACCCTGGAATTGCCTGCCATGTACAGAGCTGACACATTTCCTTTTGGTTTTTGTATGATCAGGCCACTCAAGATGGCTGTTCTCTTGCTCTCTGTACATCCCCTGCTCGACCAGTGCCTGCTTCACCTACACCTACTCACATGACTGACCTTCTTACATACTTACCCCTGCCCCAGCTAGTGGTGAATCTAATCTTTAGACCAGAACATCTCCACTATGATAGCTTATCAAAGAGGTGGTGAGAGGCGTGCCCCTCTGCTAGTTTCCTTGGTAACTGATGAGCCAACCTGACGTCAACTCCCCCTATAACTGGCAACCTCCCCCTCCCCCAGGGAGTGAAGACTGCAGCCATGTCCTGCCCGCCTTCAGCGCACAAGGTGGGGATGTCGCTCCAGGACCTTGGAGCGTCAGACATGTAAGCTCCCCCATCCATGAAACCATTGATGTCTCTGTTATTGACTCTGGGCTCTTTCTTAGGTCTCGAGGCTGGGCAAGTACAGGGCTTGTAGGCCTGTGGGGTAGAGCCCAACAGTTCTGATTTTTTAACTCTCTGCCTGTCTTCAAAGTGTGTTAGAAATGCTCCCCCAACAATACTTGATATTTTCTTCCCTTCCGTATCTCTTGCTCTAGAAAAACTCTCTGCTTTTTAGATGTTTATTTCAGACACCAGGGCAACAGTACCTAATCAGCCAAGTGGAAGAAGTTTCACGTGTTTTAAATTTCTCACGTAGATCTGTCAGTTCATTAATTATCATCACGCATTGCTTCGGGTTTATTCATTTTTCTGATGAAGGTATTAAGACAGAAAGGTCAAGTGACATCAAATCTCATGCAATGAATCAGTTGGTGGCCTAAAACTAGAATTAAAATGTGTTTGGAAGTGATTTGGCATCTGCTTGGTTCACTCTGCTGTTTAAGGGTTTAATCATTGTGTGAACTGACTGCTTTGTACTTTTTTTTAAATTGGGGTGTAGTTGTTTTACAATGTTGTGTTAGTTTCTACTGTACAGTGAAGTGGAGTTCCCTGTGCTTTACAGCAGGTTCTTATTAGTTATCTGTTTTATACATATCAATCCCAACCTTCCAGTTCATCCCACCCCCCCACCCCCCATGCCCCGCTTTCCCACCTTGGTGTCCATACATTTGTTCTCTACATCTGTGTCTCTATTTCTGCCTTGCAAACTGGTTCATCCGTATCATTTTTCTAGATTCCACATACATACGTTAATATATGATATTAGTTTTTCTCTTTCTGACTTACTTCACTCTGTATGAGAGTCTCTAGGTCCATCCACATCTCTACAAATGACCCAATTTCATTCCTTTATATGGCAGAGTAATATTCCATTGTACATATATACCACATCTTCTTTATCCATTCATCTGTTGATGGACATTTAGGTTGCTTCCATGTCCTGGCTATTGTAAATAGTGCTGCAATGAACATTGGGGTGCATGTGTCTTTTTGAATTATGGCTTTCTCTGGTATATGCCTAGTAGTGAGATTGCTGGGTCATATGGTAATTCTCTTTTTAGTTTTTTAAGGAACCTCCATACTGTTCTCCATATGGTTGTATCAATTTACATCCCCACCAACAGTGCAAGAGGGTTCCCTTTTCTCCACACCCTCTCAGGCATTTGTTGTTTGTAGATTTTCTGATGATGCCCATTCTAACCGGTGTGAAGTGATGCCTCATTGTAGTTTTGATTTGCATTTCTCTAATAATTAGTCATGTTGAGCAGCTTACCATGTGCCTGTTGGCCAACTCTATGTCTTCTTTGGAGAAATGTCTATTTAGGTCTGTCCATTTATGGATTGGGTTGTTTGTTTTTTTTGATATTGAGTGACATGAGCTATTTATATATTTTGGAGATTAATCCTTTGTCCATTGATTCGTTTGCAAATATTTTCTCCCATTCTGAGGGTTGTCTTTTCATCTTGTTTATGGTTTCCTATCCTGTGCAAAAGCTTTTAAGTTTCATTAGGTCCCATTTGTTTATATTTGTTTTCATTTCCATTACTCTAGGAGGTGGGTCAAAAAGGATCTTGCTGTGATTTATGTCATAGAGCGCTCTGCCTATGTTTTCCTCAAGAGTTTTATAGTGTCTGGCCTTAAATTTAGGTCTTTAGTCCATTTTGAGTTTATTTTTGTGTATGGTGTTAGGGATTGTTCTAATTTCATTCTTTTACATGTAGCTGTTCAGTTTTCCCAGCACCACTTATTGAAGACGCTGTCTTTTCTCCACTGCTTGCCTCCTTTATCAAAGATAAGGTGACCATATGTGTGTGGGTTTATCTCTGGGCTTTCTATCCTGTTCCATTGATCTATATTTCAGTTTTTGTGCTGGTAACATACTGTCTTCTTTTTTTTTTTTTTAATTTGGTAGCATTTATTGTGCCACAAAGCCCTCATGATGGAAGCTGTGCCACTTATATAGTCTTGATTACTGTAGTTTTGTAGTATAGTCTGAAGTCAGGGAGCCTGATTCCTCCAGCTCTGTTTTTTTTTCCTCAAGATTGCTTTGGCTATTTGGGGTCTTTTGTGTCTCCATACAAATTTTAAGATTTTTTTGTTCTAGTTCTGTAAAAATTGCCATTGGTAATTTGATAGGGATTGCATTGAATCTGTTGATTGCTTTGGGTAGTATAGTCATTTTCACAATATTGATTCTTCCAATCAAAGAACAGGGTATGTCTCTCCATCTGTTTGTGTCATCTTTGATTTCTTTCATCAGTGTCTTATAGTTTTCTGCATACAGGTCTTTGACCTCCTTAGGTAGGTTTATTCCTAGGTATTTTATTCTTTTGTTTGCAATGGTGAATGAGTTTGTTTCCTTAATTTCCCTTTCTGATCTTTCATTGTTAGTGTATAGGAATGCAAGAGATTTCTGTGCATCAATTTTGTATCCTGCAACTTTACCAAATACATTGATTAGCTCTAGTAGTTTTCTGGTGGCATCTTTAGGATTCTCTATGTATAGTACCATGTCATCTGCAAGCAGTGACAGTTTTACTTCTTCATTTCCAATTTGTATTCCTTTTATTTCCTTTTCTTCTCTGATTGCCATGGCTAGGACTTCCAAAACTATGTTGAATAATAGTGGTGAGAGTGGGCATCTTTGTCTTGTTCCTGATCTAAGAGGAAATGTTTTCAGTTTTTCACCATTGAGAATGATGTTTGCTGTGGGTTTGTCATAGATGACCTTTATTATGTTGAGGTAGTTTCCCTCTATGCCCACTTTCTGGAGAGTTTTTTTTTTTTATCTTAAATTGGTGTTGAATTTTGTCAAAAGCGTTTTCTGCATCTATTGAGATGATCATATGGTTTTTATTCTTCAATTTGTTAATACAGTGTATCATATTGATAAATTCTTGCATTCCTGGGATAAACCCCACTTGATCATGGTGTATGATCCTTTTAATGTGTTATTGGATTCTGTTTGCTAGTATTTTGTTGAGGAGTTTTGCATTTATGTTCATCAGTGATATTGGCCTGTAGTTTTCTTTCTTTGTGACATCTTTGTCTGGTTTTGGTATCAGGGTGATTTTGGCCGTGTAGAATGAGTTTGGGAGTGTTCTTTCCTCTGCAAATTTTTGGAAGAGTTTGAGAAGAATGGGTGTTAGCTCTTCTCTAAATGTTTGGTAGAATTTACCTGTGAAGCCATCTGGACCAGGACTTTTGTTTTGTTGGAAGATTTTTAATCACAGTTTCAATTTCATTACTTGTGATTGGCCTGTTCATATTTTCTATTTCTTCCTGTTTCAGTCTTGGAAGATTGTACCTTTCTAAGAATTTGTCCATTTCTTCCAGGTTGTCCATTTTTTTGTCATAGAGTTGCTTGTAGTAGTCTCTTATGATGCTTTGTATTTCTGCGGTGTCCATTGTAACTACTTCTTTTTCATTTCTAATTTTATTGATTTGATTCCTCTCCCTCTTTTTCTTGATGAGCCTGGCTAAAGGTTGTTGATCTCAAAGAACCAGCTTTTAGTTTTATTGATCTTTGCTATTGTTTTCTTTGTTTGTATTTCATTTATTTCTGCTCTGATCTTCATGATTTCTTTCCTTCTACTGACTTTGTGTTTTCTTTGTTCTTTTTCTCTAGTTGCTTTAGGTATAGGTTTAGATTGTTTATTTAAATATTTTCTTGTTTCTTGAGCTAGGATTTTATTGCTATAAACTTCTCTCTTAGAACTGCTTTTGCTGCATCCCATAGGTTTTGGATTGTCGTGTTTTCATTGTCATTTGTCTCTAGGTATTTTTTGATTTCCTCAGTGATCTCTGGTTATTTAGTAGTGTATCATTTAGCCTCCATATGTTTGTGTTTTTTACAGTTTTTTCCCTGTAATTGGTATCTAGTCTCATAGCATTGTGGTTGGAAAAGATGCTCGATACAATTTCAGTTTTCTTAAATTTACCAAGGCTTGATTTTTGACCCAAGATGTGATCTATCCTGGAGAATGTTCCGTGTGCACTTGAGAAGAAAGTGTAATTTGCTGTGTTTGGATGGAATGTCCTATAAATATCAATTATATCTCTCTGGTCTATTGTGTCATTTAAAGCTTGTGTTTCCTTATTAATTTTCTGTCTAGATGATCTGTCCATTGGTGTAAGTGAGGTGTTAAATTCCCCCATGATTATTGTGTTACTGTCAATTTCCCCTTACTGCTTTGTACTTTTAATCATATAAGGGATTTTGCTGATCCTAGAAAATTGGTGGGTTTAGGATTGTAGGCTCAGAGCTCAGTTCCCAGCCATCTATCAAAGTGTATAGTGGAGTCCAAGGATTTTTACCAAGCACTCTGGAGTGGAGGTCATGCTGACTGAGCACTTTCCCAATGTTTCTCCTTTGTTTGGTTTTTGTCATCTTGTGATCTCATGATGAATTATTCCTTTAATTTTTGAACAATCCCAACGGTATATTTTTAATACATCTTGGGGTTCCCTTCTGGGATTATGGTGTTATGGGAATTCCAAGCCCGAGGCACTTGAATTCAACACCAGGCTCTCTCCCCAACCTCCCTGGTGACCTTGCACAAGTGATTCCATTTTTCTGAGCCTCAGTCTTTTCTGGCTGAGGAAATTGAGATGAGAGAAACACGTTTTGCCCCTCTAAATTCTCTCTAAATTCTGCATGCAAACTAAACCTTTCTTTAAAAAAAATCCCATCTCTTATCTTTAGCAGCTAAAAGAAACAAGGTCAGCTGAGGACAAAAAACCCACCCAAATGATCCCAACACACATCAATGAGTTATATAAACAGCTGTTGTTTTAACATAACCCTTAAGTTTGAGGTGATTATTATTTGACAAAATTTGTTTCCGAGTTTGCTCATGTGTCCACCAGCAGCTGCCAGTCTGGGGCAGGTGGCTGACCTTGGGTCGCTTCTTAATGATGAAAAAGTTCTATATTTGTATGCATCTAATAATATTGCCTCAAGATATATAAAAGACCAATGCAGTTAGATTAGAGAAAGCATTTAGAAGCAGAATAATTAGAAAGGAATAAATAATATAATCTCTATTTGTAGATGACATCAATATATATCTAGAAAAGTAAAAAGTTATATGATACAGCGATGTTACAGTTAAAGCCTGCACCATCAGCCAGATTCCTGCCGTGATCATGCAACAGCTTCCTGTGATGGACATGAAACATGCTTGAGAAAAATACCTTTGTTGTTTTATGCCACTGAGATTTGGGTGTTACTGCAGCATTACCAAGCCCATTCTCCATGATACAGAGAGATGGCAATGGGGACTCTCAGATGTGGCTGCTGGCAGTGAAAACAAGAAAGCATTTTGGCATTTTCTAGTAACATTGAAACAAAAATATGCTGAACTAGCAATCTAACTCCTAAGTATATTCCCTGGAAGTTCAAGTGTGTGATCACTGGGATACATACACATTCAGGATCAATGTTCAGAGCAGCATAATTTAAAACCCCAAAGTCATGAATAATCCACATGTCTGTTAATAGTAGAATGGGTGACTATGCTGTGGTACATTAAAACAAGGTGTACAACAAAGCAAGTGAACGAATTAAGCTGAATTAAGATTCAGTAACATGGCTGAGTCTTAAAACAATATTTTTGAGAGAAAGAGAAAGACACAAAAACATGCATGCAGTGCGGTTCCATTTATCTAAGCTTCAAAAATTCAAAAAGATAAATGCACCCCTATGTTCATAGCAGCACTACTTACAATAGCCACTTATTTACAAGATATGGAAACAACCTAAATATTCATCAACAGATGAATGGGTAAAGAGGATGTGGTATACATATATGCAATGGAATATTAGACATAAAAAAGAATGAAATAATGCCATTTGCAGCAACATGGATGTACTTAGAGATTATCATACTAAGTGAAGTCAACACAGAAAAACAAATATCATGTGATATCACTTATATGTGGAATCTAAAATATGACACGAATGAACTCATTTACAAAACAGAAACAGACTCACAGATTTAGACAACAAACTTATGGTTACGATGGGGGAAGGGTGAGAAGGAGGGATAGATTGGGAGTTTGGGATTGACATGTACACACTGTTATATTTAAAATAGATAACCAGCAAGGGCCTACTGTATTAAAAAATATAAAAAATAAAAAAAAATTTAAAAAGCAATTTGGAAGCCTATTTTCTTTCTCTGGGGCTGAAGCAATTTAAATAATATCAACTCTTTGTACTTTACTTCTATTGGAAAATTGACTAAGATATCTGAACCTTTTGTTTTTTTGTGTTTTTTGTTTGTTTGTTTGGGAGAGTGTAAAGAGAGAATTTCTCTGGAAACTTTGTCAACATCCTTCACGGATTTAATTCATTTTTTCTTATCTCTTCTTGAGACAGTTTAAATAACTGTTAAATTCCAGGAAACAATTCTTTCAATCCAGATGGGAGTGATGATCTAAATTAGTATTATTGAAAATAACTCCTTCACAGAGTTTTAAATTTCACTGACATTTAGATATAGATGTACTATACATGTATTTTTCAAATTTGCTTTATCATTTGTGATGCTATCTTGTTTCTATCTCATGTTTGTCAGTCTTTCTTTTTTCTAATTTTTAAAATTTTTTAATTGAAGTATAATTAATTTACAATGTGTTAGTTTCTGGTGTATAGCAAAGTGATTGTTTTACATATATATATTCTTTTTCTGTCATTCTTTTAACTAATTAATAATTTCAAGTATACTCAGTATTTTGCTTATAATTCCATTATCTGAAGTTTTGAGACTCTAATTTTGGTATATGTTGCTTCTGAAGGGTCTTGTTCACAGTAGATTGATATTTGTTTCTTGTCTTGTTGCTTTATACTTTATTTTCTAATTTTGTGTTTGGGCTATGTTAAGGCAGAAATTTATCCATCAGAATCCTGTGAGCCCTGGGTTAAGGATATATCTCTCCCAAGAGGATTTGTGTTGGCTTTTGCCAGGAATCCCAGGGTTGTTTTTAATCCAACACTTTTTATGATAATTTCTTAACTTGGGGATCCAAGATCATGCATAGTACGTTTGAACCCCTGTCTTGTGTGAGAGTAGGCTTTTGCCTATAAATTATCAGGTGACACAGTTCTTCCACTGAGGGCCCAGGGCAAGGAGGATAAGTTCCTTGTCATCTCGCTCTTTTCTGATACCCTCTTTCACCAAGAGAGTATCTCTTTGAGAGTCTTGGTTTTATGTAGGGGTCTCATTCCAACACCTTATATAGATGCAATGCTTTGTCCTGTCCCTGAGGGATCACTAAATTTTAAGTCCCTTGGTTTCTGTAATTGGCAAATTATGCCATGATGCTTTCAGTTTCTTTTTGGTTTTCCTGGGGGGAGGGATTTCCTCTCACTTTCTTTAAACTCAGGTGTAGAATTAAAATGTTAGTGTATTTCACCAATATTTCTAGTTGTTTTTTTTTAACTTTTTAAAAAATTTTTATTTATTTATTTGTTTATTTATGGCTGTGTTGGGTCTTCGTTTCTGTGTGAGGGCTTTCTCTAGTTGTGGCAAGTGGGGGCCACTCTTCATCGCGGTGTGCGTGCCTCTCACTATCGAGGCCTCTCTTGTTGCGGAGCACAGGCTCCAGACGCGCAGGCTCAGCAATTGTGGCTCACGGGGCCAGTTGCTCTGCAGCATGTGGGATCTTCCCAGACCAGGGCTCGAACCCGTGTGCCCTGCATTGGCAGGCAGATTCTCAACCACTGCGCCACCAGGGAAGACCTCTAGTTGTTTTTAAGTGAGATATCCCCCCCCCCCATATGTATACAGCACATAATATTAATGGAATTGGAAATCTGCCACACAGTATTTATTTATTCCTTTGTTTAAAATTTAACTTAAATTTTTAATAAGATTTTATTGGTACATAGATTAAGAAATCAATGTGTTCTACTAAGGTAACTACGGGGGATAGAATTTTCTTTCCCCTTACCTCCTCAATTCAAGCTCTCCAAAGATAATCATATTCAATACTTTGTTCTTTTGTTTAATATTCTTACACAAGTCTTCCTTGATTTTTGAGTTTTAGATATTCTTTATTGAATTTCTACTACAGGTTTTCTTAATTACATGTTTCCCTTCTCCACATCTTCCAAATAATTATATCTATTTAAATGAGATCAATGTTCAGTGTTTCTATTGATATGATTATATAAATATTATTCCCAGCAGAGCCATGTCTTGTACATTTCATGCAACTTTGGGAGTAATAGTCACTCTTTTTATTTTTTGTTTTGTCTGAAAATCGTTTCTATGTGCATCACTATTTCATTGCCAAATGCTGTGAGAAGTGTAACTCCCTCTCAATCTCCTCAAAAACAGTTATTTTATCTGCCTTTACCTCTTTACATCTCTCCTGGAGCCCTGGGCCCTTCTGCTCTAGTTAGGACTAGCTGCTCTTTGCTGCAAAGCTGTCACCCTGGGAATTGTAGGGGAGAAACTGGAGGGTGGTGATTGCCGAGAGTGGGAATAGTGATGGGTGTTTGGATTACAGAGGTGTATGCACTTATCAAAACTCAGCAAAGGCACACTACATTTGTGTATTTAATTGTATGCAAATTTTATGTCAAAAGAAGAGAAGCATAAGCAAATATTAAACTTTACTTAATGGTACATTGGTTGAAGTATTTAGGGGAAGTGTACTGATGTCTGCAACTTGGAAATGCATAAAAAAAAAGATGAATGGCTAAAAGGATGGCTAATTCTGTATTAAAACAAGTAGAGTAAAATGTTAATGGTAGAATCCAGGTAGAGGGTATACTGTAAAATTCACTGTAAAATTCTTCCAACTTTATTGTATATTTGAACATTTTTAAAATAAAATATTGGAGGAGAAAGAATAGAGATAGTAAAATGAGTTGGTCTGTCTGTGTAATGGTCTAAACAGGAGCTCAAGATAAATGTATCAACCAAAGGAGTGTTGGTGAGGAAATGAGAAAGAGTAGATGAAAAATAGTGTGTTAAAAGGTGAACCCAACTCCCTGCCTTTAGAGTGTAATTTTTCAGTATTCTGTCTTAAATATGATCCAAAGCAAGGGAACTGATAAGCTTCTCTCTCTCTCTTTCCAGGGAGAGTCAATAGAGCTATACAGGAAGAAGAAAATAGAAATCCTATGGAATGTAAAAAAATGATACAAGTGAACTTATTTACAAAATAGAAATAGACTCACTGAGGTAGAAAAATAAAACTTATGGTTACCAAAAGGGGACAGTGTGTGGGGAGACATAAATTAGGAGTATGGGATTTACAGATACACACTACTATATATAAAATAGGTAGACAACAAGGGCCTACTATATAGCACAGGGAACTATCTTCAATATCTTGTAATAACCTATAGTGGAAAAGAATCTGAAAAAGAATAGATAGATAGATAGATGTATAACTGAATCACTTTGCTGTACACCTGAAACTAACACAACATTGTAAATCGACTATACTTCAACAGAAAAAAAAAAAAAAAAGTAGGAATCCTACAGACAGGAACTCTTCATAGTCACCAACGGGCCCACATAAAACATTTCTGTTCTAAGTGTCAGCTCTCGCAGAGAATCAGAGCTTTTATCCAGCCTCAGGGTGGAAGATTCTTTGACTTAGAAAAGTTGTCACACTGACAGCTTTATTTTTTACCAATGACTTAGATAGTCATCAACATAAGCATACCAAATAAGCAGTGTATTCAGAAGATAATTACAGAGGACCCTGGGTACTATGGTGACAGACCAGCCAGCCAGACCTGATATTTCTCCTTCCAACTTCTTATTAAAATAGGCTTAAAAAAAAAAAAAAAAAAAAAAACAGAAAAAGAAAAAAAACCGGCAAGCACACTGGAAAATGAAGATAAGAGATGTCAGACGTGGAGTGGAATTTCTCCTGAACACATAGTTTTAGGATGATCAAGGAGCACAGTCTGAGCTCATTCACCTCCTTGTCCACCTTTTGTAATAGAGAGTTCAGAGCTCCTCAAAGAACTAAGGAACGCTTTGAGTGATGCATTCCTAAATAAGGGATACAGGGGTCCACTGACTGAAAAACTGAACCTCACTCCAAAACCCAGCCTCCTGCCCTCCCCTTGCCCCATTAACACCTGTTTTTCTATATTAACTCAGAAATTAATACTCCTAACAAAAAACATGTCAGGAGTAGAAGAAGAGCAGAGGTTCATTGTGTCCTGGGGTTCTCTGTCATTGAAGAAACCCACCAAACAGTTGCAGAGATAGGAAGAGTTCTAGGAGCAGTGCTCACTGAGCATTTAATCTCCATGTAACATCGTTCCCTGGAACAAAAGCGGTGAACATCTGACTTAGAGATCTCCCACTCTCAGATCAAGAGAGCACCCACTCTCAGGCTCCCTAAGTGAACACGGTTAGACTTCACTAATTAAATTAGTGGCTGTCCAGGCTTACCTGACATTCACATCTAGGTCTGAGATGAGGAGACTGCCAGCATCTAAGAGAACAGTAAAAGGAGCTAAGGACATTCCACACTGTCTAATTCCAGACAGAATTCTCTCATTTCAAAGTATGTAAATGGGAAATCTCCATGGGTACTCTAGAAGGATAATGCAACATAGGGGAAAGGAAATGCTTTCCTGAAGACTCTGAAAAGTGGAAATATTTGAAAATATATATATATTTTTTTACAAAAAAACAGAACAACTTCTTAAAAGATAGTTGTTGGTTTTCTTCCTAAAAGATGAAAAAGATAAAACCTCTACAACACAAAAGTGAATATATGAGGAAACAAGTTAAAGTGAAGGCAGCGATGCAAAGTGTGCTGGCTCATATAAGGAAATAAAATAAGGAAACCCAAAACATGATAGAATACTTTTACAGCAGTGATAGTCAAAGGCAGAAAACTCTGTCATGATACAGAGAACAAATGTGGAACAATTCCAGAATACACAGGGGAAAAATGAAGAGAAGAAAACGATCAGGAAGTTGATGAATATAGGAAAGAGACAGTAGAGATTTTGTTTCAATACATTAAATAAGAAAAATAAGGACATGGCATTGACTGGCAGTGAGAAAAAACCACCCAGAGCTAAATAAACTTTGAATTTAAAATTTGAAAAGGCTCTGTTTTGTCTTTGGCATAATTAACAAAATAGACAACACTTGGGACTGTCCTGGCAAGAAAAGAGTTTTCTTTTTTATGGTACTATCTGACTTCTGGACAATCTCAGTCTTTCTTCTTTCTTTCTTTCTTTCTTTCTTTCTTTCTTTCTTTCTTTCTTTCTTTCTTTCTTTCTTTCTGGCTGCTTTGGGTCTTCGTTGCTGTGTGCAGGTTTTCTCTAGTTGCGGTGAGCAGGGGCTACTCTTCATTGCCATGTGCAGGTTTCTCATTGTGGTGGCTTCTCTTGTTGCAGAGCATGGGCTCTAGGTGCACGGGCTTCAGTAGTTGTGGCACACGGGCTCAGTAGTTGTGGTGCATAGGCTTTGTTGCTTCGCGGTATGTGGGATCTTCCTGGACCAGGGCTCGAACCCATGTCCCCTGTATTGGCAGGCGGATTCTTAACCATTGAGCCACCAGAGAAACCCCTGGCAAAATTTTTAATATTAAAAGAGAAAGAAAAAAATTCAGGTTGGAAAGGAAAGTTACATGTAAAAATGAAAACATTAGGCGGGCCTCAGATTATCTCCCCACCCTCAAAATATTTAATACCAGAAAACAGTGGAGTAAGATCAACAATATTTTAAGGGAGAAAAAATTACCCCCAAATTCTATACTTTGTTAAATGTTATGAGTGTCCAAAAGTCAGAGTCATCTGAGATATGCAAGAACTGAGAAAAGTAATAATTACTCTTTCCTTTTTAAGAAAATTTCTCAATTATGTATTCCAGTTAATTGAATGAATCAAAAACTAAAGAAAGCATTCTGATTCTGCTCTGGAAACTTCCTATAACCCATTCCTCTCATTAATTACAATGAAACAATCTGGACAAAATTCAAAATAACAGCTCTTTGAGATCTGAAAGTTAAACAAAAGGATGTAGGTTTTGGAGGGAGTTAAAACTTGAAGACATGACCACATAGTGTCATACCTGTTGTTGTTGTTTTTGTATTTACTTTTTTTTTTTTTGGTTTCTTTATGAAGGCTTTGTTTAAGGGAAGGTCCCCCTTCATGGAAAGGTAAAATGGTTACAATAGCACTGGTGGCTGTATATTTGATAGAAACCTTGTCTTTCTGGCCAGGAACCAGAAAAAGTAGACCCTGTGATCCAGATAATATGGGGAGAATTTCAGAGCCCAGGTTAGGTCTGTATTTAGTAATTTCTTGACAAACTACCTAGAAAAAGAAATACAGCCAAAAGCCAGTAGATAAATTAAAATGAAGTACTAAATTCATATAATTAAAGAGAAAGCAAGAAAGTGGGAGGAAAACAGTGTAAAAAAGTAGGACCAAGAAAAACTAATAATATAATGGTAGACTAAATCCAAACATATTAATAATTATATTAAATGTTAATGGTATAACCACTATAATTAAAGGCATATAATTAATAGAGTGGATAAAAAACAAAGACATTACTTCAATCTGCCTAGGATTTGAATATAAAGACACAGAAAGATTAAAAGTGAATGAAAACAAAAAAGATACCATGCAAACTGTAAGCATAAGAAGAATGAAATTATTATTTTAAGTATTTTAAGTATTATATAGAATAGACTTCAAGACAAGAATATTACCAGAAATAAACAGGGATATGTCATAAGGATAAATGGCATAGTTCATCAGAAAGACGTAAGCATTATAAATATGTATGCCTTTAATAATACAACCTCAAACTACATGTAGCAAAAATTGATAGAATAAAAGGAAGAAATAGATAATTCCACAATTATAGTATTGCACACATAATACTCCTCTTCCAGCAATTCATAGAACAACTAGACAAAAAAATTCAGCAAAGCCACAGAATATCTGAATAACACTGTTGGCCACTTTGATGTAATTGATATTTATAGAACAATATACACAACAAATGTAGAATATACATTCTTTACTAGTACACACAGTATATTCACCAAGATAGATTACATGCTGGGCCATAAAACAAGTCTCAGTAAATTTAATAGGATTTAAATCATACAGAGTATATTCTCTGACCACAATAGAATTAAATTAGGAATCAATAAGATATATAGGAAAACCACGAATACCTGGAAATGAAAAAGCACATTTCCTTTTTTCTTTTTTTGGCCATGCCGCACAGCTTGCAGGATCTTAGTTCCCCAAACAGGGATTGAACTTGGGCCATCGCAGTGAAAGCACTGAGTCCTAACCACTGGACCACCAGGGAATTCCCTGAAATAGCACATTTCTAAATGATTCATGGACCAAACACAAAATCACAATGGAAATTAAAAAATATTTTGAACTGAGAGACAATAAGTACAATGTATCAAAGCTTATTGGGTGCAGAGAAAGCAGTCAGAGGGAATCTATAGATTTATATGCTTATATTAGAAAATGAGAAAGATTTAAAATCAAGGACTAAGATCCTCCATTAAGAATCTGGGGAAAGATCAAAGAAAACACAAAGTAAGTAGAAAGAAGGACATTATAAAGAAAAGAAAATAAGTCATTGAAAGAGATCAGACAAGAGGGAAAATTTAACAAAGCTAAGAGTTGGTTCTTTGAAGAGATCAACAAAATTGACAAAATTTAGCTAGACTGATGAATTAAAAAAAGAAGAGACTGCAAATCACTAATATCAGGAATGAAAGTGGGGTTATCAACTACAGAGCTTTTAAAAATAAAACGATAATAAGGAAACAGCACATTCAAAAAACTTAGACAAAACTGACAAATTTTTTGGAAAATACAACTTACTAACATAGACTTACAAAAAAGCCCAGAAAATATGAATCATCCTATTATATTTATTAAAGAAATTAAATTTATTATAGAAAACTATCCCACTGAAAAAACTCTGGTCCCAGTGATTTCAATGGTGAAGTCTATAAAAGTTTAATGAAGAAGAAAATACAAACTTTTCAGTAAATAGAAGGGATCATTGCCCAACTTATTGGGCAAGATGGTGAGCATTACCTTGATTTCAAACATTCAAAGACATTACAAGAATAGAAAAATATAGATCAGTATCCCTCATAATTATAGATACAAAAAATCATTAACAAAATAATAGCAAATGGGCAAAATGTGTGAAGGGGGACAAAAGGTATCAACTTCCAGTTATAAAATAAATAAGTCATGGGGCTGTAATGTATGGTGACTATAGTTAATAAAACTGTACTGCATATTTGAAAGTTGCTAAGCTATAAATCTAAAAACTCCTCATCAAAAGAAAAACATTGTTTTTGATGTATGGTGATGATGTTAACTAGACTTATTGTGGTGATTATTTTGTAACATATACAAATATCAAATCATTATATTATACACCTGAAACCAATACAGTGTTGTATGTCAATTATACCTCAATAAAAAACATTAGCAAAAGGAATCCAAGAATATGTAAAAAGGAAGATACATCATGGCCAATGGAGTTTATCCTAGGAATGCAAATTTGGTTTAACATTTGAAATGAATCAATGTAAATCACCATATTAACAGAATACATTAGAAAAAACATGATCTTTTTAATAGATGATGAAGAAGCATTTGACAGAATTCAACATTCCTTGATGATATAAACTTTCAGTAAACTAGAAATATTAGGGAACTTCCTCAGATAGATAAAAGGTATCTACAAAAAAACCTACAGCTTACATGCTTAAAGAAGAAGGACTAATTTGTTTCCTCCTGAAGTTGGGAACAAGGCAAGAATTTGTGCTTTCACCACTTGCTATAATACAAAGAATGTGGTGGTCAGAACTCAACAGAACTGCATTCATAGGCTTACCTTGCTGCTTCAAGCCGAATGAGCTTGAGCAGTTTATTTAAACTTTCTGAGTCTCAATTTCTGCATCTATGAAATGAGTACAATAATGTTTACTTTGGTAGTTGGGTAAGTGCCTGGCACAATGCCTGATGTAGAAAAGAGGCTTAATTAATGATATAAGTATTAGATTTGTACCTATACAATAGACTTATAAACTCTCTGAATACAGAAACTGTTTCTCTTTTATTTATATCCATATGTTCAGTGCTTAGCTTAGTACCTGGCACATGGTAGGCTTTGTGTAAAAGTTTGTTGAGTAAATTATTCAGATTAAAACATTGATAAAAAGAATCTTAGAGATTGTTTAGCTTTTTTTGATCAGATTTTTTAAAAATTGAAATATAGTTGATTTATAACATTACATTAGTGTCAGGTGTACAACATAGTCATTTGATGTTTTTATAGATTATACTCCATTTAAAAGTATTGTAAAATGTTGTCTATGTTCCCTGTGCTGTACATTACCTACTTGTATCTTGTACCTAGTAGTTTGTACCTCTTAATCCCCCTCACCTCTTTTGCCCCACTCTCAACCCTTCTCTCCACTGGTAAACACAAATTTGTTCTCTGTATCTGTGAGCCTATTTCTGTCTTGTATTCTTATTCATTTGTTTTATTTTTTAGATTCCACATGTAAGTGAAGACATGAAGTATTTCTTTCTCTGTCTGACTTACTTCACTAAGCATAATACCCTCCACATCCATCCATGTTGTTACAAATGGTAAAATTTCATTCTTTTGTATGGCTGGGTAATATTCCAGTGGTGTGTGTGTGTGTGTGTGTGTGTGTGTGTGTGTGTGTGTGTTTGTATCACATCTTCCTTACCCATTTTTATTTTTATTTAAATTTATTTTTATTTTTGACCACACTGTGTGGCTTGTGGGGTCTTAGTTCCCCAACCAGGGATGGAACCCCAGCCCCTTCACTGAAAGTGCCAAGTCCTAACTACTGGACAACCAGGGAATTCCATTTTAATCCCCATTTTAAAATTTTAATTTAATTTAATTTATTATTTTTTTCATCTTTAGATGGACACAAATTGCTTCCATATCTTGGCTGTTATAAATAAAGCTACTATGAAAATTGGGGTGCACATATATTTTAGAAGTGTTTTCATTTTCTTTGGATATATACCCAGTAGTAGAATTGCTGGATCATATGGTAGTTCTATTGGGTTGGCAAAAAAGTTCATCTGGTTAATGAACATGTTGTTCAATAAAGTCTTGGTGAAAATGAAAACTGTGTCTTTTATTTTTTTCTTAAAACTGAATGTACTTTTTGGCCAACCCAATATTTTAGTTTTTTAAGGAACCTCCCTACTATTTTCCCTAGTGGATGTACCATTTTACAGTCCCATCAATAGTGTAGTAGGATTCTCTTTTCTCCACAATTATTGCCAACATTTATTATGTGTTGTCATTTTGACACTAGCCATTCTGACAGGTGAAGTGATATCTCATCGTGGTTTTGACTTGCATTTCCCTGATGATTAGTGATGTTGAGCATCTTTTCATGTGCTTTTTGGCTATCTGTATGTCTTCTTCAGAAAAATGTCTATTCAGGTTTTCTGCCCACTTTTTAATCAGGTTGTTTGTTTTTTTGAGTTGTATGAGCTCTTTATATATTTTGAATATTAACCCCTTATCTGACATACCACTTGCAAATATCTTCTCCCATTCAGTAAGTTACCTTTTCATTTTGCTGATGGTTTCCTTCACTATGAAAAAGATCTTACGTTTAATTAAGTCTCATTTGTTTATCTTTGCTTTTATTTCCCTTTCCTGAGGAGACAGATCCAAAAAAATATTGCTAATATTTATGTCAAAGACTGTTATTCCTATGGTCTCCTCAAGGAGTTTTACAATATTCCATCTTACATTTAGGTCTTTAATCCATTTGAGTTTATTTTTTTATATGGTGTGAGAAAATGTTCTTCTTTCAGTCGTTTACAGGTAGCTGTCCAGTTTTCATATCACAACTTTTTGAAGAGGCTGACCTTTCCCCCATTGCATAATTTTGCCTCATTTATTGTAGATTCATTGACCATATGTGTGTGAGTTTATTTGTGGCTCTCTATTCTGTTCCATTGATCTACATGTCTATTTTGTGCCAGTACCATGCTGTTTTGATTACTGTAGCTCTGTAGTATAGTCTGAAGTCAGGGAGCATGATGCCTCCAGCTTTGTTCTTTTCCTCACTATTTCCTTGGCTATTCAGAATGGGTTTTTTGTGGTATCATACAAATTTTAGAATTCTTTGTTCTAGTTCTGTGAAAAATGTCATGGATTCTTGATAGAGATTGCATTAAATCTGTAGATTATTTTAGGTTGTATATACATTTTAACAATATTAACTCTTCTAATCCATGAACATAGGATATCTTTCATTTATTCATATTGTCTTCAATTTCCTTTTTCAATGTCTTGTAGTTTTGAGAGTATAGGTTTTTTACCTCCTTGGTTAAGTTTATTCCTAGGTATCAATATTTTATTCTTCTGGATACAATTGTAAATGGGATTGTTTTCTTGTTTTCTCTTTCTGATAGTTTATTATTAGTGTATAAAAAATCAACAGATTTCTGTATGTCAATATGCATCCTGCAACTTTATGAATCCATTTATTATTTCTAATGTTTTTCAGTGGAGACTTTAGGGTTTTCTATATAAATTATCATATCATCTGCAAATGGTGACACCTTTACTTCTTTCCTTCCAATTTGGATGTCTTTTCTTTTTTTTCCCTTGTCTTATTACTGTGGCTAGGGCTTCCAATACTATGTTAAATATAAATGATGAGAGTGGGCTTCCTTGTCTTATTCCTGATTTTAGAGGAAAAGTTTTTAGTTTTTCACCATTGAGTGTGATGTTAGTTGTGGGTTTGTCACAAATGGCCTTCATTATGCTGAGATATGTTACCTCTGTACCACCTTTGCTAGGAGTTTTTTTTTTTTTTAATCATAAATAGGTGTTGAATTTTGTCAAATGCTTTTTCTGCATCTATTGAGATGATCATGTGATTTTTATCATTCATTTTTTTAACGTGGTGAATCACATTGATTTATTTGTGGATATTGAATCATCCTTGCATACCTGGAATAAATCCCACTTGATCATGGTGTATGATCCTTTTTATATATTGTTGAATTAGGTTTACTAATATTTTATTGAGGATTTTAACATCTATATTCATTAGACATGTTGGCCTGTAATTTTCTTTTTTTTAGTGTCTTTATCTAGTCTTGGTATCAGGGTAATGGTGGCCTCATAGAATGAATTTGGGAGGGTTCCATCCTCTTCATTCTTTTTGGAATAGTTTGAGAAAGATAGGTATTAACTCTTCTTTATATGCTTGATAGAATTCCCCTGTGAAGTCATCCAGTTCTGGGCTTTTGTTTTTTGGGAGTTTTTTAAAATATTGATTCAATTTCAATAATACTAATTGGTCTGTCCATATGATCTATTTCTTCCTGAGTCTTGGAGAACTGTATGTTTCTAGGAATTTATCCATTTCTTCTAGTTTGTCCAATATGTTGGCATATAACTGTTCATAGTATTCTCTTATGATTGTTTGTATTTCTGTCCTATCAGTTGTAATTTCATCCTTTTCATTTCTCCATTTCATTTCTCTCTTTTTTCTTAATGAGCCTGGCCAAAAGCTTATGAATTTTGTTTATCTTTTCAAAATCAGTTGTTGGTTTCATTGATCTTTTCATTTTTTATCTCTATCATTTATTTTTTCTCTGTTATTTATTATTCCCACCCTTCTGTTGATTTTGGCCTTATTCTTCTTTTACTAATAACTTTAGATGGTAGGTTACGTTGTTTATTTGAGATTTTTCTTGTTTCTAGAGGTAGGACGGTACTGCTATGAACTTCCCTCTTAGAACAGCTTTGCAATGGCTAATCGATTTTGGAAAGTTGTGTTTTTATTTTCATTTGTCTTAAGGTATTTTCTGATTTCCTCTTTGTTTTATTCATTGAGCCATTGGTTCTTTTTTTTTAACTCCTTTACTCATTTTTTTAAACATCTTTATTGGCATATAGGGGCTTTACAATATTGTGTTTGTTTCTGCTGTAAAACAAAGTGAATCATCCATATGTAAACATATATCCCCATATCCCCTCCCTCTTGCGTCTACCTCCCACCCTCCCTACCCACCCCTCTAAGTGGTCACAGAGCACTGGGCTGATCTCTCTGTGCTATGCAGCTGCTTCCCACTAGCTATCTATTTTATATTTGATAGTGTATATATGTCAATGCTACACTCTCACTTCCTCCCAGCTTACCCTTCCACCTCCCTGTGTCCTCAAGTCCATTCCTTATGTCTGTGTCTTTATTCCTGTCCTGTCCCTACAAAAAAAATCAGAACCATTTTTTTCTTTTAGATTCCATATATATGTGTTACCATATGGTATTTGTTTTTCTCTTTCTGACTTACTTCACTCTGTATGACAGACTCTAGGTACATCCACCTCACTACAAATAATTCAATTTCGTTTCTTTCTATGGCTGAGTAATATTCCATTGTATATATGTGCCACATCTTCTTTAGCCACTCATCTGTTGATGGGCACTTAGGTTGTTTCCATGTCTTGGCTATTGTAAATAGAGATGCAATGAACACTGTGACACATGACTCTTTTTGAATTATGGTTTTCTCAGGGTATGGACCCAGTAGTGGGATTGCTGGGTCATATGGTAGTTCTGTTTGTAGTTTTGAAGGAACTGCCATACTGTTCTCCATAGTGGCTGTATCAATTTACACTCCCACCAACAGTGCAAGAGGGTTTCTTTTTCTCCAAACCCTCTCCAGCATTTATTCTTTGTAGATTTTTTTTTTAATATAATTATTTTTTTTAAAATTTTATTTATTTATTTATTTATGGTTGTGTTGGGTCTTCGTTTATGTGCGAGGGCTTTCTCTAGTTGCAGCAAGTGGGGGCCACTCTTCATCGCGGTGCGCGGGCCTCTCACTATCGTGGCCTCTCTTGTTGCGGAGCACAGGCTCCAGACACGCAGGCTCAGTAATTGTGGCTCACGGGCCTAGTCGCTCCGCGGCATGTGGGATCTTCCCAGACCAGGGCTCGAACTCGTGTCCCCTGCATTGGCAGGCAGATTCTCAACCACTGCGCCACCAGGGAAGCCCTGTTTGTAGATTTTATGATGATGGCCATTCTGACTGGTGTGAGATGATACCTCATTGTAGTTTTGATTTGCATTTCTCTAATGATTAGTGATATTGAGCATCCCTTCACGTGTTTGTTGGTAATCTGTATATCTTCTTTGGAGAAATGTCTTCTTAGTTCATCTGTCCATTTTGGGATTGGGTTGTTTGGTTTTTGGTATTGAGCTGCTTGTATATTTTGGAGATTAATCTTTTGTCAGTTGCTTCATTCGCAAATATTTTCTCCCATTCTGAGGGTTGTCTTGTTTATGTTTTCCTTTGCTGTGCAAAAGCTTTTAAGTTTCATTAGGTCCCATTTGTTTATTTTTGCTTTTATTTGCATTTCTCTAGTCAGTGGGTCAAAAAGGATCTTGCTGTGATTTATGTT
The DNA here is from genome assembly GCF_949987535.1 of Balaenoptera acutorostrata. NCBI lineage: Eukaryota > Metazoa > Chordata > Mammalia > Artiodactyla > Balaenopteridae > Balaenoptera > Balaenoptera acutorostrata. Next base: position 12,165,858 of record NC_080067.1, read on the forward strand.
ATAGATTGCTCTGCCTATGTTTTCCTCTAAGAGTTTTATAGTGTCTGGCCTTACATTTAGGTCTTTAAGCCATTTTGAGTTTATTTTTTTTTGTATGGTGTTAGGGAGTGTTCTAATTTCATTCTTTTACATGTAGCTGTCCAGTTTTCCCAGCACCACTTATTGAAGAGGCTGTCTTTTCTCCATTATATATTCTTGCCTCCTTTGTCAAAAATAAGGTGACCTTATGTGCGTGGTATATCTCTGGGCTTTCTATCCTGTTCCATTGATCTATATTTCTTTTCTTGTGCCTGTACCATACTGTCTTGATTACTGTAGCTTTGTACTATAGTTCGAAGTCCAGAAGCCTGATTCCTCCAGCTCAGGTTTTCCTTCGCAAGATTGTATTGACTATACAGGGTCTTTTCTGTTTGTATACAAATTGTGAAATTTCTTCTAGTTCTGTGAAAAATGCCATTGGTAGTTTGATAGTAATTGCATGAATTTGTAGAGTGCTTTGGGTAGTATAGTCATTTTCTCAATGTTGATTTTTCCAGTCCAAGAACGTGGTAAATCTCTCCATCTCTTTCTATCATCTTCAATTTCTTTCATCAGTGTCTTATAGTTTTCTGCATACAGGTCTTTTGTCTCCTTAGGTAGGTTTATTCCTAGGTATTTTATATTTTTTGTTGCAGTGGTAAATGGGAGTGTTTCCTTAATTTCTCTTTCAGATTTTTCATCTTTACTGTATAGGGATGCAAGAGATTTCTGTGCATTAATTTTGTATCCTGCTACTTTACCAAATTCATTGATTAGCTCTAGTAGTTTTCTGGTAGCATCTTTAGGATTCTCTATGTATAGTATCATGGCATCTGCAAACAGTGACAATTTTACTTCTACTATTCTGATTTGGATTTCTTTTATTTCTTTTTCTTCTCTGATTGTTGTGGCTAAAAGTTCCAAAACTATATTGAATAATAGTGGTGAGAGTGGGCAACCTTGTTTTATTCGTGATCTTCATAGAAATGGTTTCAGTTTTTCACCATTGAACATGATGTTGGCTCTGGGTTTATCATATATGGCTTTTATTATGTTGAGGTAGGTTCCCTCTATGCCCACTTTATGGAGAGTTTTTATCATAAATGGGTGTTGAATTTTATCAAAAGCTTTTTCTGCATCTATTGAGATGATCATATGGTTTTTATCTTTCAGTTTGTTAATACGGTGTATCACATTGATTGATTTGCGTATATTGAGGAATCCTTGCATTGCTGGAACAAACCCCACTTGATCAGGGTGTATGATCCTTTTAATGTGCTGTTGGATTCTGTTTGCTAGTATTTTGTTGAGGATTTTTACATCTATGTTCATGAGTGATATTGAGTTGTAGTTTTCTTTTTTTGTGACATCTTTTTCTGGTTTTGGTATTAGGGTGATGTTAGCCTCATGGAATGAGTTTGGGAGTGTTCCTCCCTCTGCTGTATTTTGGAAGAGTTTGAGAAGGATAGGTGTTAGATCTTCTGTAATTGCTTGGTAGAATTCACCTGTGAAGCCATCTGGTCCTGGGCTTTTGTTGGTTGGAAGATTTTAAATCAGAATTTCAATTTCAGTGCTTGTGATTGGTCTGTTCATCTTTCCTATTTCTTCCTGGTTCAGTCTTGGAAGGTTGTGCTTTTCTAAGAATTTGTCCATTTCTTCCAGGTTGTCCATTTTTTGCATTGAGTTGCTTGTAGTAATCTCTCATAATCCTTTGTATTCGGCAGTGCCAGTTGTTACTTCTCTTTTATTTTAATTCTGTTCATTTGTGTCTTCTCCCTTTTTTTCTTGATGAGTCTGGCTAATGGTTTATCAATTTTGTTTATCTTCTCAAAGAACCAGCTTTTAGTTTTATTGTTCTTTGTTATTGTTTCCTTCATTTCTTTTTCATTTATTTTTGATCTGATCTTTATGATTTCTTTCCTTCTGCTCACTTTGGGGTTTTTTGGTTCTTCTTTCTCTAATTGCTTTAGGTGTAAGGTTAGGTTGTTTATTTGAGATATTTCTTGTTTCTTGAGGTAGGATTGTATCACTATAAACTTCCCTCTTAGAACTGCTTTTGCTGCATCCCTTAGGTTTGGGTCATCATGTGTTCATTGTCATTTTTTTCTAGGTATTTTTTGATTTCCACTTTGATTTCTTCAATGATCTCTTGGTTATTTAGTAGTGTATTGTTTAGCCTCTATGTGTTTGTATTTTTTTCAGTTATTTTCCTGTAATTGATATCTAGTCTAGTAGCGTTGTGGTTGGAAAAGATACTTGATACAATTTCAATTTTCTTAAATTTACCAGAGCATGATTTGTGATCCAAGATATGATCTATTCTGGAGAATGTTCCATGAGCATTTGAGAAGAAAGTGTATTCTGTTGTTTTTGGATGGAATGTCCTATAAATATCAGTTAAATCAATCTTGTTTAATATGTCATTTAAAGCTTGTGTTTCCTTATTTATTTTCATTTTGGATGATCTGTCCATTGGTGAATGTGGGGTGTTAAAGTCCCTTACAATTATTGTGTTACTGTTGATTTCCCCTTTTATGGCTGTTAGCATTTGCCTTATGTATTGAGGTGCTCCTATGTTGGGTGCATAGGTATTTAAAATTGTTATATCTTCTTCTTGGATTGATCCCTTGATCATCATGTAGGGTCCTTCTTTGTCTCTTACAATAGTCTTTATTTTTAAGTCTATTTTGTCTCTATGAGAATTGCTACTCCAGCTTTCTTTTGATTTCCATTTGCATGGAATATCTTTTTCCATCCCCTCACTTTCAGTCTGTATGAGTCCCTAGATCTGAAGTGGGTCTCTTGTAGACAGCATATATATGGGTCTTGTTTTGGTGTCCATTCAGCCAGTGTATGTCCTTTGGTTGGAGCATTTAATCCATTTACATTTAAGGTAATTATCAATATGTATGTTCCTATTTCCATTGTCTTCATTGCTTTGGGTTTGTTTTTATAGGTCTTTTTCTTCTCTTGTGTTTCCTGCCTGGCGAAGTTCCTTTAGCATTTGTTTGGTGGTGCTGAATTCTCCTAACTTTTGCTTTTCTGTAAAGGTTTTAATTTCTCCATTGAATCTGAATGAGAGCCTTGCTGAGTAAAGTAATCTTGGCTGTAGGTTTTTCCCTTTCATCACTTTAAATATGTCTTGCCACTCCCTTCTGGCTTGCAGAGTTTCTGCTGAAAGATCAGCTGTCAACCTTATGGGGATTCCCTTGTATGTTATTTGTTGTTTTTCCCTTGCTGCTTTTAATATTTTATCTTTGTATTTAATTTTTTAAAATTTTATTTATTTATTTATTTATTTTTGGCTGCACTGGTTCTTTGTTGCTGTGCATGGGCTTTTTCTGGTTGTGGTGAGAGGGGGCTACTCTTCATTGCGATGCACGGGCTTCTCATTGTGGTGACTTCTCTTGTTTTGGAGCATGAGCTCTAGGCGCACAGGCTTCAGTAGTTGTGGCACCCAGGCTCAGTAGTTGTGGCTCACAGGCTTAGGTGCTCCATGGCATGTGAGATCTTCCCAGACCAGGGCTCGCACCAGTGTCCCCTGCATTGGTAGGTGGATTCTTAACTACTGCTCCACCAAGGAAGCCCTGTATTTAATTTTTGATAGTTTGATTAATATGTGTCTTGGTGTGTTTCTTCTTGGATTTATCCTGTATGGGACTCTCTGCTCTTCCTGGACATGACTGACTATTTACTTTCCCATGTTAGGAAACTTTTAAACTATTATCTCTTGAAATATTTTCTCAGTCCCTTTCTTTTTGTCTTCTTCTTCTGGGACCCCTAGAATTTGAATGTTGATGTGTTTAATATTGTCCCAGAGGTCTCTGAGACTGTCCTCAATTCTTTTCATTCTTTTTTCTTTATTGTGCTCTGTGGTAGTTATTTCCACTATTTTATCTTCCAGGTCACTTATTTGTTCTTCTACCTCAGTTATCTGTTATTGATTCCTTCTAGAGAATTTTAAATTTCATTTATTGTGTTGTTCATCATTGTTTACTGTTTAGTTCTTCTAGGTCTTTGTTAAACGTTTCTTGTATTTTCTCCATTCTATTTCCAGGATTTTGGATCACCTTTACTATCATTACTCTGAATTCTTTTTTGGGTAGACTGCCAATTCCCTCTTCATATTTTTCATCTGGTCGGTTTTTACTTTGCTCCTTCATCTGCTGCATATTTCTCTGTCTTCTCATTTTGTTTAACTTACTGTGTTTGTGTTCTCCTTTTCAAAGCCTCCAAGTTCATCATTCCCATTGTTTTTGTGTCTGCTTCCAGTGGGTGACGTTGGTTCAGTGGTTTGTGTAGGCTTCCTGGTCGAGGGGACTGGTGCCTGTGTTCTGGTGGGTGGGGCTGGATCTTGTTTCTCTGGTGGGAAGGGCCACGTCTGTTGGTGTGTTTGGGGGTTTCTGTGAACTTAATATGATTTTAGGCAGCCTCTCTGCTAATGGGTGGGTTTGTATTTCTGTCTTACTAGTTGTTTGGCATGGGGTGTCCATCACAGGATCTTGCTAGTCATTTGGTGGAGCTGTGTCTTAGCATTGAGATGGAGATCTCTTGGAGAGCTCTTGCCAATTGATATTATGTGGGGCTGGGAGGTCTCTGGTGGTCCAATGTCCTGAACTTGGCTCTCCCACCTCAGAGGCTCAGGCCTGACACCAGCCTGGAGCCCCTAGAGCCTGTCAGCCACACTGCCAGGTCTGTGGGAATTTCTTGCCTTTTGGGAAGTCTGAGGTCTTCTGCCCATGTTCAGTTCATGTTCTGTTGGGGATGTTCCACTTGTAGAAGTAGTTTTGATGTTTCTGTGGGGAAGAAGGTCATTTCCATGTCTTAGTCCTCCACCATCTTGTAGGTTCCCCAACCACTGGTTCTTTAGTAGCATGTGGTTTAGTCTCCACTTGTGTGTGTTTTTGCCATTTTTCTTCCTATAATTGATTTCTAGTTTCATAGTGTTGTGGTCAGACAGATACTTGATATAATTCTTATCCTCTTAAGTTTGTTAAGACTTGTTTTGTGGCCTAGTATGTGATCTATGCTGGAGATTGTTCCATGTGCACTTGAAAAGAGTATGTATTCCTGGGTTTGGATGGAGTGTTCTGTAGATGTTTATTAAGTCCAACTGTTCTAAGGTGTTCCCTAAGAGTACTGTTTCCTTATTGATTTTCTGTCTGCATGATCTGTCCATTGATGTAAGTGGGGTGTTAAAGATCCCTACTTAATAATATTATTGCTACTATACTAATACTATACTATACTAAGTATACTATACTAATATTACATATATCTATATACTATTAGTATACTATACTAATATTGTATGATGATATTGTAATGTTATGTCTGTTAATATCTTCTTTATATATTTAGTGTTTACAAACATTATATCCTCTCGTAGTATTGATCCCTTTATCATTATATAATGCCCTTCTTGGTCATTTGGAATACCTTTTTCCATCTCCTCACTTTCAGTTTGTGTGTGTCTTTAGCTCTGAACTGAGTCTCTAAATGGTCTTGGGTTGTTTTTTTTTTTAAATCCATTCAGCTACTCTATGTCTTGATTGGAGCGTTTAGTCTATTTACATTTAAAGTAAGTATGGATAAGTATGTACTTATTGCAATTTTGTTACTTGTTTTCTGGCTGTTTTTGTAGTTCTTCTCTATTCTTTTCTTCTTTTAGTCTTTTCCCTTATGGTTTGATGATTTCCTTTAGTGTTATATTTGTGTTTCTTTCTGTCTAGTTTTTGTGTATAAAACTGTAGGATTTTGATTTGTGGTTACCATGAAGTTTATATATGTTGACCTATCTTGTTTTAAACTGATAGTCATATAAGTTCAAACACATTCTAAAAGCTCTACATTTTTTACTTCCTCCCTCAAGCTTTTTGTGTTTCTGATGTCATATTTTACATCTTCATTTCTATGCCTTCACTGTTTATTGTAGTTATAGTTGATTTTACAATTTTTGTCTTTAACATTTGTACTAGCTTATTTAAGTTGTCGATCCACAGTCTTTACTATATATTTGCCTTTACCAGTTGGATTTTCCCCCTTCCAATGATTTCTTATATCTTGTCATAGGTTTTTCTTCTCCACTTAAAGAAGACCCCTTAAAACTTCTTGTTAGGTTGGTTTAGCATTGATGAACTTTTAGTTTTTGTTTGTCTGAAAAACTGTTTATCTCTTCTTCAATTCTGAATGATAACTCTGTTCTGTAGAGTATCCTAGTTTGCAGGTTTTTTTCCTTTCAGCATTTTAAATATACCACTCACTTCTGGCCTGCCAAGTTTCTGCTGAAAATCAGCTGATAGCTTTATGCAAGTTCCCTTGTATATGACTCTGTTTTTCTCTTGCTGCCTTTGAAATTATCTGTTTATCTCTACCCTTTGTCATGTTAATTATTATATATCTTGGTGTGGCTCTCTTTGGGTTCATCTTGTTTGGGACTCTCTGTGCTTTCTGTACCTGGATAACTGTTTCCTTCTTCAGGTTCAGAAAGTTTTCAATCATAATTTTATCAAATACATTTTTTACCCTCTTATCTCTGTTTTCTCCTTCTGAGACCCCTATAATGCAAATTTTAGTACCCCTGATGTTGCCTCAGAGGTTTCTTAAACTAGTCTCACTTAAAAAAAATTCTTTTTGATGTTCCAATTGGATGATTTCCATTTTTCTATCTTCCAGATCACTTATTCATTTTTCTGTAACTCCTAAACTGTCATTAATTCCCTGTAATGTATTTTTATTTCAGTTATTGTATTCTTCAGCTCTGACTGGTTCTTTTTTATATTTTCTTGTTATTTGTTAAAATTCTCAGTGTGTTCATCTATTCTTTTCCCAGATTCAGTTACATTCTTATTGCTTTGAGCTCTTTATCAGGTAAATTATTTCTCTCTGTTTCATTAGGGTTCTTTTCAATTTTTTCTTTTCTTGTTCTTCCATTAAACATATTCCTCTGTCTTCTCATTTTGTTTAACTTTCTCTGTCTCTATGAGTTTAGGTGAAACAATTACCTATCCTGGTCTTGAAGGCATGTTCTTGTATGGGAGCATCCTTATGAAGTCTGCACATGCCCAGTGGCTTTGGTTGGAGAGCTGGACCTGAGATGAGCACAGGCTACATCTTCCTGTGGGGTGTGCTGGCAGCCACCACCTTGATGGGTGGTAGGGCTGGAGTTGGAGGGGCTAGAGCCAGATCCAGGTGTAATCTGGGACGTCTCCTATGCTCATTGGCTGTCACTGCCCTATGGGGGGCAGGGTCAGGGCCTGGGAGGGGCTGGATCAGGAGCCCTGAGGGAGGTGGGCTTCTCCTGGCTGTGATGGCAGTCTCCACCTTGGTTGGGGTAATGGCTGTGGCCTGAGGTCTTGGGGCTGCACTTCTTGGCTTGTTTCACCTTTTCCCTAGTATGTGTGACTTGGTTAGAGATGGGTTGGGGGCTATAGGTGTTGTTGACACACTACTGAGCTGGTTTTGCTCTCTCCCAAGTGTGCTCAGGAATGTGTGGGCAGGCAATGGTAGTCTCTGCTTTAGAACTAGTTTAACTGCCTCCTGAGTGTGTGCAGTGATGCATGTGCACTAGCAATGGCAGCCTCCACCCTGGTCAGAGGCAGGTCCAGGGGTCTGAATTGGCTCCATTCCCTTCAAGTGTGCACACCTTCGTTGGCAATGGCAGCCTCTGCCTTAGTGGGGAGCAGTGTTGGAGCAGGAAGGGCTGAAGCAGGAGCCTGGTGCAGGCTAGGGAGTATGCTGTGGTGGTCCTGGCAGGCTGGCTACAGCCCCAGGTAGTTTTCAATCTGCTTCCTCCAGGCTGTGACCAGGAGTAAGCAAGTTTGTGTGTATGCTCTTCTAGAGCTGAGTCTTGGTTTCTTACAGCCTTCCGGTAAGGTCCACTGGTTTTCAAACCAGCTAAGGGAGCTTGTTTTCCAGTTGTTGGACTCCAGGCCTTGGGTGCATAACATGTGGCTCGAGTCCTTCACTCCCAAGGGAGGATCCCTGAGCCTGTGATATTCCATCTCTTCTGGGTCCCCATGAGGGTTTCAGGTTCCAACTGGATCACTTGTCCTCCTTTCCTACCAGACTCCATGTGGCTCTTTCTTCACAGTTTTGGTTATAGAGGAGCCATTATGCCAGGTCCCAGGTCAATTTCAGCAAGAGTCTCTCTATATGTAGTTGTAATTTTGATGTGTTTGTAAGGGGAGGTGAACCCAGCATCTTCCTACTCTGACATCTTGATCTCCTCTTTCAAAGATGGCTTAGCTCTCTAAATGAAATTCTAAGATGGGGCCATTTCCACTGAAATATCATTTTCTTTGATTTTGATGAAATTCATTGAGTCCTTTATCTTTGCTTGATACTTGCTTGCTTTTGGAGAGTCCTGTTAATTATGAATGTTTTGATTACAAGCTCAAGGACAAGACAGATGTTTTGGCATTGAAGTCAGGACCCTTCCTCCTAAGTCTCTTGCTATTCAGGTGAGCAGGCCACCACTCTATCTAAGTTGATTTCCCCACTCTCCCTTGACATTCTTGCTTTGTACTACTTTAACATTTGCTTGGGTTATTCTTTACACTTGAAGTGTTTCCTTCCCTCTTCTCCTCAATCAATGTCTTATCCCATCTTCAAGGTCTTCCCTTTAGAAGACTTCCTCTCATCTGACATTTACCTTGTGAGAAACGTTATTTCCCCACCCTGAACTAGGGGAAACATAATTAAGAATAAAATTTCCTGCCAATGTAAAAATTCCTCTCCAAAAAATATAGGAAAGACAGAAAACAGTTTTATTATTAAACAAACATTGAATCAGACCATGATGTGCATCACAGGCAATCTGCTATAGACACAGAAAGAAATCTCACCCTTTTGCTTAGCCAAGTAGATATAGCCCATGATGTACATTTTTTCTGGAGAGAAATGATAACTAGTCAAGTAAGAAGACATGACAGCACCATTTGTCACACATAGATCATTCCAAATTCACCTGGTAATTGGGGTGGCCATCTGTGTTTGTTAATTGCCTTTATCCAATGAAAAAACTTTTGTGCCTTATCACAAAAGGAAGTTTTGCAATGTGGAGCCAGGTGCCCTGCCAAAGTTAGGCTCCTACTCTTCCATGAAAACCGGGAAATAGAGGTGCTATCTTCCTTGATGATTACATTTTAAAGAGATAGCTTCCAAATCCTTGAGAAAAACACTACTGGGTTGTAAAGCTGGCAAGAGGCTTATTTAGCTTTTAAAAAATTTACATACATCTCAAAAAGGCAGAAAAATAATTTCCAAATATAAATGTTCTAAAGTAAATTCTCTAAGAAAAGGGAAATGGGGAGTATCTCTTTCCTTTTGTGTGTGTGTGTGTGTGTGTGTGTGTGTGCCAGGGAGACTTTTTTTTCTTATTTTTAATTCATATTTGTATTTGCCCTTACAACCTCAGATAGCCTTTTTGGTTAGTGCCATTAAAATGCTACTCCAGGGGAATTCCCTGGCAGTCCAGTAGTTAGGACTGTACTCTTCCACTGCCAAGGGCCTGGGTTCAATCCTTGGTCAGGGAACTAAGATCCTGTGAGCAAAAGAAAAAAGGCTACTTCATTGTAGGAGGTATTTATATATTCATCATTTCTTTTTCCTACTATATCATGGCAGAAAATGTGTCCTTTGCTTATGTGCTCTGGCATCTGATGTGTCCCTTGTACATTCTTGGAGATTAATTAAAATTGATTGGAGAATCGATATACCTGTATGATGTAGTAGCCGAGGCTTTGTTATATTTCAAAGACACTGTACTTTCAAATATGTATCATCTGTTAGCATGGTGTTAAGTTTACTTTGATAAATGCACTTTGGAGGAAAGAATTAAAAATCAGTTTCAAGGGTAAATTCTACATATTACTAAGTTCTGCTTAGCATTTCATAATGGCTTCTAAATGTCACATTTAGAACCTTCAGTATAGAAGGGATGGCACTGAAATCATGAGTCAGAATGGGTATACACAGAAGAGAAACTATACAAAATTTAATCCAGTTAGACCTTTGTCAACCAGAATCCTCCAAGAGAATTATCCCTTAATGCTTTGAGGTGGTGGTTCTCAAAGTATGGTACCAGACTAGTAGCACTGGGAACTTGTTAGAAATGCACATTTTCAGGCTCCATCTTATACCTTTTTGAATCAGAAACTATATGGGGGTTGAGCCCAGCTGTCTCTGTTTTAACAAGCCCTTCAGGTGCTTTCGATATTCACTAATGCTGAGAACCACTGGCCCAAAACATCCTATGCATGTCATGAATTAGCTTATTTCCTTTGTATCTAATACTACTTATATACCATTCTTGGGAGATTAGAGGAAATACCGACTCAAATAATTATTTTTGTGTTCAGGTTGAGAACATCTGGAAGGGATTTTAGCTCTTTCAGGCTACTATCCACCCTACATCACCCTAGTGATGCCAATACATGGCCCAAAGTGGTGACATATCTGGGATTTGGAGTTCTGGACATCCATCTGTGGCTCTGTTGTCTTTTTTTTTTTAATTTTTTTAAAATTTATTTTTGGCTGCATTGGGTCTTTGTTGCTGCATGTGGGCTTTCTCTAGTTGCAGCAAGCAGGGGTTACTCTTCATTGTGGTGCACGGGCTTCTCATTGCAGTGGTTTCTGTTGTCACAGAGCAGAGGCTCTAGGCACGCGGGCTTCAGTAGTTGCAACACATGGCTCAGTAGTTGCAGCACGTGAGCTCTAGGGCATGTGTGCTTCAGACCACAGCCTCAGTAGTTGTGGCACACGGGCTTAGTTGCTCCACAGCATGTGGGATCTTCCCGGACCAGAGCTTGAACCCATGTCCCCTGCATTGGCAGGCAGATTCTTAACCACTGTACCACCAGGGAAGTTCCGCCTGTTGTCTTTGTATTCAGCCCCATCTCCAGCTTTGATCATCAACTCCCAGGCATACCCAATCTCTTCTGGCTCTCATCTGCTGAGATGTAGTCCTCTGTGACTTGGCCTCAAACTGTGTATTCTGTTGGGAACTGCCTCCTTGAAGAGCCCAGGTAGGTGCCCCAAATATATTTGACGGAACCTGCCTGTCTTTCTGGTGCTGGTTCTAGGGGGATCAAGTAGGAAGAAAATACTACCTATGGCTGAAAGTTGGAAGGATGACATGTGTACTTAATTTAACCAAGGCAAACAAAAGCCATTGTTCTCCAACAGTGAATCAAATTGTGAGAAAAAAATGGGATTAAATCTTCCACTCTTTGAGTGCTTTTTGTTAACGACTGTGGTAGCTTGCGGTTTACATTTCAGGAGAGGGAAGTCCAATAAAATGGGAGAGGTATTGAGGTTTGAGGGGAGCACAGAGAAATAGAACACCCTGCAGAGGAAAGGGCAAGGAGAACTCTCAGGAGGAGGAGGTGAGAGAAGAAGGGATTTAGGATAACGTGTCTAATGAAAATTTTTATTAGATTGTTTTGTGATGTGTGATATAAGTTTTATTTTGTTGCCCACTCAAAGATTGCCAACAAAATCTGTGTTGCTCATTAATCCTTTCAATATGAGTGAATTTTTTTAGGGAGTTCAACTAGTGTTGAGTTTTGGGTGGTCAAGAACAATAAAGAGCAAAAAGAGAGACTCCATATGGGGACATCTGACTTCTGGGTTCCATTAGTCTTTAAGGGTGTTAATTTAAATTTATTCTCACAGAGATGATGACTCCTAGCTGTTTTCTAGATTTCTTAAGGCCAGAATAGAGACAATGTTTTAATTAAGAAGTAAATCAGAGATGCAACTAGAGATGATCATACTAAGTGAAGTAAGTCAGAAAGAGAAAGACAAATAACATATCATTTATATGTGGAATCTAAAATATGACACAAATGAACCTATCTATGAAGCAGAAAGAGACTCACAGACAGAGATCAGACTTGTGGTTGTCCAGGGGGAGTAGGGGTGGGGAGGGGTGGACTGGGAGTTTGGGGTTAACAGATGCAAACTATTATATATAGAATGGATAGACAACAAGGTCTTACTATACAGCACAGGAACTAAATGTATTCAATGTCCTGGGATAAACCATAATGGAAAAGAATATTAAAAAGAATGTATTTTTATGTATAACTGAGTCACTTTGCTATACAGCAGAAATTAACACAACATTGTAAATCAACTATACTTCAATTTAAAAAAAAGTAAATCAGAGATGGAGTTGCTTTAAGAAAAATTTCCCAACAGTGGTACTGCTGAATATTGGTATGATTTCAAAAAAGGTGTTGAAGATGATGATTTTGTTTGGTTTAAGAAAACAGAAACATCCTCCAGTTATAAGCATCTACTCTCTTAGAAAGTTATTAGAATTGTGATGAATAAACAACTTGTGTTCTCATCTCACTCATGTCACTAAAAACTTCTGTCATCAAGGCACTCAAGCCAGAAACCTGGCGGCCAGCTCTCACACTTCTCTTCCCTTCATATCCCTTATCAGATCTAGTGGCACACCAAAGTAATCTTGTTTTCAAGTCACAGCTAGAGTCTGGCCACTTCCCCCCACTTTCACTGTCACCACTGTAGTTCAAGTCCCCATCACCTCTTACCTGGACCACTGCAATAATCTTCAGTTTGGTCTTCTGCCTGCATTCTCTCCATTTAGTTATCACAAAGCAGGCATGATGTTCTACCTAAAATGTAAAGGAAATATGTCACTTTCTTGCCCAAAACCTTTCAATGGTTTCTCAATGTGTTTGATAAAATCCAGACTCCAGAGCAAGCCTACATAATACTTGACCATGCTTACTTCTCTAAGCATATTTTGTGTTATTTCCCCCCAAACCCACGCTTTTGTTCACTAAATTTCTTACTTAGTTCAGCTGTATTGGGATGAATAGTGTTTGCAAACTTCCAATGCTTAGCCTAAAACCTTAACATAAAAATTTTTCTGATAGCTCATACTTAACTGTACACCATTGGCTTTTTTGTGTCCCCACTAAAACCATTTAACCTTGAATGAACATGCACCATGAGTTTAGCTTCTGCAGAAGGATGTCTTCCCCAATTAAACTTGAAATGATTCCCCACCTCTTCCAAGGTGTCAAATTGGCTTTAGTTTTTTGAAGAATCATGCACATATTTCTTTCAGCATTTTTATTCTGGCTCTATAACAGTATAAAATGTATCACATAGGTAAATCATATATCATATATTACCATATCATATAAAATGTCTTATTTCTTCCTGGATCACCATGGAAGAGTGTCAGACATTTAAAAAATTTTTGATCTTCTTCAATCTTAATCTTAAAATTTTCTGAGTGATTGCTCAATTTTATGTTTTTGAGGGAAACACAGCTGGGAAAAGCCACAAATCATGACTCACCCAAAAAGCCTGGTGTATGTCCTTTTAAGCGCTAGAGACCCCAGAGAACGGATAGTCAGTGTGGGACTTGTGTGAAAGAAATGGTAAAAAGGACACATCTGATTTGGCACATCAACCACCCCTCAAGTTGATGGTTTTCTCTTCACTTAGTCTTAGAGAGCAAACTCAAATTGGGTAATTTGAAGAGAGTTTAATAAAAGGACCTACTACAAAGGTGTAGGTAGGGGAGATGAGGGCAAGAAGAAATGGTATGGTAACTTAGGACATTTGAACAGCATATAAATTTCTGTTGAGTTTGGGTCTGTTACAGCAGTTAGCCTATTCTAATACATAAGTGATCTTTTAAAATTTATAGTTTACTGGGCATATACACAAAGAAAACCATAATTCAAAAAAACACATGCATCCCAATGTTCATTGCAGCACTATTTACAATAGCCAGGTCATGGAAGCAACGTAAATGTCCATCAACAGGTGAATGGATAAAGATGTGGTACATATATACAATGGAATATTACTCAGCCATAAAAAGGAATGAAATTGGGTCATTTGTAGAGACTTGGATGGACCTAGAGACAGTCATACAGAGTGAAGTAAGTCAGAAAGAGAAAAACAGATATCGTATATTAATGCATATATGTGGAATCTAGAAAAGTGGTACAAATGAACAAGTTTGCAAGGCAGAAATAGAGACACAGATGTAGAGAACAAATGTATGAACACAAAAGGGGGAGAGGGAGGGATGGTGGGATGAATTAGGAGATTGGGAATGACATGTATATACTAATATGTATAAAATAGATAACTAATAAGAACCTGCTGTATAAAAAAATAAATAAAATAAATTTTTTTTAAAAGTTTTAAGATGTAGCTGATTAAAAAAGAAAAAAGCTTGTTCTTCTACAATATATACATGGTAATAGTAATTATTAAAATAAATTCATAAAGGAAAAATTTCACATAAACTTGAAATAATTATTAAAAATTTCAAGAACTTTTAAATAATAGCTTTAAGTAACTTTTATTTAATAGTATTACACAAACTTGCATTTGTACTGGGAGTAGTTCTGATTTATTACAAGGAAGTCTGTATAGTGCCTTCTATTTATCTATTGCACAATAGATTCTAATTTGGATTAATTGAATTGCAATAAACAAAGCATATTAGTCCAAAAAATTTTATAGTTTATTTAAAATATATTTTAAAATATATGCTACCTTTATATATTTCTAAGTTAATTTTTAAGTAGATAACAAAGGTACATGGATCAAAAGCAAAAGGAATAAGAAGTTTACAGTGTTAAGTCTCTCTCCTCCATTCCTTGTAGGGAACCACGCTTTTTTTTAAATTGAAGTATAGTTAGTTTACAAAATTGTGTTCGTTTCTGTATACAGTGAAATGATTCAGTTATACATCTCTGTATCTATGTATCTATCTTTCTATCATCTATCTATGTATATATATTCTTTTCATATTCTTTTCCATTATAGTTTATTACAAGATATTGAATATAGTTCTCTGTGCTATACAGTAGGAGCTTGCTGTTTATCTATTTTATATATAGTAGTTTGTTTTTAATATTTATTTATTTGGCTGCACCAGGTCTTAGTTGTGGCACATAAGATGTTTGTTGTGGCTTGCAGTATCTTCAATTGTGGCATGCGGGATTTAGTTCCCTGACCAGGGGTAGAACCTGGGCCCCCTGCCTTGGGAGCGTGTAGTCTTAACCACTGGACTACCAGGAAAGTCCCTATATATAGTAGTTTTTATCTGCTAATCCCAAACTTCTAATTTATCACCCCCACTTTACCTTTGGTAACCATAAGTTTGTTTGTCTCTGAGTTTGTCTGTGAGTCTGTTTCTGTTTTGTAGATAAGTTCATTTGTATCATTTCTTTAGATTCCACATATAAGTGATATCATATGGTATTTGTCTTTCTCTTTCTGACTTACTTAGTATGATAATCTCTAGTTGCATCCACGTTGCTGCAAATGGCATTACTTCATTCTTTTTTATGGCTGAGTAGTATTCCATTGTATATATGTACCACATTCTCTTTATCCATTCATTTGTCGATGGATATTTAGGTTGCTTTTGTGTCTTGGCTATTGGAAATAGTGCTGCTGTGAATATAAGGGTGCATGTATCTTTTCAAATTAGAGTTTTCATCTTTTCTGGATACATGCCCAGGAGTGTAACTGCTGGATCATATTTACTCTATTTTTAGTTTTTAAAGGAACCTCCATGCTGTTCTCCATAGTGGCACCAATTTACACTCCCACCAACAGTGCAGGAGGCAAAGGCAACCACTCTTATTAGTTCATTGTGACTCTTCCGGAGATATGTATAAACAAACAAATAAAAATAGTTATTCTTTTTTTCCCCTTTAAAACACAAACCTTAGTAAACATTTTAAGTGTTTATACCTGTTTCTGTTCTAAGAATTTTATAGTTATTAACTCATTGACTGCTTTATAAGATATGTACTGTTATAACTTCTAACTTACAGATGAGAAAGCTGAGGGACAGGAAAAGTTACGTGACTTGAGATCAAGTACTAATAAGTACTGGGGGTGGGATTGAACTTTGGCTATCTGATTCCAGAGTCCATCTTCTTAACCATTATATTGTATAGCTTCGTAGATAAGCAGGGTTAACATAATAAATGTATTTTAGGGACTTCCCTGGTGGGCAGTGGTTAAGAATCCGCCTGCCAATGCAGGGTACATGGGTTCTATCCCTGGTCCAGGAAGATCCCACATGCCGCAGAGCAACTAAAGCCATGTACCACAACTACTGAGCCTGCACTCTAGAGCCCATGAGCCACAACTACTGAGCCCGTGTGCCACAACTACTGAAGCCCATGTGTTTAGAGCCCGTGCTCTGCAACAAGAGAAGCCACCGCAATGAGAGGCCTGTGCACTGCACCAAAGAGTAGCCCCTGCTTGACACAACTAGAGAAAGCCCATGTGCAGCAACGAAGACCCAATGCAACCAAAAAAAATAAAATTGATTCTTAATAAAAAAGGAAATAGAGTACATTTCTTTTTAAAAATGTATTTTATCCTATGTACATTATAGTGTTGTTCTCTTCTTATGACACAATAATGTATTTTTTAAAACATTCCATTTATTCCCTTCTACTGGTTTGGAAATTATGCACTCTCTTTTTTTTTTTTAGTCATTACTCTTAAAAACATAACATGCATACTTACCATAATGAAGTCTATAATGAGTATTTCTCTTCTCATTCAAAATTCAGAAAGATCTTGCACTTGCTTTTGCTAGGTATCAGATGGTACCACAAGTTTAGAGCCACTTTAACTTCTAGTTTTAGGGATTACCGAAGTAGTATGGATCTGAATCCCAAACTCATACTAGAGCGAGCCTATAGTTTTCATTTCTCTGCAAGCCTATCATTATTATTTTAATATTTTTTCCCATCCAGAAAAGGAGCAGAAAGAGCTGCTTCCCATGTTGGCTCCCTTTGTAAGACTTTTCCTCAAGGACCCCTTCTAAGTGATTCCTGACATGACTCAGCCTAAGGGCTACTCTCCCATTCCCTGAATCAGCTGAAATCAGCTCTTCTCCCAGAAGCACCACCTGTGTCCATCTTTGCCTACCACTGTAATTGTAACTTACTTCTTATTTTCTCTAGCTCTTAGGGATTTCTTGCACCACCTATGAGCCCAGCAATGCATTAAAAAGTATATTAGTTATAATTCACTTAGCAGCTAGCTGATCAATTTCATGATAATGGAGAAGTTTTCAGAGTGTCTAGTGGGCCATGCTGCCCAAGGCTGTGTACCCCAAATTATATTTTAATGGAGTCTCGACGATCTTAGAATAAAGCCTAAAATATATCTTTGACTATGAAAACCTCCTTAATGTAGACATAATTTTACATTTACTTTTGTTATCATTTAATAATGTCTGGTAGCCAGCCTCCAAAATCCCCACCCCCATGATTCTTATCTGCTTGTGTTTTTATGCCCTATGTAGCCCTCTCTCATATTGAATGAGGATAACCTATGGAGCCAGGATTTCATGGAAATGATAGTTTGTGACTTCTCAGACGAGAGCATGAAAAACAGTTTTATTTCTGCCTTGCTTTCTTGGGTTACTTGGGGGAAGTCAGCTACCCTGTCATGAGGTCACTTAAGCAGTCCTGTAGAAGGGCTCCACATTGTGAAGAGCTGAAGCCTCCTGCCAATAGGCATGTGAGTGGGCCATTTTGGAGGAAAATCTTCCATCTCCAGCCAAGCTTTCATCTGGCCAAAAAATTGACTCTTGAGAAACTTGAGCAAGAAACACTCAAAGAAACCACTTCTGAATTCCTTACTCATAGAAATTGTGTGAGATTGGATAACAATAGATAACCAATACAATGTCCATCTCTTCCCCAATACCAAATGCTTCACAAAGCAGGGAATCCGTTTTTGCTTTCCATTGCATGCTCTGTGCCCAGCATATAGTAGGGACCCAATAAATATTTGTTGACTCAATGAATAAAGCAATTAATGTAAAGACTGCATATCCTGTGCCACAGAAAAGATCAGAGAACCCCGCGGTGGAAGCTGCTGGAAAAATTACCCTGATATTACATAGTAGCCTGTAATTTTTTTTTTACAGAGTAAGAAATTTTGTATCTGGTGTGTTCTAATGCAGATGATGCTGTATTTGTGGGTTTTCAAAATATTTGGACAGTGAAGGATGACAATAGGGAACAGGCTAAGTAGTTCTCATGACTAAGCCCTTTAAAAGAAAACAAAAAATCACAAGTGATCCAAAATGGCTTTGGTTCTATTCCAAAGGAAAAATTAAAAGGGGGGAAAGACAAAGTGTTTTTCTAGAATTTGAGCCTGTGGGTATTTCTGAGTATGTATATATGTGTTCATTGTAGTAATGGTGGTGATGCTGGCCCTGGGGATGGGGGTGGAAATTGTGATGATGATAGTATTTGTAAAGGATGAAAATAAAACAGCAGTGCAATATTATATCAACCCATTGAACAATCTGCTTTTTTTTTTTTTTACAGTGACCAAGATTTTTATCAAAAGTAAAAACAGAAACAAAAACAAAAACCTACCTCAAATTTTTTTGACAATTTTCATACATAAACTCCACAAAGGCATATATTTATTTATGTTTAATATTTTCTTTAAAAATATTAAGTACAAATCCAGTTACAATTTTTTAGAGTTAAAAATTCATTAATTTTTTTTCAGTCTTCATTCTGTTATTTTTTAATTTTATTTTATTATTATTTTTTAACATCTTTATTGGAATACAATTGCTTTACAATGCTGTGTTAGTTTCTGCTGTATAACAAAGTGAATCAGCTATACGTATACATATATCCCCATATCCCTAATGATAACATATATTTAGACATTTAGAACATGTTTCTAGTATTTTATGGTAAAATTTAGTATTGTTGCTTACTAGTTTGGCACTATGATGCTTTTATCATTGATTTTTGAAAGTAATAAGTAATGCTAATCATTCTCATAGTAATTTACAAGTAACGAAATCTCTTATTTAGATTTCACAAGTTTGGATTAAATGTAAAATTTCTTATTAAAATTAGGCACATAAATGATAAAATATGTCCATTTCAATCAACATTTTGACTGTAAAATTAAATATAAATAGATGACATACTAAAGCTGGAAAAGCCAGATTAATTTTTCCAAGATCTTTTTGTTAAGTGTTTGAATTTTCTTTGAAAATTACCCGGATTCAAATGCTTTTTCTGGATCTCCTTAACTCTATAACCCAAATTTTCTCTTTTAAATTCTATGAATTAAATTCTCTAAGCATCAGTTTCTTTCATAAAATGACTAACAGTAGCTACATCTTAGTGCTGTGAAGATTAAATAAAGTAGAACTTTTTCAGTGATTGATGCACTGTTGGCCTTCAGGCAGTTAGTGTAGCTAAAGATTAAGGAACAGATTGATAGTAAAGGAAGGACCATAAGCCATCATCCCCTGCATATTGCATACCATGCCACAAAGACAATAATATCCTAGACTTGGGCTTTTTGAGCATTTGACAAGGGCCTCATACAGTGCTTTCCAACTAACTTCCAACTGCTAGTGACTTGTGTTTCTGTGCCTGAGAGTTTTTCTCCACAAGGGGAAAACTGCTCTACATCTAAAGCTGGCCAGAAGTTCAGGGGAATTAACACCTCTGGGTGCAGCCCTTAGGCACTGCCAATGGGAGTTAGTGTAGCTCAGCTGCCTCACTCTAATATCCTAAACTCCAGTTGCCCACAGCATTATTTGGCTCTATGATATAAACTTTATTGGCTGTTTTCCTTCCCTTGTCTTACTTCCCTACTCTTTATCAGTAATTCCTGCACTTATCAAATGAACTATTGGCACACAAATCCTTGTCTCAGGGTGCATATGAGGATATCCAAACTAAGAGCAAATTAATGTAAATTGAACAATCATTTTGCAGAATCTGCTCTTTAGCTGATGGTTTCCTCTCACAGACTTTTTCCCCTGCCCTGTAATTACTTCCTTCTGCTTTCTCAGTGTGCCTCATGCCTAACAAATTTCAGTTCAAATCCTGCTTCCTCTGGAGACTTTTTCTGATTTTTCTAGCTCTCAGGGATCACTCTCTCCTTGAGCATCTATTGCACTTGTCTGTGGATCCCTCATGGGGTTCTTAGTTGGGATTACTTTATCTTATGGTTCAGCCTTATTTGTAAGTATATTATGTGCCTGATTTTCTTCCAGGGGACAGAGAGCATTCTCAGCAGGAACAGGACTCCTTCAGTTGAGTTACTATTCAGACAAGTGGGGTCACACAGAGCCTGAAGTAGGACTGGCTGAGGAGGGATGGAGGTTAGTCTCAGAGTCCCTGAGGTTCACGTTCAGTTTCAGATCCAAGGGGTCTGAAAGTGCTCAGGCAGAGTGAGACTGCAGGGAGGCTAGAGTCAGGAACTGGCCAGGAGATAGACTGGGACGCAGGAAGAGACAAGAAGATTCGGAGTGCAGGCATGAAAATGCAGGATCAGGAACTCATTCTTATTGGGTGTTATCTACATGGCCCCAGAGCAGATCACCCAACTCAAAGTTGCAGACCTGGACTGATGCTCTTTCCCCAAATAGGCTATAAATTCCTAGAAGATGGGTATTTTCAGGTATCTCTTTGTATCCTCAGGGTCTTGCATAGTGCCCTAAACATGATAGCTTCCCAGTACATGTTTTTTAATGATACATAATACCTAAATTTTAAAGTAAGTTTTAGTGTATTTGCAAATTTTGCTGTATTTATGTTTTATATTCATAGAGCTATGTGAGGTAACAATTATAAGCTTCATAGACAAATAAGAGGGTTGAGGCTTATGTAGTTGTAGTCGTATATATAAGGCAAAAATGGGCCATTTTGGTGAATCTCTAAAATGAAAAAGAAATTAAACTTAGAACATTGTCTGAGCCAACAAGACTCCATAATAGAGATCATGAGAATATCCTTAATGAATAAATAAGAATCATTTATAATCAGAAAATAAATTGTATACAAATTGGATTTGCTAAAGAACATTCTTTTTCTTAAAATATTTGCTTATCCGTGATATGTGTCTAAATTATCATTAAGTCTGAATTAATAAGACTCAATTGCTGTGTGATATATTAAAATATTAATTTGTGTTTATCCTTCTACTATTTCAAGCAAGTATCTAGGCCCTGGATAATTCCTGGGATTTTACTTTATTTTTTACTTTTATGTTTTTAACAAGGCTAAAGGATCTTCACATCTTTGTTGGAGCCTAAATTCATTGAAGAGATTATGCAAAGTTCCTTTGAAGGGCAATTAGGGAAGGCAAGTGTATATAAAACAGAACTCCCAACCCTATCCATCAAGAAACGTCTTTAGGGCACACAATGTCATTAAATTTTTTAATTTGAATGTCTATAGGCAGAGGGAACTCTACTCAGTGTGACACGGTCTCTTCCTCCTTAGGGCATTTGATTTGGGAACTTCTGCTAGAAGGTAATGATAGGAGAGAGAGAGAGAGAGGCTTTTCCAGTCTGGAAAAGACAGCCTGAGGCAGTGAGGTGAGAGAAAGAAACACTTAGCATAAGGTGCATCCAGAAAGACTTGAGGGTAGAGAACACCTTTCAATATCTGAAACCAAAGAGCCTGATATACTGCTTACTTTCTAAGGGGAGAAATGCTGGTCAGGCAAGGTCTCATTGGATGATGCAAACTGTTGGTCTGACATGGGGATCTGGTGTTTGTGGGCTGTGTTGTTTTCAGAGGTGGGAGTGGATCGACCTCAGCTTTAGAGGTGGATTCACTGGAGTGAGTCCACCACTGATTGGCTGACTCCCAAAGTATGAGACTATGTGCTCAGTGAACCCAGCAGCCATTAATCAATCAAGTAGGTTTGAAACCAGTTCTGGTGTTTACTGGTTACCATGGCTATAACACTGCCAGCCTTTTCCTAGAAGAGTGGGATTTTTAAAAAAATTTTGTTTAATTCTCAGAAAGATGGAACCCTGAGCTCAAATTTGGTGCTTAGACAAATAATTCCGCACCCAAATTGAGAGCTTCTGAAAGGGGGCTTCCAGACTGTGAGGGACCAGTGGGTTTGGGACATGAGGGTGTGAGGGGCAACCATAAGGCTTTAGAGGTGAAAGGCTTTCCCTTGTTTTCCAGATGTCAAGACACTTCATGGCTTCTGGTTTCCTCTAGGAAAGGAATTACCCCAATAGCAACTAATAGTTAATTGTCCACCAATTCAGGGAGATGGAGACTCAAAGAAAGATTTGAGTTGATTTAAGGAAAATGAATAAATACACAGCTGTGTTTAAAGACTGATACAATTTCCCTCATTTTATGCATGGTGCAATTGATATAAACATGTCACTAAGAAATGGAAGAACATGAAAGGAAGAGTCAAATGGGATTGAGGATTTTGTTTGAATTGAGTAAGGGATCAGGAGTTTGCAGCCCAAGCATGCCTTCCTTAGCTTCTCAAAAGAAACCCACCATTCCTGAATGAAGGCCTGGGCTAGATCATTTCTGGGGTCACACACAGGTCTAACATGCTGGTTCTATGCATGTTGCTTTTAACAGAACTGTGATGGCAGGTTCCAAGCTTTAGAATGTTAATGCATGACTGTTAAGAAGCCAAATCTATTCATTCATTAATACCAGCAAGGAGTAAATGAACTTAGTTATCTTATATATAATGCTCTAGGTTTGTAAAATGACTTCATGTCATGTATCTCATTTTACTCTCAACAAAATTCTATCGGTCATATAGAGTAGGAGATATTAGACGTGTCCAAGGGTCCTGAGTGGTCCCTTCATGAGCTCTGCCATTGGCAGGAGTGGTGAGAGGACCACAGAGCTTCTGGCTCTCTGGCAAGGCCTTCATCCCCAGCTCTCAAGGCCTCACCACCCCAAGGTGCTCTGGAGGCCTTCAGGCTGTTCTGTCTTGCCCTTTATCCTCCTCACATTAGCCACCATACGAAACACGACTTCCAACTCTCCCAAGATCATCTGGATGCTCTCGCCTATTTGGCTCTAGGCACCCCCTAATCCTTTCACCCTTTATTCCACCCCTCACTGCATCTTCTGGGACTCAGTCATCAGCAAAATCCTCTACACCCTCAAATGAGTGTTCCTTTATTTGCTGACTCTCGCTGGAATCTTGAGGGCACTGTGCTTCCAGAAGGCTTCTCAGATGGTAGCCATTTTCTTTCCCACATTCTTTATACCACTGTGATGAGAAGTAAGGTGGGTGTTCCTTCTTTTTATTTTTATTTTGTTTATTTATTTATTTACTTATGTTGGGGTGTAGTTGATTTACAATATTATATTAGTTTCAGGTATACAACATAGTGATTAAATATATTTATATATTTATATATTATACTCCATTTAAAGTTATTATAAAATATTGACTATATTCCCTGTGCTGTACAATAAATCCTTGTAGCTTATTTATTTTATACATAGTATTTTGTACCTCTTAATCCCCTACCCCTATCATGCCCTTCCCCCATCCCCTCTCCCCACCGGTAACCACTAGTTTGTTCTCTATATCCATGAGTCTGTTTCTGTTTTGTTATATTCATTTATTTGTTTTAGTTTTTAGATTCCACATATAAGTGATAATACACAGGATTTTTCCTTCTCTGTCTGACTTCTTTCACTAAGCATAATACCCTTCAGGTCCATCCATGTTATTGCAAATGGGAACATTTCATTCTTTATTATGGCTGAATAGTATTCCATTATATATATACACCACACCCTCTTTTTCCTTTTGTAATAACTATAAGATCTATTTTTAAAATTGAAGTATAGTTGATTTAAAATGTCCTGTTTGTTTCTGATGTATAGTAAAGTGATTCACTTATACACACACACACACACACACACACACACACATATTCTTTTTCATATTCTTTTCCATCATATGTTATTATAAGATATTGAATATAGTTCCCTGTAGGGAACTATATAGTAAGACCTTGTTGTTTATCTATTTTATATATGGTAGTGTGTATCTGCTAATTCCATACTCCTAATTTATCCCTCCCCCACCCCCCTTCCCCTTTGGTAACCATAAGTTTGTTTTCTATGTCTGAGTCCATTTCTGCTTTGTAAATAAGTTATTTGTGTCATTTTTTAGATTCCACCTATAAGTGATATCATATGGCATTTTTCTTTCTCTGTCTGACTTACTTCACTTAGTATGATAATCTCTAGGTCCATCCATGTTCCTACAAATGGCATTATTTCATTCTTTTTTATGGCTGAGTAGTATTCCATTGTATATATGTACCACATCTTCTTTATCCATTCATCTTTTGATGGCCATTTAGGTTGTTTCCATGTCTTGGCTATTGTAAATAGTGCTGCTATGAACATTGGGGTGCATGTATCTTTTTGAATTAGAGTTTTCTCTGGATATATGCCCAGGAGTGGGATAGCTGGGTCATATGTACACCACATCTTCTTTATCCATTCATCCTTCCTTCCTTCCACCCCTCCAGTCCGACTTTTGCCTATTCCAGTTGTGACCATTGACCGCTACATTTCTAAATCCAATGGTCAGTAAGTTCCCTTCTCATTTGATCTGCAGCAGTGTTTGCCTAGCTGATCAATCTAGCTTTTAAAACACACTTTCTTCCCTTGAAACAATAATAGCATGGAAGCTCCCACCACGCTCGATTCATAGTGTAAGTTTAGAATTCTAGGTTAAACATACGATTCCCTTAGGATTTTTAAACTCAACAACTCAAGTGTTGTTGAAAAGAATGGTGCTACTTTAGTTCCTGATCCTTTGTATTTGACCCACTTTTTATTTCTAGATAATTTTAGTATCTACAATGTCACGAGTGTTCAAAATTTCACAATGATGTGATAGTTTTGTGGTCAATTTTTAACATGCTGGATTCATGGTAGTTTTCTCAATCTGGATGGTCATATCCATCAGTTCTAGGGAATTCCTCTTGATTGTTTTTTAAATAATTTCTTCCCTTCCACTTTCTGTGTTCTCTCTTTCTGAAATGTCTATTACTTGGATGTTGGACTGCCTGAATTGACCCTTTATTTTTCTTCAAAATATCCCTTTCTATTTTCTTTTTTGTTCATTTATGTATACACTTATTCTACTTCCTGGGATATTTCCTCCACTCTAATTCTTTTTATTAAATTTTTTCTATTTCTATCATATTTGTAACTTCTAGGAACATTTTTTATTTTTCAAAACCACTTTTTTATGGTTTCCTCTTCTTGTTTAATGGATAAAATATCTTCTGTTAGTTCTCTGAGAATATCAATCATATTCCCATGCTTCCCCTCAGTTTTATTCTTGCATTGCTTCTCTTTCTTTCTAATTTCTTTTTTCTGCTTGTTGTTTGGGCTTTTTATCAAATGTCCTGTGAATGGCATTCTTGGCTTGTATTTAAGAAGAAGTTACTTTTTAGTGACTGACTGGATGTTCTATGTGTGTGTGTGTGTGTGTGTGTGTGTGTGTGTGAAGGAATGGGGTGTGTAGTCTTCAGGTAGGCTATGGTGTTGATTGACTTGGCTGGGGTGTCTCCTTAGGAGACCTTACCAGTCATATTTGGAAGTTTCTTTGTTTTTGTTTTTGTTTTGTTTTACTCTTGGCCTGGTCTGTTTTCCAGGTGTGGAATCTTGCAATCAGCTGACCAGGAGAGGTCTACCTGACTCCAGTGTTTTCTTGAAGGCTGATGTGGGAAGTAGTTAGAGGTATCATTCTTCAATATATACAGTTTCACTAAATCTCCTCTTGTGAATATATACCAGTAGTTTGCTATGTTGTATTTCTTTTTTAATTTGTTTCAAGACTTTAAAATTTTCCTTTTGATTTCTTCTTTAACCCATTATTTGTTTAGGAAAATATTATTTAATTTCCATGTATTTGTGAAGTTTCCTGTTTTCCTTCTGTTATTGATTTCTAGTTTCATGCTTTTGTGGTAAGAAAAGATATTTGGTATTATGTCAGTCTTTTAAAATTTGCTAAGATTTATTTTGTGATGTAACATATGATCTATCCTGGCAAATCTTCCATGTGCGCTTGTTAAGAATGTGTATTCTGCTGCTGGTGGGTGGAATGTTCTGTATACATCTGTTAGATCCATTTGATATAAAGTGTAGTTCAAGTCCCGTGTTTCCTTCTTGATTTTCAGTCCGGATAATCTATTCATTGTTGAAAGTGGGGTATTGAAGTCCTCTACTATTATTATATGTTGTCTATTTCTCCCTTGAGATCTGTTAATTTTTGCTTAATATATTTAGGGGCTCCAATGTTGGATACATGAATATTTACAATTGTCATATTCTCTTGATGAAGTAACCCATTTATCATCATATAGTGACCTTCTTTGTTTCCTGATACAGTTTTTGACGTAGTCTATTCTGTCTGATATGAATATCGCTATGCCTGCTCTCTTTTGCACACAGAATATCTTTTTCCATCCTTTCACTTTGAGCCTATGTGTGTCCTTAAAATTGAAGTGAGTCTCTTACAGGCTGTATATAGTTGGGCCTTTTTAAAAAAAAATCCATTCAGCCAATCTAAGTCTTTGATGGGAGAATTTAATTCTTTTACATTTAAAGTATTTATTGATAAGTCAAAATTTACTAATGGTATTCCATTCATTGTTTTCTGGCTCTTTTGTAATTCCTTTGTTCCTCTCTTGCTGTCTTCCTTTGTGAAGTGATGATTTTCTGTAGTGGTATGCTTTGAATCTCTTCTTTTTATCTTTTGTATATCTATTGTAAGTTTTTGCTATGTGGTTACCATGAGGCTTACATAAAACATCTTATAGGTATAAGTCTATTTTATGCTGATAACTGTGATTGCATACAAAATTATCCCCATTTACTGCCCCCCAACACATCTCGTTTTTGATGTCTAATTTATATCTTTTTATATTGTATATCCATTAACAAAGTACTGAAGATACAGTTATTTTTAAAACTTCTGTCCTATAACCTTTATGCTAGACTTAAGTGATTAATATACCATTATATTACAATATTGGAGTATACCCTTAATATATTAATCATAGTTATTTCAAATTCCTAGTCTGGTAACATCCCTGACATGTCTGGTTCTGATGCTTGCTCTGTCTCTTCAAATTATGTTTTTCCCCTTTGTTATGCCTTGTAATTTTTTTCCTGATAGCCAGAAATGATGTAGTGTGTAAAAGGAATTACTGTAAATAGGTTTTTAGTAATGTGGTGATAAAATGTAGGGGGAGGGGAAGCATTCTACAGTCCTATGATTAGGTCTCAGTCTTTTAGTGAGCCTGAGCCTCTGGGTTGTGAATGCTTCTCACAAGTGTTTCTCACTTTTTTTCCTCCACTCTTAAGTGGGACAGGATTGAGTAAGCTGGAATTGAAATTCCCCCAGGTCAGTTAGGCTCTAATAATATCCCAGGATATTAGGGTCTGGTTAAATTGTTTTTGGTACCCCCAGAAAAGTAAAGCTTTTAATATTGATGGAAATGGAGGTTTAAAACACATGGGTGAACAGATTTTGCTTTCTCTTTGAAAGAGCTCAGAATTGAGTGAGGCAAAGTATGACTGGCTTAGAGTATCCCTACAACAGAGATTATAGGAGTTGAGGACTTGCTATCAGAGAAATCCAGCCCCTATGTGTTCCGGTTTCCTCACCTATAAATTAGAAAAATAGACTCACTTATTTAGCAAGGTTGCAAATTCAGTATGCTTTTGGTGGTCTCTTGGTTGTATAAAATTGACAAGGTACCTCTAATGATTTTTACCTTTTAGAAAAACTGGCAGAGACTTCCAAGTTGAAAAGGCATATAGAACATGGATTTTGGATCCAGACAGTCTTGAATTTGAATCCTGCCTCTTTCATTAACCATCTGTGCAGTTTGGGGGAAGTTAACTTTTTCAGTCACCTCAATTTATGGAAATACTCATGCCCACTTCCTAGGTTTTTGGGGAGAATTAAATGATATAAATATTTAAATTATCTAGTGTAGTGCCTCACACATAAAATATACTTGATAATTATTATTATGAACACCCAAAAATGTCCCCAAAAGAAGACACCATTTTCTAAATACAAAACAGTAATAAAGACAACTAATGTTCTAGAAGTTGAAAGAAAAAATTGACCCAACATATTAGATTTTTTTCTGTGATAGTGCTGTGTAACAAGGAACTGCCACAATCGCAGTGACTCCAAACAGCAAATATTTGTTCTTGTTTATGAGTTTTAACTCAAACTCTGGTCCAGTGGATCTTAGCTAGACTCAGCTGGATTGAGCTATATTTCAGGCTTCAATTTGGAGTAGGGTATGCTCTATGGACTTTCATTTTCACTCTTTTTCAATGACAAAGATTTGAAGATCAAAAAGGGCTGGGGAGAGGAGGAACCAAGATGGCGGAGTAGAAGGATGAGCTCTCACTCCCTCTTGCAAGAACACCACAATCACAACTAGCTGCTGGACAATCATTGACAGCAAGACACTGGAACTCACCAAAAAAGATACCCCACATCTGAAGACAAAGGAGAAGCCACAATGAGACCTTAGGTGGGGCACAATCCCAGAAAAATCAAATCCCATAACTGGTGGGTGGGTGACTCATAGAATGGAAAACACTTATACCACAGAAGTCCACTCACTGGAGTGAAGGTTCTGAGCCCCACGTCAGGCTTCCCTACCTGGGGGTCCGGCAACAGGAGGAGGAATTCCTAGAGAATCAGACTTTGAAGCCTAGTGGGAATTGACTGCAGGACTTGGACAGGACTGGGGGAAACAGAGACTCCATTCTTGGAGGACACACACAAAGTAGTGTGTGCATCGGCACCCAGAGGAAGGAGCAGTGACCACAGGGGAGACTGAACCAGACCTACCTGCTAGTGTTGGAGGGTCTCCTGCAGAGGCGAGGGGGGTGGCTCTGTTTCACCGTGGGGACAAGAACACTGGCAGCAGAAGTTCTGGGAAGTACTCTTGGCATGAGCCCTCCCAGAGTCTGTCATTAGCTCCACCAAAGAGCCCAGGTAGGCTCCAGTGTTGGGTTGCCTCAGGCCAAACAGCCAACAGGGAGGGAACTCAGCCCCACCCATCAACAGTCAAGTGGATTAAACTTTTACTGAGCTCTGCCCACCAGAGCAACACTCAACTCTACCCATTACCCGTCCCTCCCATCAAGCCTCTTAGATAGCCTCATCCACCAGAGGGCAGAGAGCAGAAGCAAGAAGAACTACATTCCTGCAGCCTGTGGGTAAAAAAACACATTCACAGAAAGATAGACAAGATGAAAAGGCATAGGGCTATGTACCAGATGAAGGAACAAGGTAAAACCCCAGAAAAATAACTAAATGAAGTGGAGATAGGCAAACTTCCAGAAAAAGAATTCAAAATAATGATAGTGAAGATGATCCAGGACCTCGGAAAAAGAATGGAGGCAAAGATCGAGAAGATGCAAGAAATGTTTAGTAAAGGCCTAGAAGAATTACAGAACAAACAAACAGAGATGAACAATACAATAACTGAAATGAAAAATACCCTAGAAGGAATCAATCGCAGAATAACTGAGGCAGAAGAACGGAAAAGTGACCTGGAAGACAGAATGGTGGAATTCACTGCTGAAGAACAGACTAAGGAAAAAAGAATGAAAAGAAATGAAGACAGCCTAAGAGACCTCTGGAACAACATTAAATGCAACAATATTCGCATTATAGGGGCCCCAGAAGGAGAAGAGAGAGGGAAAGGACCCAAGAAAATATTTGAAGAGATAATAGTGAAAAACTTCCCTAACATGGAAAGGAAATAGCCACCCAAGTCCAGGAAGTGCAGTGAGTCCCATACAGGAAAAACCCAAGGAGAAACATGCCGAGACACATAGTAATCAAATTGGCAAAAATTAAGACAAAGAAAACGTATTGAAAGCAGCAAGGGAAAAATGACAAATAACATACAAGAGAATTCCCATAAGGTTAACAGCTGATTTCTCAGCAGAAACTCTACAAGCCAGAAGGGAGTGGCATGATATACTTAAAGCCATGAAAGGGAAGAACCTACAACCAAGATTACTCTACCTGGAAAGGATCTCATTCACATTCAATGGAGAAATCAAAAGCTTTACAGACAAGCAAAAGCTAAGAGAATTCAGCACCGCCAAACCAGCTCTACAACAAATGCTAAAGGAACTTCTCTAAGTGGGAAACACAAGAGAAGAAAGAACCTACAAAAACAAACCCAAAACAATTAAGAAAATGGTCATAGGAACATACATATTGATAATTACCTTAAACATGAATGGATTAAATGCACCAACCAAAAGACACTGGCTTGCTGAATGGATACAAAAACAAAACCCATATATATATGCTGTCTACAAGAGACCCACTTTAGACCTAGGGACACATACAGACTGAAAGTGAGGGAATGGAAAAATATATTCCATGCAAATGGAAATCAAAAGAAAGCTGGAGTAACTATACTCATATCAGATAAAATAGACTTTAAAATAAAGAATGTTACAAGAGACAAGGAAGGACACTACATAATGATCAAGGGATCAATCCAAGAAGAAGATATAACAATTATAAATATATGTGCACCCAACATAAGAGCACCTCAATACATAAGGTAACTGCTAACAGCTATAGAAGAGGAAATTGAGAGTAACCCAATAATAGTGGAGGACTTTAACACCTCACTTACACCAATGGACAGATCATGCAAAATGAAAGTAAATACGGCAATAGAAGCTTTAAATGACACAATAGACCAGATAGATTTAGTTGATATTTATAGGACATTCCATACAAGAACAGCAGATTACACTTTCTTCTCAAGTGCGCAAGGAACATTCTCCAGGATAGATCACATCTTGGGTCACAAATCAAGTGCCAGTAAATTTAAGAGAATTGAAATCATATCAATCATCTTTTCTGACCACAACACTATGAGATTCAGAATGAATTACAGGGGAAAAAAACGTTAAAAACACAAACATATGGAGGTTAAACAATACGTTACTAAATAACCAAGAGATCACTGAAGAAATCAAAGAGGAAATAAAAAAATACCTAGAGACAAATGACAAAGAAAACACAACGATCCAAAAGCTATGGGATGCAGCAAAAGCATTTCTAAGAGGGAAGTACAGCTATACAAGCCTAACTCAAGAAACAAGAAAAATCTCAAATAAACAATCTAACCTTACACCTAAAAGAACTAGAGAAAGAAGAACAAACAAAACCCAAAATTAGCAGAAGGAAAGAAATCATAAAGATCAGAGCAGAAATAAATAAAATAGAAACAAAGAAAGCAATAGCAAAGATCAATAAATCTAAAAGCTGGTTCTTTGAGAAGATAAACAAAATTGATAAACCATTAGCCAGACTCATCAAGAAAAAGAGGGAGAGGACTCAAATCAATAAAATCAGAAATGAAAAAGGAGAAGTTACAACAGACACCGCAGAAATACAAAGCATCCTAAGAGACTACTACAAGCAACTCTATGCCAATAAAATGGACAACCTGGAAGAAATGGACAAATTCTTAGAAAGGTATAACCTTCCAAGACTGAACCAGGAAGAAACAGAAAATATGAACAGACCAACCACAAATAATGAAATTGAAACTGTGATTAAAAATCTTCCAACAAACAAAAGTCCAGGGCCAGATGGCTTCACAGGTGAATTCTATCAAACATTTAGAGAAGAACTAACACCCATCCTTCTCAAACTCTTCCAAAAATTTGCAGATGAAGGAACACTCCCAAACTCATTCTATGAGGCCACCATCACCCTGATACCAAAACCAGACAAAGATACTACAAAAAAAGAAAATTACAGACCAATATCACTGATGAATATAGATGCAAAAATCCTCAACAAAATACGAGCAAACAGAATCCATCAACACATTAAAAGGATCATACACTATGATCAAGTGGGATTTGTCCCAGGTATGCAAGGATTCTTCAATATACGCAAATCAATCAATGTGATACACCATATTAACAAATTGAAGAATAAAAACCATATGATCATCTCAATAGATGCAGAAAAAGCTTTTGACAAAATTCAACACCCATTTATGATAAAAATTCTCTGGAAAGTGGGCATAGAGGGAACCTACCTCAACATAATAAAGGCCATATACAACAAACCCACAGCAAACATCATTCTCAATGGTGAAAAACTGAAAGCATTTCCTCTAAGATCAGGAACAAGACAAGGATGTCCACTCTCATCACTATTATTCAACATAGTTTTGGAAGTCATAGCCACAGCAATCAGAGAAGAAAAATAAATAAAAGGCATCCAAATTGGAAAAGAAGAAGTAAAGCTGTAACTGTTTGCAGATGACATCGTACTATACATAGAGAATCCTAAAAATGTCACCAGAAAACTATTAGACCTAATCAATGAATTTGGTAAAGTTGCAGGATACAAAATTAATGCACAGAAATCTCTTGCATTCCTATACACTAATGATGAAAAATCTGAAAGAGAAATTATGGAAACACTCCCATTTACCATTGCAACAAAAAGAATAAAATACCTAGGAACAAACCTACCTAGGGAGACAAAAGACCTGTATGAAGAAAACTATAAGACACTGATGAAAGAAATTAAACATGATACCAACAGATGGAGAGATATACCATGTTCTTGGATTGGAAGAATCAATCTTGTGAAAATGACTATACTACCCAAAGCAATCTACAGATTCAATGCAATCCCTATCAAATTACCAATGGCATTTTTTACGGAACTAGAACAAATCATCTTAAAATGTTTATGGAGACCCAAAATCCTCAAATAGCCAAAGCAGTCTTGAGGGAAAAAAACGGAGCTGGAGGAATCAGACTCCCTGACTTCAGACTATACTACAAAGCTACAGTAATCAAGACAATATGGTACTGGCACAAAAACAGAAACATAGATCAATGGAACAAGATAGATAGCCCAGAGATAAACCCACACACTTATGGTCAATTAATCTATGACAAAGTAGGCAAAGATATACAATGGAGAAAAGACAGTCTCTACAATAAGAGGTGCTGGGAAAACTGGACAGCTACATGTAAAAGAATGAAATTAGAACACTCCCTAACACCATACACAAAAATAAACTCAACTTGGATTTGAGACCTAAATGTAAGACCGGACACTATAGAACTTTTAGAGGAAAACATAGGAAGAACATTCTTTGACATAAATCACAGCAAGGTCTTTTTTGACACACCTCCTAGAGTAATGGAAATAAAAACAAAAATAAACAAATGGGACCTAATGAAACTTCAAAGCTTTTGCACAGCAAAGGAAACCATAAACAAGACGAAAAGACAAACCTCAGAATGGGAGAAAATATTTGCAAATGTATCAACGGACAAAGGATTAATCTCCAAAATATATAAACAGCTCATGCAGCTCAATATTAAAGAAACAAACAACCCAATTCAAAAATGGGCAGAAGACCTAAATAGACATTTCTCCAAAGTGACATACAGATGGCCAAGAAGCACATGAAAAGCTGCTCAACATCACTAATTATTAGAGAAATGCAAATCAAAACTACAATGAGGTATCACCTCACACCAGTTAGAATGGGCATCATCAGAAAATCTGCAAACAACAAATACTGGAGAAGGTGTGGAGAAAAGGGAACACTCTTGCACTGTTGGTGGGAATGTAAATTGATACAGCCACTATGGAGAACATTATGGAGGTTCCTTAAAAAACTAAAAATAGAATTACCATATGATCCAGCAATCTCACTACTGGGCATATACCCAGAGAAAACCATAATTCAAAAAGACACATGCACCCCAATGTTCATTGCAGCACTATTTACAGTAGCCAGGTCATGGAAGCAACCTAAATGCCCATCGACAGATGAATGGATAAAGAAGAAGTGGTACATATATACAATGGAATATTACTCAGCCATAAAAAGGAACGAATTTGAGTCATTTGTTGAGACGTGGATGGATCTAGAGACTGTCATATAGAGTGAAGTAAGTCAGAATGAGAAAAACAAATATCGTATATTAATGCATGTATATGGAACCTAGAAAAATGGTACAGATGAACTGGTTTGCAGGGCAGAGGTTGAGACACAGATGTAGAGAACAAACGTATGGACACCAAGAGAGGAAAACCGTGGTGGGATGGGGATGGTGGTGTGCTGAATTGGGCGTTTTGGGATTGACACATATACACTGAAGTGTATAGAATTGATGACTAATAAGAACCTGCAGTATAAACAAACAAACAAGCAAACAAAACAACTAATACTAAACTTTCTTTGGGTTATTTGTATGGAAATATGTTAATATAAATGTTTCAGACATTACATGAAATTTCTAAAAATCTTATATATTCTGGTATAATGTTATGAGTCATAATTCTAGTTTTTACTGTAAAATGTATATCTCAGAAATAACTAAATTTCCTTGTCAATTGCATTATTATGAACTTTCATCAAATCTTTAACTGTGGTCATTTTTAAGTCTTTTGTCATTTACAGACAGTTCTGGGTGTACTCTGATGCTTTTGCAAAAATGTTCCTATAAAAGGGTTTCATCTTCAAGAAATTCATGGAAAAGACTCTGACAAGTACAGGTTTCTGGTAACTGACTATACTGATGAACTGAATGAATAAGCATTTTCAGAACTCTAATGGAACACTGATTAATTCACAAAAGTGCTAACAAAAGATCAAGATTAAAAAAATTAATTACATGGGACTGAGTGAACTGATGAGGATGATTATAATTTTTGTGACTGTGTTTGAATAAAAAAAAAATCCCCCAAGGACTCAGAGGCAAAAAATATACAAATCAATTTTCACTGCAAAATAAAGAGCTGTTACAGTGGAGGAGTACTGGACTGAATGTCAATATTATGACATAGTATGAGTGTGTTTCGTGTTTGGTAATTGCAATCATTGTTGCTTTTGTTGTGGTCATCCATTTACAATGCTTGGTGTCAGTTTATTTATCTCTTGTAAAAATAAAATACAGTGTGTGTGTGTGAAAAAAAAAGGGGGCTGGGGAAACTCCATACCTCTTAAAAGTTTAAATAGGAATAAACACTGTCAAGTTTGCTCATATTCCATTGGCAATATATCTCACAAGGCTAAGCAAGCCCAAAATAAGTGGAGTGGGGAAATATACGTCTTTAACAATGAGCTTGGCAAAGTTGTGTAAGGAAGGAAAATCATGAACAAATATTGCACTCTACCACTCCAAAGAAATCCCCCCAAAAGACAAATTCTGCATTAAAGAAAGGATATTCATTAAAAAGCAAAATAGAAGGATGAAAGACTTTTGGAAAGGAAAAACAATGTAAGTAAAGGCATAGTTATCAGATTTTTCATAGCATGTTCAGGAAAAAATTAGAAGACAAAATTAGTTGAACCAGAGGATTCACATTTATCAAAAGTAGCAGAAGTTTGAACGCAGTATGGACTACATTGTCAAAGACCTTGCATAGTTATCTACCATAGTAAACACTGAGTTGTGTGCATTACATAAGCAATAGGAATCCGTGGAAGAGTTTTGAAAAAGAGGATGGCATATGCAAAGCAATATTTTACAAGGTTAACCTTGAATTGGACCACAGGACATATTGAGCAGGAAAGATATTAGAGGCAGGGAACTCAGTTAAGAACCAACTCTTGTAGAGGTTTAGGGGATGAGAGCCTGGAGTAGGTGTTTGGATAATAGAAATATAATAACCAATATTTCAAAGAAAAGATCAATAAGATTTTCTTAAAAATATATCTTTTTTTAATCAAGGGTAAATGAAACCTAGTTTATTAAAAAGGTATTTTATTGTAAGGATTTGGAGATATCTTACAGACATCAAGGTGAGGACTGGAGTTAGGTCTCAGAAACAACTGGGACTAAGTTTTGAACTCCATCACAGATTTTCTCCATTTCTTATTTCTGCTCCTCTCTCTGTATTTGCTAATTCTTATTTTTCCTTTCTCTCTTCAGTAAAGATTCCTCAACTTCTCCCACCCATATGGTAGAAAACCTGGTCGTTGACCACTCCCAAATTTCAGTCTAGGCACCCAGAAAGGGAGTGATTCAGTTCCTATTTCCCATGGATGAATCATAATTGGAACCATAGCTTAAGTCCGGTTTCCATCTCTGGGCCAATGAACAGTGGAGAGGAGGCAGATCTTCTTGCACAAATATTGCAAGTCCATTAACACCCATGAGAGTAGAGGCAGGAGGGCAGTCTAAAAGGGATGACAGACAGTCTGAGAGGGCTCTTCATGCCTGGTGACTGCCTATCTTTATAGGGAATGGAGGACAGCACAATAAAAAAATGACTTTAAGTTTTCAGTCTGGGAGAATACTGATAGCACTGAGAGAGATACAGAGTCTGTGGCATTGCCAGACTTTGAGAAAGATTATAAACTTGCTTGTGGCTATGTCAATATTGAGATGGCCATGGAACATTGAGACAGAACTGTCCAGCAAACAGTGGAAGATGTGGAACTAAAACTGAGCAGAGTCCTGGGTTGTGGTGTTAGCATTCTCATCTCAGAGTTGAGAGATTAGGCCATGAGAATGGATGAACATGCAGGGGAAGCAGAGCAGAAAGTCAGGGATTATGGCCACAGGTAGGAGGCTGGAGGAGAGTCAAAGAAGAAATGTCATGAGATGTAGGAAGAACACTTAGAGTGTATGGTCTCCCTGAAGACAAAGGAGGAAGCTTTCAATGGTGAGATCAACAGAACTTATGCTGTGCAAAAGGAGAATGAAGCCTGAGATTTAACAGTTTAAGTAAAAAGCAAGCAGCAAAGTAATTGTTTCAGTTACCAAGTCACAAAACTCTGACCTAGCTGACTGATTCAATGAGGATATTTATTGTCTCAGATAGCAAGAAGTCCTGGGAAGGTCAGCCATAGGCTATAAGATAGAATTGCTATAAGCTAGAGTTGCTCAATGACATCATCCAAATCCCAGGTTCTTTTCATTACTCTGCTCCATCATCCTCGGGCTGGTCACAAGATGGCTGCTGTAGCATCAGCCATCTCATTTGAATATGATAATGTCCAAAGAAGGAAAGAGAGTGTATCTTTCTAAAAGAGAGAAAACGTTTAGACCTCACCTTGTGTGTCATTGCCCAGAAGGTCACATGCCCACAGGCAAGAGGAATAGGACTGCCATTCCTATTCCGATAGGAAAAGGACTGGCTAAACTGATCTAGGAATAGGGTCAACTTCCCTGAGTACAGTGTGACACAAAGAGAGTAGACACTTGAACAAAACTCAGACCCTGCTAGTGGAGAAGAGTGGCATAACTGATTTTGAGTAGGAAACCAACATTATCTGCTACCATCATCTACTGTGAAATTGATAGAAAAAGAACATGTAGGGGTTAATAGATGGATTGGTGCCGACAAATTTGAAATAGCCCAGTCCATTTGTGAGAAAATATTACTATGAAAGATAGAAGAAGAATCAAGAGTGATCTATGTTGAGAGAAGCAAGAGGCTTAGGGACAAACGACAGAGTGATTAGTTGGGTGTTTTAGGGGGAAACCTGGGGAGAAACACACATGTAGTTCTTCTCCATCTTGGGCCAGGCAGTAATAATGGGGAATCTCATTGCTCTAAGTAGAAATGGTGAGTATGGAAGCTTATATTTTAGTGACAGTGTCCCGAGTGGTGGGTGATACTCAGAAAGAACACTTAGAAGAGCGACCTCTGAAGATGACACAGAGGAATGCCCCATTCCTTACCAATTCTCACTGGAAGCAGTGTGATAAACCAAAAAAGACAGCAGTTCTTGTTTACTCTTCCTCTCTAAGTGGACCACAAAACAGGAAATCTCAACTGCAAAGATGACTATATTCAAAAAATATTTAAATAAATCCAGTATCATTTAAGAAGAAATCAAGTCTAACAAAGGAAGAATTTATATCTAAGGAAATAAAGTTAATAGATAAATAAGGACTCCTGTAGGGTTTGATCAGATTCTGATTTTGTGTAATTCTCTCAGCAATCCCTTTTTTTGTCTTCAGATTAACTTTCCTGGTAGAAGCATACCACACAATCAAGAGCAAGAGGCTATCTATATTTAAGGAGATTTCCAGAAAACATCCTAGAGAGGAAAGTTGCCTGCACCATTCTTGAACTGATTCATATGTTCAGAGGAAGATAAGACACTGACTGTATCAGCCTAGGGTTACCTGAACCAATATAGTGACAAAGGGGAGATTACCCTGATTGTCTTAGACCAGTCAAAGCCTATTCCTACTCCATTCCTGGAATGGAGGTGAAGCCAGTTTCAACCAAACCTCACGAATGCTATACAGTGAGGAAGGAGTGGAATAGATGTTGGGGAGATAACTAAAATGCTATTACAGTGAGAAAAGGAATCTTGATGAATTCCAAAACACTCATATCAAATAGGTCATGCTCAATGATTTTATGTCATGAAAGTAGTAAATATACATGGAAAAATGAAAAAGAAAACACTTTAAAATAACTCAGGTTAAAAAGGAAATTTAAACAGAAGTTAAAGTATACTGTATTTAGAAATGAATGAAAATAAGAAGACTGTACAGAAAGCTTTTTTGTTGCAACTGGAACTTTAGTCAGAGGAAATGTTTGTAGCCTTAGATAAATTCATTTTTAGAAGATAGGAAAAAATGTATTGATACCAAGAAACTGAAAACAGCAAAATGAAAGAAATAGTAAAGTTGAAGCAAAAAGTACTAAAATAGAAAAAGGACATTTGATCAGTAAACCATATCTATTTCTTTAAAAACACCAATGAAGAGAAAATATTTTGAAAAGTCTGCAGAAGAAAAACAGAAGGAACAAATAACTTACAGAAGGACTATATGCAAAACTGCTTAAAAGAGTGACCATATAAATAGAGCTATTATTATTGTTGTTGTATTGATATAGAGGAAATTAAATAATAAGGGCATTATGTAAAATGACAATTATTCTAAAAATTAGGCTAAAAGTATAATTTTATAGAAAAATATAAAATATAAAAACTGCCTGAAAAGTAAGAAAACTTAATAGAAGTTGAGGATCTAATCAACACCACTCCCAAATAATATGTCCCCATTTCCAAATAGTTTTATAGAGAAGTTCTACCAAATTTTCAAGGAATCAATATTCTTTGAAATATCCTATCTGATATCAACTATTTTAGAATGTAGAAAAAGATTATAAACTATCCAACTCATTTTATTCAGGTAAGAGAACACATACTAAATATAAGAAGAAGAAAAGTATAGAATAGAAATAAAAGAATACTGTAATTTGAACAGTGTTTACCCAGGAATGAAAGGATAGTTCAATATTAGAAAATAAAGATACTTTAACAGGTTAAAAAGAAAAATAGTATTCTGTTATTCCTTTCATTTTTGTTGTTGTTGTTTTTTAATTTATTTTTTAACATCTTTATTGGAGTATAATTGCTTTACACTGGTGTATTAGTTTCTGCTGTATTACAAAGTGAATCAGCTATACATATACATACATCCCCATATCTCCTCCCTCTTGTGTCTCCCTCTCACCTTCCCCATCCCACCCCTCTAGGTGGACACAAAGCACCAAGCTGATCTCTCTGTGCTATGCGGTTGCTTCCCACTAGCTATCTATTTTACACGTGGTAGTGTATATATGTCCATGCCACTCTCTCACTTCGTCCCAGCTTCCCCTTCCCCCTCCCCGTGTCCTCAAGTCCATTCTCTATGTCTGTGTCTTTATTCCTGTCCTGCCCCTAGGCTCTTCAGAACATTTTTCTTTTTCTTTTTTAGATTCCATATATATGTGTTAGTATAGAGTATTCGTTTTTCTCTTTCTGACTTACTTCACTCTGTATGACAGTCTCTAGGTCCATCCACCTTGCTACAAATAACTCAGTTTCGTTTCTTTTTATGACTGAGTAATATTCCATTGTATGTTATTTATTTCTAATTTAACTCCAATGTGTTAAAGAGAACCATCTTTGTATGACTTGAACCCCTTTAAATGTAGTGAGACTTGTTTAATAGCCCATAATATGGTCTATCTTGGTAAATGTTCTGAATGCATTTGACTAAATGAAAATGCAAAATTTCTTTATGAAAAGAACTACAGATTGCAAAGGTAAAAGATAATTGATGGAATGGAAGCAGATATTTACAATATATATTAGATATCTATATACTATAATATATTCATATCTAGAATACATAAAGAACTCCTACAAATGAATTAGAAAAATATCTAATTAAAAATTAAGAGGATAGGGAAAGATGGTGGAAGAGTAAGACACGGAGATCACCTTCCTTTCCACAGATACATTAGAAATACATGTACACCTGGAACTGCTCCTACAGAACACCCACTGAACGCTGGCAGAAGACGTCAGACCTCCCAAAAGGCAAGAAACTCCCCACATACCTGGGTAGGGTAAAAGAAAAAAGAAACAACAGAGACAAAAGAATAGGGATGGGACCTGCACCAGTGGGAGGGAGCCGTGAAGGAGGAAAGGTTTCCACACACTAGGAAGCCCCTTCGTGGGTGGAGACTGCAGGTGGCGGAGGGGTTCGGAAGCTTCGGAGCCACGGAGGAGAGCGCAGCCACAGGGGTGCGGAGGGCAAAGCAGAGAGATTCCCACATGGAGGATTGGCACCGAGCAGCACTCACCAGCCTGAGAGGCTTGTCTGCTTACCCGCTGGGCGGGCGGGGGCTGAGAGCTGAGGCTCGGGCTTCGGTTGGATCACAGGGAGAGGACTGGGGTTGGCGGCGTGAACACAGCCTGAAGGGGTTAGAGCACCACAGCTAGCTGGGAGGGAGTCCGGGAAAAATTCTGCAGCTGCCGAAGAGGCAAGAGACTTTTTCTTCCCTCTTTGTTTCCTGGTGTGTGAGGAGAGGGGATTCAGAGTGCCGCCTAAACGAGCTCCAAAGACGGGCGCGAGCCGTGGCTATCAGCGTGGACCCCACAGCAACAGGGGCGCAGAGGGAAAAGTGGAGAGATTTCCGCACAGAGGATTGGTGCCAACCAGCACTCACCAGCCCGAGAGGCTTGTCTGCTCACCCACCAGGGCGGGCGGGGGCTGGGAGCTGAGGCTCGGGCTTTGGAGGTCAGATCGCAGGGAGAGGACTGGGGTTGGCAGCGTGAACACAGCCTGAAGGGGTTAGCGCACCACAGCTAGCTGGGAGGGTGTCCGGGAAAAAGTCTGCAGCTGCCGAAGAAGCAAGAGATTTTTCTTCCCTCTTTGTTTCACGGCGGGCAAGGAGAGGGGATTCAGAGCACCGCCTAAACAAGCTCCAGAGATGGGCGCGAGCCGTGGCTATCAGCACGGACCCCAGAGATGGCATGAGACGCTAAGGCTGCTGCTGCTGCCACCAAGAAGCCTGTGAGCAAGCACAGGTCACTATCCACACACCCCCCCCTCCCGGGAGCCTGTGCAGCCCGCCACGGCCAGGCTCCCATGATCCAGGGACAACTTCCCCGGGAGAAAGCATGGCGTGCCTCAGGCTGGTGCAACATCACGCTGGCCTCTGACGCCGCAGGCTCGCCCCACATCCGTACTCCTCCCTCCCCGCGGCCTGAGCGAGCCAGAGCCCCGGAAGCAGCTGCTCCTTTAACCCCGTCCTGTCTGGGCGGGGAACAGATGCCCTCAGGTGACCTACACACAGAGGCGGGACCAGATCCACAGCTGAACCCCGGGAGCTGTGTGAACAAAGAAGAGAATGGGAAATCTCTCCCAGCAGCCTCAGAAGCAGCGGATTAAAACTCCACAAACAACTTGATGTGCCTGCATCTGCTGAACACCTGAATAGACAACGAATCAGCCCAAATTCAGGAGGGGGACTCTGGGAGCAGGAGATATTAATTTTTCCCCTTTTCCTTTTTTTGTGAGTGTATATGTATATGCTTCTGGGTGAGATTTTGTCTGTATAGCTTTGCTTTATAATAGCTTTATTTTATTTCATTTTATTTTATCCTCTTTCTTTCTTTCTTTCTTTCTTTCTATTTTTTCTCCCTTTTACTCTGAGCCGTGTGGATGAAAGGCTCTTGGTGCTCCAGCCAGGCATCAGGGCTGTGCCTCTGAGGTGGGAGAGCCAACTTCAGAACACTGGTCCACAAGAGACCTCCCAAGCTCCACGTAATACCAAACGGCGAAAATCTTTCAGAGATCTCCATCTCAACATCAAGACCCAGCTTCACTCAATGACCAGCAAGCTACAGTGCTGGACACCCTATGCCAAACAACTAGCTAGACAGGAACACAGCCCCATCCATTAGCAGAGAGGCTGCCTAAAATCATAATAAGGCCACAAACACCCCAAAACACACCACCAGAGGTGGACGTGCCCACCAGAAAGACAAGATCCAGCCTCATCCACCAGAACACAGGCACTAGTTCCCTCCACCAGGAAGCCTACACAACCCACTGAACCAACTTTAGCCACTGGGGACAGATACCAAAAACAATGGGAACTACGAACCTGCAGCCTGTGAAAAGAAGACCCCAAACACAGTAAGATAAGCAGAATGAGAAGACAGAAAAACACACAGCAGATGAAGGAGCAGGGTCAAAACACACCAGACCTAACAAATGAAGAGGAAATAGGTAGTCTACCTGAAAAAGAATTCAGAATAATGAGAGTAAGGATGATCCAAAATCTTGGAAATAGAATAGACAAAATGCAAGAAACATTTAACAAGGACGTAGAAGAACTAAAGAGGAACCAAGCAACGATGAAAAACACAATAAATGAAATTAAAAATATTCTAGATGGGATCAATAGCAGAATAACTGAGGTAGAAGAACGGATAAGTGACCTGGAAGATAAAATGGTGGAAATAACTACTGTAGAGCAGAATAAAGAAAAAAGAATGAAAAGAACTGAGGACAGTCTCAGAGACCTCTGGGAAAATATTAAACGCACCAACATTTGAATTATAGGGGTCCCAGAAGAAGAAGAGAAAAAGAAAGGGACTGAGAAAATATTTAAAGAGATTATAGTTGAAAACTTCCCTAATATGGGAAAGGAAATAGTTAATCAAGCCTTGGAAGCACAGAGAGTCCCATACAGGATAAATCCAAGGAGAAACACGCCAGGACACATATTAATCAAACTATCCAAAATTAAATATAAAGAAAACATATTAAAAGCAGCAAGGGAAAAACAACAAATAACACACAAGGGAATCCCCATAAGGTTAACATCTGATCTTTCAGCAGAAACTCTGCAAGCCAGAAGGGAGTGGCAGGATATACTTAAAGTGATGAAGGAGAAAAACCTACAACCAAGATTACTCTACCCAGCAAGGATCTCATTCAGATTCGATGGAGAAATTTAAACCTTTACAGACAAGCAAAAGCTGAGAGAGTTCAGCACCACCAAACCAGCTTTACAACAAATGCTAAAGGAACTTCTCTAGGCAAGAAACACAAGAGAAGGAAAACACCTACAATAACAAACCCAATACATTTAAGAAAATGGGAATAGGAACATACATATCGATAATTACCTTGAATGTAAATGGATTAAATGCTCCCACCAAAAGACACAGACTGGCTGAATGGATACAAAAACAAGACCCATATATATGCTGTCTACAAGAGACCCACTTCAGACCTAGAGACACATACAGACTGAAAGTGAGGGGATGGAAAAAGATATTCCATGCAAATGGAAATCAAAAGAAAGCTGGAGTAGCAATTCTCATATCAGACAAAATAGACTTTAAAATAAAGACTATTACAAGAGACAAAGAAGGACACTATATAATAATCAAGGGATCGATCCAAGAGGAAGGTATAACAATTGTAAATATTTATGCACCCAACATAGGAACACCTCAATACATAAGGCAAATACTAACAGCCATAAAAGGGGAAATCGACAGCAACACAATCATAGTAGGGGACTTTAACACCCCACTTTCACCAATGGACAGATCATCCAAAATGAAAATAAATAAGGAAACACAAGCTTTAAATGATACATTAAACAAGATGGACTTAATTGATATTTATAGGACATTCCACCCAAAAACAACAGAATGCACATTTTTCTCAAGTGCTCATGGAACATTCTCCAGGATAGATTATATCTTGGGTCACAAATCAAGCCTTGGTAAATTTAAGAAAATTGAAATCGTATCAAGTATCTTTTCCGACCACAACGCTATGAGACTAGATATCAATTACAGGAAAAGATCTGTAAAAAATACAAACACATGGAGGCTACACAATACACTACTTAATAACGAAGTGATCACTGAAGAAATCAAAGGAGAAATCAAAAAATACCTAGAAACAAATGACAATGGAGACACGACGACCCAAAACCTATGGGATGCAGCAAAAGCAGTTTTAAGAGGGAAGTTTATAGCAATACAAGCCTACATCAAGAAACAGGAAACATCTCGAATAAACAACCTAACCTTGCACCTAAAGCAATTAGAGAAAGAAGAAGCTAAAACTAGCAGAAGGAAAGAAATCATAAACATCAGATCAGAAATAAATGAAAAAGAAATGAAGGAAACAATAGCAAAAATCAATGAAGCTAAAAGCTGGTTCTTTGAGAAGATAAACAAAATTGATAAACCATTAGCCAGACTCATCAAGAGAAAAAGGGAGAAGACTCAAATCAATAGAATTAGAAATGAAAAAGGAGAAGTAACCACTGACACTGCAGAAATACAAACGACCATGAGAGATTACTACAAGCAACACTATGCCAATAAAATGGACAACCTGGAAGAAATG
This sequence comes from Balaenoptera acutorostrata, assembly GCF_949987535.1. NCBI lineage: Eukaryota > Metazoa > Chordata > Mammalia > Artiodactyla > Balaenopteridae > Balaenoptera > Balaenoptera acutorostrata. The sequence goes on from NC_080067.1 coordinate 12,210,479, forward strand.
GACAGGTTCTTAGAAATGCACAACCTGCCCAGACTGAACCAGGAAGAAATAGAAAATATGAACAGACCAATCACAAGCACTGAAATTGAAACTGTGATTAAAAATCTTCCAACAAACAAAAGCCCAGGACCAGATGGCTTCACAGGTGAATTCTATCAAACATTTAGAGAAGAGCTAACACCTATCCTTCTCAAACTCTTCCAAAATATTGCAGAGGGAGGAACACTCCCAAACTCATTCTATGAGGCCACCATCACCCTGATACCAAAACCAGACAAAGATGTCACAAAGAAAGAAAACTACAGGCCAATACCACTGATGAACATAGATGCAAAAATCGTCAACAAAATACTAGCAAACAGAATCCAACAGCACACTAAAAGGATCATACACCATGATCAAGTGGAGTTTATTCCAGGAATGCAAGGATTCTTCAATATACGCAAATCAATCAATGTGATACACCATATTAACAAATTGAAGGACAAAAACCATATGATCATCTCAATAGATGCAGAGAAAGCTTTCGACAAAATTCAACACCCATTTATGATAAAAGCCCTGCAGAAAGTAGGCATAGAGGGAACTTTCCTCAACATAATAAAGGCCATATATGACAAACCCACAGCCAACATTGTCCTCAATGGTGAAAAACTGAAACCATTTCCACTAAGATCAGGAACAAGACAAGGTTGCCCACTCTCACCACTATTATTCAACATAGTTTTGGAAGTGTTAGCCATAGCAATCAGAGAAGAAAAAGAAATAAAAGGCATCCAAATCGGAAAAGAAGAAGTAAAGCTGTCACTGTTTGCAGATGACATGATACTATATATAGAGAATCCTAAAGATGCTACCAGAAAACTAGTGGACCTAATCAATGAATTTGGTAAAGTAGCAGGATACAAAATGAATGCACAGTAATCTCTTGCATTCCTATACACTAATGATGAAAAATCTGAAAGTGAAATTAAGAAAACACTCCCATTTACCACTGCAACAAAAAGAATAAAATATCTAGGAATAAACCTACCTAAGGAGACAAAAGACCTGTATGCAGAAAATTATAGGACACTGATGAAAGAAATTCAAGATGATACAAATAGATGGTGAGATATGCCATGTTCTTGGATTGGAAGAATCAACATTGTGAAAATGACTCTACTACCCAAAGCAATCTACAGATTCAATGCAATCCCTATCAAACTACCACTGGCTTTTTTCACAGAACTAGAACAAAAACTTTCACTATTTGTATGGAAACACAAAAGACCCCGAATAGCCAAAACAATCTTGAGAACAAAAAATGGAGCTGGAGGAATCAGGCTCCCTGAGTTCAGACTATATTACAAAGCTACAGTAATCAAGACAGTTTGGTACTGGCACAAAAACAGAAATATAGATCAATGGAACAGGATAGAAAGCTCATAGATAAACCCACACACATATGGTCACCTTATCTTTGATAAAGGAGGAAGCATATACAGTGGAGAAAAGACAGCCTCTTCAATAAGTGGTGCTGGGAAAATTGGACAGGTACATGTAAAAGTATGAAATTAGTACACTCCCTGACACCATACACAAAAATAAATTCAAAATGGATTAAAGACCTAAGTGTAAGGCCAGACACTATCAAACTCTTAGAGGAAAACATAGGCAGAACACTCTATGACATAAATCACAGCAAGATCCTTTTTGACCCACCTCCTAGAGAAATGGAAATAAAAACACAAATAAACAAATGGGACCTATTGAAACTTCAAATCTTTTGCACAGCAAAGGAAACCATAAACCAGACCAAAAGACAACCCTCAGAATGGGAGAAAATATTTGCAAATGAAGCAACTGACAAAGGATTAATCTCCAAGATTTACAAGCAGCTCATGCAGCTCAATAACAAAAAAACAAACAACCCAATCCGAAAATGGGCAGAAGACCTACATAGACATTTCTCCAAAGAAGCTATACAGATTGCCAACAGACACATGAAAGAATGCTCAACATCATTAATCATTAGAGAAATGCAAATCAAAACTACAATGAGGTATCATCTCACACCAGTCAGAATGGCCATCATCAAAAAATCTAGAAACAATAAATGCTGGAGAGGGTGTGGAGAAAAGGGAACACTCTTGCACTGTTGGTGGGAATGTAAATTGATACAGCCACTATGGAGAACAGTATGGAGGTTGCTTAAAAAACTACAAATAGAACTACCATACGAACCAGCAATCCCACTACTGGTCATATACCCTGAGAAAACCATAATTCAAAAAGAGTCATGTACCAAAATGTTCATTGCAGCTCTATTTACAATAGCCAGGACATGGAAGCAACCTAAGTGTCCATCATCGGATGAATGGATAAAGAAGATGTGGCACATACATACAATGGAATATTACTCAGCCATAAAAAGAAATGAAATGGAGGTATTTGTAATGAGGTGCATGGAGTTAGAGTCTGTCATACAGAGTGAAGTAAGTCAGAAAGAGAAAAAGAAATACAGTATGCTAACACATATATATGGAATCTAAGAAAAAAAAAAAAAGGCCATGAAGAACCTAGTGGCAAGACAGGAATAAAGATACAGAGCTCCTAAAGAATGGACTTGAGGGTATGGGGAGGGTTAGGGGTGAGATGTGATAGGGTGAGAGAGTGTCATGGACATATATACACTACTAAATGTAAAATAGATAGCTAGTGGGAAGCAGCCACATATCACAGGGAGATCAGCTCGGTGCTTTGTGACCACCTAGAGGGGTGGGATAGGGAGAGTGGGAGGGAGGGAGATGCAAGAGGGAAGAGATATGGGAACATATGTATATGTATAACTGATTCACTTTGTTATAAAGCAGAAACTAACACACCATTGTAAAGCAATTATACTCCAATAAAGATGTTTAAAAAAAAATTAAGCAATGAGTGGAAATAGGCAATTCAAACCAGAAAAGGTATAAATAAATGGCCATAAAACAATTGTAAAGAGGCTAAACCTCAGTATTTTTTATGTACCAGCAATTAAACAACTGTGATATTATTTTTCATCTATGAGACTGGCAAAAAAACAAAACCAAAATCATCAACCATTCATAGTATCAGTGGTAATCAACGGTGTAAACAAATGGGTTCCCTATTTGTTCGAGTGTCAACAGTAATCATGAAGCTAGCAGTTTATGACCTAGGCCTCTTATCCTTAAAAGGAATCTTCTGTTTAATCATCTGTATAGGCTATGGTAGACCTGAATCATTGTTTAGACATGTGCCTGTCTTTTGCCATGTGACTTGCTGAATCCCTTCACTAGAGTCAGAGGGGTTATTTCTCTGCTCCATTAATGAGTTTGTCCATGTTAATAGGAAACCATTGGCCTGAGGAGAATATGGAGACATGTGAAGGAGACCTAATACCAACCCAAGGCCTGGAGTCAAACCCACCTTACTCATAGACTGAAGCAGAGACACCTCAGACAACCCCACTGGGTCTTGGAGTGATTTGTTATGTATACTTATCACAGTGATAGATGTATAATTCATAAGCCGTAGAAATGGAAATGAGCCTGTAAAGTAGAAAACAGTTTCAAATCAAACTCCCAGACAGGAATAATCTGGATGTGAAAAATAGATGAATGAGGTAAAAAATGTAGATAGGTAATTGCCTTTGTAAACAGAGGAAGTCTCTATAATTTCTCTAAGTCATTCTACTACAATTTTACTTTCAAAATTATTTATTGAGTACTGCCTAAGCTGGGCAATTCTCTGGGTTCCTGAAGAAACAGTAACAAACAATATAAACATAGTCCTTGACCTCAGGATCTTGCAGTCTGGTGGCGGGTCTGCTGTTGAACTAGATATTCCAGTATTTAACTTCCTGTGTATATAAAGCAAACAAACAAAAGCATAAAAGCAAAATGCCGGATATGTAATTTCCCACTTAAAGATGAGAGACACTGCTATTAATACATACCTACATAATTTTTAGAAATACTGTTTCTTGCAGCTGTCTGGATGTAACTCCTGCTAGCAGAGTGTGGACATATACATCTAACTAGGATAAGGCACTTTCGAAAAATGAAACTACTTGACCTTAGATTTTATTGTTGACAAATATTCTGCAACATATGGAACTGAATTTATTATGAGCATATGCTGAAATGAAGAAGGATGTTAATAACTGCAAATAGAAAGCCAAATGGAGACAGTTATTGAGGAGTGTACAACACAGAGATCTGGCCACTAGGCTTTGGCAATTTTTATTTCCAGCTTAATTTATGAGAAAGAGATACAACATTGACTATTCATAAGCTTAGTGAAATTAATCCTGTGTTTGGGATTATTACCTAACTCTGTGCATGACGAAACTGAGATCCAGGAAAGTGGATTCATCTGCCCATTCTAAGTCACCAGAGAGAAACTGAGGTGCTTTATGAAAGTCTACATAGATCCATCTCTTCCTCCAGCTAGTGAATTTATACATATTCTTCAGAGTCCTTGCCTTGAGTTATCTCCCCACTTTAGCCTTTCTTGACCTCCATAAGTAGTATGATGGCTACTTCCATTGCAATCTTGTAGAACTCTGGTATTTTCTCTATCAAGCTATATCATAATGCATTACTGTTGTTTGTCTAGATATTTTACTCTTCTGTTCCTCACCCCACTAAATTATGACCTCCTCTGAGCAGGAGTTGTATAAGGCTTAGTTGTTACTACATAGACCATACAATAGTTTTATTTGCTCTTGCTCTATTCCTTCAACAACCATATTTAATAATTTGGCTTCTCCAAACCTGGTTGTTAGGAAGGGTGGATGGAGACCATGCAAATTTAAGTCAAGGAGAAGTCCTACTCATAACAAGCGGCGAAATGGATGGGCATCATGGTTTGTAAATCAGGGTACTGTGCATTTAAGTGTGTGAAATTGTTTGGACTAGTAGTACTCAAACATGCCTGGTCCAAAGAATCAACTCAGGAGCCTTAATCCAAACTCCTGGCAGCAACCCCAGGAATTCTGATTTAATAAGCATTTGGTGGAGTCTATACATATGTAGTTTTTAAATCCTCAATTGATTTTGATATATAATCAATTTGAGAATATATGATCTAGAGTTTGATCTCTCCAATAACCTAATAAAATAAAAGTAGGAAAAGTGAGGTTCAGAACTTACCAGGGTACAGCAGCTCCTCTCAGATTTAATTTTACCAGTAAATTGACCTTAACCATTTCCAACATTACCAGTTTTAATATCCCAATAGCATTGGGTTTGGGGATTGCATATTTTTTGAAATTTGAATGGAGTATGACCTCCTAAAAATCCTCCCTTGTGGTGCATGTATACTTTTGGACCATGTTTTTCTCTGGATATATGCCTAAGAGTGGGATTGCTGGATCATATGGTAGCTCTATTTTTAGTTGTTTAAGGAACCTCCATACTGTTCTCCATAGTGGCTGTACCAATTTACATTCCCACCAACAGTGTAGGAGGGTTTCCTTCTCTCCACACCCTCTCCAGCATTTATTGTTTGTGGATTTTTTGATGATAGCCATTCTGACCAGTGTAAGGTGATATCTCATTATACTTTTGATTTGCATTTTGCACCCCAGTGTTCATTGTAGCACTGTTTACAATAGCCAAGACATGGAAGCAACCTAAATGTCCATTGACAGAGGAATGGATAAAGAAGATGTGGTACATATATACAATGGAATACTACTCAGCCATAAAAAGAACAAAATAATTCCATTTGCAGCAACATGGATGGACCTAGATATTGTTACACTGAGTGAAGTAAGTCATACAGAGAAAGATAAATATTGTATGATATTGCTTATATGCAGAACCTAAAAAGAAATGAAACAAATGACCTTACTTACAAAACAGAAACAGACTCACAGACTTAGAGAAAAAACTTATGGTTACCAGGGGGGAAGGGTGGGGGAAAGGGATAGTTATGGAGTTTGGGATGACATGTACACACTGCTATATTTAAAATAACCAACAAGGGCCTACTGTATAGCACAGGGAACTCTGCTTAATATTATGTAACAACCTAAATGGGAAAAGAATTTGAAAAAGAAGAGATACATGTATGTATGTATGTACCTATAAACAGCCAAGAATGGCTGTTTCCCGACCAATGTGCACACCTTGTGGGAAGGACAATGTTTAAAGATGACTGAAACTTGGGATTCTAATGCCCTTGGAAGGCTCTTCCTCTCTCTTCTCTGCAGGTCAGCTCTAATCTTTAGACAGCCTTCTTTTACAGTGACTGAAATGTGGCTTCCATCAGCCTTCAGATACATTTATTTGCTGAGGAATGGAAACTCAGACTCTCTGAACCCAAGATCCTACGACTGGTCAAACTTGGGCCAAGGGCTATTCCCAGACCAAGAACTATGGCTAGGCAGGTAGGACCCTGAAAAAAATGCTAGTTCTCTTTGGAATTATGTAGATAGAATAAGTGTTTTCCAGGAGAGGGGAAGGGAATGTTTCTCTAAGTATTTGAAACAATAGATGTCCAGTATAGACATGAAAGTTAATTGTTATAATTTTTATATTATATTTTTCCTGTCCAACAGAGTTTTTAAAAAGATATTTTACCATGTTTTTATTATTAAAACCAAGGTAGAAAAACAAAACTGAAATTGGCTTTGGACTATTTAGAAATGCTCACAGCTATGATCCTTGTTGGATGAATCAAAGGAACTCGTGCTTTGAGGTTTTGGGCTTCTGCCACCCTGGGTACCCCTTTGCTGTTATCTTCATACTCACCCTTCTATCCAGGACACAAGAAGTTTCTTCTCACATCTTTTGCATATCTGAGATTTCCTGACCACCTAGGAAGGTAGGGGGTTGCCACTCATTTTACCAGGAACTCTTGGGATTTCTCCTAATTGTTTTTCTTGGAGGTGGAGGTTTTCTTCTAATGAGACATGGTTCTCAGTATTCCAGAGTTGGAGTCAGGACTCTCACAGACCCAGCTCTCATGTCATGCTCTCATTAAGCATTTATTGATTCTACTGCCCTCAACCACCCACCCAGTGTTGGTTTGCCTTCCTCTGTGATGCTGTAACATGAAATAAACCTTGATTATGGTGTGCTCATTAACTGTTGAGGTCCCCCAGAAGACCACCAGAAAAACCTGTTGATCAAAATAGCTATTTAATCAGGCTTAATACAGTAAAGAAGAACACTATATTGACAATCTTACTAATGTCTCAGAGGGGAGTCAGGACAGGTTATTCATAGGGTTTAGGTCCTGGGCTGGGTGAGGTGGGTTTGCCAGCCAGAGAACTGATTGGGTTTGAGAAGAATTTATGATATAATATAGCTTTGGATCGGTAGATACCTAGAGATGATAGAGTTAAAGCAGGTCTTGCTGAGCAAGCTGGTTGGTATGGATAAGGAAGCTGGTTGATATTAATAAAAAGGCTGGTTGGTATTGACAAGGAAGCTGTTTTGCTTAGCCTCAGTCTTGTCTTTTAGGAGCAAATATTTCCTGGAGCAAGTAGCTAAGTCATTTTTTCTTGTTCTCAATATGGCTTAACATAGAGAAAGTATACCAGATTCCAGTATCATTAAATACAGGGACAGGAAAGTATGTTGGCTTTAGTTATCAACATTTCATTTTATTTATTGATAATTTTACCTAGTGGTGTACAGGCATGACAGAGTGATATGGAGTCACTTGGTGAGAGAAGTGTTTCCTTTTACCCTCTTTTAATAATTCTGATTGCACCAAGGAGAAAGTCAATCATGTTCATTTAAATCATCTCTGACCCAAAGTCATCTTGCGCACTTCTTGTACTGTAAACAGGTATGGCCTTATGGGGCCTTCCCGGGACAAATCCTTCTCCCATACCCTCTGCTTTAGGCTCCCCTCTGAAATACCTAGATAACAGTATCTGATGCATATTTCCTGAATTTTCAGATGCTAAAAACCACCACCAAATGGAAAGAATTAACTACTAGATGATCATGAGCATGTAGCTCCCAGACCTTCTGGTATCGAAGGATTGATCACGATCAAACAGTCAGAGAATTGTGCACTTTTGAGCTGTCACATACACTGGGACACCTCTCCCTCACCTGGCTTTTAAAAATGCTTTGCTGAAACCCTTCTAGGAATTTGGGTTTTTTGAGCACAGGCCACCCATTCTCCTTGCACAGCCCGGCAATAAACCTTTCTCTGCTCTAAACTCTGATGCTTCGGTTTGTTTGGGCACATGGACTTGTGTTCAGTAACAGTATGGGTCTCATATTTTTTGAAATACGTCAATACTTATCAGCGGGAATTAAGGGGTGTAGAGTAGAAGACAGTTGCTATGACTCATTCTAATGTTATCTCCTTACTTAAAACAGTTGCAGAAATCCCAGACTGTAGAGGTTGTTAAATGAAAAGCGAATATAACTAATGATGAATTCTGGGAAAACATTTAATACCCTTTCCACAATTTTGAAATTCTGGATTTCTTTTCTTTTATTCAATATCAAAGCTAGATAAATATAAGTCCAAGTCGTCTATTTTCTGTGGTAAGTAATTGAAAACTTGGTGATTTTAGTGCCTAAATTCCTTCCAAAGTTTAGCTTAAAACTCCTACTTTCTGAAACATATTAATGTATCCTTAGTAGAACAAGTGTAATTCTCAACAGAGGACAAATTTTGCATTATAATTTCTTTAGGGAAAACCGTTGGTTCAATTTTACAAGCAGAGGAAAGAAAATGAAGTCTTGAATTCTGTGGAAAAGGCTGTCGATCCCGAAGCCACTTTTATATCATAGTGTGATTGTGAAACTTAAATTGTACTACAAGTAAAAACATTCCTAAAATAATACTTTCCAGAAAAGTTACTCAAAAAAGCCAACTTCCTGTTGACTCCAATGTTATTTGAATACTATTACACTAATTGTAAGGAAAGAACCCCAACCTTCTTCTGAAGTGAAGTAGGCCTCCTTCCCTCCCGCGGGATTTCACTCTTTGTTGGAAAAGAACATCTCAACTAATCAATCTTTGTCAACGGAGGGTGTATGTACACTGCATGAGGGCACAAATGAGAACTGCAAGTGTGCTTTGTTCCTGGGACGCCACGTTTTGACCTTCCAGCCCTCACCATCACTCTTTGTGTTTCCCTCTGGGGTGAGGGGCACACCCTTCATCAAGGACTAGATGGGGTCTGAGACTCATTGATATTAAAGGATGAGTCTTGGGGTGGGTGTGGAGAGCAGCTCCACCGGGGAAACCATTCTTTGGCATCTTGAGTTGTTTTCTGATTATGTTCTAGAAGTGATACTGGGTGGTGGTGTATCACCATGGTGAGCATGGTCTGTCTTCCCCCACCAATTCTGCTTTTGTTGGGTTGTGTTCCTGGTTCTCAGTACATCTCCTGGGGGACTGCTGAGGGGGGTCATCTTTTACAGTCAGAACAGGTCTGATGGGCAGTGCCAGGGACAGTGAATACTCAACACACCTCCCCCCCCCCCACCCAGCACACACACAAAAGGAAAACCTTGGGAGGGAGGAGCCAGGTGAGGCAGGAGGGGGTCCTGAACCCTGTGGGCCGGGATGATACCTCCTCTCCAAACCAAAGAGAAGTAGGCTCAAATCCAGCACTTTAGAGTGTTCTGTGCCGACCACCCTGGGATCCTGACTGTACTAAGTAGATCCCAGAAGTCTAGGTCACCTTTAGCTTAGAGCAAATACACTGCCTTCTGAGGAAAACCATTTTCCCCCTTATTAGTAAAAAACAAAAAGAAAACCAGTCATTAGTTTACACATATTTGTGTTCCCTTTGTTAAAAGGGAAGGAAGTTGAAGGAGGGCTGTCAGGATTTTTTCCTTTTATTAGAAAAAAGTCCTGACAGCCCTCCTTCAACTTCCTTCTCTCCATCCTTCCAGCCCCATTCCTTCTGAGACATACATGGAAACCTCCTAATTAACTTTGGAAGCAATTCCAGAATCAAGAGACCTAGTGCCCCAGCGATCCTTGCTAAACAAGGACCTGTTGACCTTTTAAATTTTCCTCTTGACCTTTTAATAAACTTTCATCAGTGTAAGAAATGTCTACATCTCTTCATGGACAACTCAGAAGCTGGCAGGCTAAGCGGTACGCGGATAGACTGAATTCAGCGGCACAAGCTGGTAATGTACCTATAAAATCTCAACTGTGAGTTCACGTCCGTGGAAGACAAACAAGCAAGCAAACAAGCCATTCATCTAAGAACAGGCAATGCTTTCCAAGTTCTTCATTGTGATCTCTGCGCGAAATTGCATCTTTATTACTGTTGCCTGCCCCACCTCCCAACCCTGCCCTTGCTGGGAGCTGCTGGGGAGCTCTCGCTGCCTTTAGCCCAAGTATGCTCTCTGCTCCCTCTCGGACCTCAGCTCCCCCGGGACATCGCCCGCTCTAGGAAAGTTCTCTCGTTCTCTGCAGGCTGGCTTGGAGGAAACCGCTGAGTAAACCGTTGAAGCCAAATGGCGAGTCCTCAGCCCAAACAGTGACCTCAACTCAGCAGATAAAGATTGCCCTCGGTTTCTGAGAAACCGCCTTCTCAAGTTCTTTTTTGGCAGCCTCTGGCTTCTCCCCGAAACCGCTGCTGGCCGCTGCGCACAGAGCCAACAGCTGGAGCGTCTCCGGACACACACAAGAAACCCAAGAGGAGTAAATAGCCCAGTCCCCGGGGGCGAGCCAGGCCAAGTTCGCGAGTCAGGGCCGTTTTTAAAGGGCCGCTCAGGGCACGCGGCGCTGGGTACCACCTGCGGCAGAGCGGGGACCTGGCTCTGCGCTCCATCTGCCGCGCGCGGTTCCTGTGCCCAGGCGCTCGTGTAGCCCTTGGGGAGCGGGGGGCGGGGCGTCTCCGCGGTTCCAAGGGGCCCCAGAGCCCAGCAAAGCTCGGTGAGTGCTGGGAGTGAAGGCTTGGGGCCTGAGGTGGGCGGAAGAGGGCTCTGAGGGCAGGGGTGTAGGCGTGAGTACATTCTGGTGATTTTGCACCTGTAGGATGCCCAGACTCTACAGCATCTTGCAAATTGAGACTAGGTTCTTAAAGGTTAGTTAGACTCTGAATTGGAAAGGATCTAATAGCAGTGCTATTCGATGTGTCCAAGGACAAGTAGCAGCTCCATCCCCTGCGACCTAGTTAGAAATACAAATTCAGTTGCCCCACCCCACACCTGCAGAGCCTGAATCTCTGGGACTGGGCTCAGGATTGTGTGTGTTAACAAGTTCTCCTGGAGATTCTAATGCAGTTGAAGGGTTTTTTGTTTTTTGTTTTTTAAACATCTTTATTGGAGTATAATTGCTTTACAATGGTGTGTTAGTTTTTGCTTTATAACAAAGTGAATCAGCTATACGTGTACATATATCCCCATATCCCCTCCCTCTTGCGCCTTCCTCCCACCCTCCCTATCCCACCCCTCTAGGTGGTCACAAAGCAACCAGCTGGTCTGCTTGTGCTACGCAGCTGCTTCCCACTAGCTATGTATTTTACATTTGGTAGTGTATATATGTCAATGCCACTCTCTCACTTCGTCCCAGCTTCCCCTTCCCCCTCCCCGTGTCCTCAAGTCCATTCTCTATATCTGCGTCTTTATTCCTGTCCTGTCCTTAGGTTCTTCAGAACCTTTTTTTTTTTTTATTCCATATATATGTGTTAGCATACGGTATTTGTTTTTCTCTTTCTGACTTACTTCACTCTGTATGACAGACCCTAGGTCCATCCACCTCACTACAAATAACTCAATTTCGTTTCTTTTTATAGCTGAATAATATTCCATTGTACATATGTGCCATATCTTCTTTATCCATTCATCTGTTGATGGACACTTAGGCTGCTTCCATGTCCCAGCTTTTGTAAATAGTGCAGCTGAAGTTTGAGCTTCAGCTCAAGCTGAAGCAAAAAAGCAAAAACGATTCCCAGATCGGATCAAAACGCTGAATCCAGCCAAATGCTCTTTACCAGAGAAATATCTAAAATAAAGAGATTTTATAATTGACATTAATGATATGCTACCCAGGGGAAAACAGGGATTATAATGTTATATCAGATAATATTGAGAGCAATAAAGATACACTATGTGAGGCCTGGTGCATGCTTTTTTTTTTTTTTTTAACCTCCTCTGCAATCTCTGAATACAATGCATTTAAACCAAAAGTAAATACTAAAAGTAAGAGGTACACCCACACTGAAAAATAAAACAATATCAATAAAACAAAAAAAAATTTAAAATCTCTACCCACTTGAAGAACTTAAAACCATAATTGAAGAATATCTGGCCTATAATAATGATAAAAATGCTCCCTTATTAAGCCAATATTGTAGCGCTATAGCTATACTCAGGAAAATGCATTGCCTCGAAAAGCTTTCATTCCTAAAAAAAGAAAGAATAGAAATAAATGGATTAATCATTCAATTCAAAAAGTTAGGGGAAAACACAAAATGAACCCAAGTAACAATAGAAACAGAAAATTGAGAATTAAGGCAAAGAACAAAAATAGGATTGATTAATACACACAAAAAGGTCTTTTGTGGAAAATTTTGCAGTAAAAATGATAACCTACTAATTGCCGTAATCCAGAAAGAAAGAAAGAACACAAATGCACATTAGGAATGAGAAAATTAGAGATAACCCTAGAGGGTAGAGAAAATAATGTGTCTGATTTTATCATAAACAATTTGAAACCAGGATGAAATGGAAACATGTAGAAGAAAGCAGGAATGATAATTCAACTAAAAAGCAGTAGAAAGCCTATGTGACTTCTAACACTGGAAGGAATTGAGATGGTTGAAAGATAGCACTCAAATCCTGTCAAAACTTGCAGTGATAGATAATACCTCTAACATTTAAAATGTTTAGAAACAAAGAGAAAGAAGAAAAGCTTCCACGTCATTCTTATACATCCAGCAGAATTGATACAAAACCAAAGAGAGTTCACAAAAAGTAAAAGACGCAGGTGTTCCTCACTTCTGAACAATGATTCAAAATTTCTGAGTCAAATAATAGCAAGTAAAATCCAACAGTACATAAAAGAGGATATAGGATGACTAAGTGGGGTTTGTTCAATAATAGTTAAATATTAAGAACTCTAATAAATTACTAACATTTTGTTAAAGTTCAACATATAATTAGATTATAAAAGAAAAAGCATACATGGTAATTACAGTAGATGCTGAAAAGGTAATTGGTAATATTTAGTAGCTATTCTTGATTTTCTTAAATTTTATGTTAAAATAAGATGGGATATTTTCTTAACATGTTTAGAAATGTATGTTACATATCAAATGCCAGCGTATCCCACTTAATGGTGAAATACTTGAAATATTACCATTAAGTTAGGAACATTATCAATACCATTATTTAACATTGTTGTCAAAGTTCTGGTCAATATAGTATAAGATATGGACATTTAGGAAGGAGGACATGAAATAATCATTATTTCCATTTGAAATCAGAATATACTAGAAAAGTCCAGATGAATCAACAAGAGAGTTCAGTAAAGTGGCCAGTACAAATAATCATTTAGTAAAGTGAGTAGAAGAAAAGTTTCCATTTACAATAACAACAAAAAATATAAAGCATCCAGGACTGTGTATATTCATAAATGTTAAGAGTGTATCCAGATCAGTATGAGACAAACACTTATGAGGGGAAATGGCTCTTAAGAATCCTAGGTATACAGTTCATAGGGGAAATATAATTCCCAATCTCACTAGTATTATAATTATAGGAATGCAGAGAGCCATGTGGCTCCCCCCTCCAATCAGGATTCCAAAACTTTAAAAGTGTGTGATAAGAATGTGAGGAAATAAGGACTCCCATATGTTCCTGGGGAAATATAATTTGGTATCACCTTTTTTGTTGCAATTGTTTAATATTGACCATAATTTTAGAAATACATTCCCTTTGACACAGAATTTCCACTCCTAGTAAGTGATCCTATAAAAATACTCCTCCCATGGTGCTGTGAGGTTTATTGCAACATTATTCAGAATTATGAAAAAAATTGGAAACAATCTGACTATCCATCTATAGACAATTGGCTAAATGAATTAGGATACATTGGTATAGTGGAGTACTATACAACTGTTAAGAAGGATGAGGTAGATACAAGAGCACTGTTAACAATATATAACAATAATCAATCATTGAGCAATCAGAATGGATGTTGGTTTCAAAAAGTAAGACCATACTGGTCAGTGACAATTATTATTAATTTTTTTTAAATAATCAATTTTATTTATTTATTTATTTTTGGTTGCATTGGGTCTTTGTTGCTGTGCACAGGCTTTCTCTAGTTGCAGCGAGTGGGGTCTACTCTTCGTTGCGGTGCACTTGCTTCTCATTGTGGTGGCTCCTCTTGTTGCAGAGCGTGGGCACTAGGCACATGGGCTTCAGTAGTTCTGGCACTCGGGCTCCGTAGTTGTGGCTTGCGGGCTCTGGAGCACAGGCTCAGTAGTTGTGGCACATGGGCTTAGTTGCTCCACAGCATGTGGGATCTTCCCAGACCAGGGATCAAACCAGTGTTCCCTGCATTTGCAGGTGGATTCTTAACCACTGGGACATCAGGGAAGTCCCAGTGACAATTATTAAGGACTTTCAAACAATTAAGTAAATAAGAAAATAGATTAATGGCTAATATGAATATTAATAAAGTATGAATGAGGTAGATACATTTAAGAAGAATAATTGAGCCAACAATTGTTTTTAAAATTTAAAAACTCATACCAGGGAGAATAATAGAGATTAAATCATATTACTAAACTTGTCTAATTATTTAGTGCAGAGCTGGCAACCTGCTGCCAAACAAATTTTTATTGAAACACAGCCACACAGGGCAGACTTATCCACTCAGTACAGATGGCACAGTGAACAGGGCCCACAGAAGCCTGTGAAATGCCTTAATTTCTTTAAAAAGTCAGAAGGAAAAACACCAAACTTTCAGGGTCAAAATATTTAATTTTTTTTCTCACATCAGAAAAGAAAAATGCAATGTTAGGACCCACAAGAGTCTATTAAATTTTGCCTAAAACAAAAAATAATTCAAGTATCTAAAGTTATTTAAAGATAAGTTTTAATTTATTTTTTATGATGGGTGGGCCCATAAGGCAGAAGTTGGTAGGCCCCACGGAAATTCTAATGCAGTTCTGCAACCATGCTGGTGTGTTTGCATATTGTCTGCAGCTGCTTTTGCAGGGGTAGAATTGAGTATTTGTTCTGGACACAAAGCCCTTAATACTAACTATCTGGTTCTTTACAGGAAAAATTTGCTGACACTTGGCTTAGTGTATTAGCACTCATGATGTTAAACAAAATTATCTTTATGAACTGGATTTTACTTTTAATTCCACCCGACCATGAAATTTTTTTTTTAAATTTCTATTTTTGAATTCTTCTTGTTAAAGGGAGAATGTCAACTATGTCCATTAAAAATTTTAAGAGAAGGAATATCACCAAATAACTGATATTTACATTAAATTATCTTCATGCCAGACATCACAAAGAATATAAAGAGAATGAGGACAAAAAGGAAGTTTTAAGAGAAAAAGAATCTCCAAATAGTATGCTCTTCTTCAGACATCAGTTGCAAACAAATATCTGCCTAGTGTGGCATGAATGTAACACAGTGGCCTCAGGAATAATTCAGTAGGTGACAGTGTTAAGAGTATTGTTCCTCAACTCTAATGTCAACTGTTTATAATTCAGCTACTAAAGTTTTAAGAAAACAATAATAGTTTACAAATTTGGCATACAATTTCAGATTTATTCTTGGATCCCTCAAATTTGTACTATGATGGGTCTATTTTCGCTTAGGCTAAAATAACTTAATTTTAAGATTCAAACTCTTGGCATTCAGCTATCACAGATTATGACTCATTTATGCATAAGAAGCCTTCTGGAAGACTATTTCCAAACTGGTATGAGTTTTGTCTCTAGGGATGGGAATGTGTATCATGTGGTTTACCAACATGGAGGAGCAGTTGAAGTGGTCCACGCGGCTAGGAAGGAGATTTTTACTGGCATTGATTAGAATTGCCAGTTCATTGGGATAATAAGAAGCGGGTCAGTTTGGTTTTATTAATGTTTTTAAAGTCTCTGTGCACCCCTTTGTGCCTACCTCCAGGCCAGATGACTGCCACCACCCTGCCCTTGGTACATCATGCTTAATCACATAAGTTATCATCCAAACTGGGCACATCAACTGTATTGAGATATAATTCATATGTAATATAATGCATCCATTTTAAGTGTATTATTAGAATCATTTTGGCAAATATATACTTCCAGGTAACCATAATCGATACACAGAGTATCTCCATCATCCTTGAAATATCCCTAATGCTCAAACCAGGGTTTTTATTTAGGTTCACAGCAAAATTGAGCAGGAAGTACAGAGAGTTTCCATATGCCCCCAGGCCCCCACACATGCACACACATAGCTTTCCCCCACCAAAGTGATACATTGGTTATAAATGATGAACCTACACTGACACATTATTATCACCCAAAGTCCATAATTTACATTAGGGTTCACTCTTGGTGTTGTACATTCTATGGGTTTTGACAAATTGATAATGACATGTATCCACCATTATATTATCATACAGAATAGTTTCACTGCCCTAAAAAATCCTCTGTGCTCCACCTGTTCATTCCTCTCTCCTCACAAACCCTGACAACCACTGGTCTCTTTACTATTTCCACAGTTTCCTTTGCCAGAATATTATATAATTCGAATCATACAGAATGTAGCCTTTTCACATTGGCTCCTTTAACTTACTAATATTCATTTAAGATTCCTCTAAGTCTTTTCATGGCTTGTTAGTTCATTTCTCTTTTAGCACTGACTAATATTCCATGGTCTGTTTTACCAAAATTTATTTATCCATCCATCTACTGAAGGACATCTTGGTTGCTTCCAAGTTTTGGCAATTATGAATAAATCTACCATGAACTTATCCCTGTGCAGATTTTTGTGTTAGTATAAGTTTTCAAGTCACTTGGTTAAATACTAAGGATTGTGATTGCTGGATCGTGTGGTAAGAAAATCTTTAGTTTTGTAAGAAACCAAAAAAGTGTCTTCCAAAAGGGCTGCACTGTTTTGCATTCCCATCAGCAATGAATGAGAGTTCCTGTTGCTCCTTATCCTTGCCAGCATTTTGGTTGTCAGTGTTTTGTATTTTTGCCATTCTAATAGATGTGTGGTGTTATCTAATTGTTTTAATTTGCAATTTCTTAATGACATACGATGTGGAGCATCTTTTCATAGGCTTAATTGCCATCTAATGTATCTTCTTTGGTGAGGTGTCTGTTCAGACCTTTGCCCATTTTTTAATTGGGTTGTTCTTTTTCTTACTGTTGAGTTTTTTGTTTGTTTGTTTGTTTGTTTTAATTTATTTATTTTTGGCTGTGTTGGGTCTTCGTTTCTATGTGAGGACTTTCTCTAGTTGTGGCAAGCGGGGGCCACTCTTCATCGCGGTGCGCGGGCCTCTCACTATTTCGGCCTCTCCTGTTGCGGAGCACAGGCTCCAGATGCACAGGCTCAGTAGTTGTGGTTCATGGGCCTAGTTGCTCCCCGGCATGTGGGATCTTCCCAGACCAGGGCTCGAACCCATGTCCCCTGCATTGGCAGGCAGATTCTCAACCACTGCGCCACCAGGGAAGCCCCCTTACTGTTGAGTTTTAAGAGTTCTTTGTATATTTTGGATAACAGTCCTTTGTCAGATATGTGTTTTGCAAGTATTTTTTCTCAGTCTGTGACTTGTCTTCTCATTCTCCTGACAGTGTCTTATGCAGAGCAGGAGTTTTTAATTTTAATGAAGCCCAGCTTATGCATTATTTCTTTCATGGATCTTGCCTTTGATGTAGTATCTAAAAAGTCATTATCAAACCTGAGGTAATATAGATTTTCTCCTATGTTATCGTCTAGGTGTTTCATAGTTTTACATTTTACATTTAGGTTTATGGTCCACCTTGACTTAATGTTGTGGAGGGTATAAGGTCTGGGTCTAGATTTGTTTTCTTGCATGTGGATGTCTAGTTGTTCCAGCACGATTTGCTGACAAAATGATCATTTCTCCATTGTATTGTCCTTGCTCCTTTGTCAAATATCATTGACTCTATTTGTGTGAGTCTATTTCTGGGCTCTCTATTCTGATCCACTCTTTTAACAATACTACACTGCCTTGCTTATTGTAGCTTTATAAAAAATCTTGAAGTCGGTAGTGTCAGGCCTCTGAGTTTGTTCCTCTTCTTCAATATTTTTTTTTTAAACATCTTTATTGAAGTATAATTGCCTTACAATAGTGTGTTAGCTTCTGCTTTATAACAAAGTGAATCAGTTATACATATACAATATGTTCCCATTTCTCTTCCCTCTTGCATCTCCCTCCCTCCCACCCTCCCCATCCCACCCCTCTAGGTGGTCACAAAGCACTGAGCTGATCTCCCTGTGCTGTGCAGCTGCTTCCCACTAGTTATCTATTTTACATTTGGTAGTGTATATATGTCCATGACACTCTCTTACCCTGTCACATCTCACCCCACCCCCTCCCCATATCCTCAAGTCCATTCTCTAGTAGGTCTGTGTCTTTATTCCCGTCTTGCCACTAGGTTCTTCATGGCCTTTTTTTTTTTTTTCCCCTTAGATTCCGTATATATGTGTTAGCATACTGTATTTGTTTTTCTCTTTCTGACTTACTTCACTCTGTATGACAGACTCTAACTCCATCCACCTCATTACAAATACCTCCATTTCATTTCTTTTTATGGCTGAGTAATATTCCATTGTATATATGTGCCACATCTTCTTCATCCATTCATCTGTCGATGGACATTTAGGTTACTTCCATGTCCTGGCTATTGTAAATAGAGCTGCAATGAACATTGTGGTACATGACTCTTTTTGACCTATGGTTTTCTCAGGGTATATGCCCAGTAGTGGGATTGCTGGGTCGTATGGTAGTTCTATTTGTAGTTTTTTAAGGAACCTCCATACTGTTCTCCATAGTGGCTGTATCAATTTACATTCCCACCAACAGTGCAAGAGTGTTCCCTTTCCTCCACACCCTCTCCAGCATTTATTGTTTCTAGATTTTTTGATGATGGCCATTCTGACCGGTGTGAGATGATATCTCATTGTAGTTTTGATTTGCATTTCTCTAATGATTAATGATGTTGAGCATTCTTTCATGTGTCTGTAGGCCATCTGTATATCTTCTTTGGAGAAATGTCTATTTAGATCTTCTGCCCATTTTTGGATTGGGTTCTTCGTTTTTTTGTTATTGAGCTGCATGAGCTGCTTGTAAATCTTGGAGATTAATCCTTTGTCAGTTGCTTCATTTGCAAATATTTTCTCCCATTCTGAGGGTTGTCTTTTGGTCTTGTTTATGGTTTCCTTTGCTGTGCAAAAGCTTTTAAGTTTCATTAGGTCCCATGTGTTTATTTGTGTTCTTATTTCCATTTCTCTGGGAGCTGGGTCAAAAAGAATCTTGCTGTGATGTATGTCATAGAGTGTTCTGCCTATGTTTTCCTCTAAGAGTTTGATAGTGTCTGCCCTTACACTTAGGTCTTTAATCCATTTTGAGTTTATTTTTGAGCATGGTGTCAGGGAGTGTTCTAATTTCATACTTTTACATGTTCCTGTCCAATTTTCCCAGCACCACTTATTGAAGAGGCTGTCTTTTCTCCACTGTATATGCTTGCCTCCTTTATTAAAGATAAGTTGACCATATGTGTGTGGGTTTATCTCTGGGCTTTCTATCCTGTTCCATTGATCTATATTTCTGTTTTTGTGCCAGTACCAAACTGTCTTGATTACTGAAGCTTTGTAATATAGTCTGAAGTCAGGGAGCCTGATTCCCCCAGCTCCATTTTTCGTTCTCAAGATGGCTTTGGCTATTCGGGGTCTTCTGTGTTTCCATACAAATTGTGAAATTTTTTGTTCTAGTTCTGTGAAAAATGCCAGTGGTAGTTTGATAGGGATTGCATTGAATCTGTAGATTGCTTTGGGAAGTAGAGTCATTTTCACAATGTTGATTCTTCCAATCCAGGAACATGGTATATCTCTCCATCTATTTGTATCATCTTTAATTTCTTTCATCAGTGTCTTATAATTTTCTGCATACAGGTCTTTTGTCTCCTTAGGTAGGTTTATTCCTAGATATTTTATTCCTTTTGTTGCAATGGTAAATGGGAGTGTTTTCTTAATTTCACTTTCAGATTTTTCGTCATTAGTGTATAGAAATGCAAGAGATTTCTGTGCATTAATTTTGTATCCTGCTACTTTACCAAATTCATTGATTAGCTCTAGGAATTTTCTGGTAGCATCTTTAGGATTCTCTATGTATAGTATCATGTCATCTGCAAATAGTGACAGCTTTACTTCTTCTTTTCCGATTTGGATTCCTTTTATTTCTTTGTCTTCTCTGATTGCTGTGGCAAGGACTTCCAGAACTATGTTGAATAATAGTGGTGAGAGTGGGCAACCTTGTCTTGCTCCTGATCTTAGTGGAAATGGTTTCAGTTTTTCACCATTGAGGACAATGTTGGCTGTGGGTTTGTCATATATGGCCTTTATTATGTTGAGGAAAGTTCCCTCTATGCCTACTTTCTTCAGGGCTTTTATCATAAATGGGTGTTGAATTTTGTCGAAAGCTTTCTCTGCATCTATTGAGATGATCATATGGTTTTTCTCCTTCAATTTGTTAATATGGTGTATCACATTGATTGATTTGCGTATATTGTAGAATCCTTGCATTCCTGGGATAAACCCCACTTGATCATGGTGTATGATCCTTTTAATGTGCTGTTGGATTCTGTTTGCTAGTATTTTGTTGACGATTTTTGCATCTATGTTCATCAGTGATATTGGCCTGTAGTTTTCTTTCTTTGTGACATCTTTGTCTGGTTTTGGTATCAGGGTGATGGTGGCCTCGTAGAATGAGTTTGGGAGTGTTCCTCCCTCTGCAATATTTTGGAAGAGTTTGAGAAGGATAGGTGTTAGCTCTTCTCTAAATGTTTGATAGAATTCACCTGTGAAGCCATCTGGTCCTGGGCTTTTGTTTGTTGGAAGGTTTTTAATCACAGTTTCAATTTCAGTGCTTGTGATTGGTCTGTTCATATTTTCTATTTCTTCCTGGTTCAGTCTCGGCAGTTTGTGCATTTCTAAGAATCTGTCCATTTCTTCCAGGTTGTCCATTTTATTGGCATAGAGTTGCTTGTAGTAATCTCTCATGATCTTTTGTATTTCTGCAGTGTCAGTGGTTACTTCTCCTTTTTCATTTCTAATTCTATTGATCTGGGTCTTCTCCCTTTTTTTCTTGATGAGTCTGGCTAATGGTTTATCAATTTTGTTTATCTTCTCAAAGAACCAGCTTTTAGTTTCATTGATTTTTGCTATTGTTTCCTTCATTTCTTTTTCATTTATTTCTGACCTGATCTTTATAATTTCTTTCCTTCTGCTGGCTTTGGGGTTTTTTTGTTCTTCTTTCTCTAATTGCTTTAGGTGCAAGGTTAGGTTGTTTATTCGAGATGTTTCCTGTTTCTTGAGATAGGCTTGTATTGCTATAAACTTCCCTCTTAGCACTGCTTTTGCTGCGTCCCATAGGTTTTGGGTCATCGTGTCTCTGTTGTCATTTGTTTCTAGGTATTTTTTGATTTCCCCTTTGATTTCTTCAGTAATCACTTCGTTATTAAGTAATGTATTGTGTAGCCTCCATGTGTTTGTATTTTTTACAGATCTTTTCCTGTAATTGATATCTAGTCTCATAGCGTTGTGGTCAGAAAAGATACTTGATACGATTTCAATTTTCTTAAATTTACCAAGGCTTGATTTGTGACCCAAGATATGATCTATCCTGGAGAATGTTCCATGAGCACTTGAGAAAAATGTGTATTCTGTTGTTTTTGGGTGGAATGTCCTATAAATATCAATTAAGTCCATCTTGTTTAATGTATCATTTAAAGCTTGTGTTTCCTTATTTATTTTCATTTTGGATGATCTGTCCATTGGTGAAAGTGGGGTGTTAAAGTCCCCTACTATGATTGTGTTGCTGTCAATTTCCCCTTTCATGGCTGTTAGTATTTGCCTTATGTATTGAGGTGCTCCTATGTTGGGTGCATAAATATTTACAATTGTTATACCTTCCTCTTGGATCGATCCCTTGATCATTATATAGTGTCCTTCTTTGTCTCTTGTAATAGTCTTTATTTTAAAGTCTATTTTGTCTGATATGAGAATTGCTACTCCAGCTTTCTTTTGATTTCCATTTGCATGGAATATCTTTTTCCATCCCCTCACTTTCAATCTGTATGTGTCTCTAGGTCTGAAGTGGGTCTCTTGTAGACAGCATATATATGGGTCTTGTTTTTGTATCCATTCAGCCAGCCTGTGTCTTTTGGTGGGAGCATTTAATCCATTTACATTCAAGGTAATTATCGATATGTATGTTCCTATTCCCATTTTCTAAAATGTATTGGGTTTGTTATTGTAGGTGTTTTCCTTCTCTTGTGTTTCTTGCCTAGAGAAGTTCCTTTAGCATTTGTTGTAAAGCTGGTTTGGTGGTGCTGAACTCTCTCAGCTTTTGCTTGTCTGTAAAGGTTTAAATTTCTCCATCGAATCTGAATGAGATCCTTGCTGGGTAGAGTAATCTTGGTTGTAGGTTTTTCTCCTTCATCACTTTAAGTATATCCTGCCACTCCCTTCTGGCTTGCAGAGTTTCTGCTGAGAGATCAGATGTTAACCTTATGGGGATTCCCTTGTGTGTTATTTGTTTTTTTTCCCTTGCTGCCTTTAATATGTTTTCCTTATATTTAATTTTTGACAGTTTGATTAATATGTGTCTTGGCGTGTTCCTGCTTGGGTTTATCCTGTATGGGACTCTCTGTGCTTCTAGGACTTGATTAACTATTTCCTTTCCCATATTAGGGAAGTTTTCAACTATAATGTCTTCAACAATTTTCTCAGTCCCTTTCTTTTTCTCTTCTTCTTCTGGTACCCCTATAATTCGAATGTTGGAGCGTTTAATGTTGTCCCAGAGGTCCCTGAGACTGTCCTCAGTTCTTTTCATGCTTTTTTCTTTATCCTGCTCTGTAGTAGTTATTTCCACCATTTTATCTTCCAGGTCACTTATCCTTTCTTCTGCCTCAGTTATTCTACTATTGATCCCATCTAGAGTATCTTTAATTTCATTTATTGTGTTCTTCATCATTGCTTGGTTCCTCTTTAGTTCTTCTACATCCTTGTTAAATGTTTCTTGCATTTTGTCTATTCTATTTCCAAGATTTTGGATCATCCTTACTATCATTATTCTGAATTCTTTTTCAGGTAGACTACCTATTTCCTCTTCATTTGTTAAGTCCAGTGTGTTTTGAGCCTGCTCCTTCATCTGCTGTGTGTTTTTCTGTCGTCTCATTTTGCCTATCTTACTGTGTTTGGGGTCTCCTTTTCACAGGCTGCAGGTTCGTAGTTCCCGTTGTTTTTGGTATCTGTCCCCAGTGGCTAAGGTTGGTTCAGTGGGTTGTGTAGGCTTCCTGGTGGAGGGGACTAGTGTCTGAGTTCTGGTGGATGAGGCTAGATCTTGTCTTTCTGGTGGGCACGTCCACGTCTGGTGGTGTATTTTGGGGTGTCTGTGGCCTTATTATGATTTTAGGCAGCCTCTCTGCTAATGGATGGGGTTGTGTTCCTGTCTAGCTAGTTGTTTGGCATAGGGTGTCCAGCACTGTAGCTTGCTGGTCGTTGGGTGAAGCTGGGTCTTGATGTTGAGATGGATATCTCTGGGAGATTTTTGCCGTTTGGTAGTACGTGGAGCTGGGAGGTCTCTTGTGGACCAGTGTTCTGTAGTTGGCTCTCCCACCTCAGAGGCACGGCCCTGATGCCTGGCTGGAGCACCAAGAGCCTTTCGTCCACAGAGCTCAGAGTAAGAGGGAGAAAAAATAGAAAGAAAGAAAGAAAGAGGCTATAATATAGTGAAGTAAAATAAAGCTATTGTAAAGCAAAGCTATACAGACAAAATCTCACCCAGAAGCATATACATATACACTCACAAAAAAAAGGAAAAGGGGAAAAATTAATATCTCCTGCTCCCAGAGTCCACCTCCTGAACTTGGGATGATTCGTTGTCTATTCAGGTATTCAACAGATGCAGGCTCATCAAGTTGTTTGTGGAGCTTTAATCCGCTGCTCCTGAGGCTCCTGGGAGAGATTTCCCCTTCTCTTCCCTGTTCGCACAGCTCCTGGGGTTCAGCTTTGGATTTGGACCCTCCTCTGCGTGTAGGTCGCCTGAGGGCGTCTGTTCCCCGCCCAGACAGGACGGGGTTAAAGGAGCAGCTGCTTCGGGAGCTCTGGCTCACTCAGGCCGCGGGGAGGGAGGGGTACAGAGGAGGCGGGGCGAGCCTGCAGCGTCAGAGGCCGGCGTGACGTTGCACCAGCCCGAGGCGCGCAGTGCGTTCTCCCGGGGATGTTGTCCCCGGATCCCGGGACCCTGGCAGTGGCGGGCTGCACAGGCTACCGGGAGGGGCGGTGTGGAGAGTGACCTGTGCTCACACACAGGCTTTTTGGAGGCGGCAGCAGCAGCCCCAGCGTCTCACGCCCGTCTCTGGGGTCCGCGCTGATCGCCGCGGCTCGCGCCCTTCTCTGGAGTTCGTTTAGGCGGCGCTCTGAATCCCCTCTCCTTGCGCGCAGTGAAACTAAGAGGCAAGAAAAAGTCTCTTGCCTCTTCGGCAGCTGCAGACCTTTTCCCGGTCTCCCTCCCGGCTAGCTGTGGTGCGCCAACCCCTTCAGGCTGTGTTCACGCTGCCAGCCCCAGTCCTCTCCCTGCGATCCAACCGAAGCCGAGCCTCAGCTCCCAGCCCCGCCCGCCCCGGCGGGTGAGCAGACAAGCCTCTCGGGCTGGTGAGCGCTGCTCGGCACCGAGCCTCTGTGCGGGAGTCTCTCCGTTTTTCCCTCTGCGCCCCTGTTGCTGTGGGATCCGCGCTGATAGCCGCGGCTCGCGCCCTTCTCTGGAGTTCGTTTAGGCGGCGCTCTGAATCCCCTCTCCTTGTCCGCCGCGAAACAAAGAGGCAAGAAAAAGTCTCTTGCCTCTTCGGCAGCTGCAGACTTTTTCCCGGACTCACTTTCGGCTACCTGTGGTGCACTAAACCCTTCAGGCTGTGTTCACGCTGCCAGCCCCAGTCCTCTCCCTGCGATCCGACTGAAGCCGAGCCTCAGCTCCCAGCCCCGCCCGCCCTGGCGGGTGAGCAGACAAGCCTCTCGGGCTGCTGAGTGCTACTCGGCGCCGAGCCTCTGTGCGGGAATCTCTCCGTTTTTTCCTCTGCGCCCCTGTTGCTGTGGGATCCGCGCTGATAGCGGCGGCTCGCGCCCTTCTCTGAAGTTCCTTTAGGCGGCGCTCTGAATCCCCTCTCCTCGCGCACCAGGAAACACAGAGGGAAGAAAAAGTCTCTTGCCTCCGGCAGCTGCAGACTTTTTCCCCGGACTCCCTCCCGGCTAGCTGTGGTGCGCTAACCCCTTCAGGCTGTGTTCACGCCGCCAGCCCCAGTCCTCTCCCTGCGATCTGACCGAAGCCGAGCCTCAGCTCCCAGCCCCGCCCGCCCCGGCGGGGAAGCAGACAAGCCTCTCGGGCTGGTGAATGCTGCTCGGCGCCGAGCCTCTGTGCGGGAACCTCTCCGCTTTGCCCTCCGCACCCCTGTGGCTGCGCTCTCCTCCGTGGCTCCAAAGCTTCCCCCCTCCGCCACCCGCAGTCTCTGCCCGCGAAGGGGCTTCTAGTGTGTGGAAACCTTTCCTCCTTCACAGCTCCCTCCCACTGGAGCAGGTGCCGTCCCTATTCTTTTGTCTCTGTTATTTCTTTTTTCTTTTGCCCTACCCAAGTACGGGGGGAGTTTCTTGCCTTTTGGGAGGTCTGACGTCTTCTGCCAGCGTTCAGTGGGTGTTCTGTAGGAGCAGTTCCACGTGTAGATGTATTTCTACTGTATCTGTGGGAAGGAAGGTGATCTCCGCGTCTTACTCTTCCGCCATCTTCCAAGAGCTCCTTCTTCAATATTGTTTAAGTCATTCTGGGTCTTTTGCCTGTCTGTATACATTTTAGAATCAGTTTGTCAATATCCGCAAAGTTAACTTGCTGGGATTTTGATCGGGGTTGCATTGAATCTATAGATCAAGTTGGGAAAAACTGGTATCTTGACAATCTTAAGTCTTCCTATCCATAAACATGGAATACCTCTCCATTTATTTAATTCTTCATTTAATTCATTCCTCAGAGTTTTATAGTTTTCCTCATATAGATCTTGTACATATTTTGTTAAATTTATACATATTTAAGTTTTGGAAGTGCTAACATAAATGGTATTGTGTTTATAATTTCAAATTCCAGTTGTTCATTGCTGGAATATAGGAAAGTAATTGGCTTTTGTGTATTAACTTTTTATCCTGCTGCCATAGTTCCAGGAGTTTTTTGTGAATTCTTTAGGATTTTCTACATAAATAACCACGTCACCTGCAAACAAAGACAGTTACGTTTCTTCCTTCCCAATCTGTATGCCCATGTTAAGGAAGTTCCCTCTATTCCTAGTTTGCTGAGAAGTTTTTTCTGTTTGTTTGTTTTGTTTTGTTTTAGTCATGAATAAGGTATTACATTGTCAGATGCTTTTTCTTCCTCTATTGATATGATCATGTAACTTTCCTTCTTTATCCTGTTGATGTGATGAATTATATAAATGATTTTTGAATGTTGAACCAGCCTTGCATTCCTGGAATAAATCCCACTTTGTCATAGTGTATAATTCTTTTTATACATTGTTGGCTTTGACTTGCTAACATTTTTTGAAGATTTTTGCATCTATATTCATAAAAGATACTGGTTTGTAGTTTTGTTTTGTTTTGTTTTGTTTTTTGTAATGTCTCTATCTGGCTTTGGTATTAGGGTAATTCTGGCTTCATAGAATGATTTAGGAAATATTCCTTCTGCTTCTATCTTCTGGAAGAAATTGTAAAGAATTGATATAAGTGTTTGGTGGAATTTACCAGTGAAGCTGTCTGGGCCCGGTGCATTCTGTTTTGGAAGGTTATTAATTGTTGATTCAATTTCTTTAATAGATATAGACCTATTCTGATTATCTGTTTCTTCTTGTGTGAGTTTTGGCAGATTGTGTCTTTCAAAAATTCATCCATTTCATCTAGGTTATAAATTTGTGAGCATAGAGTTGTTCCTACTCTTCCTTGCAATCATGGAATTTAATGTCCTTTTAATGTCCATGACATCTAAGTGATGTCCCCTCTTTAACTTCTGATATTAGTAATTTGTGTCCTTTTTTTTCTTAGTTAGCCTGGTTAGAGGCTTATAGATTTTATTGATCTTTTCAAAGAATCAATTTTTGGTTTTGTTGATTTTTTTCTCTTGATTTCCTGTTTTCAATGTCATTGATTTCTGTTGCATTACAAATTTTTTTTTCTTTTCTTCTCCTTAATTTAGATTTAATTTTCTCTTCTTTTTAAAAATTTTCTTAAGGCAGATGTTTATATGATGCTTATATGATTGATTTTAGATCTCTCTTCTTTTCTGACATATGCATTCAGTGCTTTGGATTTCCCTTTAAGGTACTACTTTTGCTGCATCCCACAAATTCTGATAAGTTGTTTTTCCATTTTTATTTAGTTCAAAATATTTTTGAATTTTTTTAAAAATTTCTTCTTTGACCCATGTATTATTTAAAAGTGTGTTGTTTAATCTCCAAGTATTTGGGGATTTTCTAACTCTCATTATTGATTTCTAGTTTAATTCCATTGTGGCCTAAGAGCAGACATTGTACAAGTTGTATTTCTTTAAATTAGTTAAAGTGTGTTTTATGGCCCAGAATGTGGTCTATCTCAGTGAATGTTCCATATGAGCTTGAGAAGAATGTGTATTTTGCAATTGTTGAATGAAATATTTTATAGATATCAATTATCCAGCTGACTGATGGTGATATTGAGTTCAACTATTTCCTTACTGATTTTCTGTCTGCTGGATCTGCCCAATTCTGAGAGAGGGATGTTGAAGTTTCCTACTAAAATAGTGGATTCATCTATTTCTCCTTACAGTTCTATTGGTTTTCGCCTCACTTATTTTGGTGCCTTGTTGTTAGGTGCATATACATTAAGGATTGCTATGTCTTCTTGGAGAATTGACCCCTTTATCATTATGTAACATCCCTCTTTATCACTGATAATCTTCCTTGCTCAGAAGTCAGCTCTTCGAAATTAATAGAGCTACCAAAGCTTTCTTTTATTAGCATGGTTATATCTTTTAGCATGGTATATCTTTTTCCATCATTTCCATTTAATCTATATGTGTTTTATATTTAAAGTGGGCTTCAACTACATATAATAGGGTCTTTTTTGATACATTCTAATAATCTCTGTCTTTTAATGGAAGTAATTAGACCAGTGGCATTTAAAGTGATTATTGATATAATTGGGTTACTATACCTACCTATATTTGTTAGTTTTCTATTGTTGCTCTTGTTCTTTGTGTGTATTTGTGTATTCTACTCTTTTCTGCCTTTTGATGTTTTAATTAGTTGAGAATTTTATATGATTCCATTTTTTTCTCCTTTCTTTCAATTTTCAATTTTTCAATTTTCTCCTTTCTTTCAATTATCCTTTTTTAAAAACCTTTTTAGTGGTTGCCCTAAAATTTGCCATGTATGTTTACAACTAATTCAAGTCCTCTTTCAAATGACACTATATCATTTCATGGGAATTGCAAGTACCTTATAATAACCAAGTATCCCTAACTCCTCTGTCCTGTCCCTTGTATCATTGTGTCATTCACTTCAAATATATACAAGCTATAATAATCAAATACATTGTTGTTATTACTACTTTGAACAAGCTCTTGTCTGTTAGATTAATTAAAGAATTAGAAAAATAAGTTTTTATTTTAACTTCACTTGTTCCTTCTCCATTGCTCTTGTATTAATTGTATTTTCTTATGTTCTGTATTCCTTTCTTTTTTTAATTGAAGTATAGTTGATTTACAATGTTGTTTTAGTTTCAGGTGTACAGCAAAGTGATTCAGATAGATAGATAGATAGATAGATAGATAGATAGATATAGATAGATAGATCTATATATATCTATATCTATCTATCTATATCTATATCTATCTATATAGATAGATGATTCTTTTCCCTTATAGGTTATTAAAAATATTGAGTATAGTTCTCTCTGCCATACAGTAGGTCCTTATTGGTTATCTATTTTATATATAGTAGTGAGTTCTGTATTCCTGATGCTCTGGCATCTGAGACCCTGCTGACCCAAGGAGGGACTGCCCTTCCCCAGGATTAACTAATTCCTAGAAATAGTAAGGATTTGCCTGCAAGCACTCCTTAGATGTACAAACCAATGAATTCTGAGTCCACACCCCCTCCTGCCTCCTCTTATTGGGCTCTTGAACTCTGGGACACTTCCCTCTTTCCTAACCCCCCAGGACCATGTGCTAGGCAACTAGGGACCACTCCTACCACCTTGATCTCACTGAGATTCCTCAAACTACCCACTTCTAAGTCTGTTTAGCTTGCTTGCCTTGCACTGCCCATTGCCTCCCAGGAAAACCACAATAAGGCTCCCATCCATCTCTCTCTGCCTGCTCATGTCTCCCCAGTGCTTCCCTGTGTGGCCCTGCATGGTGTACTATGCCTCCTGCTTCTAGGGGGCTGTGAGTAAAATAAAAACTTCTTCCTTCACAACAATAATTTTTGTGTCTGTACATCTTACTGTATCTGATTAAAACAAAATTTGCGTTTTTATGTAGATCCAAGTTTCCGACCTATATTATTTTTCTTCTCACTGAAGAGCTTCTTTGAACATTTCTTGAAAAGCAGGTACGTTAGTGACAAATTCTCTCAATTTTTTTTGTTTGTTTGAGAAAGTCTTTATTTTTCCTTCACTCTTGAAGATAGTTTCACAGGGTGCAAAATTCCAGGTTGGTGGATCTTTTTCTCTCAATGTTTAAAATTGTCCACTCCAATCTCATCTTGCTCATGTGATTACTGAGAAGTCACGTGTAATGCTTATCTTTGTTCCTCTATAATGTGTTTGTTTGTTTTTGGCGATTATCTTGCTTGGTGTTCTTTGAGCTTCCTGGATCTGTGGTTTGGTGTCTGACATTAACTTGGGGGAAATTCTCAGTCATTATTGTTTCAAATACTTCTGTTCCTTTCTTTCTTCTCCTGCTGGTATTTCCACTACACATATATTACACTTTTCATAGTTGTCCCCCAGTTCTTACATGTAATGTTTCATTTTTTCTTTGCTTTTCATTTTTGAAAGTTTCTATTGATATATCCTCAAGCTCAGAGATTCTTTCCTTAGCTGTGTCCAGTCTACTAATGAGCCCATCAAAGACATTCTTCATTTCTGTTACAGTGTTTCTGACCTCTTGCATTTGTTGCTTACATTACCCATCTGCTCTTGCAAACTGTCTACTTTTTCCATTAGAGTCATTAGCATATTAACCATTTTTATTTTCAGAGAGCCCTCCTATTTACTAGATGGGATGCTTCACAATTCATGAATTGTTGAATAAAGCCACAGATCTTCAAATTTTAAAAAAACATTGTTATTTTAAATTCTTGCTCTGATAATTCCAACATCCTTGCCATATATGAGTCTAGTTCTGATGCTTGGTCTGTCCCTTCAAACTGTGTTTTTTGCTTCTTATCATGCCTTATTATTTTTTGCTGAAAGCTGAATAAGACCTAGTGGATAAAAGGAACTGCAGTAAGTATTTAATGATGTGGTGGTGAGCCATGGAGGGAGGGGAAGCATGCTATAGTCCTGTGATTAGGTCTCAGTCTTTTAGTGAGCCTGTCCTCCTGAACTGTGAACTTCATAGGTGATTCTCAGTTTTTTTTCACCCTCTTAGGTGGGACAGGATGGCTACTAGGGGCTGGAAGTTGTTGGTTAAATTCTAGTAAAATCCCATGTGGTTAGGCTCTGGTAAAACAGTTTCTGCTGAGGACAGGTTTTGTTAAGAAGACTAGAACTCTTTGGAATATTTCAAAATTGTTATTTTTCACCTCTCTCTGCTGGAAGCACAAGGGAATTTTTCTCAGATCTTCATTGTGAGAACTTGGTAGAGCTACAGGAGGTAAAACTTACAAGTATGGCTGACACTCTAACAGTGGGCCATACCCTGGAATTTTTAACTCTCAGATTTGTCCACACTGAGCCTCCAACAATTTGTCAATCATAGTTCAAGTTCCTCAGCCCGGGCACTGGTTCCCACAGAAGTTTCCACAGAGGTTTTTGCATGTGGATTTCTGCACTGGTAAGTCATGATTCTCTCTATCCACCTGTCTGTCTCTCCAATTTGGGGCAGTGGTTTGCCCTGAGACCTCACTTCTCTGATGGATCTAAGAAGAGGTAATGACTTTCAGTTTCTTCAGCTTCTTACTTGTTGTTAGGATGGAGCAATGCCTTCCAAGCTCCTACATGCCAGACAGGAAACAGGCAGTCCTAGGGGTTGAAAAAAAGAAAGAAAGTACTGCTAAATCACTACACTGGGACAAGTGGCATAAATTGGCACCGTCCTGGGAAACCGCATCATATATTTGATATTTTCCCCCTCAAATTTATGTTGCTTTACTCGGGAAAAAATAATTTTTAATTTAAGAATGAACTAAATATTATATCCTTAACCCCATATCCTAGGAATAAAAGCATTCAACATTTTAAGAAATTGGGATTATATTCTGCCTACTTAACTGGGCCTTTACCTCCTAAATTACTGTATCCATTTAATTAAATTTTGCAAACATTTACTTGCTTTGCATTGTATCAGGAGAACCCCAAAGTAAAGGAAAATGTGGTCCCTTCTTTTAAAACTTACACTAAAGATGGGACAACAAATCATGTACACAGAAATAAACAGTAAGGCTGAATGAAATATGCACACTGGCTGTTAAAAATAGTGTTATAGACTTGAGTGTTTTGGGGGCAGATGGGAATGTGGAAGGTGGATGAGGCTGTAGTAGTCAAAGAGCAGACTAGGCTAGGCAGGTCTTGAAGTGTAGTTGAAATTTAAATGTGTGCTTAAGACAAGGACTGTTCAGTCTTGGGGCAGAGAGAAAAACAGTGTGGATGCTATGGTGTTTGGTCAGCTATAGAGGGACTGGGAATTTGAGAGCTCTCCAGTGAATCTGGTTCTGCAGAGTTACAGCAGAAAGAAACCATCAGAGAGGTCTCAGTCTTGGATTTCCCAGCTGATCTGGTATCCAAGCATCATCAAAATTTACCAAGTGCATGTTGGACAGCATTCTTTCACTTGTGAATTTTCAAACTAGCTCAAGCACAAAATGGGATTTGTTGGCTGAGATACCTATAAAAGTCCAGGGATCGGTCAGGCTGATCAAGATGTTGATGTCATCACAAACATGTCTCTCTTGATCTTGGGGTTCTCCTTCATGGTGGCAAGATAACCCTAGAAGCTGCAGGCTTATATCCCACCAGTTTTGCAACCTCAGTAGCAAAAGAACTTCTTTATTCAATAGGTCTAGCAAAAACCTATATATTGGCTGATGCTTATTGGCTCTGATGGTCTAGGTCAGGTGCTCATCCTTGGGTCATTCATGATGCCATATCAATGCTTGCTTAGGTCAGGTGTGCTTCCCTGAACTAGGGGTGAAATCATGATTCCAGCAACTATGGGGATTGAAAATGGGGAAAGGGGTTCCACAGGAAAAGTAATGAACATTGGTGAAGCAAAATCAACAGATGTCTCCTACGAGATGCTTTACATACATGATTTCATGTAAACTTCTCAACAACACAGTGCTACAGCCATTATTGACCACAACTTACAAATAAGGCCTTTGAGGTCCAGACTTTCTTCTCTTTGGGACTATAGCTCTGTGAGTTCCCCAGAGGGCTTGCTTCAAGATGGCCTCACCCGGTGGTTCTCAACCTTGGCCACACATCAGAATCACCTGGGGTGCTTTAAAAGAATCCCAGTGTTCAGACCACACTTCTGACCAATTGAGTCAGAGACTCTGGGAGTGGGACCAAGCATCAGTATTTTTTGGTAGCTCTCCAGTGTGCAGTCGAAGTTGAAAACCATGAGCCCAGAGCTGTTCTCTTTTTAGGAAGTTGTAAAGAGAAGAAAGAACAGAGCCAAGTTCTCTTTTCTCAGCAGCACCACCAGTGATGAGGCACACTCTCAGACCCCAAGGAGATCAAACAACCACACTAAAGCAAACTGAAAACCAATGAAAATCAAGCATTGAGAATGTAGATATAGATGATACTAACTTTTGGGCTTCATGATTTGGAGGGCAGCTATAGTCCAATGTCATTTATTCCTAAGGGAAGTTTTGGCAAATGGAAGTATTAGAAAGATAAGCAAGACAATTTTCACTCTGGAGATGTTTATTCAAAAAAATCTGGTGTGTGAGAATCTTATGGATTGGATGATGGATGGGTAATAATACCTGAAAAATATAAATCTCAGATGTTTGGGCCTCTCTTAGAGGAGCCTTCTGGATGTACCAGTGTTTTCTGGAAAGGAGGATGACTGCTTTGATTGAAAGGTCCAGACTTTGTGGGGTCAAACGCAGAAAAAGATGTCACAAAGAAAGAAAACTACAGGCCAATATCACTGATGAACATAGATGCAAAAATCCTCAACAAAATACTAGCATACAGAATCCAACAGCACATTAAAAGGATCATACACCATGATCAAGTGGGGTTTATTCCAGGAATGCAAGGATTCTTCAATATATGCAAATCAATCAATGTGATACACCATATTAACAAACGGAAGGAGAAAAACCATATGATCATCTCAATAGATGCAGAGAAAGCTTTTGACAAAATGCAACACCCATTTATGATAAAAGCCCTGCAGAAAGTAGTCATAGAGGGAACTTCAACATAATAAAGGCCATAAATGACAAACCCACAGACAACATTGTCCTCAATGGTGAAAAACTGAAACCATTTCCACTAAGATCAGGAATAAGACAAGATTGCCCACTCTCACCACTATTATTCAACATAGTTTTGGAAGTTTTAGCCACAGCAATCAGAGAAAAAAAAGAAATAAAAGGCATCCAAATCGGAAAAGAAGAAGCAAAGCTGTCACTGTTTGCAGATGACATGATACTATATAGAGAGAATCATAAAGATGCTACCAGAAAACTAGTAGAGCTAATCAATGAATTTGGTAAAGTAGCAGGATAAAAAATTAATGCACAGAAATCTCTTGCATTCCTATACACAAATGATAAAAAATCTGAAAGTGAAATTAAGAAAACACTCCCGTTTACCATTGCAACAAAAAGAATAAAATATCTAGGAATAAACGTACCTAAGGAGACAAAAGACCTGTATGCAGAAAATTATAAGACACTGATGAAAGAAATTCAAGATGATACAAATAGATGGAGAGATATACCATGTTCTTGGATTGGAAGAATCAATATTGTGAAAATGACTCTACTACCCAAAGCAATCTACAGATTTAATGCAGTCCCTATCAAACTACCAGTGGCATTTTTCACAGAACTAGAACAAAAAATTTTACAATTTGTATGGAAAAACAAAAGACCCTGAATAGCCAAAGCAATCTTGAGAACGAAAAATGGAGCTGGAGGAATCAGTGTCCCTGACTTCAGACTACACTACAAAGCTGCAGTAATCAAGACAGTATGGTACTGGCACAAAAACAGAACTATAGATCAATGGAACAGGATAGAAAGCCCAGAGATAAACCTCCACACATATGGTCACCTTATCTTTGATAAAGGAGGCAAGAATATACAGTGGAGATAAGATAGCCTCTTTGATATGTGGTGCTGGGAAAACTGGACAGCTCATGTAAAAGTATGAAATTAGAACACTCCTTAACACCATACACAAAAATAAACTCAAAATCGATTAAAGGCCTAAATGTAAGGCCAGACACTATCAAACTCCTAGAGGAAAACATAGGCAGAACACTCTGTGACATAAATCACAGCAAGATCCTTTTTGACCCAGCTCCTAGAGAAATGGAAATAAGAACACAAATAAACAAATGGGACCTAATGAAACTTAAAAGCTTTTGCACAGCAAAGGAAACCATAAACAATACGAAAAGACAACCCTCAGAATGGGAGAAAATATTTACAAATGAAGCAACTGACAAAGGATTAATCTCCAAAATTTACAAGCAGCTCATGCAACTCAATATCACAAAAACAAACAACCCAATCCAAAAATAGGCAGAAGACCTAAACAGACATTTCTCCAAAGAAGATATATAGATTGCTAACAAACACATGAAAGAATGCTCAATGTCATTAATCATTAGAGAAATGTAAATCAAAACTACAATGAGATATCATCTCACACCGGTCAAAATGGCCATCATCAAAAAATCTAGAAACAATAAATGCTGGAGAGGGTGTGGAGAAAAGGGAACACTCTTGCACTGCTGGTGGGAATGTAAATTGATATAGCCACTATGGAGAGCAGTATGAAGGTTCCTTAAAAAACTAAAAATAGAACTACCATATGACCCAGCAATCCCACTACTGTGCATATACCCTAAGTAAACCATAATTCAAAAAGAGTCATGTACCAAAATGTTCATTGCAGCTCTATTTACAATAGCCAGGACATGGAAGCAACCTAAATGTCCATTGACAGATGAATGGATAAAGAAGATGTGGCACATACATACAATGGAATATTACTCAGCCATAAAAAGAAATGAAATGGAGGTATTTGTAATGAGGTGGATGGAGTTAGAGTCTGTCATACAGAGTGAAGTAAGTCAGAAAGAGAAAAACAAATACCGTATGCTAACACATATATATATGGAATCTAAGAGGAAAAAAAAAAAAGGTCATGAAGAACCTAGGGACAAGACGGGAATAAAGACACATACCTACTAGAGAATAGACTTGAGGATACAGGGAGGGGGAAGGGTCAGCTGTTGCAAAGTGAGAGAGTGGCATGGACATATATACACTACCAAACGTAAAATAGATAGCTAGTGGGAAGCAGCCGCATAGCACGGGGAGATCAGCTCGGTACTTTGTGACCACCTAGAGGGGTGGGATAGGGAGGGTGGGAGGGAGGGAGACGTGAGAGGGAAGAGATATGGGAACATATGTATATGTATAACTGATTCACTTTGTCATAAAGCAGAAACTAACACACCATTTTAAAGCAATTATACTCCAATAAAGATGTTAAAAAAAAAAAAAGAAAGAAATGCACAGGGCCCAGAGTATCCAAAACAACCTTGAAAAATAAAAAATTTGTAAAGCTCACCACTTTCCAACTTAAAAGCTTCCTACGAAGGTGGTCAAGACTGTGTGGCACTGGCATAAGAATATATACAATAATAGAATTGAGAGTCCAAGAACAAACTAAGACACTTATAGTAAATTTGTTTTTGACATGGGTGGCAAGATAATTCAATCGTGAAAGAAAATTCGTTTCAAGAAATTTTCAACAAATTGTGCTGGGACAACTGAACATCCACATGAAGAAGAATGGAGTTGTATCCCTACCTCAAACCATATACCAAAGTTAACTCAAAATGGATCACATATGTAAATGTAAATGATAAAACTGTAAAATTCTCAGAAGAAAAAACAAAGTAAATCTTCATGACTGTGGGGTAGGTAATGGTGAGTTAGCTATGACACCAAAAAACACTAGCAAGAACAAAAAAATAGAGAAATTGGACTTCATCAATTTTTAAAATTGAGGTATTATTGACTTTACAATATTATGTTAGTTTCAGATGTATGACATAATGATTTAATATTTTTATACATTACAAAATGATCACCACATAAATCTAGTTAACATCTCTCACCATACAAAGTTATTACAATATTATTGATTATGTTCCCTATGCTGTACATTATATCCCCATGACTTATTTATTTTGTAACTGAAAGTTTGTACCCTCTTGATCCTGTCACCTGTTTAATTCGTCCCCACACTCCCCTCTCCTCTGGCAACTATCTGTTTTCTGTATTCCATGTTCTGTTCCATTGTTTTGTTTTTTAAATTCCAAATATAAGTAAAATTATACACTATTTGTCTTTCTCTTTTTGACTTATTTCATTTAGCATAATACCCTCTAGCTCCATCCATGTTGTCACAAACAGCAAGATTTCATTCTTTTTTCATGGCTGAATAATATTCTATTGTGTGTATACACCACATCTTCTTTATCCATTCATCTATTGATAGACACTTAGATTGCGTGCATATCTTGGCTATTGTAAATGACGCTACAGTGAATATGAGGGTGCATATATATTTTCAAATTAATGTTTTGTTTTCTACAGTAAAATAGCCAGAGTGGATTTGCTAGAGTGTATGGTAGTTCTATTTGTAATTTTTTGAGGAACCTCCATACTGTTTTCCATAGTGGCTGTACCAATTTATATTCCACCTACAGTATACAAGCATTCCCTTTTCTCCACATCCTCATTAACATTTGTTTGTTGTAGACTTTTTGATAATAGCCATTCTGGCAGGTGTGAAGTGCTATCTCATTGTGGTTTTGATTTGCATTTCTCTGATGATTAGTGATATTGAGCATCTTTTCATGTATCTATTGGCCATCCGTATGTCTTCTTTGGAAAAATGTCTACTTGGGTCCTCTGTCCACTTTTTAATTGGGTCATTTTTTTTTTTATATACTAAGTTGTATGATTTCTTTGTATATTTTCGATATCAACCCCTTATCAGATAGATGGTTTGAAAATATCTTCTCCCATTCAGTATGCTGCCTTTAATTATGTTAATAGTTTCCTTCACTGTGTAAAAGCTTTTTAGTTTGATGTAGTCCCATTTGTTTATTTTTGTTTCTGTTGCCCTTGTTTGAGGAGACATATCAAAAAATATTGCTAAGACTGATGTCAAAGAGTGTACTGCCTATGTTTTCTTCTAGCAGTTTTCAGGTCTTAGCATTTAAATATTTAAACCATTTTGGGTTTATTTTTCTATGTGGTGTGAGAAAGTGCTCCAGATTAAATCTTTTGCATGTCACTGTCCAGTTTTCCCAGTATAATTTATTGAAGAAGTTGTCTTTCCCCACTGTATGTTCTTGCCTACTTTGTCATAGATTGACCATATAAATGTGGGTTCATTTCTGGGCTCTATTCTGTTCCATTGATCTATGTGTCTGTTTTGGTGCCAGTACCATGCTGTTTTGATTACTGTACATTTGTAGTATAGTTTGAAATCAGCGAGGTTGATACAGCTTTTTTCTTTCTCAAGATTGTTTTTGTTATTTGGGGTCATTTACATTTTCATATAAATTTTAGAATATTTGTTTTAGTTGTGGGGGAAATTTTCATTAGTATTTTGATAGTGATTACACTGAATC
Organism: Balaenoptera acutorostrata; assembly: GCF_949987535.1. Classification (NCBI taxonomy): domain Eukaryota; kingdom Metazoa; phylum Chordata; class Mammalia; order Artiodactyla; family Balaenopteridae; genus Balaenoptera; species Balaenoptera acutorostrata. The sequence goes on from NC_080067.1 coordinate 12,248,841, forward strand.
TGTAGATTGCCTTGGGGAGTATGGTCATTTTAACAATATTAATTCTTCCAATCCACCAGCATGGTATAACTTTCCATTTGTTTGTGTTGTCTTCAGTTTCTTTCATCAATGTCTTATAGTTTTCCAAGTACAACTCTTCTACATCCTTAGTTAGGTTTATCCCTAGATATTTAATTCTTTTTGATGCAATTGTAAATGGAATTCTTTTCTTAATTTCTCTTTCTGATAGTTTGTTGCTAGTGTATAGATACACAGCATATGTCTGTATGTTAATTTTGTATACTGCAACTTTACTGGATTCATTTATTAGTTCTCATAATTTTGGGGGACATCTTTAGGATTTTCTATATATAGTATCATGTCTTCTGAAAACAGTTATAGTTTTAATGGTTCTTTTTCAATTTGGATTCCTTGTATTTCTTGTCTTGTCTGATTGCTGTGGCTAAGACTTTCAATACTGTGTTGAATACAAGTGGTGAGAGTGGACATCCTTGTCTTGTTCCTGATCTTAGAGGGAATGCTTTCAACTTTTCACCATGGTGTGTGATGTTGTGGGTTTTTCATATGTGGCCTTTATTATGTTGAGGTATGTTTCCCTCTATATCCACTTTCTGAAGAGTTTTTTTATCATAAATGGATGTTGAATTTTGTCAAAAGCTTTTTCTGCATCTATTGAGATGATCATATGGGTTTTATTCCTCAATATGTATTGTGGTGTATCACATTGATTGATTTGCAGATATTGAAAAACACTTTCACCCTGAGATTAATCCCACTTGATCAATGTATTGTTGGATTTGGTTTGCTAATATTTTGTTGAGGATTTTTGCATCTGTGTTCATTAGTGATATTGGCCTGTAATCTTCTTTCTTGTGATGTCTTCATCTGGTTTTGGTATCAGGGTTTTGCTGGCCTCATAGAATGAGTTCAAAAGCATTTTATACTCTTCATTTTGGGGAGGAATATTTTGAGAAGGACAGGTGTTAACTCTTCCTTAATTGTTTGGTAGAATTTACCTGTGGTGCCCTCTGGTTCTGGACTTTTGTTTGTTGAGATTTTTTTAAAATAACTGATTCAATTTCACTAGGGGTAATCAGTGTGTTCATAATTCCTATTTCTTCTTGATTCAGTCTTTGGAGATTGTATGTTTCTAGGAATTTATCCATTTCTTCTAGGTTGTCCATTTTATTGGCATACAGTTATTCATAGTAGTCTCTTATGATCCTTTATATTTCTGTGCTGTCAGTTGTAACTTCTCCTCTGTCATTTCTGATTTTATTGATTTAGGCTCTCTCTCTTTTTTTCTTGATGAGTCTGGCTAAAGGTTTACCAATTTTGTTTATCTTTTCAAAGAACTGAATCTTAGTTTCATTGATTTTTTCTATTATTTTTCAGTCTTTGTTTCACTTATTTCTGCTAATATTTTTATTTTTATTCTTTTTACTAACTTTGGTTTTTGTGTGTCCTTGTTTTTCTAGTTCTTTTAGGCGTAAGGCTAGGTCGTTTGTTTGAGATTATTTTTGTTTCTTGAAGTAGGCTGTATCACTATATACTTTCCTCTTATAACTGCCTTTGCTGTATCCCATAGATTTTGGGTTGTTGTGTTTCCATTTTGATTTTTCTCTGGGTATTTCTGATTTCTTCTTTGATTTCTTCAGTGACCCATTGGTTGTTTAGTAGTATATTGTTTAACCTCCTGTGTTTGTGTTTTCTGCAGTTCTTTTCTTGTAGCTGATTTCTAGTCTCACATCACTGTTGTCAGAAAAGATGCTTGATATGATTTCAGTCTTCTTAAATTAATTGAGGCTTGTTTTGTGGCCTAGCATGTGATCTATCTTGGAGAATGTTCCATGTGCACTTGAAAAGAATGTGTATTCTGTTGTTTTTGCATGAAATGTTCTGTAAATATCTATTAAGTCCATCTAGTCTGTGTCATTTAAAGCCAGTATTTCCTTGTTGATTATCTGAATGATCTATCCATTGAAGTAAGTACAGTGTTCAAGTTTCCTATGATTATTGTGTTACTGTCAGTTTTTTCCTTTACATTTGTTAATATTTGCTTTATGTTTTTCAGTGCTCCTATGTTGGGTGTATATATATTTATAATTGTTATATTTTCTTCTTGGATTGATCCTTTTATCATAATGTAATGTCTCTTCTTTGTCTCTTGTTTTAAAGTCTATTTTGTCTGATATAAGTATTGCTACCGCAGCTTTCTTTTCATTTCCATTTGCATGGAATACCTTTTCCATCACCTCACTTTCAGTCTGTGTGTGCCTTTAGATCTGAAGTGAGTCTCTTGTAGTCAGCATATATGTGGCTCTTGTTTTTTAATCCATCCAGCTACTCTACGTCTTTAGATTAGATCATTTATTCCATTTACATTTAAAATAATTATTGATAGCTATGTACTTATTGCCATTTTGTTAACTGTTCAGGGATTGTATCCGTAGTTCTTCTTTGTTCCTTTCTTCTGCTTTTGCTCTCTTCCCTGGTGATTTGATGACTTTATTTAGTATTATGTTTTGATTCCCTTTTTTTGTGTATGTGTGTATCTATTATAGATTTTTGGTTTGTGAGGTTTATATATAGCAATATATATACTATGAGGTTTATATATAGCAATATATGTAGTTATATATATATTTTTTAATATTATAGATATATATATATATTTCAAGTTGATGATCTCTTAAGTTCGAACACATTGTAACTGCCCTGCCTTTTTACTCCCCCAACCACACATTTAATGTTTTGACATCATATTTTACATCTTTTTGTTTTGTGTATCCCTTACCTACTTATTGTGGATATAGATAATTTTATTACTTTTGTTGTTTAACCTTCCTACTAGCTTTATAAGTGGTTGATCTATTACCTTTACTTATATTTGCCTTTACAATGAGATTTTTTTCCTTTCGTAATTTTTATGTTTCTCGTTGTGGTATTTTCTTTTCTACTGATACTTCGAGATGTCCCTTTAACACTTCTTGTAAAGCTGTTTTAGAGGTGCTGAACTGTTTTAGCTTTCACTTATCTGCAAAACTCTTGATCTGTCATTCAAATCTTAATTATATCCTTGCCGGGTAGAGTGTTCTTGGTTGTAGGTTTTTTCTTTCATCACTTTAAATATATTGTGCCACTCCCTTGTGGTTTGCATAGTTTCTGCTGAAAAGTCAGCTGATAGTCTATGGGAGTTCCCTTGTATGTAACTAACTGCTTTTTCCTTGCTTCTTTTAATATTCTCTCTTTATCTTTAATTTTTTCAGTTTTAATTACAATGTGTCTTTTTGTGGATCTCTTTGGGTTCATCTAGTTTTAGACTCTCTGTGCTTCCTAGATCTGTTTGTCTGTTTCCTTTCCTAGGTTAGGGAAGTTTTCAGCTATTATTTATTCAAATAAGTTATCTGTCCCTTTCTCCCTCTCTTTCCCTTTGGAACTTCTATGATACAAATATTAGTATGTGTGATGTTGTCACAGAGAATGTGCCCTCCATGCTCTCCTGACTTATTTCTTCTAAAACTAGCCTCATTTTTTAAAAATTCTTTTTTCTTCTTTCTTTTCAGCTTGTGTGATTTCTACCACTGTCTTCCAATTTGCTGATCTGTTCCTCTGGAAGATCATATCTACTGTTGATTCCTTTTAGTGTATTTTTTATTTCAGTTATTTTATTCTTCTCTTTGGTTCTTCTTTACATTTTCTAATTCTTTGTTAAAATTCTTGCTGTGTTCATTCATTCTTCTGTGAGTTCATTGAGCATCTTTATGATCATTACCTTGAACTCTTTATCAAGTAGACTGCTTATGTCTCTTCACTTAGTTCTTCTTCTTGGGTTTTATCTTGTTGCTTCATTTGGAACATATTTTTCTGTCATTTATTTTGCTTAATTCTTTGTCTTTATTTCTATATATTAGGTAGGTCAGTTACATTTTTGATATTGGAGAAGTGGTCTTATGTAGGAGATGTCTTATGGGGCCCAACAGCACACTTCCTTCTGGTCACCAGAGCTATGTGCTCTATGGGTGCCCCCTATGTGGGCTGCATGTGTCCTTCTGTTGTGGTGGGGCTTACTACTGGCCACACTGGTAAGAAGGGCTGGACTCCAGGCCAGTTGGTTGCCAGGCTCTGCCTCATGCTGTTGGGCAGGGCTGGGTCCCCAGTGGCTGCTTGTGGAGCCTATGGTGTCCAGGGGCTGGTGCTGGCCTGCTGGTGGATAGAGGCAGGTCACAGGTGGCTGGCTGCAGGGCCCCTGGGCCTGGGCCTGGTGTTGACTGGCTGGTGAATGTGTAAGTCCCCTGGCACTAATAGGCTAGAGGGAGGAATCTAAAATGGCAGTAACTAGTACCAGTGTCCTTGTGGTAGAATGAACTTCCTAAAATCACTGCTGCTGGGATACAAATACTGTTAATATACTAAAACACATTGAATTGTCCACTTTAAAGGGTAAATTTTGTAGAATGTGAATTATATCTCAATAATAAAATTAATGAATAAGTAAAATATATGATATATTAGAATATGATGAGTATAGATCTGAAAGTCATTGCTAACATGATTCAGCCAATAACTACTGGGGATCCTCGATTTCCTCCTTAGCAAAATAAGGGTTTAGTCTAAATGATCTATAGGGTGACTTCCAAATCTAGTTTCCAGTGATTCCCTCAGTCTTCCCGCATGATTAGCAATTTCAAAGTAACCGCTGGAAAGGTCACTTCTAGAATAAAATCCAGTCCTTATACCTTTGGTATCTCATTGAAGGCATCTCTATTTTTGAGTATTGGTTATTTTATCTATTTCCCTATTAATAGAGAACAACTTTGACTTGGTGGAATTTCTGTAAGATTGTAAATTCCCATGAAATTTTCTGATTGTGTGCTCATGGAGAGAAATACTGAAGTTAAAGTAATTTATAAAACTGAGTATAACCAGAAATGAGGGAACAGTTCTTACAAGGGTTTAATGAAGAAAGAAACATGGGTAGCTGTTGGTTTTGTTTTTTGTTTTTTTTAAAATACATCTTAATATAGTTTTTTTTGGCTTTGGGTTTTTCTTTTTCTTTTTCTTTTTCTTTTCTTTTTTTTAACCCCACATTTGTTTATTTATTTATTTTATTTTGGCTGTGTTGGGTCTTCGTTTCTGTGCAAGGGCTTTCTCTAGTTGTGGCAAGCGGGGGCCACTCTTCATCGCGGTGCACGGGCCTCTCACTATCGTGGCCTCTCTTGTTGCAGAGCACAGGCTCCAGACGCGCAGGCTCAGTAGTTGTGGCTCACGGGCCTAGTTGCTCCGCGGCATGTGGGATCTTCCCAGACCAGGGCTCGAACCCATGTCCCCTGCATTGGCAGGCAGATTCTCAACCACTGCGCCACCAGGGAAGCCCTAGCTGTTGGATTTTCGAGCCAAGTTGTGAACATATAAAATAGTCATTGTTGACATGAAAATAGATGGTCAAGAGTAGTGACTACATAAGTTCTGAGTCCAAAGATTTTGTATAAACCTCATGGCACAGTGGTTAAGAGCTTGGGCTCTGCGATCACCTTGTCTGGGTTAGGATGATGGATCCACCACTTACCAAGTCACCTGTGCCTGTTTCCTTATCTGTCACGTGGGTATAGTAGTTGTACCTCCCAGTAAGATGGTTGTGAGGGTTAAATAAGATGATGCTTAAAAAGCACTGAGAAAAGTATCTGAGCCATGGTAAGGACTCAGCAAACATTAGCATTATCTATTTTCAACAAATACTCAAACTCTTGATGAATGTTTTAAACACAACTGGCATTGTTGACAAATACAGTGTTTACAGTGTACTGTGCTCTAAACCAACTTTCCCAGTAGTTATTTCTTGTTAGACAAAGAGATTTTTTATATTGTAAATAACATTTTTTTACAGAATAAAAGCAAGAAAACGTCACTAACAAAATGAAGATTCTGCTAATTGTATTTGTTCTCATCCTTTGGACTGAAACACTGACATATCAGAGCCCAGGTACCAGTATATTTTATGTTTATTATTATTAGGAAAATAAATATTTTATGTCTCAACAAATCTTTATTTTAATAAATAGAAACAAGGAATTTATTTCTTTACTAAAAAAACAAAGCAGGCAGCATTTATTTGTAGTTGGCGATATATTATATCAAGCAAATGCAAGCTCTCAAAGATGATGGAAAGCCATGGGCAAAAGGCATGAATTATGCTACACCTGGCTAGAAAAACTTTAATTATTCATTGATTTGCTGAAGTCCTGATGTTCCATGTCAACCCATACGTTTTGTGGGTCAGTTTGCACCTTGGCTTTAATAAATGAAAGAAAAGGAAAAAAGGAACACCACAGAGGAAATTTTATATATATATAATAAGTAATATAAAAGCTTTCATATTCCATACATGCATATATGGAGTATGAAAGCTAGGTTTTTCTACTCTTCTGTAATTACTAAAAACATCATTCAAAGAAGTATTTTTAACCCTGCACTGTGCTACCCTAGGACTTCCTAGTGAATTTCAGGGTCATTTTGAAAGAGATGTCCTGCTTAGTTAAACATTACCAGCAGATCACTAACTGGGTGGGTGGAGGTGGCTGACCATGACTGCTAAAGTCAATGCTCCTGGTGCCTCCCCTTGTCCAGACTCTCTTTATGAGGCAGGTACACACTCCCCCACCCACAGCTGCTGTGAATATTGCCTGCAATGGCAATGGCTCATGGCTGTACCCCACTTTCTCAGGACAATTGCCCTTGGCTTTCCCAGAGCCACCTTACCCGTAACCCTCCACTCCTTCTCTCCAGTTCTTGGGAGAAGTCTGCAGCTGATGACTGACTGATAGGTGGGTACAAAAACTGTCCCTCTTGACCCAAAGGGCTTGTTGTCATTTTATTTTGATAGGGCCAGGCCCTGAGTATGCCGACGTGGTGTTTCTGGTGGATAGCTCCAACCACCTGGGAATTAAATCCTTCCCATTTGTGAAGATGTTCATCAACAAGATGATCAGCAGCCTCCCCATAGAGGACCACAAGTACCGTGTGGGCCTGGCCCAATATAGCGATGGGCTCCACAGAGAATTCCAACTCAACACCTTCAAGAGCAGCGGCCCCATGTTGAACCACCTCAAGAAGAACGTCAGGTTCTTGGGCGGTTCCCTGCGGATTGGGAATGCTCTCCGGGAGGTGCACACGACCTACTTCTCAAACGGGAGGGACAGGAGGCAGTTTCCTCCGATCCTGGTGGTCTTGGCTTCAGCCGAGTCCGAGGATGCCATGGAAGCGGCCTCCAAGGCGCTGCGCAGCGACGGGGTGAGGATCATCTCAGTGGGGATGCAGGGGACGCCTGAGGAGACTCTGAAGGCCATGGCTACAGGCCAGTTCCACTACAGCCTCCAGACGGTCCGAGACCTCAGCATGTTCTCCCAAAACATGACGCAGATTCTCAAGGATGCGGCTCAGTACAAGGAGGTAGCAGCCCACTCTCATACAGTAGGTAAGGAAGCCCTTGGTTGAAGAGGTGTCCCATCCCCATGTAGTCTGGTCCATAGAGCCATCTCCTATTATCTCTATGGTGCCACTCACCAGAAATCTCAGTATTTCATGTGGAAATGCAGAAGATCTCCTCATCAACTTTCAGTCTTGATCCCCTAGGCTGAAAGGAGAGCTACTTTTACCCCCATGACTTACAGCTTCTCATTTGAAAAATGCTTTATTTATGTCTTAAGCAAGTTCTCCATGAAGACCTGAAACAGAAGACCCTTGAGTACAAGTAGCTTACTTGGGAGGTAATCCTAAAAAGCATTAGTAAAGAAAGGGTAAAGTGAGACAGGAAGCTACACATGCACTGTTGATGAACAGAAGAAACAGGCCAGTACACACTCATGGGAGGTGCTCAGTAAGTGTGCTGCACTGATGAGGGGCCCCAGCCATTGTCTCCAGAGTGAGGTAGAAAGAGCTCCCGGCAAAATGGATCTTTGTGGCTGCCTCTGTGCTCTATTGTTGATGAGGGGCTATTCTGAGTAGGTGCTACCTAGTTCTAAGACTTGAGGAAGACACCTGATTTGGTACAAAGTGCCCTGACCACAGGTCAAGAGGTCCAGACAATGCCACTAGCTGGCTGTGAACTTGAGGAAGTGATGTCATCTCTCTGAGCCTTGCATCAGCATCCTCCTTTGTAAGATATGAGAGTTGGAATGATCTTGAAATTTTTTCCTGCTCTATCATTCACCAATTCCTTGGCTATCACTATGGGTTGATTTTGCACTCAGACTAGCCTAGGCCTTAATAACAAATAGACTTCCTGAATCAGGAAGAAGTTTATTTATTTCCCTTGTAACATTATAGGGCCAGTGTTCAAGTTGACAAGTTGTCTTTCTTCTATTTAGATAATTATGTTGGTCGTGGCTCTTTCATCTTCAAATATTACTTTCAAGGTGCCTTGGGAATTGGTATAGAGCTGGTGGAAGGGAAAAAAGATGGAACGTCACTCAAGATGTGGTTTTATGGGCTAAGCTTGGAAGAGACACACACTACTTCTGCTCACATTTCATTAGCCAGATCTTAGTCCCATGGCCACACGTAATTGCAGGTGAGGCTGAGAAATCAGGTCTAGCCCTATGAGCAAGAAGAGGAAATGGGTTTGGGTAAGTATCTAGAAGGCTCTGTCACAGTTAACGCTGCCCCTGAAGCATCAGGGAGTACTTTTACCTCCACTCTTCCCATCCCTCACTCTTCCTGCCTTGGGTTAAATAGCAAGTTCTTACAGCACATGTGCTTCTCTTCCCAGAGAAAAAAACTTTCCTGTGACCCTTCACCCTGTGGACCTTGGAGATCTTACAACCCTGTAGGTAGCCTGAGCTCTCCAAGACCATAGGACTTTACCACCTTCTTAGAAAGTTTTGTGTACTGATCTGTGTTTCTCTCACTCCTCCTAATTTATTTCACAGCAGTATACAGTACAACAAGGTTTTGTTTGTCAAGATCCTATCCTTGCCTTTAGAGGTTAAGAGTAAGGGCTTTGGAGTCTGGGTTCAAACACTGGCTTGGCTGCTAAAGACCTTGAGTAAGTTACTTAACCTCTGAGCTTCAGTTTCCTTACCTATAAAGTGAGGATAATAGTATCTACCTTACGATATGGGTGAGATGACTTGTATGGAGTTTGGCAGTTTACTGTCATTAATAGTAATAGCTCTTTGCAAATAAATACTGAGCTGAGTGGGCCATGCTGTAAGTTTGTTTTAGCCAACTATGTGAGGTTCAGAGTACATTGGTAGATTTATGAGAATTATTATAATTCCACAAATATTTCTGAGCTCCCACCAGGCACCAGGTACTGGAGAGTTAGAGATAGGTAAGACATGCCTTCTGGCTTCTAGAGCTCACAATCCTGTGGATAGTTCTTGGCAAGATTGAGCTTATCTCTTGGCTACACCCCCCACAGTTGTGGCTCCTCCACCTGTTCCTGGAGTGGGCATTCTGTGCATGTGGTATACTCGCCTGTGGATTCCAGATTTATACAACCAACAGCTTACCTGGCATCTTCAATAGTATCCCAAACTTAGCATGTCTGAAATGGAGCTCTTGACTTCTCCCTCCAACCTGTTCTTCCCACTACCTCCCCTATCTTGGAAAAAGATACCACCAATATCCACTCAGTTGTTCAGGCCAAAAACCCAGGAGTTTTCACCACTTCCTTTTTGTCTCCCAATACTCATATCTAATTTATCATCAAGTCCTTTCTGTTCTATCTCTAATTCATGTATCAAAACGACTCTTGTTGTTCTGTCTTACTGCTTTATTCTTGTCCAGGAACCATTATCTCTTTCCTGGACTAGGGCAATTGTTTTTTAATGAATTTTAATGAATTCATTACCTCCCCTCAGGAACTAGGGTGATATTTAAAAGATTTAAATAAGATCATCTGAGCCCCATATGATTGGGCCCTGCTTCCCTCTGACCTCATCCATCATTGTTCCCCTCACTCACTGGCTCCGGCTACTCTGGGTTTCTTGCTTGTTTCTATTTCTTGCTTTTCTTTCTGCCAGAATTCTTCTTCCTTTCACACAGTGTGTAGTTCAATCTTTCTCTTCATCTATCTCAACCCAAATGTAATCCTTTCAGAGAGGTCTTCCCTGACTTTTTATGGCTCAGATCAGTGAGTTCTCATCCCACATCCCCAACATAGGGTAACTCAATTGAGTCTCCTATTTTATTTTCTTGTTAGCATTTATTATGGTCTGAAATAGCATAATTTATTTATCTGTCCTCCCCATAGAGTGTGAACTCCCTGAGGTCAGATATATTTCTACTAATTTATGCCTATATTTCAGCATTTGAAAATGGTGGTGGTGATTGTGGTGGTGGTTCATACTGGTAGTGGTGGACTTGGAGGTGGTGGTGGTGATAGTGTTGGAAGTTCAGGTGGTGGAGTTGCTGAAGATGAGGGGTAGTGGTGGTAGAGGGGGTGGTGGTGGTGGTGGAGGTGATGGTGGTAGTCATACTGGTGGTGATGGTGGTCATGAAGACCATGGTGGTGGTGGAGGTGGTGGTAGAGGTGGTACAGGTGGAAGTAGTAGTGGAGGTAGAGGTAGAGGTGGTAGTGGTGATGATGGTGGTGGTGGTGGAGATGGTTGTTGTTGGTGGTAGTAGTGGTGGTGGTAGTCATACTGGTGGTGATGGTGCTCATGAAGAACATGCTGATGGGATGTGGTAGGAAAATCGTAAGAAGTATTCTTCAGATAGAGGGAAGAGCGTTGCAAATCCTCTGAAGTCAATGGCTAATGTAAATTTTGCTGAGAATTTTTATCTTTTGTTCACTAAAAAAAATGCTAACTACATCCATCATGACTGCCTCTATTTTCACTAATGCCTTCTGACAATCTGTACAGTGCCTTTCTCACTCTGGGCCAGGGGTTTGTACTAACATTCCTACTTTTTTCTCTCTCCATAGTCCCTTTCCCCAGGGCCTGTCAGAAAGATTCACTTGCCGACCTCATGTTTCTGGTGGATGAGTCTGTTGGGACCAAACAGAATCTAAGGAACCTGCAGAACTTCCTGAAGAATATCACCTTCTCCATGGATGTGAAAGACAACTGCCTGCGGCTTGGTCTTATGAGTTACAGTGACAGAGTTCAGACTTTTTCTCTTCTGAGCTCAAGCACAACCCAATCCGAATTTCAGAAGCAAATCCAGAAGCTTTCTCTGCAGGCTGGGAAATCCAATGCTGGTGCTGCCATTGAGAAGATGAGGAGAGAAGGCTTCTCAGCATCAAGTGGCAGCAGAAGGGCACAGGGAGTGCCCCAGATTGCAGTCCTGGTCACTGACAGACCATCAGATGACAAGGTGCGTGAGGCTGCACTGAATCTCCGGCTGGAGGATGTAACTGTGTTTGCTATGGGCATCCAAGGGGCCAACAAGACCCAGTTAGAAGAAATAGTGTCTTACCCTCCGGGACAGACCATCTCCATGATGAAGTCCTATGCAGACTTGGAAATTTACAGTAAGAACTTCTTGAAAAAGCTCCAGAATGAAATATGGTCCCAAATTTCAACTCATGCTGAACAAATGGAACTTGATAAAACTGGTATGTCTTAAAAAATCATTTTCATAGTATAAAAATAATATGAACAGTTGTCTAGGGCTGGGGCAGGAGTGAAGACTTGTTTTAATTGGGTAAGGGAGCTTTAGGAGTTATGAAAATGTTCTAAAACTAGATTTTGGTGATGGTTGCACAACTTTATGAATTTCCTAAAAATCATTGAATGATTGCAGTGGATGAAAGTTTTAAGCATGTAAATCATACCTCAATAAAATATAAAAAATGTTAATTATAAAATAGTTTGATAGTGTTGATGAACATAAAGAAGAAAATAAAATCACCTGTGATCTTCTTTCAGATAAAGCCATTCTAATCCTTTATTTCTCTTACCTTTTAGTCTCTTCTCTGTTTCTACACTCATGTACACACAAACACATGCATACACATTTTTAAAAAACCGATGTAACATTATGTGTATCAGTGTTGTCAAACAGAATTTTCTGTAATGATAGAAATGTTCTTTATCTTTACTGTTCAATAAGGAGGCCACTAGCCAATCATGGCTATTGAGCACTTGGAATGAGGATAATGGAACTGAAGAACTGTGTTTTAAATTTAATTTAATTTAATATTTATTTTAATAGCTACATGCTGGTGGCTGTCATATTGGACAATGCAGGAACACACTGTTAGGTAACTTGTATCAGTTACAATTACTTCTGAGTGTGACTAACAAAAGAAAAAATAACAATGATTTCAATAGGATAAAACTACCTTTTTTTTCTGTTTCACAAATAAGTCATAAGGTAGGTATAAAGAGCTGGGTAGTACAACACAGTGTCAGGGATTCTGTCTCTTTCTAAGTTATTTTTCTTCTCTCTGTGGTCTCTATTCCCAGCATCATAATCCAAGATAACTGCTCCTGGCATTACATTCACATCCAGCAACAAGAATTATAAAAGAGAAGAAAAAGGCAGGCTTCCCCCTCTTTTTCTTCAAGGATATTCCCAGGAATTACACTCGCCATCTTTGCTTACATCCTATTGGCCAGAACTTAGTCACATGTCACTCTTAATTGTAAAAATGAGAGCTAGAAAATGTAGTCTTTACTTGGGGCAGCCAAGTACCTAGGCAAATATTGGAGACTAAATTAGTGTAGAAAAGAGAATGGATATTGAGGATAGCCGGTATGATATGCCTTACTCACTTTTCTATCAACCTTATAACATGAACTTTTGTCCATCTCCTTAAATATTTTTTGGCAATATTCTTTTTAGGTTGGGAATAATATTCCATCCTATGGATATAACATAATTTGTTTAACATATCCTAAATTGTTGGATATAGAGGTCATTGCCAATGTTTCGTTCTTATAAAAGTCTTGCAGGGATCATCATTGTACTTATATCTTTATACACAACCAAATCTGCTATAGTTTTACCAAGTTCTTTTCAAAGATGCCAGGACATACTGCCAAAAGATACTTGATGTTACTTCGAGTTTATCTAATTCTGAGATATCTGCTGACATTTCCCTGCAGATAAAGTGCTTCCAAACAATTGGAACTCAAATTTGGCAGCACTCACATGGAAAAGAATCCTCCAATGATGTTAAAGGCTAATTTTAAATTCAGATTAGTCAATTGAAAGTTTAAGGATGCAATCCTGGGCCAGCCCTTGATTTCCTCTTGCATATATACATTACAAGGCAGCAGCAAGAAACCAGCCCCCTATTACCTCCTGAGTGATACAGAAAAGAGTCTCTCAGAGTGGCAGCTGCCTTGGTCTAGTAGCAACTTTTAGGGCATAGGAGGGATTTGTAACGTGGTCTCTCTCAGAGAGTTTGAAATTATGAGACAAAAAAATATTATTGTCATTACAGAATTTCTAAATGGGAAGATATGGGACCAAGGCTAGGACAAGGGCCATCCTTATCTTCCATAAGGCCTCAGTAGGTGGCTTCTTATTAATTCAGTGGTTCTCTAATACTGGTACCTGACTTAGATTGAGTTCCTCAGATGTAGATGTCAGATAAGGATTCATGTGAAACTGATATATTAAAAATATACCCAGGAAAAACTGGAGAGTGGTAGAGAAGGGAGGATATGGGACCAGGAAGGACAGGATGATAAGCAAAGTCCCATGGAGGGTCAATTCCACAGGACCATTCGAGAGACAGTGTGGGTTAAACTTTAGATTTGTCCTAGTCAAGGGGCAATGTAACTGGAGAATTTATATTCCAGCACACAGAAAAGAATGTACATTTCCAGACACCTCTGGCTTAATACCAAGCAAAAAGGGTTTCAAGAACCCGAGAGCAGCCCACCCACCCACAGACACAGGTGCTAGCTATTGGAATGAAAGTGCTGGGAACTGGTTACACAGAAATGGTAAAGGATTTGAGGGGATACAGACGGAGCACCAAAAGTGTTTGCTGTAAATTTATCAGGACTTCCTGAGGAGCTTGTTAATAATTCAGTGGCCCAACCCAATGACTCAGTCTCTGCGAGTAGGGCCTAGGCCACCTGGGTTTTAGAAAGCTCCCCAACAAACTCACGCTAGCAATATCTGAGAACCACTACCTCAGTGAATTTGTCATGGTCTACAGTAGGGTGGCCAGCTTTGTAGTTTCAGAATGGTCAGGCACAGAGAATCAATCTCTACTGACTTAGTCTCTGCTGTATCCACCACCTTCGGCACCACTAGGTATTCAATTTATTAAATAGAACTTCATTAAAGCAAGGAAAGACTCACATTAACCAAACCAAGAGGCAATGCATAAAAAAAGATTGACGATTATCTCTGAAATAGAACTATTAGTGCCCAGGGACCTAGACATTCATGTCCTCTGAGCAACATAGTCTCTCCCTGTAGACATATAGACAAGTCAGAAGCTAAACTGTAATCAAAAGACTGCTGGAGGATGTGTAATCAGAGCAAGGGAGTTAGTTTTATGACTGAAATGTCTAGTGGTATTTAATCAGGGGAATGACTATTTTAAAATCAAATATATAGATCTACATCTCTGTCTATCTCTCTGTATAACTGTGCAGGTGAGGCCTTGTGCCAGGAGACACATTTCTCTTCAACCCTGTCCACTTTAACTTTTTAGATGGATATATTCTGTAATTACACTGTCCAATATAATAGCTACTAGACACATGGGACTGTTAAGCAACTGAAATGTGGCTTTTGCAACTGAGGAGCTGACTTTTAAATTTTATTTAATTTTAATCAGTTTAAGTTCACATTTTAATAGCAACATGTGACTCACAGCTCCAGGCAGGGTTGGATGGGTATTGCCATGGTTACCCCCGGATTCGAATTTTTCTCTTCCTCATTACTGACCACCATTCTTCTTTATTACATATATAAGACAATTCATTCTGGTTGCTGTCAAGTTTTTGTGGCCTGGCATCACCCCTGTCTTTTGCAGATAACTGCTTACCTTTGCCCTAATACTTTTTTTAAAAATAAATTTATTTATTTATTTTTGGCTGTGTTGGGTCTTTGTTGCTGCACGTGGGCTTTCTCTACTTGCAGGGAGCGGGGGATACTCTTCGTTGCGGTGCATGAGCTTCTCATTGCAGTGGCTTCTCTTGCTGCGGAGCATGGGCTCTAGGTGCACAGGCTTCAGTAATTGTGGCTCGTGAGCTCTAGAGTGCAGGCTCAGTAGTTGTGGTGCACGGGCTTAGTTGCTTAGCCGCATGTGGGATCTTCCAGGACCAGGGCTCGAACCCGTGTCCCCTGCATTGACAGGCGGATTCTTAACCACTGTGCCACCAGGGTAGTCCCTGCCCTAATACTTTATATGTAGATTTCATAGTTTAATTCTCAGAGTCAAACTTATTTCCAGTATTTCTGATTTCTTAAGGACCAACTCCTCATAGCCTGAAGTAGTGTCAATAGCCATATATTGCCAACAAGCTATCAAGAAAGAAAATATTTCTGAAATGACTAAATTGTCCTGTATTTTAAAGACCTTTTCACATACTCAACCAGGTAATTGTGCACATAACTAAATTTTAAAGGTATGCTTTTCCTTCTACCCAATTTCAAAAATGGCTAAATAGAGTTGTAAATGGACTATTAGGAAAGTTAAAGCACTTTTTCAGAGAAGCTGCTCAACAAAGGAAGGAACATTGAGAGCTCCTTTATTTACAATTTTCTGTTGAAATCCTGTGATATAGCAGGTCTACCGGGCAGAAGCAGAAAACTAGGCAATGTCTCGCCCTCATGGAGCTGACATTCTGTGACAGGAGACAGGCTGTGCTCATGAACAAATGAATAGGTAATTTCAGAAAGTAATGGGCATCATAAGGAAAATAGACAGGTTAATAGAATAGACAATGATTGATGTGCTTTAGCTGGAAGGGAAGCCCTTCTAAAGAACGGACATTTGAATTGGCATGTCCAGGAGGTGAGAAGGAACCAGCCATGAAGATTTTGGGGGAAGAATATTCCAGGAAAGAGGGCAGGTGCAAAAGCCCTGGGGCACATTTAGAGTACAGGAGAAGCCCAGTGTCGCTGGAACACAGTGAGGAAGATGAAGAATTGCTGGAAATAGGGTCAGAGAGAAAAGAAGGGGGAAAGATCAGGCTGATTTTTCATTTTTAAATTCTAAATACAATGATCAATCATTTAAGCAGAAGAGTAATATGATCTGGTTCTAGTTTTAAATACATTATTCTAGTTGCTCTGGGCAAAAGAGGTTATTGGGGACGTAAGAACAGGTCATCTATCCCATCCCATTTCTCAGGAAATGATAAGGCATAAACGAAAAAGCCAGGTGTCAATACCAGAAAAATGATTTTAACTAAAAGCCTGGAGACTTGGGGATCTCATCCTTACTCTTTAATTCACTGGCTGTGTGACCTCAGGCAAACCACTAGGCCTCATTCAGTTTCAATTTCCTCAGAAGGTTGTGGTAAATTTCAGAGAAAATGGGTATGAATGTGTGCAGCGAAGTGTCCAGGCTCCGTGCAAACCTGAAGTGTCCTCATCCTCCTCTCCAAACCCTCCTGCAATGTTCTCTCCAGATTCTCTATAGTTAACAGAGAATGCAATTTCTGCTTTCCATTTTTCTGCAGGCTGTGTAGATACAAAAGAGGCTGATCTCTATTTCCTCATTGATGGCTCAAGCAGCATTCAGAATAAACACTTTGAGCAAATCAAGGAATTTATGTTGGCGGTGATAGAGATGTTTAGCATCGGCCCAGACAAAGTCCGAGTTGGAGCTGTGCAGTATTCCCACGAGAAGGAAGTGGAATTTGATATCAATGACTATACTAATGATGTGGCATTGAGAAAGGCTGTTTCTAACATCAAGCAACTTGGAGGCAACACTCTTACTGGGGCAGCCCTGGATTTCATTCTGCCACTAATAAGGAAGGGAAGGAAGCAGAGGATGAACGAGGTACCCTGTTACCTCATTGTGTTGACTGATGGGATGTCCATGGATGGTGTCCTGGAACCTGCTGAGAGACTAAGGGCTGAACACATCACCATCCACGTGGTCGGCATTGGTGAGGCTAACAGAACACAACTGCAACAAATTGCTGGGGCAGAGGAAAGGGTTAACTTTGGACAGAACTTTGATTCTTTAAAAAGCATCAAAAATGAAGTTGTTCGCAGCATCTGCACTGAGAAAGGTAAGCAAAAGAAAAAGGTTTTATTCTCTGTACTTCGTTGGTTGCTTCAGGCGGACTAATAGGCCAAAACAAGGAATGACGTGACCAGTTGTCTGGCTCACATTTTGCTAACTTCCTGTATAACTGTGGAGGGATTCAACCCCTCACTTTAAGCCAATTGCCAAGGTTGGAGAATCCCTCTATAGACAGCTGCCCTAAGGCCATCTCGAAAGCCATAAGTGTGAAGGTTGCTAAGAATGTCGTTGCTCTGACAAAGCCCACTGCTGTGGAGGATAAGAAACTTTATATTTGTGTGTGTGTGTGTACACACTAATTCAGGCAGATGAGGACAGTGGAAAGAAAATGGGCTCTGGCTTTAAGTAGATTAGGGTTCAACTCACTTCACTGCTTGAACCTTGAACTTCCTTGTCTAGAAAATGAGGATAATACCTACATCAGAGTATCCGTATAGGTTTAGCATAATAAACACCAACCATTATTTCTCTATTATGAATGCATACCTAGGACATATGTAACCCTTGCTTATTTTTATTTATAACAGAAACACATATTTGCATTTTTGTTCTGACTAAAAATTAAGTAACAGAAGTAAGGAAGAACAATGTGCAAATTCCTGCACCTGATTGTTATTTCTCTTATTAGTAATAGCCACTTATCTAAAAAAAAGATACAAATGAACTTATTTACAAAACAAAAATAGACCCACAGACATAGAAAACAAACTTATGGTTACCAAGGGGAAAAGGGGGGGAGGGATAATTTAGGAGGTTAGGTTTAACACATACACACTACTATATACAAAATAAACAACAAGAACCTACTACTGTATAGCACAGGGGACTGTACTCAATATTTTGTAATAACCTATAAGGGAAAAGAATCTGAAAAATTATATATATATACATATCTGAATCACTGTGCTGTACACCTGAAACTAACATGACATTATTAATCAACTATATTTCAATAAAATTTAAAAAAATAATAATAGCCACTTACTAATTGAAGGTGGTGTGTGCTGACTGTGAGTATTAGCACCTGAAAATATTGTCTGCCAAGAGTCATGTTACTTACTGATTAAGATAAAGGATGATGGAGTCAAAGCATCAAAGTTCACAACCCAGATTTATCAATTATTGGCTGTGGACCTTGAATGGGTTACTTACTGTCTACCTGCCTTTGTCCCATATGTGTAGGCTTATTGTGAAGCTTAAAGGTACTAATGCATGCAGGGCACTTAGAAGAGGGTTTAGCCCATGGTAAGTGCTACATAAAATGTGGCTATTTTAAAAGTTGGTCAAGGTGTTCAGTGATGTGGAAGGGAAAAGAATTCTCACTTACTTGAACTTACAAAAGTGAAAATGTGTTAGAATTTTTTTGGAGTCACTAAAATCCAAAGAAAACTAAACCAGCAAATAAGTAGCATTAACAGCAAAATCCTAAGTCACAACTTTATTGATTTTTTTCTTCCTGTTATGGACAGTAGTAGAGTAGAGTCTTCAGGATGTCTTAGAATGAGTGTAAGAGTACAGGTTCCCTGACGTTTCCTGGAGTTGATGCCAAGGAAAGTAAAAGTTTCAGGAAACCTAAAATAGATTGCACTTCAGGTCTTCTCAAGGGAGAAAGTCATGGACCAATCTGAAGAAAGACAATACGTTTTTTGTTGATCAGGTAGTTGCAGTTCAGGTGCCAAAACCCTGGCACACCTGAGGGAGGAGACAAACTGTGGACAAGGAAATGAGCCATAATATGGTGAATAGAGAGGCAGGAAAACTAAGGACCCTATGCTGGAGGGCCTGGAAACCACTGACTGGTCTCAGAGCACATGTGGATGGAGTGACACTGTGTATTGGTTCAGGGGCAAGTTAGGTGGTTCTAGCAAAAAGACCCTAAACTACATAACATAGAATATTGTTTCTCTTTTGTGCAATAGTCCAGGGTAAGCAGTCCAGTTCTAGCAAAGAGGCTGGTCCATGCTCAACACATAGCACCCATCTCTAGGTCAAATGGAGCTCCAGTCCTCATCATCCTGCATTTGTGGAAAGGGAGATAGGGCCAGGGGAGCCCACCATGCTCAATTATTTTATTGTTAAGACCCAGAAGTGGCCAAATCAGTCCTGCTAATATCTACTAGCAAGAACTTAGTCACAGGGCCACATCTAGCTTCAAGGAAGCCTGGGAAATATAGTCTTTACCTGGGCGACCATCTGCCTAGTTGAAACTCTTTTATTGACATGGAAGATTGGGAGATGGTAGATGGCAAGAATCAGCTTGCATCACAAATAGAGATGAGGAGGTAGATCCTGTGAATACTGAACCACAGGTAAAAGTCTCCTCTTTTGACATGTGTTCATGGAAGAGAGTCTTCCACACTTCGCAGAGCTGGGGCTTTGCCAAGGCCACAAACGTCTTCGGGAACTTCCCTATTTACAACTTTCAAAATGGCTCCAGGGCATTTTGATTTCAAATGATGGTTTTAATACCCTCTGGTGAACCTTATACAAGTTATTAAAAAACAGATGGCATCTTTTAATTCTTCTATGGCTGATACTGTATCATCGTTTTCAAATGCATCATCATTTGAAAATGATGATACATTTTCAAATACTATGGAATAGATTCTGTGAATATTGAGAGAGGGGCTGGTAAAAGAATGGCAGTGAAAACAGATAGACAAAAGGGTTAAGACTAAGGAGGTACATGCTAAAGAAAATATATTTATACTATATATAGAATATGTAATATAAATATATACTATGGTATATATATATGTATATATATACACACACGACTCCTGCACCATGAATTAATAACACTTTTTTATGGCTTATAGAAATTGGTCTTCTATGCGTGTATATATGTAGAGATACATATATATGCATATAAATGTCCACTTCCAGTCAGTAGGGTATCTACAAATTTTATGTATAAATAAAAGAACAGTCCATGTTGAATGGATATGTGCTTACTAATGTACTTATTATCTCTAGTAAAAGCTTTTCACCCAAATTTCTAATATTGATTTGTAGTGTTTATCAAATCACTTTATTTTTTTTAAACATCTTTATTGGAGTATAATTGCTTTACATTGTTGGGTTAGTTTCTGCTGTATAACAAAGTGAATCAGCTATATGTATATGTATATCCCCATATCCCTTCCCTCTTGCATCTCCCTCCCATGCTCCTGATCCCACCCCTTTAACTGGTCAAAAAGCACTGAGCTGATCTCCCTGTGCTAGGCAGCTGCTTCCCATTAGTTATCTATTTTACATTTGGTAGTAAATATATATATGTCAATGCTACTCTTTCACTTCTTCCCAGCTTACCCTTCCCCCTCCCCACATCCTCAAGTCCATTCCCAACGTCTACATGTTTAGTCCTGTCCTGCCCCTAGGTTAGTCAGAAACTTTTTTTTTTTTTTAGATTCCATATATATGTGCTAGCATACAGTATTTGTTGCTCTCTTTCTGACTTACTTCATTCTGTATGACAGACTCTAGGTCCATCCACCGCACTACAAAAAACTCAATTTCATTTCTTTTTATGGCTGAGTAATATTCCATTGTATATATGTGCCACTTCTTCTTTATCCATTCATCTGTCGATGGGCACTTAGGTTGCTTCCATGTCCTGACTATCATAAATAGAGCTGCAATGAACATTGTGGTACATGACTCTCTTTGGATTATGGTTTGCTCAGGGTATATGCCCAGAAGTGGGATTGCTGGGTCGTATGGTAGTTCTATTTTTAGTTTTTTTAAGGAACCTCCATACTCTTCTCTATAGTGGCTGTATCAATTTACATTCCCACCAACAGTGCAATGGGGTCCCCTTTTCTCCACACCCTCTCCAGCATTTATTGTTTGTGGATTTTCTGATGATGCCCGTTCTAACCAGTGTGAGGTGATACCTCGTTGCAGTTTTGATTTGCATTTCTCTAATGATTAGTGATGTTGAGCATCCTTTCATGTGTTTGTTGGCAATCTGTATATCTCCTTTGGAGAAATGTCTATTTAGGTCTTCTGCCCATTTTTGGATTGGGTTGTTTGTTTTTTCTGAAATGGAGATGCATGAGCTGCTTGTAAATTTTGGAGATTAATCTTTTGTCAGTTGCTTCATTTGCAAATATATTCTCCTATTCTGAGGGTTGTCTTTTCGTCTTGTTTATGGTTTCTTTTGCTGTGTGGAAGCTTTTAAGTTTCATTAGGTCCCATTTGTTTATTTTTGTTTTTATTTCCATTTCTCTAGGAAGTGGGTCAAAAAGGATCTTGCTGTGATTTATGTCATAGAGTGTTCTGCCTACGTTTTCCTCTAAGAGTTTTGTAGTGTCTGGCCTTACATATAGGTCTTTAATCCATTTTGACTTTATTTTTGTGTATGGTGTTAGGGAGTGTTCTAATTTCATTCTTTTACATGTAGCTGTCCAGTTTTCACAACACCACTTATTAAAGAGGCTATCTTTTCTCCATTGTATATTCTTGCCTCCTTTATCAAAGATAAGGTGACCGTATGTGTGGAGGTTTATCTCTGGGCTTTCTATCCTGTTCCATTGATCTATATTTCTGTTTTTGTGTCAGTACCATACTGTCTTGATTACTGTAGCTTTGTAATATAGTCTGAAGTCAAGAAGTCTGATTCCTCCAGCTCCGTTTTTCTTTCTCAGAATTGCTTTTGTTATTTGGGTCTTTCGTATCTTCATACAAATTGTGAAATTTTTTGTTCTAGTTCTGTGAAAAATGCCACTAGGAGTTTGATAGGGATTGCATTGAATCTGTAGATTACTTTGGGTAGTAGAGTCATTTTCACAATGTTGATTCTTTCAATCCAAGAACATGGTATATCTCTCCATCTGTTTGTATCGTCTTTAATTTCTTTCATCAGTGTCTTATAGTTTTCTGCATACAGGTCTTTTGACTCCTTAGGTAGGTTTATTCCTAGGTATATTATTCTTTTTGTTGCAAAGGTAAATGGGAGTGTTTCCTTACTTTCTCTTTCTGATTTTTCATTGTTAGCATATAGGAAGGCAAGAGATTTCTGTGCATTCATTCTGTATCCTGCTACTTTACCAAATTCATTGATTAGCTCTACTAGTTTTCTGCTAGCATCTTTAGGATTCTCTATGTATAGTATCATGTCATCTGCAAACAGTGACAGCTTTCCTTCTTCGTTTCTGATTTGGATTCCTTTTATTTCTTTTTCTTCTCTGATTGCTGTGGCTAAAACTTCCAAAACTATGTTGAATAATAGTGGTGAGAGTGGGCAACGTTGTCTTATTCCTGATCTTAGTGGAAATGGTTTCAGTTTTTCACCACTGAGAATGTTGTTGGCTGTGGGTTTGGCATATATGGCCTTTATTATGTTGAGGTAGGTTCCCTCTAGGCCTACTTTCTGGGGGGTTTCTATCATAAATGATTGTTGAATTTTGTCAAAAGCTTTTTCTGCATCTACTGAAATTATCATATGGTTTTTATCCTTCAATTTGTTAATATTGTTTATCACATTTATTGATTTGTGTATACTGAAGAATCCTTGCATTCCTGGGATAAGCACCACTTGATCATGGTGTATGATCCTTTGAATGTACTGTTTGATTTTGCTTGCTAGTATTTTGTTGACGATTTTTGCATCTATGTTCATCAGTGATATTGGCCTGTAGATTTCTTTTTTTGTGACATCTTTATCTGGTTTTGGTATCAGGGTGATGGTGGCCTCACAGAAAGAGTTTGGAAGTGTTCCTCCCTCTGTTATATTTTGGAAGAGTTTGATTAGGACGGGTGTTAACTCTTTTTTAAATGTTTGACAGAATTCGCCTCTGAAGCCATCTGGTCCTGGGCTTTTGTTTCTTGGAAGATTTTTAATCACAGTTTCAATTTCAGTGCTTGTGATTGGTTGTTCATATTTTCTATTTCTTCCTGGTTCAGTCTCAGAAGGTTTTGCTTTTCTAAGAGTTTGTCCGTTTCTTCCAGGTTGTCCATTTTATTGGCATATAGTTGCTTGTAGCAATCTCTCATGATCCTTTGTATTTCTGCAGTGTCAGTTGTTTCTTCTCCTTTTTCATTTCTAATTCTGTTGATTTGACTCTTCTCCCTTTTTTTCTTGATGAGTCTGGCTAATGGTTTATCAATTTTGTTTATCTTCTCAAAGAACCAGCTTTTAGTTGTATTGATCTTTGCTATTGTTTCCTTCATTTCTTTTTCAATTATTTCTGATCTGATCTTTATGATTTATTTCCTTCTGCTAACTTTGGGGTTTTTTTGTTCTTCTTTCTCTAATTGCTTTAGGCGTAAGCTTAGGTTGTTTATTTGAGATTTTTTTTTTTGTTCCTTGAGGCAAGAGTCTATTCTTATAAACTTCCCTCTTAGAACTGCTTTCGCTGTATCCTATAGGTTTTGGATCGTCCTGTTTCCATTGTCATTTGTTTTTCGGTATTTTTCGATTTCCCCCTTGATTTCCTCAGTGATCCTTTGGTTATTTAGTAACGTATTGTTTATCCTCCATGTGTTCGTTTTTTTACATCTTTTTTCCTGTAACTGATAGCTAGTCTCAGAGTTGTGGTCGGAAAAGATACTTGATATGACTTCAATTTTCTTAAATTTACCAGGGCTTGATTTGTGACGCAAGACCTGATCTATCCTGGAGAATGTTACATGAGCACTTGAGAAGAAAGTGTATTCTGTTGTTTTTGGATGGAATGTCCTATAAATATCAATTAAGTCCATTTGTTTAATGTGTCATTTAAAGCTTGTGTTTTCTTATTTATTTTCATTTTGGATTATCTGCCCATTGGTGAAAGTGGGGTAAGTCTCCCACTATTATTTTGTTACTGTCAATTTTCCCTTTTATGGCTGTTAGCATTTGCCTTATGTATTGAGGTTGTCCTATGTTGGGTGTATAAATATTTATAACTGTTATATCTTCTTTTTGGATTGATCCCTTGATCATTATGTAGTGTCCTTCTTTGTCTCTTGTAGTAGTCTTTATTTTAAAGTCTATTTTGTCTGCTATGAGTATTGCTGCTCCAGCTTTCTTTTGATTTCCATTTGCATGGAATATCTTTTTCCATCCCCTCACTTTCAGTCTGTATGTGTCCCTAGGTCTGAAGTGGGTCTCTTGTAGACAGCATATATATGGGTCTTGTTTTGATTTCCATTCAGCCAGTGCATGTCTTTTGGTTGGAGCATTTAATCCATTTACATGTAAGGTAATTATCATTATGTATGTTCCTATTACCATTTTCTTAATGTTTTGGGTTTGTTTTTCTAGGTCTTTTCTTTCCCTTGTGTTTCCCGCTTACAGAAGTTCCTTTAGCATTTGCTGTTTAGCTGGTTTGGTGGTACTGAATTCTCTTACCTTTTGCTTGTCTCTAAAGGTTTTATTTTCTCCGTTCGAATCTGAATGAGATCCTTGCTGGGTAGAGCAATCTTTGTTGTAGTTTTTTGCTCTCATCATTTTAAATATGTCCTGCTACTCCCTTCTGGCTTGCAGAGTTTCTGCTGAAAGATCAGCTGTAATCTTATGGGGATTCCCTTGTATGTTATTTGTTGCTTTTCCCTTGCTGCTTTTAATATTTTTTCTTTGTATTTAATTTTTGATAGTTTGCTTAATATGTGTCTTGGCATGTTTCTCCTTGGATTTATCCTGTATGGGACTCTTTGTGCTTCCTGAACTTGACTGATTATTTCCTTTCACATATTAGTGAAGTTTTCAAGTATAATCTCTTCAAGTATCTTCTCAGACCCTTTCTTTTCCTCCTCTTCTTCTGAGACCACTGTAATTCAAATGTTGGTGCATTTAATGTTGTCCCAGAGATCTCTGAGACTGTCCTCAATTCTTTTCATTATTTTTTCTTTATTCTGCTCTGCAGTAGTTATTTCCACCATTTTATCTTCCAGGTCACTTATCCATTCTTCTGCCTCAGTTATTCTGCTACTGATTCTTTGTAGAGAACTTTTACTTTCATTTATTACATTGTTCATCGTTGTTTGTTTGCTCTTTAGTTCTTCTAGGTCCTTCTTAAACGTTTCTTGTATTTTCTCCCTTGTATTTCTAAGATTTTGGATCATCTTTACTATCATTACTCTGAATTCTTTTTCAGGTAGACTGCCTATTTCCTCTTCATTTGTTTGGTCTGGTGGATTTTTACCTTGCTCCTTCATCTGCTGCATTTTTGTCTGTCTTCTCATTTTGTTTAACTTACTGTGTTTGGCATCTCCTTTTCACAGGCTGCAGGTTCATAGTTCCTGTTGTTTTTGGTGTCTGTCCCCAGTGGCTGAGGTTGGTTCAGTGGCTTGTGTAGGCTTCCTGGTGGAGGGAACTGGTGACAGTCTTCTGGTGGGTGGGGCTGGATCCTCTCTTTCTGGTCATCATGGCTGCAGCCGGTGGTGTGTTTTTAGGTGTCTGTGAACTTAGTATGATTTTATGCAGACTCTTCTAATGGGTGGAATTGTGTTCCTGTCTTGTTAGTTGTTTGGCATGGGGCATCAAGCACTAGAGCTTGCTGACTGTTGCGTGGAACTGGGTCTTACCATTGAGATGGAGATATCTGGGAGAGCTCTCGCATATTGATATTATGTGGGGCCTGGAGGTCTCTGCTCGTCCAATGTCCTGAACTCGACTCTCCCACCTCAGTGATTCATGCCTGACACCAGGCTGGAGCACCAAGACCTTGTCAGCCACATGGCTCAGAAGAAAAGGGAGAAAAAGTAAAAGAAAAAATTTTTTTAATAATTTAAAAAATTATTCAAATAAAAAATAATAATAATAAAAAGAAGAGAGAAACAAAACCAATAAACAAATCCACCAATGATAACAAGTGCTGAAAACTATACTAAGATAAACATAAAAATCAGAAACCAGTCAGTTGCAGACAGCAAACCCAAGTCTACATTTGCTCCCAAAGTCCACCGCCTCAATTCTGGGATGATTAATTGTCTATTCAGGTATTCCACAGATGCAGGGTACATGAAGTTGATTCTGGGGATGTAATCTGCTGCTGCTGATGCTGAATGGAGAGATTTCCCTTTGTCTTCTTTGTTTGCACAGCTCCTGGGGTTCAGCTTTGGTTTTGGCCCCACCTCTACATGTAGGTCACCCTCAGGCATCTGTTCCCACCCAGACAGGACAGGGTTAAAGCAGCAGCTGATTATACGTCTCTGGCTCATTCAGGCCGGGGGGAGGGAGGGGTACGGTAATTATAATTGGAATGCGGGGCGAGCCTGCAGTGGCAGAGGCCGCCATGACATTGAAACAGCCTGAGGCGTGCCATGTGTTCTCCCAGGGAAGTTGTCCCTGGGTCACAGGACCCTGGCAGTGGCTGGCTGCACAGCCTCCTTGGGGGGGTGTGTGGATAGTGACCTGTGCTTGCACACAGGATTCTTGGTGGCTGCAGCAGCAGCAGTAGCATTTCATGCCCATCTGCGTGGTCCGAGCTGATATCTTCAGCTCCCACCCATCTCTGGAGCTCATTTAGGTGGCACTCTGCCTTCTGTGGGCAGACAGGGAAGGAATCCCCTCTCCTCGTGCACCCCAAAACAATTATCTCTTGCCTCTTAGGCAGGTCCAGACTTTTTCCCAGACTCCCTCCCAGCTAACTGTGGCACACTAGCCCCCTTCAGGCTGTGTTCATGCAGCCAACCCCAATCCTCTCCCTGGGATCTGACCTCCGAAGCCAGAACCTCAGCTCCCAGCCCCCACCCATCCCAGCAGGTGAGCAGACAACCGTCTCAGGCTGGTGAGTGCTGGTCAGCACTGATCCTCTTTGAGGAGATCTCTTCTCTTTGTCTTCTGCAACCCTGTTGCTGCACTCTCCTCCATGGCTCTGAAGCTTCCCCCTTCCACCCCCGTCTCTGCCAGTGAAGGGGCTTCCTAGTGTGTGGAAACGTTTCCTCCCTCACAGCTCCCTCTCAGAGGTGCAGGTCCAGTCCCTATTCTTTTGTCTCTGTTTTTTCTTTTTTCTTTTGTCAGCATTCGATAGGAGTTGTTCCACATGTAGATATATTTTTGCTGTATTTGTGGGGAGGGATGTGATCTCCACGTCTTACTCCTCTGCCATCTTGAAGGTACCCCCCCCAAATCACTTTAAATTATCCCAGAAAATAATGCTATATAAAGATTACCTGGAATTTTGTGTTTCAAGAATATACATAAAACCCTGGAATATTAGTCATATTAGTGCCAAAAATTGCTTACTTTTCTCTGTCTTTCTTTTTTGATCACATTGCATCCTTAATGATGGCCTGATGCTTTCTATTTCATAAACTTCAAGAATTATGAATGAATAATTATGAATAAATGCATAATGCATATATGCATAAGTGAGTGAATGAATATAGACTTTTGAAGTTGCATTTCTTCTTTAAAACTTCTTAGGTAATCTTCAGTGAATTTCTGATTTAGGGTTCTAGTCAGCAGGCTTCTACAAAAGAAGCAGATAAAAATTTCAAATGCAATGGAATTTGCTTGAGTTAATTTTTGATGTTTTCTGATTAAAGGATTTATTTCTGCTTTACTGTCTTGTATACATTCTGAGGACAATTCCAACCTGGCTTATTTCTGGTCTTTTTGATTACATGCAGGATGTGAATACATGAAGGTCGATATCATGTTTCTGGTGGATGGTTCTAGCAGTATAGGATCCGAAAATTTTGGGAAAATGAAAACCTTCATGAAAAACCTGTTAGCTAAGGTTCGGATTGGCCCAGACAAAACCCAAATTGGTGTCATTCAATTCAGCGATTATAATAGGGAAGAATTCCAGCTTGATAAATACTATACACAAAAAGAAATTTCTGATGCAATAGACAGAATGTCTCCCATCAACAAAAACACTTTGACTGGAAGTGCACTAACCTTTGTGGATCCATACTTCACTGAGCCCAAGGGGGGCCGTTCAATGGTCAAAAAGTTTCTCATCCTCATCACTGATGGAGAAGCCCAAGATGATGTGATAGACCCTGCAAAAGCTCTTCGGGACAAAGGTGTGGTCATCTTCTCTGTCGGGGTGTACGGGGCCAATAGAACTCAGCTGGAGGAGATCAGTGGGGACGGCAGCCTGGTCTTCCAAGTTGAGAGCTTCGATGATCTAAAGGCAATAGAGAGTAAACTCATCTTCCGTGTGTGTGCTCTTCATGGTAAGTGACCCTGTTATCCTTCAGGACTCAAGGGTGTGAGCTGTTGACTTTATAGTGGGGTGAACAGTGACTTGGACACTGGGCTTGGCCTCCAACTGGACTTTGGTATTAAATTTTGGTCTTATCTATGCTATGTTAAAATACCCATGACCTCAGGAACATATATACAAAATACCAAGGCATATTCTAGAATAACAGTTTTGTCAACTAATTTGGCAAAATGTACTCTGATTTTGATGACTTTAAATATATTCCAAGAAGGTCTCAGAATTTTACATTAAATTTTCAACTCTTTAATACCTGCATACCTAGATTTTCCAGAGCCAATTTTTAATCCCATATGATTCCCCAAATTGTTTCTTGGCTACCTATAACCATTATTAAGCAGTAAATAGAAATACAAATTGATCTTCCTCTTGGTTAAATTAAAACCAATATCCTAAGCACAGTATCCCCCCAACAAAAACCCTCTGTATTTTAAAGTTATAGTGTATATTTTCATTACTTCACATTATTCTCTTACCCTCTATCAGCTAAGTATCATGTATCAGCTGTTCGTGTGTCTATCCCTTTGGAAAATTTTAATTTGATACTTTTTTTAAAACAATTGCTTGGGGTCATCACTTTTATCTGACAAACTGTAATCCTTTTCAAATTGAATTGAGCAACCTTCAGTTTGAGCCCATCAGTTTTAATGAATCGAGTAAGAACTTGCTATAAATCCACATGTAAGGCTAACAGCACCTGTGCTATTAAATCTACCACATGCGGAGGAGATTAACCAAGATGGCGGAGTAGAAGGACGTGCTCTCACTCCCTCTTGTGAGAGCACCAGAATCACAACTGGCTGCTGGACAATCATTGACAGGAAGACCCTGGACTTCACCAAGGAGGACACCCCACGTCCAAGGACAGAGGAGAAGCCACAGTGAGACGGTAGGAGGGGCGCAATCAGAGTAAAATCAAATCCCATAACTGCTGGGTGGGTGACTCACAGACTGGCGAACACTTATACCACAGAAGTCCACCCACTGGAGTGAAGGTTCTGAGCCCCACCTCAGGCTTCCCAACCTGGGGGTCCGGCAAAGGGAGGAGGAATTCCTAGAGAATCAGACTTTGAAGTCTAGTGGGAATTGATTGCAGGACTGTGACAGGACTGGGGGAAACAGAGACCCCACTCTTGGAGGGCACACACAAAGTAATGTGTGCATCGGGACCCAGGGGAAGGAGCAGTGACCCTGGGGGAGACTGAACCAGACGTACCTGCTGGTGTTGGGGGGTCTCCTGCAGAGGCGAGTGGTGGCTCTGTTTCACCGTGGGGATAAGGACACTGGCAGCAGAGGTCCTGGGAAGTTCTCCTTGGCGTGAGCCCTCCCAGAGTCTGCCATTAACCCCACCAAAGAGCACGGGTAGGCTCCAGTGTTGGGTTGCCTCAGGCAAAACAACCAACAGGGAGGGAACCCAGCCCCACCCATCAACAGTCAAGTGGATTAAGGTTTTACTGGGCTCTGATCGCCACAGCAACAGGGAGGGAACCCAGCCCCACCCATCAACAGTCAAGTGGATTAAGGTTTTACTGAGCTCTGACCGCCACAGCAACAGTCATCTCTACCCACCACCAGAGCCTCCCATCAAGCCTCTTAGATAGCCTCAACCATCAGAGGGCAGACAACAGAAGCAAGAAAAACTACAATCCTGCAGCCGGTGGACCAAAAACCACAGTTACAGAAAGACAGAGAAGATGAAAAGGCAGAGGGCTATGTACCAGATGAAGGAACAAGAAAAAACCCCAGAAAAACAACTAAATGAAGTGGAGATAGGCAACCTTCCAGAAAAAGAATTCAGAATAATGATAGTGAAGATGATCCAGGACCTCGGAATAAGAATGGAGGCAAAGATTGAGAAGATGCAAGAAATGATTAACAAAGACCTAGAAGAATTAAAGAACAAACAAACAGAGATGACCAATACAATAACTGAAATGAAAACTACACTAGAAGGAATCAATAGCAGAATAACTGAGGCAGAAGAACGGATAAGTGACCTGGAAGACAGAATGGTGGAATTCACTGCTGCGGAACAGACTAAAGAAAAAAGAATAAAAAGAAATGAAGACAGCCTAAGAGACCTCTGGGACAACATTAAACGCAACAACATTCGCATTATAGGGGTCCCAGAAGGAGAAGAGAGAGAGAAAGGACCAGAGAAAATATTTGAAGAGATTATAATCGAAAACTTCCCTAACATGGGAAAGGAAATAGCCACCCAAGTCCAGGAAGCGCAGAGAGTCCCATACAGAATAAACCCAAGGAGAAACACGCCGAGACACATAGTAATCAAAGTGGCAAAAATTAAAGACAAAGAAAAATTATTGAAAGCAGCAAGGGAAAAACGACAGATAACATACAAGGGAACCCCCATAAGGTTAACAGCTGATTTCTCAGCAGAAACTCTGCAAGCCAGAAGGGAGTGGCATGAAATACTTAAAGTGATGAAAGGGAAGAACCTACAACCAAGATTACTCTACCCAGCAAGGATCTCATTTAGATTTGATGGAGAAATCAAAAGCTTTACAGACAAGCAAAAGCTAAGAGAATTCAGCACCACCAAACCAGCTCTACAACAAATGCTAAAGGAACTTCTCTAAGTGGGAAACACAAGAGAAGAAAAGGACCTACAAAAACAAACCCAAAACAATTAAGAAAATGGTCATAGGAACATACATATCGATAATTACCTTAAACGTGAATGGATTAAATGCCCCAACCAAAAGACATAGACTGGCTGAATGGATACAAAAACAAGACCCATATATATGCTGTCTACAAGAGACCCACTTCAGACCTAGGGACACATACAGACTGAAAGTGAGGGGATGGAAAAAGATATTCCATGCAAATGGAAATCAAAAGAAAGCTGGAGTAGCTATACTCATATCAGATAAAATAGACTTTAAAATAAAGAATGTTACAAGAGACAAGGAAGGACACTACATAATGATCCAGGGATCAATCCAAGAAGAAGATATAACAATTATAAATATATATGCACCCAACATAGGAGCACCTCAATACATAAGGCAACTGCTAACAGCTATAAAAGAGGAAATCGACAGTAACACAATAATAGTGGGGGACTTTAACACCTCACTTACACCAATGGACAGATCATCCAAAATGAAAATAAATAAGGAAACAGAAGCTTTAAATGACACAATAGACCAGATAGATTTAATTGATATATATAGGACATTCCATCCAAAAACGGCAGATTACACGTTCTTCTCAAGTGCACACGGAACATTCTCCAGGATAGATCACATCTTGGGTCACAAATCAAGCCTCAGTAAATTTAAGAAAATTGAAATCATATCAAGCATCTTTTCTGACCACAACGCTATGAGATTAGAAATGAATTACAGGGAAAAAAACGTAAAAAAGACAAACACATGGAGGCTAAACAATACGTTACTAAATAACCAAGAGATCACTGAAGAAATCAAACAGGAAATAAAAAAATACCTAGAGACAAATGACAATGAAAACACGACGACCCAAAACCTATGGGATGCAGCAAAAGCGGTTCTAAGAGGGAAGTTTATAGCTATACAAGCCTACCTAAAGAAACAAGAAAAATCTCAAGTAAACAATCTAACTTTACACCTAAAGAAACTAGAGAAAGAAGAACAAACAAAACCCAAAGTTAGCAGAAGGAAAGAAATCATAAAGATCAGAGCAGAAATAAATGAAATAGAAACAAAGAAAACAATAGCAAAGATCAATAAAACTAAAAGTTGGTTCTTTGAGAAGATAAACAAAATTGATAAGCCATTAGCCAGACTCATCAAGAAAAAGAGGGAGAGGACTCAAATCAATAAAATCAGAAATGAAAAAGGAGAAGTTACAACAGACACCGCAGAAATACAAAACATCCTAAGAGACTACTACAAGCAACTTTATGCCAATAAAATGGACAACCTGGAAGAAATGGACAAATTCTTAGAAAGGTATAACCTTCCAAGACTGAACCAGGAAGAAACAGAAAATATCAACAGACCAATCACAAGTAATGAAATTGAAACTGTGATTAAAAATCTTCCAACAAACAAAAGTCCAGGACCAGATGGCTTCACAGGTGAATTCTATCAAACATTTAGAGAAGAGCTAACACCCATCCTTCTCAAACTCTTCCAAAAAATTGCAGAGGAAGGAACTCTCCCAAACTCATTCTATGAGGCCACCATCACCCTGATACCAAAACCAGACAAAGACACTACAAAAAAAGAAAATTACAGACCAATATCACTGATGAATATAGATGCAAAAATCCTCAACAAAATACTAGCAAACAGAATCCAACAACACATTAAAAGGATCATACACCACGATCAAGTGGGATTTATCCCAGGGATGCAAGGATTCTTCAATATACGCAAATCAATCAATGTGATACAGCATATTAACAAATTGAAGAAGAAAAACCATATGATCATCTCAATAGATGCAGAAAAAGCTTTTGACAAAATTCAACACCCATTTATGATAAAAACTCTCCAGAAAGTGGGCATAGAGGGAACCTACCTCAACATAATAAAGGCCATATATGACAAACCCACAGCAAACATCATTCTCAATGGTGAAAAACTGAAAGCATTTCCTCTAAGATCAGGAACGAGACAAGGATGTCCACTCTCACCACTATTATTCAACATAGTTCTGGAAGTCCTAGCCACGGCAATCAGAGAAGAAAAAGAAATAAAAGGAATACAAATTGGAAAAGAAGAAGTAAAACTGTCACTGTTTGCGGATGACATGATACTATACATAGAGAATCCTAAAACTGCCACCAGAAAACTGCTAGAGCTAATTAATGAATATGGTAAAGTTGCAGGTTACAAAATTAATGCACAGAAATCTCTTGCATTCCTATACACTAATGATGAAAAATCTGAAAGAGAAATTATGGAAACACTCCCATTTACCATTGCAACAAAAAGAATAAAATACCTAGGAATAAACCTACCTAGGGAGACAAAAGACCTGTATGCAGAAAACTATAAGACACTGATGAAAGAAATTAAAGATGATACCAACAGATGGAGAGATATACCATGTTCTTGGATTGGAAGAATCAACATTGTGAAAATGAGTATACTACCCAAAGCAATCTACAGATTCAATGCAATCCCTATCAAATTACCAAGGGCATTTTTTACGGAGCTAGAACAAATCATCTTAAAATTTGTATGGAGACACAAAAGACCCCGAATAGCCAAAGCAGTCTTGAGGCAAAAAAATGGAGCTGGAGGAATCAGACTCCCTGACTTCAGACTATACTACAAAGCTACAGTAATCAAGACAATATGGTACTGGCACAAAAACAGAAACATAGATCAATGGAACAAGATAGAAAGCCCAGAGATTAACCCACGCACCTATGGTCAACTAATCTATGACAAAGGAGGCAAAGATATACAATGGAGAAAAGACAGTCTCTTCAATAAGTGGTGCTGGGAAAACTGGACAGCCACATGTAAAAGAATGAAATTAGAATACTCCCTAACACCATACACAAAAATAAACTCAAAATGGATTAGAGACCTAAATATAAGACTGGACACTATAAAACTCTTAGAGGAAAACATAGGAAGAACACTCTTTGACATAAATCACAGCAAGATCTTTTTCGATCCACCTCCTAGAGTAATGGAAATAAAAACAAAAATAAACAAGTGGGACCTAATGAAACTTCAAAGCTTTTGCACAGCAAAGGAAACCATAAACAAGACCAAAAGACAACCCTCAGAATGGGAGAAAATATTTGCAAATGAATCAACGGACAAAGGATTAATCTCCAAAATATATAAACAGCTCATTCAGCTCAATATCAAAGAAACAAACACCCCAATCCAAAAATGGGCAGAAGACCTAAATAGACATTTCTCCAAAGAAGACATACAGACGGCCACGAAGCACATGAAAAGATGCTCAACATCACTAATTATTAGAGAAATGCAAATCAAAACTACAATGAGGTATCACCTCACTCCTGTTAGAATGGGCATCATCAGAAAATCTACAAACAACAAATGCTGGAGAGGGTGTGGAGAAAAGGGAACCCTCTTGCACTGTTGGTGGGAATGTAAATTGATACAGCCACTATGGAGAACAATATGGAGGTTCCTTAAAAAACTAAAAATAGAATTACCATATGACCCAGCAATCCCACTACTGGGCATATACCCAGAGAAAACCGTAATTCAAAAAGACACGTGCACCCGAATGTTCATTGCAGCACTATTTACAATAGCCAGGTCATGGAAGCAACCTAAATGCCCATCAACAGACGAATGGATAAAGAAGTTGTGGTACATATATACGATGGAATATTATTCAGCCATAAAAAGGAACGAAATTGAGTCATTTGTTGAGAAGTGGATGGATCTAGAGACTGTCATACAGAGTGAAGTAAGTCAGAAAGAGAAAAACAAATATCGTATGTTAATGCATGTATGTGGAACGTAGAAAAACGGTACAGATGAGCCAGTTTGCAGGGCAGAAGTTGAGACACAGATGTAGAGAATGGACATATGGACACCAAGGGGGGAAAACTGCGATGAGGTGGGGATGGTGATGTGCTGAATTGGGCGATTGGGATTGACATGTATACACGGATGTGTATAAAACTGATGCCTAATAAGAACCTGCAGTATAAAAAAACAAACAAAACAACTAATACTAAACTTTCATTGGGTTATTTGTATGGAAATATGTTAATATAAATGTTTCAGACATTACATGAAATTTCTAAAAATCTTATATTTGTATTTGTATGGAAATATGTATGGAAATATGTTAATATAAATGTTTCAGACAGTACATGAAATTTCTAAAAATCTTATATTTGTATTTGTATGGAAATATGTATGGAAATATGTTAATATAAATGTTTCAGACATTACATGAAATTTCTAAAAATCTTATATTTGTATTTGTATGGAAATATGTATGGAAATATGTTAATATAAATGTTTCAGACATTACATGAAATTTCTAAAAATCTTATATTTGTATTTGTATGGAAATATGTATGGAAATATGTTAATATAAATGTTTCAGACATTACATGAAATTTCTAAAAATCTTATATTTGTATTTGTATGGAAATATGTATGGAAATATGTTAATATAAATGTTTCAGACATTACAGGAAACGTCTAAAAATCTTATATGTTCTGGTATAATGTTATAAGTAATAATCCTAGTTATTACTTTAAAATGTATATCTCAGAAATAACTAATTTTCTTGTCAACTGCATTATTATGAACTTTCATCAAATCTTTAACCATGGTCATTTTTAAGTCTTTTGTCATTTACAGACAGTTCTGGGTGTACTCTGATGATTTTGCAAATATGTTCCTATAAAAGAGTTTCATCTTCAAGAAATTCATGGAAAAGACTCTGACAAGTACAGGTTTCTGGTAACTGACTGTACTGCTGAACTGAATGAATAAGCATTTTCAGAACTCTAATGAAAAACTGATGAACTCATAAAAGTGCTAACAAAAGATCAAGATGAAAAAAAAGAAATTAATTACATGGGACTGAGTGAACTGATGAGGATGAGTATAATTTTTGTGACTTTCTGTCTGAATTAAAAAAAAAAAATCCCACAAGGACTCAGAGGAAAAGAATATACAAATCAATTTTCACTGCAAAGTAAAGGAGCTGTTACAGTGGAGGATTACTGGACTGAATGTCAATGTTATGACATAGTATAAGTGTGTTTCATGTTTGGTAATTGCAATCATTGTTGCTTTTGTTGTGGTCATCCATGTACAATGCTTGGTGTCAGTCTATCTATCTCTTGTAAAAATAAAAAAAAAAAAAAAAAAAAAAAAAAAAAATCTACCACATGCTGTTGTTATCTGTGTTTTGGATACAACTAAGGGAACAAACCGAAGCATTAGTAATTGTATATTGTTCCTCTGGCAACAGAGGCCTCCTCTGGACTTTGTTCTTCAGGATTATGTGTTTCAAAATTTCAGAAAGTTAACAAATAAGATGTCTTAGTATAAACTCTGAGCTTTAGGCAATAGCTCTAAGATTTCTCTTGGAACAGCTTAACTGGAATTTTTTTTTCTTCCTCCAATAATGGCAGTGATTCCCAAATTCTTGGGATTGTGGAGACATTCTAAGAAAGGCTTACCTTAAGGCCACAGCCCCACCTTTGAAATCCAAAGGGTTCTTTCTGGCCTTTCTTCATTTTGAGAAATGTAATGTTTGTGGAGACCCTGTCTATAGCATGAGGTGAAGTTTTAGCTGACTCATACATTAGATCAATTCATAAATATTTATCAAGTCAACTCATAAATATTTATCAAGTTATGTTTAGTCACCAAATCACACTGGGTTGTTTTTCTGACATAGCCTGGGCTCATCCACAGTGGATGAGACTTGAAATTTTGAGGCCTCATTGCCAGAAATAAGGATTGGAGGTAAGATAGGCAGGTGGAGGGTGAACCTTTGGGAAGCATGTGCTTAAGTTACTTAGGGAAGGAAAAGAGTGGAAACAAGCTCACACTTTGGAGACTGAGCCAGAGTGGTTGCTTGGCTTCTAACGTGGAAGAGGGCTTGGGGCTGGGGTGAGGTGACAGGAGACTTAGCTCTCCCCCTACGTGGGCTTTTCTGGGTTCCAATTTGAGAAGTCAGGGGAAGGAATACATATAAATACAAAGAGGCATGGTGCACATGGGAAAGTTTATCTACTAGAAGATGAGGAGACAGCTGGAGCCTGAAGGAGCAGGATGAAACTCCCAGTTTATCCACTGAGCCCCTGCCCCTTTCAAAACTACAGGCCAGTCTGGCAAACATTAGTTGTGTCTCACCACTATACTACATTGAATTACCTTCTGACATTCCCTTCCAGTTGAAAGCCTGCTTAGCAAAAGGTGTTGCACGACCCGATGAAATTTAGCAGAATAGAGTCGGGAGGCATGAGGAGCACCAATCTGATCACGGAGTTACATAGATAAGGATGCCAGTGTCCTTGGAATCATGATGTGGGCAAGTTGTACATCTCTCAGCCCTCAGCTTCCTTCTCTTTAAAATGGCAACAGTACCTAAGTGAAGTGCAGTATCTGGCACGTGGGAGGGACGTGGCAAACGTAGTTGGCTTCCCTTCTAGTCTGTCTGTGCAGATCACACTGCAGAAAGTTTGTGATGCCTGCTCTCTTCTCCTTTCAGATTGTAAAAGTATTAGACAGTTAGACGTTGTGTTTGTGCTGGACCATTCAGGCAGCATCCTGCCCCAAGACCAAGAAAGCATGATCAACGTCACTATCCATTTGGTGAAGAAATCGGATGTTGGCCCGGACAGAGTTCAGTTTGGAGCGCTCAGATACTCGGATCATCCTGAGGTTCTCTTCTACCTCAATACGTACTCAAACAGATCAGCCATCATTGAGCATCTGAGGAGGCCCAGGGGCACGGGAGGGAATACCTTCACTGCCAGGGCTCTGAAGCATGCAAACAACCTGTTCATGGAGGAACATGGCAGCCGTCTCAAGCAAAACGTGAAGCAGATGCTGATCATCATCACAGATGGGGTATCCCATGACCGAAATCAGCTCAGTGACGTGGCTTCGAAATTAAGAGCCAAAGGCATCATCATCTATGCAGTGGGTGTAGGAAAGGCCGAACAAGAAGAACTGGAGACTATGGCGGGGAATAAAAACTATACTATCCACGTCAGTAATTTCAACAAACTGAAAGATATTTACCTGCCTCTGCAAGATAGTATGTGTACCAATGCACAAGAGGGTAAGTTGGGCTGTTAAAGTTTCTACAGGGATAGCAATACAAGTTTACACAAAAAATAAATGATAACTTGGCTTCCCATTACCTGGGTGTCACAGGATGAACATTTCTCTGCTCAGGCTACCAGTTTTCTCATTTCTGAAAGAAATGCATTATTGATTAAGCAAGAGCCTAAAGGTCCTTTGCCACCATACTGAAGACATTATACAAGAAGGTTTCAGAAGCAGTCCTTGCTATCTGGCCTCCCTGTTTCCTTTTTCTTGGCAGAAAGGACTCTTCTTAGGGCCATATTCACCTTTCCTCATTTCACAGCTGCCCATTTGCT
Source organism: Balaenoptera acutorostrata (assembly GCF_949987535.1). Taxonomy (NCBI): domain Eukaryota; kingdom Metazoa; phylum Chordata; class Mammalia; order Artiodactyla; family Balaenopteridae; genus Balaenoptera; species Balaenoptera acutorostrata. Next base: position 12,287,282 of record NC_080067.1, read on the forward strand.
TAATGACCCCAAGTGCAACTACTCGGTATCAGTTTCAGGCCAAACTCAAGTGGAGAGTTTCATGGTTTAAACAGATAGACTTTTGTCTTCAAAGTTCCAGGGCCCTCTAAATGAGATTGTCAGCATCCTGTAGGGCCATTGGAAGTCCAAGTGGTATAGTGAGCTTTTCCGGATAAAGGCCAGGAATGGGGTAATAGAGACTGGCTGCTAGGAACCAGGAGGGAAGGGCCAAAGCTGATCCATGAGATACCCCGGGGCAGGAGGGGCTGGAGGCATCACATCTGAGTGAGGAAAGGGTGAGATTTGTCACCTGACCTCAAAGCAGCAGTTATTGACAAGTCATCTAGGAGATCTCTGTGCCTCCTTGGAAGGCTGGAATCCTGGCCAGATATTAGTCTAGGCCTCCCGACATGGCAGATGCATCAATCAACCAGCTAACTTCCTTTCTTCTTTCCTCTTCCCTCCTTTCTTCTGACTTCCTTCTCTTTTTCCTTTCCTCCTCCCTTCCTTCCTCTCTACTAGTTTGAAACCTGCTTTTGTATCCAACAGAAATCATGTTTTTACAACTGACATTAACTCACTCTCATCTCTGTGAAATAGTCCAACCCCAAACAAAACCTCCCCCCATATCCTGTGTCGGACCAGCATTTGCTGGGCTGTGTGAAACTACTTCTGCCCTCCACAGCTCTACTTTACTTAAGTAAGCAATAAATACATCTTCTTGGTTTCAGATACTGAATAATGGTATCATCTTTAAGAAAAACATGACTTTTCCCAAGGGAGTGGGGCCAGCTCAATTCTTGCACCTGTCTGGTCCTTCCCTAGACTCTCACCCTTGCCATCTGTCCTGCTGCCTTCCAGACCATCCTTAGCACGGAGTGATCTTTCTGATACACACTGCGTTGTGTCACTGATCTGCTCACAGGTTACAGTTCCTAAACTCCTGAGATCCACGTAGCCCCTGCTGACATCTCCCACCTCACCTCTTGCCCCCCATTTCACAGTATCTCCCATCATCCTGAAATTCCTCCATCTTTGCATGCATCATTCCACCCACCGCGAACACACCAGCCTGCCACTTCCCTTGGCTGCACCTAGCTTATCTGTCACATCCAGCCTTTATTTGCCAGTTTCCTGACCCAGCACCCGGCAGTGTCCCAACCGTGTCCCTCAACTCCTGCACCTTCTATTTCTCCTAGTGGTAGCACTTAACACATACTTGCTGTTTCCTTATCTGTACCCATCACAAGACTACAAGCTCCTTGGGCAGGCTTGGGCTCTTGTTTATCACTGGGTCCTCACCAAATCTAGGACATTACTAGGACTACAGTCTTTTCCTAGGAATATGGGGACTGCTTTCTTCTCATCTTCCACACCTGTCTTTTTGGAGGTAGATGCTGAGATGGAGTTTGGGATGCAAGAATTTTATTAGGGAGGCACAGCTGTGAAAGAAAGAGAGGAAGGCAGAACAGGCAGTAGAAGTCAGCAATGCATGCTCCGTCATCTCAGTTACCTTCCGTGATCACTTTAGTGCTGCCCCATCCCAGCCTTTGCATTTGAAGGGAACCGAGCATCATCCCTTGGTTATGGACCATTTCACACTGGACTTCAGGGAGATGACCCTGTACCCTGTTTATTAACACTTGTCCATGAAATTTTAATATTTGGGTTATGATATTATTAAAACAATTTGTAATATAAAAAAGTGCTGGATTTAAGGATAAAAAGGACCTAGGTACCAGTCCTCTGCATAGTAATTGGGTATTCTGAGGCAACTTACTTAACCTCTGAATTCCATTTCTCTACCTAACAAACAGAATAATTCCTCATAAGGTGGTCATGAATATTAACCATTATTGTATGCTAAACAGGTTTTTAAAATGATAATTTTCAACACAAATGTAAAATGGTAGCATTAATAGTAACAGGATTACTAATAATAGTACAGTGGTACTTGGCTTGGGTGAACATTCCAGTATGGGTATGTTGAAGGGATTTCAAGCCTTTGTAATGACCTTTTAATGAATATATTCAACCTAGTCAAACGTCTTACTTTCTTTCTCAGAGTAGTGTTCAGTGTCCTTTCAAATGAATCATGTAAATAATTAAAATTTGAAACAAAGTCTATTAGCTTTCTCCTCCCCACTATTTTTTCTTCTCTTTGAGGGCCTATAGTGGTTCTCTCGTCTGTTACCTTATCTCAATTTGCCATGAATGTGAGGATTTAGTAAAGCAATTTAAATATTTGAGCAAAGGGAAAATTTGGAATGATTCACAAGGACAGTAACTGATTTATTTTTTCAACTGCAGTCTGTAACATTCAAGAAGCCGATGTGATTTTCTTTTGTGATGGCTCTGACATGGTATCTGATTCAGACTTTGTTACCATGACAACTTTCTTGTCAGACTTAATTGATAATTTTGACATTCAGTCTCAAAGGATGAAAATTGGGATAGCACAATTTGGGAGTCATTACCAAGAAATTATTGAGTTGCAAAACTCTCTGACTAAAACCCAGTGGAAGTCTCGAATTCAAACTATCACGAAGAGCAACGGGCTTCCGCGAATGGACTTGGCCCTGAAACAAGTGAGCGTTAAGTTTGAGCAATCCGCTGGTGGGAGAAGGAAGGCTGGTGTCCCTCAGACTTTGGTGGTTATCACATCTGGGGGTCCCCGCTATGATGTGGCAGAAGCAGTGAAGACCCTGAGAGAAGATGGCATTTGCATTCTGGCTTTGGGCATAGGAGATGTTTATAAGGAACAGCTTCTGTCAATAACGGGCAATTCTGAAAAAATCATCACTTTTAAAGACTTTGATAAACTAAAGAATGTGGATGTGAAAAAAAGAATGGTCCGTGAAATCTGCCAGAGTTGCGGGAAAACCAGTGAGTGCTCCCTTGCTCTTTCTTTGTTATTATTTGATTGCAGCTTCCCAGTTGTCCATTTCCTAAGGTGTCTGTGGGCGAGTCCAGCAGAACACGTGTGCGGTGAGAATAGACACCTCTTCTGTTTCCAGAAATTGAGATCGGTCAGCCTCCCTCAGAGACAGGGGAAAGGGTGCAGAGGCCGGAGAAGGCCCTGAGTTGTGTCCCCTGGTCATCCCTGACCCCCAGTGTAATCCAGTGGTTATGCTCCTCTAACACCTGGAACTCAGCTTATTTCTACCCTCTCTGCTTCTGGAAGTCCTAGAGCAATGCCCTGCATCCCACAGGAATTAAGTAAAATAAGCATTTGCCGATTGGACATTTTCCTATTTTAACTTTGTTAAACCATCTTGTAAGGGATTCAGTGTGTGTGTGTGTGTGTGTGTGTATGTTGTCCATCTGTGTCAGATGTGTCAGCACACATCTCGTACATTTTCTTCTTTGAATGATGGCATTCATATAATCATAACATAGTAAAGAGTTGAATTGTCCTTGGGGATTATTTAATTTCCAGAGTTTACCAATGCTGATGGCTACAAAGGTCGGGTGGGTCATGGAAGTGAGTCAAGTGGGTAGGGAGTGAAGAAAATGAACGCAGAGCCATGGCTCACCTGATGACGATGTCATTCTTCAGCTCCAGCTGAGAGTTGCCATGTGGGACTCAGGTTCTGTACACTTGGAGCTGGGAGTTGGGAGGACAGAACAACAGTGAAGGTTAATATTTTGTGGAATTTGCACAACAGGCAGAAATTCCCCAGGGTGCTTCTGTTTCTAGACTCGTTATGATGGAAGCGACTTCTTTTACAAAACGCATTGGTTTTTCCAAGCTCTCCATTGGGGTGCTCACTGGGGGCAGATGACAGTGGTGGAGGAGCCCGAGACTGGAATCAGAACACCAGGGTTCCCACTGTGGTTCAGCAGCAGCAACCTCCATGCATGACCATCTCCTAGTGTGTAAAATGAGCAACTGGACAGGGTCAGAGGTGACCAAGTGGCAACTTGTAGCTGAATTGGGTTTGTCCTATTTGGTGTTGATAGCTTCTTAATTAATTGATAACTTTTACAAACTGGAGATATTGCATTAAAATGCAGATTTCAGGTTTCTTTTTGAAAAATCAGACAACGTAACCACATTAGGCCCTGTTTCCCACATGGCTACTCTCAGCTGGAACTGAACGGTGAACAGATGGGTCGTTGCTCTGCGTTCATTTTCTCATTCCCTGCCCACTTGACTCGTTGACATTACCCTCCTGGCCTTTGCCGCCATCTGAGTTAGTGGCCTCTGGATTAAATAAACTCTAAGAACAATTCAAATATTTAATATGTTATAATTATATGAATCATAATGTCATCATTAAAAGAAGAAAATATGCATGCACGCACACACACACACACATGAGGCCAGCCACTGAGAATAAGACTAAACCATGATTAGACTTCAAACAGTTACTGAAACATGTAACATTTGAATGGGACATGCAAGGGCAGGGAGGGTGAGGGTGAACCTGTGCTACAGTATTTTCCTTCTTGGACACTTTTGGGTCCTAGAGACCCTCCAGCCCTAGACCATGACTGCTTCCCCTTTTCCTGCCCTGTCTGCCCTTCCTTGCTCCTGTCTGCTCATTAATTTGGCCTTATTTCCCTTGTTCTCCAGACTGCTTTCTGGACATAGTGGTCAGCTTCGACATTTCCACTCACCTGCTGGGGCAGCCATTGTTCCATGGCCACCCCCGGCTGGAATCATACCTCCCAGGCATCTTAGAGGACATTGCCTCCCTCAGGGGTGTGAGCTGCGGGGCAGGCGCAGAGGTACAAGTGAGCGTGGCCTTTAAGGTGAACAGTGACCAGAATTTCCCTGCCAAGTTCCAAATCTACCAGGAAACAATATTTGACAGCCTACTGCAAGTCACCGTCAACGGGCCAACTCACCTGAATGCACAGTTCCTGCAGTCCATGTGGGACACGTTTAAGGATACGTCTGCATCCCGAGGACAGGTATCCGTGTCACATTCTAGCTCCCATCTCCATGCTCTTGTATTGGTTTCTCCCTCCCAGTTATATGTTTTGTTATCATGTCATCCCATTCTATGCTTTCCTCTTTCTCTAGGTATTACTCATCTTTTCAGATGGTCTTGGGGGTGAAAGCAAAATAATGCTTGAAGATAAATCGGACAGACTCAGAGAAGCAGGTAAAGTTGAAATTGAAAAAGTAAATGATGAAGCATGGAATCTGCTGAACAAGTCTGTACCTACTAGGGTGCTCTGGAACTTGGGATTTGCCTGGCCACTTGAAGCAACTGCTGCTGGTGTCCTGCCCAAACCCCCTTGACCAGCTGCCCACTTATCCCCCAAATGCTGCAAACGCTACAGCCAAGTTCTTATACCTGTGACCTTCTATAGATGTGTGCCCTTGACTGACCCCAACAGTGACCTGATGCTTGGAATGGGGGTTGGGGTCATACATCCTACCTGAGGGATGGGAGCAGGGGTAATTATTGCAGAGGGAAACAGAAACCCAGCACTCTTGCCTGAAGTGGGTCAACTCTGATACAGCCTACACTCCAGGGACCCTCAGGAATCAGACCCAGGTGAGGACTTTACTGAGACACATCCTTGCTCACAACCTCCCCTTCCCTTTCCTGCTTCTCTCTCTCCCTCTGTAAGCCACTTACACACAGATTCCTCCCTCAGATTCTGCTTCTAGGGAACCTAAGACACTTCCTATTGTGTCTGATTTTCCATGGGAAAGATTGCAACATGGATTTTGAAAAGCACTTCTCACTATACCTCCCCTGTCCATGTCATAGTTTCAGAAGAGCTGGGAGCTAAGTGCAGAAGTGGAGAGTCACATACAGAGACAGGAGGCAGGCAGGTGACTGGCAAGTGGGGCATGTTATTGGAGGCTTCCTTGGTGTAGCCCTCATGGCTTCCAGTGTTCAGCTTCCATGGAAACTCCCAGGGGCCATAAATGTCCTGGTTGTGTCACCCTCCCTTCTTGAATCCCTAGTATACATTCCCACTGTTCTTAGAATATCAAATTCCTTCATACAGCCTGTGAGGCTTTACAGGATCTGGCCCCACTTCCCACTCAGCTTTACCTTGCTGCTCACACTCTGTTCCAGCATCAGAACTTTTTCCATTCTCCCTCCAATATCCTTTTCAACCTCACCCTCCCCACCCTTGCATGTCCTCTTTCCTTCTGCCTGGTACTCTCCCCACTCTCAGCTTCCCCCAAGTTCTTCTCACCACCTCCCTTCTCTGGTTCTTTCCCTTGACCAACTTCCATTCACCCTTTAGTATCAGTCTAGACATCAGTTCTTCACAGAAACCTTGTGTGACCTTCCAAAACCGAGTTAGGAGCTTCTTCTTCAGACTTTTGTAGCATCCTGACCCTCTCCCTGCTACAATGATTAATACATAATAGACTCCTAATAAGCAAATATTTGTTTAATGAAAGGAGGGAAAGAGTAAATGGACCAACAAATGAATTAATGAGTGGGTGAATGGGTGAATAAATGAATTCCTGTGTATGGCCAGGAGTTCAGCTGAGACTGGAATCACCCTGGGCTTTCCTCAAGCTTCCAGGGCCCACCCAGCTCCCAGGGTGTTTGGCAGTGTAGATGATTTGAGAGCTATTTACACTCTATTTACAAATTTTGTAATTAATTTACAAGTTAATGTAATTAATTTACATTCAGAAAAATTCATAGTTCATAGCAGCACTATTTACAATAGCCAAGACATGGAAACAACCTAAATGTCCATCAACAGTTAAATGGATAAAGAAGATGTGGTACATATATGCAATGGAATAGTACTCAGCCACAAAAAGAATGAAATAATGCTATTTGCAGCAACATGGATGGATTATCATACTAAGTGAAGGAGATCAGACAAAGAAATACAAATATCATATGATATCACTTTTATGCGGAATCTAAAAAAATGATACAAATGAACTTATTTACAAAACACAAATAGACTCACAGACATAGAAAACAAACTTATGGTTATCAAAGGGGATAGTGGTGGGGGAGATAAATTAGGAGTTTGAGATTAACACATACATACAACTATGTATAAAATAGATGAACAACAAGGACTTACTGTATAGCACAGATATTGAACTATATTCAATATCTTATAATAACCTATAATGGAAAAAAAATATATATATATTCTGTTATATATAATATATAACTGAATGACTCTGCTGTGCCCCTGAAACTAACACATTGTAAATTAACTATACTTCAATTTTTTAAAATGGTGAAAAAAAAAATTAAAAAAAAGTTACTAACTACCATGTTAAAAAGAAAATTCAGAAGAACTCTGAAGATGGACAATAACCTTTCTTAAAAAATTGCTTTCAAATGCCCAAGAACTGCATTGAGATTGGTGGTGAGGAATTAAACACAGTTTTCTGCTAGTGTTTTTCTGTAAGATTTCTTAGATTTCATGCCGAGGTCAGGAACCAGTGCCTCATGTGTGTACTGAAGATGCAGGCAAAGCGCTTTTGGGTTCTTCAGTATCAAGAACACTCTTTTCTCTTATTTTTCCCCCCTTTCTGATTCTTCACTGAATGGAAATAAAATGGACTTTTCTTCTTTTCTGTGTACAATTCCTGGGGTTTTATATCTGTTGTTTTTACTGCCTAGGACTTGATGCTTTGCTGGTGGTTTCCCTAAACTCAACCTCTCATGATGAGTTTTCCAGCTTTGAATTTGGAAAAGGATTTGATTACAGGACTCACCTGACCATTGGAATGAGAGAATTGGGCAATATGTTATCACAGTATCTGGTGAGTTGCTGAAGAAAAAAAAAACCATTATTCAAAATGCCCTGGGAACATTGGAATTGGAATTGGAATCCTGTTGAGTATTTCCAAAGATTCCCTTGTTTGCCCTAAATTCAGTTACATGGTCTTTAGCATATGAAAAAGTGTGAAAGCCCAGAGCATTGTTTTTTGCTTCTCCATGCCCTTTCATCCTTTGTCATCTCGCCAAATGAATGCATAGGAAGCTAAAATCCAACCAACCCCTAATCAAATCAAAAGCCCCCAACAGTTTATGCTGCAGAAATCCCAGGAAACAAGAGCTGTCAACTAGGAACCAACCAGTCTTGTGCACACTTGGCCTGTGGCCATCTGTGTGGTGAGTGCCCCTTCTATAAATAGAGGTCATTTCCTTAGAAAAGGTATGTCACCAGTGCAGTTGCTGATCTGGTGCTCTCTCTTCAGGGTTAAGTCAAAAAACACCTCTTATTCTCTGCAGCCCCTCACCCAATGAGAGAGGACAGGCTGTAGGTGGTGAATTATGATTTATGTCAATTCAGTTCTTATGTGATGAAGTTCCTCACCATAGTTGCTCACTCATTTTTTCTTTTTTCCAGGGAAACATTGCAGAGAGGACTTGCTGCTGTACGTTTTGCAAGTGTTCACGGACTCCAGGACCTCAAGGGATCCAAGGACCACAAACCTTAAAGGTGCCATTCAGTTGTGACATGCTTTTACCTAACGGGCTTTCATTTGGTGTAGGTGGAGCTGAGATTGAGTAGTTGGGTTTGCAACTTTTGCTTGATGCTGATGTAATTACTTTGGGCCATTTGTGTGACTTCTATGGTGTAGGAGCCAGATCAGAAGGGCTCACATTTTTAAAAAACATATTTTATTGAAGTATTAATTTACAATGTTGTGTTAATTTCTACAATACAGCAAAGTGATTCAGTTATACATATATACACATTCTTTTTCATATTCTTTTCCATTATGGTTTATCATGAGATATTGAATATAGTTCCCTGTACTATATAGTAGGACCTTGTTGTTTCTCTATGTTATACATAGTAGTGTGTATAAACTAATCCCAAACTCTTAATTTATCCCTTCCCTCCTTCCCCTTTAGTAGTATAAGTTTGTTTTCTATGTCTGAGTCTATTTCTGTTTTGTAAATAAGTTCATTTGTATCATTTCTTAGATTCCACGTATAAGTGATATATGATATTTGTCTTTGTCTGAGTTACTTCACTTGGTATGATAATCTCTGGGTCCATCCATGTTGCTGCAAATGGCATTATTTCATCTTTTTATGGCTGAGTAATATTCCATTGTATAAATATACCACATATTCTTTATCCACTCCTCTGTTGATGGGCTTTTTGGTTGCTTCCATGTCTTGGCTATTGGGAATAGTGCTGCTGTGAACATTGGGGTGCATGTGTCTTTTTGAATTAGAATATTTTCAAATATATGCCCAGGAGTGGGATTGCAGAATCATATGGCAACTCTATTTTTAGTTTTTTGAGGAACCTCCATGCTGTTTTCCATAGTGGCTGCACCAATTTCCATTCCCACCAACAGTGTAAGAGGGTTCAGAAGGCTCACTTTTGATGCTACTATTAAGAATGACTCCCTTTTCTCTTATGTATCCTTAGTGGTGTTGCTCCTTGGCTTTGCAATTTATACTTTTTTTTTTATGTTTAATCATTCCTTGAGGTTTCTTTTCTCTTTAATTCACGTGAAACTGCTTTTTTAAATTTTTTTTAAAGTCTTTTTTTTTAACATCTTTATTGGAGTATAATTGCTTTACAATGGTGTGTTAGTTTCTGCTTTATAACAAAGTGAATCAGTTATACATATACATATGTTCCCATATCTCTTCCCTCTTGTGTCTCCCTCCCTCCCACCCTCCCTATCCCACCCCTCTAGGTGGTGCACGTTAGACAGTTTGAAAGGCAGCAAGAGGTGTTAGAAATGGTGGGGAAAGTTGTGCTTCATCAGCAATGATAGGTGATTGAACTGCAAAAAGAACATAGCACTGCAGATTAATAGCCCTTCAAGAAAGATTATGAAAGATCAATTACACAGCAATAGTATAGATAAATATATCACGGTATTTTAATTCAGTAGAATGCTCTAAGGTAGTGAAAATGAATGAACTACGACTACACATAACAACAGGGATAAATTTTACAAACACAGTAATGGCCAAAAAAAAACAAAACACAGAAAAGTATGTATGGTATGATTTCATTTATAAAAAGTTTGAAAGGAGGCAAGACTAACCCATAGTGTCTAGGGATGAATGATTAAGTAGTGAAGTTTTTTTTTTTTTAAAGTCCGGGAAATATTATCATAAAAGCAGGAGTGTGTTTCCAGGGGAGGGGTGGGGAATTGTTTGTGATTGGGGTAGCTACTGTGTCTGGGTACCAGCCATGTCCTATTTCTTGGCCTGGGTGGTGATGACACAGATGTTCACTTTGTAATAATTAAGCTGTACCTTTCTATTTTATTTACTTTTATTCACTTTTTCAAATGCATTTTAGATATCACAATGAAAAGGAGTCTGGTCTATTTTATTTTAAGAGCTCAAACACGATTCTTGCTCCTGAGTGCTGCATTGTCCATCCTTGTGAAAGGATAATTGATCAAGGACCTCCCTTTAGGTCCTTGTTGTTTATCTATTTTATACACAGTAGTGTGTATATGTTAATCCCAAACTCCTAATTTATCCCTCCCCTTGACTTTTTACTAAGTGACAGTGTTTTGTTTAGCATAGTTTCCTCTATTATTATGTTGCTTGGTAATAGAAATCTATTCCAAGAGCAAAACTCCCCAATATACTGAGCAGACAGTGCGGACCTGTGTTAGAGGGTGAGGAAAGCAAACCTTAAAGGAAATCCTTGCCAAAAATAAACCACGAGGCAGTTAAACGTAGAGGGAGAGATGATAGCAACTTAAATATGCATAACCTCGTTGTTGGAGAAGGGCTTATTCTTTTTTGAGCTCTCAAAAAAGCAGAAGAAAGTAAAATGATCTCTTTGGAAATGTTATCAGTTTGCCTGCTGAAAGGGTCCTGGTGGCCACCACTGTCCTCCATGCAACGCCCCCCCCCCCCCCCCCCCCAGGCACAGGGCTGACCCTGAAGCCCTGAGCTGCACTGGGTTCCAAACTCAGCCTCCTGTAGGCATCAGGAGGCCACCTCCGCAGAGGGCTTCAGAGCCAATAACAAGGACAAAAGCCAGCCCCAGAACTTGTCTGACTCTCTTCACACTCACAGCCACACCTGCAAAAACCACAACCAGGTTGGAGGAGGGTCTTGCCTAAAATGCCTAATGTAACAAGTTTGAGTTGATGGAAGATGACTAAAATCGAATTTTCTCTCTTTCCTCCCAGGGTTTTCCAGGTCTGAAAGGCAGCAGAGGACACAGTGGAGAGGAAGGAGACCCTGTAAGTTTTTGTGACCCACTGCCCACCATACTTACTGATTTACTTTTTTCATAAAAAAAGCTTTATTTTCCAGAAGGGATAATGGGGTTTTGTTTATATATTTTTTGTAGTTTGGGGGGAGGGGGAATGGGTTGCTTTTCTTTTATTTTTTCCTTTTCCTTGTCTTAATCATGAGGCACTTGCTAAACCTACTTTTTGGGAGAAGGAGGGAGCAGGCTTACCTACATTTTGCCTGGCACTTTTTTGTGGGTGGCAGGGAGCTGGACATCCTCTTTATTGCCCCTGCACAGGGTGAAACTGGGTTATCCGTTAGGGGCTCTCTCTGGACCTGCAGCCCAGTGCTTCTGACATGGAAATAGAAGACGGCAAAGCACCCCCTAAACATGGTGTCGTGGTCCCACGCCACATGTGGTTTTCGAATCTCAATCTTTGACCCCCAAACCAGAGCTCTCACTTGGTTCACCAAATTATAAAAATGGATTTGGAGGAACTGAAACCACTTAGGTGGCTCCATTGGGATAAGAAAAGCTTAGGAGGCATCCAGCCTGCATCTCCATCCCCTTAGAATCCTTATCTGCACAGCAAGTTGTGATTAAAAGTATAGGCTCCCAGATTGGGATTGACATATATACACTAATATGTATAAAATGGATAACTAATAAGAACCTGCTGTATAAAAAAATAAATAAAATTCTAAAATTCAAAAAAAAAAGAATAGTAAAATCATTTTTGAGATCTGAAAATAAATAAATAAATAAATAAATAAATAAAAGTATAGGCTCCCAAGTCAGACAGTCAAGGGCTGACCTAGATGTGAAACCTTAACAAGGTATGTAACTTCTTGACCCTCAGTTTCCTCATCTGTAAACACTTATAAATTCCTCTAAGACTGTAGTTTATCCACCCTGTACCTGCAGAGGGGTCATGGAGCCCACTGAGCCAGCCAGGGTTTGAGTGAGGGGAAGAGTGTCACCCAATGCCTGACTGTGAGCCCACAGCTGGCTCTCAGCAACTGTGGCCATAGGTGAGGCCTCCTGCTTTTACTGGGAACAATCCTCAGAATAAAGAAAGCAAAGCAGGAAAAGGAAAATCACCTCTCCCCTCACCTACCAGGAAAGGAAGAACTAAGTTCATTGCTAGATGAGTATTTATCCACACAGCAAACCATTAGCACCTTCTGTGCACACAGATCTGAGCCAGGCACCAGGGACACAATGGGAAAAGAGACAGTTGGGGGTTCCTGCTCTCAGGAAATACAATATCGTTCTTCTCTTGAGACTCATTTTACTCTAGCCCTTGCCTGTATTTAAATATTTCCTGGGAGAAGGCAGACTAATGGGAGAAGCACATGTCATTGACCTTGAGTGCTCTTCCCTGTGTGGATGCTCTAACTTTGGGGATCTTTAGCCTGGTGGTCCTTCCCATGAGCACTGGCTTGGGGCAGTGTCATTTCCTATCAACTGCTTCTACTCAGTTCTTGTCCCCTGGCACAAACTTGCTTCTCTGCCGTGAGCAAATCTGAGTTTTCCAGGCCAGCGTTAGGGCCTGGGCAAGATGTTAGGGCCAACAGGTATCAGTCGAGCATTGGGAGTGTGGCTGTGAAGTGAAGTGACTTCAAACATTTGGCTGTGCTTTCTGATAAGGGCAGGGAAGCAACTGAGCCCATCCCACACCTTTGTGTGATCTTGGATCTGTAAGGAAGCCCTGAAGGGAAAATGCTTGAATCGAGGGGAAAAACAGAGTTAATTAATGAATTTGCAGGAGAGTTTGCTTTGTCTAGAGCTCAGAGTGCCCAGCTGCTCTGGCTTCACTCTTGAAAAGTAAACAGTTGGCAGCTTCTGGCAAAAGAGTCACTTTGGATACCTGTTTGGGTACCTTTTCTTAGGGAAGACAAGGAGACACTGGACCCCAAGGAAACAGAGGGATTGCAGGATGTCCAGGGGAGCGGGGTCGAAAGGTAAATATTGTATTTTAAATTCTCTATGGCATCCTCTCCATCTCCTCCTTCTTCTGTGTTCTCTCTTCCATCCCCCCCCCACTTTCCCTTTCTCCAATTACATGTTAGTTTCCTCTTCTGCAGAGGAAGTCTATTTAGTCATCTCAAGAAATTTTGAGCATTATTAAATTCCACCTATAACCTCTTTGTCGTTGGAAACCCAGAAGCAACTAAAGAAATACAAAATCACTCTCTTAACGGAGGCAGCCCCTTCCTGCCTCAACAGACTGCGAATCCACATTCTCCTTGACATGCCAGTGAGAGATATTTAATCTTTTACAGGGAGCCAAAGGATCTGCTGGATATAAGGTACTGTAGTTACTTCTTCAGTCAAATTTCACTTCCTAATGGACTTAGTTTACTGATAAGCACGTGGCAGAGATCTCCCTTGACCTGATTGCTGCCCATCTTTGTCTTTCAGGGAGAACATGGAGACGATGGGATTGATGGACTCGATGGGGAAGAGGTAAGCCATTTTTCTTCAAGTACCATGAAATCATCATGAGTTTGATGTATTTCTTTAATGGGAAATTTTGCCTTGTCTTCTTTTAGGGCTTTCATGGACTTCCTGGGAAAAAAGGAGAAAAGGGTGATCCAGGATCCCAGGTAACACTTTTCATTACATCAAAGAAGGAGAATTTGGTGTTAGAGATGGTCTTAATTGTTGTGTGTCACAAGTTATGAGGAATAAAGTTGAGAGCAATGAAGCCTATTACCACCGAATAGATGCTACATCCCCATTTGGGGCAAGTGGGTAACTATGCAGTTTTCAAGAATTTCCAGCTAGAAAGATTCAAGACTTGCAAGGATCTTCTATGAGCATGTTTTTCAGAAGTCTGCAAATGAATGCATTTGCCTGTTAGCAGCTTACCTCTTCTCTTTATTGTATCAGAAAAAAATAAAAAGCAAGAGAAAGAGACAAAATTATTTTGGTGGCCTTGGTGTAGCAAATCACAGAGAAACATTTTTTTATTTTCAATTCATTTTGACACTCATCAATGTGTGCCTCCTTGGTTCCAAGCGGCTCTCCTTTTATGTTCTGATTCACTTATTTATCAAATACTTCTGAATACCTGGCATTTGTCAGGCACTAAGTTATGTGCTAACGACTCAGAGATGAACCACACTGTCCTTGTCTTCAAGGATCCCCCGGTGTAGTTGGAGAGACAGACATATCAATAGCTAATGATGACACAGTGTGTGGTTGGGGTCATGTTATAGGTAACTAGGTGGGAGCCCAGAGAAGGGCACCAAACTCTGCAGGGTGGGGAGGGAGTGCAGGAAACCTTCCCGGAGGAAATTATCTCTGAGCTGAAGATGAATAGGAATTAGTAAGATGTGGAGAAAGGGCAGTCCAGACAGAGGGAACAGCATAAGCAAAGACATGTAGGCTTGGGGACCCTGCAAGTTGTTCTGCTTTGTGTGAGCTTTAGGGTACAGGTGGAGGGAGGTGAGGTTCAAGAGCGGGTGGGAAGAGCTGGTGAATGCACTGGTGAGCCAAGGAGGAGGAGTCTGGATTTTAGCCATTAAGGAATGGGGACCCTTAGGAAAATTTTAAGTAGGGAGGTCACAATTGAATTTGCACTTTAGAAATATTCCGTGACAGTAGTGTGGAGGATACATTGGGGATGACATAGAGGCAAGGCAAATATGAGAGGCAGATCTGTAATAATCAAGGTGAGAAGTGATGAAGACTTCAAGTAAAGCAACAGACACAAGACCCATGAATGCTGTAACAGGGTCCAGGCTGGAGTGAGGACCTAGTGTGCAAAATTTAAGGAAGCACTCTTTCTCAGAGTGAAGCAAAGCGTGAGTGCCTGCCTAAATTTTGCACCCTAGGTACCTTGTTTTTCTCACCCTAGTTCTGACTCCGGGATATCAGATCTCCAGGTAGCCAGAGGAGCAGGGAATGAGAAGCCAGTCAAAGTGCCTGCAAGGATCCCAGCTTGGGCAAGTTTAGTTGGGAACAGTTGAGTTTGAGGTGACAATGGAACATCCCAGTGGTGGTTTCCAGTGGACAATTTAATTACAGATGTCAGAAGTTGCTAGACTGGCTGGGATGTCCAATACGATACCCACTAGCAATATGTGACCAGTAAATTCAAATTAACTAAAATGAAAAATTCTACTCTCAATTGTACTAGCCGCATTTCACGTGCTCGACAGCCAACTATGGCCAGTGGCTACCATATTGGACAGTGCAGATGGAGAACATTTCCATCTCTGCAGAAAGTTCTGCTGGCCAGTACTCTGCTAGACCATAAGAAGTTTTCCCTTTTCCCAGCCTTTTTATAAATAATCCTGACTATAGGCTTAAAACTGGACCTTGTACTGCTTGAGAGGTCAAAGGGAATCTGGCTGGGTTAGAGGAACATGGATCATTTTATCTGATTGATTTTCTCCCCTCCAAACACCACGACCCATGACATTTTAACACCCTCCTACAAGCTAACTCAGAAGCTCATTTTATTTTTTTCAGGGCAGCCCAGGTTCCAGAGGCCCTCCTGGGGGATATGGGGAGAAGGGCTTCCCAGGGGATACTGTAAGTTACTGGGGCCCAAGTGGCTCTGAATTGTGTAGTTTACTCCACACTTCTTGTGTCTCCTGCTAACCTGTAGGCAAAGGCATGTCTTGGGAAGTGGTGGTAGGTGTTGACTGAGGCTTATTGGTTTGGGGAAAACCTGCATCTGATTTGGGCTGATTATGTCAAAAATTCAGAGATGGGAACGAAAATACCATCTTATTCATCCTTATGTATCTTGAGACTTTCAAGTTCCTTTGGGAATGAAATTTCCATAATTTTGCTTATTGGTTTTCTAACCTTATTGATTCCCTATTTGAAGACTCGATTATAGGGGAATCTTACTACACCTTTGAGAGACTGGCATAAGCATGTTTGGATGAGTGCATCAGTGAAGCTGCCAGTACAGAGAAGGGAAAATTCGCCATAGCTTCAGCAAGCACTCTTTTAATTCTTCATTTATCACTAAGCCTCCTTCAGACTTGGAGAAATATTGTTTCATTTTTTTTTTAATTTGTGAGTTTCAAATATGGAGAATTTTCTCACACCTCTCATTACTTAACCCAAATTAGTTTAGTTCTTAATATTGTACCATTTTGAGAAAAAAAAAAAACAACTGATATTTCTTATTCTAAAGTACTTTTAAAATCTTCCTCTAGGGTAATCCAGGACAAAGCAATAACATCAAAGGACAAAAGGGCTCCAAAGGAAAACAAGGAAGACAAGTAATTGGATCTATTTTACATATATGTTGAGTTGATTAATTCTGTTATCGAGCTGAGGCTTTCCTAAAGTCTAAATTAATTTAGTAAAATACATAACAGTTTTTCTAACAATCACCCCTAAGTTCCCATTTAAGAGAGCCTTATTTTCTTAAAATAAGGTATGCCTGTAGTAGGTTACACCTCTATAGGCAAAGTTATTAAGTTTCTAGCAGGTGATATTATATGGGGAAATTGGTCATTAGCAGTGCGTGTTGCTATACCATTTTCCTCTTTAATGGATATATACCCAATAGGGTTAATATGCAGAAACATTCTGGCATGACACATTTGTTCTGTTTTAATAGTGCTTGAGATTTTTATGCTGATGTCTCTGTCATTTACTCAGAATCTTTTGCCTTATGATCTTGGGGGAACAATTGTGTTTCTAGGGTAGAACCGGCCCGAAAGGTACACAAGGCAGTCCTAGTTCCAGAGGGAGCAGGGTAAGTATTTCCGTGGACATTTATTTCCCCTCCTTATCACCTGGAGATGCCAAGAGGCATTCAGAATATGTGTCACTGCAGTTAGCTGATCCAGGGCAGATATACTGCCACTGTTGTCATTTGGGGCCAGGTCATTCTTTGTTGTGATGGGCTAGCCTGTGCATTATAGGATGTTTTGCAGCATCCCTGGTCTCTACTCATTAGATGTCAGTAGCACCCACTCCTCCCCAGTTGTGATGTCCAAAAATGCCTGCAGATCTTGCCAAATGTAGTCGAGAGTAATGCGGGATGTGGTGGTGGGGCAAATTGCCTCTGGTTGAGAACCACTGTGACAGTCTGCCTTTCCCTTTCCACCTTCCAGAAACTTTTAAATGTCTTTGAAGAGAGCCAGTGACTTTCACATAAAAACCTTCCTCCAGTAGCTTAGCATCTTTGAGCTTCTGTAGAATATTAAGAAATAGGTAAATGTGCTCTCTTCCTCCTCATATGTCACCAAAGGAAAGAAGAATCACAGATAAATTCTTCCTGAATAAACCAAAACATTGGCGATTAGGGCCAAACCGGTGGCAACCTGAAGATGCTGTGGTAATTTTACAGCATCCCATGTGATATCAAGCTTAAAACAGAAATGTTGGATTTCTGCTTCTTTTTAAGGAACAACCAAGAAATCACTTTTCCCTTTGTGGACTACCAAAGTTAGAGAGGATATTTATAATGTGTTAGAAACCCTTTCATCATGTACTCATTATTCTCAAAAGAGAATAATGTCCAAATGTAGATTTGGCCCTGAGTTTTGTTCACGAGGACACTGAAAATACTTGGCTTCCTTTTCTGTCACAAACCTGGAATCGTCTCACCACTTTGAAAGCTGTGGCTGATTGCCTCTCCCTCTGGGAGAGATAGTGGATGTACGTTTTAGTTCCTCTTGCCTTTGTTTATCTTGACTCATAGTTCTTAAGGGAAAGGGTCTGCAGTTGGATGGCTTAGGCCTCCCAGTGCTTCTGGTGAAATTCTTTGGGACTTTGCCCTCCTCTCCATACAAGAGAATTACAATTAATCAGAGGAAGCAGGAGAGCAGCAAGATGAACTAAATGCTATAAAATTTAAAGACAAATATGTAGTTTTGTTGGTTTAAGAGAAAATACTTTTAGTTTGAAATAGCTTTATAACTGTCATCATTAATCAGGCACTTTTAAAAAATAGTGGGGTGGGGTAGGGGATTATTACTTGGACAAACCAGCCAATGAGTTTAAGTCACTCCATGGACAGGAGGCTCTCAGCCTCCCTCCCCCATTCTCACCCACTTTCCTGCCCATCTTCTCCTTTGTAATTAAACAAATCAACATGGATGGATATAAAACAATGGCTTTTCTACACCCTCCTTCACCTTTCCAGTGAAGGCTAGAATTCTCTATGATGGTCAGAGGATCTTAAATGGATGACAAATTCTAAAAACACAAGCAAACCTAAGACATCTCCTCCCACATGACAGAATTTCAACCTGTGTAAATTAATTGTTGCCCCAGCTATTGACAAAGCAACGGATCCATGTACTAAGAACCAGAGCATTTGAAACAATGTTCCAGGCCCATTGCCTTTGGCCTGTCAGGCACAAGGAATACATATAAATAATAGTATTTATACTTCTAGAGCACATATTTTGTGCCAGGTCCTAATCAAATCACTTTCAAATATTAATTTGTTTAATCCTCATAACAAATATATCAGGTAGATACTATCATTATATCCATTTTACAGATGAGAAAAAGCAAGAAACCTTGGACAAGTTGCCTAGGATCAGGATAGGTAAATGGTAGAGCTGGGGTTTGAACCCAGGGAGTCTCACTCCTAATCAGCCAGGCTCAGACCTATTGTGCAATTGCTCTGTGCCACCCAGGCTTTAAAGGGCAGGGGTGAGCTCAAGGCTGTCTGACTTCTGAGGACACATCCCTAACCATTGTGCTACTAAAATAGGAATGCTATTTTATCCTTGCTTTTTAATGTAGACAGAATTATGACATCATGGAAACAGTGGATTCAAACTTTGCTGTTTCTGCTCTGCTTTCATCTGTCAAGAGTTCTGTGAGTCACATCAAGGTACAAATGGCTGACAAGTTACAATGGGTAACTTCTCCCAAAGGGCATTTGCACTTTAAAAGCAAAGAGTACCTGAATCGAGGGGTAGAACCTCCGTGGAAGAATTCTAATCATCAGCCAAACTGGTGAGGTGATATTTGGTCAGGTGTTTTATTCTAAGGAGGTTCAGAAGCTGGGCAGTTGAAAGAAAACTGCTGCTCTGAAATCATTTCCATGGCTAACTTTCCAAGTGAATGTAGGAAGAATTTTTAAGTATTTGTTTTGTACATAAAATAATCATAGTTGTTTATCACTACACAAAGTAGATCAATGGGTGAGATGTTCTGTGGCTCTCTCATCGAGACAGAGGTGGGAGGTGAGGGGTGAGAGCAGACATCATTGCTATTTAGGGAGAAAGTTAGGATCTGGGGCTTGGATCTTCTTCCTGCTTGGCTACCCTCTGGAAAGCAGAGACAGCCACTAGGTGGAGAGCCTGCACTGGCAACTTGAGGTAGCTTCTGGAGAGGTGATGCCAGATTTTAGCTTCAGACCAGCTTTTCTCAGACAACCCTGATGGTGGCATTTGGACCAGCACGGAGCTGACCTGACCCCATCAGTCATTTCCTCCTTGGAGAATTCCATGGAGTCTAACCCCAGTGGGCCCATGGGAAGCACTGTGTATAACGAGTTTGTACTCCCCCCTAAGATACCATCAGGGACCCAGGACAGAGAGAGACGGATATGGCACAGCTTGTTCTCATGCAGGAAACCTCTGATCAGCAGACAGTACTTTGTAGGATTTGCTGGAGAAGGGAGGTATCAGACAGGTGCTTCAGGATGATTTCATTCTCCAAACAGCCTCCCAGATAATTGTCAGGGTTGTCAGACTGGAGCTAGGTCTGTAATGACTTTTAGGTTGGTTTGCAATCAATCCTCCAAATGTTAGTTGGTGATTAAATGCCCAGTGTGTAAACTTGTCTTTGGAGAGCGATTCGGGGAAACCATTTCTGCGAGCTGTTCATTACTCTGTCTGTCAGGGACAAGAAAGGTCAGGTTGCCTCTAAGGAGTCTCCATCCAGACACCCACACACTAACATTTTGTCTTTTCTGATCCAGGGAAGAGAAGGCCAGAGGGGGGTCCAGGGTGCCTCGGTAAGTATCCTTCCCCCCCACCCTGTCCTCTGTGGGAGGTGAGGCCAAGGAGATGTCTCACAGGCAGATGGTACTGCCAATGAGTTAGTGTTTGATGCGGCTGCTGTAGGAAGTGCTGAGCACTGGACATGAGCCCCACCGACTGGGGGATCAGTTAGATTGCCAGACACAGGACAGGGCTGACCTAAAGCAAGCCTCCTTCACAGACACTTCAGAGACAGGGGACCTGTGCAGCCCTGAAGGCTGTGCTATTCACACACCCTGGGCATTGACTGCAAGAGAGTGAAATTCTGTCTTAGAGTAAGAAATTACCTGGAGTTCAATTCTCAGACATTTTGGAAGAGTACAATCCTAGGCCAAGTAGGGCATGAGCCAAGAGTCAGACAAGACAGTTCCTGGGTACCATGCCCTGAAGCCCTGGAGCACTAGGTACTATGAAGAGAAAACGTATATGGAAACCATGTGAAGAGAATCTTAACACTGAAAACTCATCCATCAGGGGGAACCAGGGAACCCTGGACTTAAAGGTGCATCAGGAGCTGAAGGATTACAAGGCTCACGGGTATGTTGGAATATTTGTAATACTGATAATGCTGTTATTCTGATGGGAAGATGTAGTTCTGTATAAAAAATAAATAACTGAGACAATTTGAAGCTGCCCCCGCCGTCCACCATGGTACATTTCTCTGGGATTCTACATTTCCCATTGTGGGTGGGTGATTTTGCTCCGTCAAAATTTGTAGCTCACTGATAGAAGAAAGGCTTGCTCTTGTGTATACCTGGCATCATGTCTGCATTTTAGTCATAGTGAATTATTGAGACCTTAATACTATGTTAGTAATCAGTATCTAGATCAACAAATTGATTTTTCTTAAGTGAGGTCCTGCACACAGACTCCGATGAAGGAAAGTTAGGAATTGGCAACTATTATTCACCTCTTCCAAAGCTGACTCTACAGGGGGTGACAGTGCTTCTGGAATATCACCGATAGGGCTCTATGTGAGTCATCTGCATTTTTTCTTGGTCATAACATTAGTGAGGTGGGCATTGGAATTAGGACATCTCTGTTTCTTTTCCATGTCAGAAATATGCCAGGGTCATCCTAGAGAATGGTTTGCAACACATGGGTACATAGTCACCTGATGGAGTCTACTTTAAGCCTGAACTTGTCTGGAAGGACCTGCCTACATAGATGTGTCCATCCTAAGACCTTTCCAGGAGTTCATTTTTCTTTTAGAAAGTTCTAGATTCTTCATACTAAGACTGAATTTGGGATTCTCTTGAGTGGTTCTGGTGTCCTCTAGAATGAGTAACAATGGGACCAGCCTAAATCCATCCCCAGACTTTTTAGGGAGAGGGGTGACATTACCTCAGCCCCTCCAGGGTCCCTTTGATGCTCAGGCTGTGAACCAAGGCCAGCCCAGGGGCTGTAACCACCATTTGCACTGGGCAGCCAGAACATCTTACAGCTACTGCTTTGGTGATGAGAAACAATACCAGCACCTCTAGTTTTTCTTTCTGTGTGAGAGAACCATATGAGATCCATGCATTTGATGGGAAATATGACAAAAAAAAAATATGCTTTAATTCCTCTGATAGGGATCTGCTGCTAAAATGTCCTTTTGTGCTAACTTGCTTTCTCTTTTACACATTGATGCACTTTGGCCCAGGTAACCTGCCCCATCAAAGGAATCCATCTGCCTATTGTTTATGTCTCACTTCCCTCTTCTATGGGTTTTATTTCTCCTTTTAGTCTCTTTTCCATTTCTCCCTGCCACAGAGGGATGAGGTCTTACACCCAGGCAGGAAATTCCTTCATAAGAGCTGCTCCACTGAGTCTGGGTCTCCTTTCAACTCCTCTTCTGAGACATGCTTAATCGCAGTGTTAAAGCTGCTTGAAGGGCTGGATAGATGCTTTTCTATGCAGGTGTTTCAAAAGCGCTAATGAAGAAAGTCAGTTTTCATTGACTTCATTGCATTGTGTTTCTTTTATTACCACCAAAGGGGTCAAATGGACTTCCCGGCAGGAAAGGAGAGAAGGGAAACGAGGGGCACAAAGGACCTCAGGTGCGTGACTCAGATGGTACCATAAATGGTCTCCAACCTTCATTTTCCTCTTGCTTCAAAGACATCTTCAAGTAGAGTTTATTTTATATGATCTAGTATGGAGTATTTCATTTGGGGATTAACTTGGGACAAATTGGGGACAAATCTTTAGCACAGCTCAGATTCCTTGTACATTCGCCTTTCTCCTTCACGGGAGTTTGACTTGGAAAGCACAAACTCACTTCATCCGCCTGAAGGAAGCCTTTAGAAGAATGCACCTCTTGCTGACTCTTGAACATTTCAAAACCTGATACGTTATTCTGCTTTTTCTAACTTTTAAAAATTATCAGTGCCATGCCTATCTCCATTGACTATAGATATTTGAAATGGACTCTGCAAAGATCCCTCGCTACCCAAATTTATTTGATTCTTAAGTTCAGCTTTGAATTCACCCTCTGAAACTACTTGATTCCCAAGTTTCTGACAGTAAGTAATGAGAGTTTGGATGGTGAGAGATTCATATGAAAAATGTTCTGAATCTATTCAGTTTTTCAGCTCAGATAGCGAGAGTTTAGAAGGCAAGCGATACCCATGTTTGCTCAGTTATCTTCCCAGCATATTTGTGAAAGACCATTTTGCCCCTTTGCAGATCGGGAAACTGAAACACATTTGGCATCCCATTTTATATGTGTGGATGGCACAGAGCACAAAAGTGACAATGACAGCACGGTCTTGTTCTAACAAAATCAGTCCATAACAAACTTGCCACATTCAGAAATAACATGTGTTGTGTCAAGAGTGCCTTTTTTATTTCTCACTAAGCCCCCATTTGGACTAGCGATGTCCCTGCCGATGAAGACTTGGGGTCCTCTAACCAGGACTGTAGCCCGAGTCACCTGGTTTCAGGCTGGGTTTCTTGTTAAGGAGGCATCAAGAAATTGTTAGAAATGACACGAAGAAAAGCAAAACTAATCTAACAGGTTTTGTACAAATTGCTGTAGCACCAACATCTGTGTTTCCTATATTCTTTCAGGGTGCTCCTGGGCCAGTGGGAGATAAAGGGAGTGTTGGAAGGCCTGGACTTTTGGGGAAAAAGGTAAGTGTTATTTCTTACAGATTTCAGATACTGAGAAAATAGTAGCTCCATTTTTTTTCTTGATTTTCATTTTAATTCTTCACACGATCCAAGCACAATCAACCACTCACCAGCTTTCTGCCAATATTCTTTTCCTTCCTCTCTGAAACTGCCCCATTTCACTAGGAGAGACAAGGTTTATTCACCTATCATGAAACAACTCTGATAAAAACTCGCTGGTTTCCTGAATGCATCAAGACACTTGGTGGTAGAGTCGGCCAGGGGCATGGGGGATGTCAGAACTCAGATCTGTTCATGCATGCAATTCTCGGTCTAACTCAACCTACCTTCTCAGAAATGTCCTTATTGGAGATCGTTAGAGAACAGACCGTTGGCCTGTTCAGAATCTCACTCCCCTGCTCAAAACCTTTCAGCAGCTCCCTCCCCCAGGGCCAGCTTCGTGGGCCTGGGACCCATTCATTCACACAGGGGGCCTTGCTTAGAAGGCACCCCTACTTGGCCTCAAGCTCTGCTATCACAGTCTGGAAAGTTTGCTTTTGAGCTAAGGGCCCATGCTTTCATTTGAGTTCCACAGATTATGTCACTGGTCTTAACTTCAGATGACCCTTAGGAAAATCTCCAAACTTTCTAGTAGCTTAGAAGACCCTTTGACCCTGTCTAATTCTAAGGCTTCCTAGCTCATCTCCCTCCTGTGTGCCTTCCCAGGCTTCTCACTGTGCCTTCCTCCTCCATTCTGACTCCTCCCTTGGTCCTTCTTCCAGCTCACACAACTTATCCTTTAAGCCTCAGCATCCCTGCTCCCTTCCTTCAGGCAGCCAGCCTGCCCGCCCCACCAAATCTGACTTAGAGTCCCCTTCTCTCTGCTGCCACAGCACCCTGAACTTTATCACACAGTATAGAATTGCCTAATTGTCTCTCGTTCCAACCAGAGTATTCTTGGTGAGGGCAGGACCACATCGGGCATGTTCAACAGTTCCTTTTCCAGGACAATAAATAACTGTTGGATGGGTGAATAAATCAGCAAATGAATCCACTTTCCCTGGAGTAAATTTTCCACTCTTTCTCTTCTCCTTTAGTCTGTCTATAGCACTGGGAAAGCAGTACTGAGTCCAGCTTTGGGCTGTGCTAGTGTTTCCTGCTTGCCTTTGGGAATATGGTTATTTGTTTCCTACACTCCCTTGCTTACTGAGCATTGAGCCCTCACTGAGAACCCTGAGTGTCCCCAACTAGTGTACAGAACGTCCTATGGTGGGAGCCAAGTTTGATTTTTACTGATCTGAAGCTCTCCTTGTCTCACTAGGGAGAACCTGGAATTCCTGGAGATCCAGGGCCACTGGGGCAAGCTGGACGGCGAGGAAAGCAAGTATGAGGTTTTAGGACTCTTACCCTTTAGCAGCTCCAAGGGCTCAGTAAAGAGAAGGGGGCTGACACCATCAGCTTAAGCACCTGGCGTCCTGAAAGTATTTTGGGACCTCCTAGGAAGATGTAGAGACATTCCTCCTGCTCCCTGAAGCACTCATTCTATAGCTAGTCTGTCTGCTAAAACAAAGGGAGAACAGCAAGAGGGAAAGGAGAATGCAGAGAGAATAAAGGATGAGCTCAGTATTTTAACAACCTATATGGACATGTCAGTTGAAAATCAGGTGACTTCTTGCAAAACTCCAGAGTGACAAGAGGGTAGTAGGATCAAGAAACAGGGTATCTGTTCTAGTTGCTCTGGCTGTACCAGAGTCTCAGTTCATAAAGCAGTCAATATAAGAAAAAAATAGGAAAAAAATAAATTTCTTTTCAAAAATAACATTTATTACAAATGTTATGCATAGATATTGTAGAAAATTGACTAAGCATAAAACATGGGAAATGGGAAAGAAAAATTACCCATAATCCCACCATTTTGAAATATTTATCATTAATGTCCTGGAGATAGAAAAAGAACATTCTTTTTCCCTATTAACAATGTATCCTGGGCATATTTCCATGTCATTATATTTTTCCCTCAAAGTTACTTTCAATAGCTTCAAAATATTCTACTGAATGTATATACCTTAGTTCACTTGACCACCTTCTTATTACTGTATATTTAGTTTGTTTTCAGTTTTTCACTGTCTTAAAATAGCACAGCAATGAACATTCTTGTATGTAATGACATTTTTGGAAAAAACCATAATTAATTTCTACATAGAAATTTCTAGAAGTAGCATAGCTGGGTCAAGGAATATGTACATGTTTAATTAAGGCTTTGAACTCTATTGCAAAGTGTCCTTAGGAAAATTCCAAGGACGTATATACCCTTGTGTTGTGCAGGAAGAGTGCTCACTTCAGGGCATACACACCAACAATGGGTATTGTCACTTTCTTTTCTTTCATCTTTACCAATTTTACTGACCAAAAATGATGTCTCATTACTGTTTCAAATTGCATTTCTTTGGTTACTAGTGAGGATAACATTTTTCCATATGTTTATTGGCCATTTACAATTCCTTTTTGGGGAATTCCTCACCCAGTGTTCTTTGGACCAGCTCCTAATTTTCCAGGCAAGTAACTGCCACTGACTCCACTAGTCCTAAATGACCATCCCTCTGCCTCCTGTCATGTCTGCACAGTGGAGCTGACCAAAGAAGTACCAGGGCACATACCAGGAAGTATGGAAAACTAAACGGCATGAATATTCCAAGAGTTCAAGTTCATCAGGCCCCCTCCACCTGGAAGTCCCTGGTGCTTTTATCCTGACACCATAATCTTCCCAGTATAGGTTACAATTAATTTTCACTCTTGAGAAATTGAAATTAACTGATATATTCACAGGGTGATTATGGCATTCCGGGCTACGGTCCTATGGGACGAAAAGGAGTAAAGGTAAATATGGAAAACAATTATTTCTTTAACTGGTGAATCAATTAAATGGTGTGTTGATTTATTTATGTTCTCTGCTGAAAATCGTAGGGCCCAAGAGGATTCCTTGGAGATATGGGTCAAAAGGTATTGTGCACATAATTTGTCAAAGTTACAATGATCTTGACCTTCTACTTGAGAATTAAGATAAGTCTGTGGATCTGAATGAAACAGGAAAAAAAAAGCAAGACAATCGGTTTGCCTGAGCTTCATGAAGAAAGGACCATACTTAACTCCTATGAACTTTTAAATTGGAAAATTTGTCCTTCACTGCCTGATGTCCCTTATCTTGAAACCCTACCGCTAGGTACCCTCTCAAGTTTAGTCCTTAGTCCTTTTCTTGATTTCTCTACCCTGGTGATCTCATGCAAAACTCTTGCCTTCTGCTATTGTACTTTGCCCTTCATTATCGTGGCCTTCACTTCCTCTTACCTGAAAGATTACCATATTCTCATTAGTCTCCTACTTGCAACTTTAACCTGTTTCAGTTAATCCCAAACACTACTCTCTTGATTTTTCCCAAAGTATAACTTAGTTATGTTACTCTCTTGGTCAAACATCTTCTAGAATTCCTCATTGCCTACCAGCCTGAAATTCACCTCCAAGCTCTACGACAAGACATTCCTTCCATTTCAACCAGAGTAGCTCAGGTTATATCTGTTTTATACACTGGAATTCCGTAATAAGATTTATTTTTTTAAAAAAAATCCTTAAAAATGAACTTATTTACAAAACAGAAATAGACCCACAGACGTAGAAAACAAACTTATGATTACCAAAGGGGAAGGGGGAAGGGATAAATTAGGAGTTCGAGATTAACATACATACACTACTATATATAAAATAGATAAACAACAAGGACCTACTGTATATACAGCATAGGGTACTACACTCAATATTTTGTAAAAACCCATAAAGGAAAAGAATCTGAAAAAGAATATATATATATATTATATATGTGTGTGTGTATAACTGAGTCATTTTGCTGTACACTTGAAACTAACACAACACTGTAAATCAATTATACATCAATAAAAATTAATTAAATAAATGAAAGTATCTTGTATGTCTTCCAATCATTGATGCTCAAATTAAAATAGAAAATATGGATTAAAAAATAGAATGTCTAAGTAAATTGAATCAACTACAGTATAGGAAAATAACCAATTTTTGATTCCCTTAAAAGTGCTTTTAATTGATGAATTACTAAAAGAGATTCTTTCCTTAGGTGGAGAAGGGTTCAAGAAGGGACTATATAAATAACTGTTAGGATAGGAGTTCTCATTGTAAAGGACCAATTTTCTAATTTGCTGATAAAGAGAAAATTAGCATATTTCAATTTACAGATAAATGTTAAATTAGCATATTGATAAGTGTTAAATTAGTTTTCCACCAAAGTCAGAATAAATTTCTTTTTACCTTCAACTTTTTGAGAAATGATTCATGAATTTAGGAAGTAATTCATTATTTAGTACTTTATGTAGTCAATACCCCATATGTTTTCCTTGATTTTCAAGCATTTTTCTTTAGGTATTTTTAGTAACTGATTGGATAGCCATTGTATTGATATTGATGCATAAATATTTGTATTCTCAGAAAATTAAAATAATTTGGAGAATATCTAGGTGTATCAATGACTTAGTTCTAAATGACAAGAAGGAATGACATTTAATATTTAATATATGATATAGTTATAAGATCAATTAGATTTTGGTTTGGAGAGAATTATTTTTATTCTTTCATAGCAAGTATTTTAATATCTTGATTTCTTATATCTGAATCTCTAGGGTGTTGTTGGTGATCCTGGAATTCCTGGGGGGCCTGGACCCAAAGGATTTAGGGGACAAACAGTAAGTGACCTGTAATTCTAGAAATAATAAATGTTTCTTTGGAAGATTCTGGCTTTTATGTTGTAATTATAAATGTGGATTGTCAATCCAACCCAGGGTCATCTGAAATGCCACTTCCTAGCTGTGTGATCTTCAACACATCTTTTCAAGTTCTCTATTTCTATAACATGGGAGTTAAACTTAATGACACAAAAGCTACTTTCAGCTCTAAAATTCTATGGTTCCATGAATCTGAACTATTTTAAGTATTTACAGATTGATAACAGGCTATTCTAAAAAGTACCAGTGTCTTCCAGTCTTTTCTAGGGCACATATTAAAGCCCAGAATATTAACCCTGTGAGTGGAAATGAAGCTGACATCTTCCTACTGTGTCCTGGAGGATTTTCTGACAGTTCCAGTCCCCAGAGCCAAGGTCACCTGGGGTATTCATTTTAAGGAAGGCTGTTGAGATGTTCTAAATAGCAAAGTGCAGAGTAGAGTGTTATACTTATTAAAAAACCAAACTGCCAAGACAAGCATCCTTTCATTTTAAAGTTTCAGTGTAATATCGATGGTCATTACCAGCATGAAAGAGATGCAATTCAACAGATATTTTACATCTGGCTGGACAAATTTCATTAGCATCTATATCCATCACCTTGAGTTATGGGAATGATACAGCCAACCCATGTCCTTATATATGTGGGGAATTATTTTTCTTATTTGATTCTTTGTAGATGGCAGCTTTTTATTAGATCGCCATATGCTCTAGTGTATTCACTTGTTTAAAGCACCAATTCTAGCTTATGACTAATTTAGATTTAAATGCACAGCCAGTGCCAGAGCAAAGGATATCACTAAATGAAGAGGCTAAGAGGGAAATGGATGTTTACCAATAATTAAGAATGACTATTTAGGATGAAAGATAAAAATCATATGATCATCTCAATAAATGCTGAAAAAATATTTGACAAAATTCAACATCCTTTCAATATAAAAACTCTTAACAAATTGGGTATAGAAGGAAAGTACCTCAACATAATAAAGGCCATATTTGAAAAATCCACAACTAACATCACAGTCAACAATGAAAGGCTGAAAGCTTTCCTGCTAAGACCAGGAACAAGACATAGGTGTCCACTCTCACTACTCCTTTTCAACATAATACTGGAAGTCCTAGCTAGAGCAATTAGGCAAGAAAAAGAAATAAAAGTCATCCAAACTGGAAAGGAAAAAGTGTCTGTTTGCAGATGATATGATCTTATAGATAGAAAATCTTAAAGACTTCATCAAAAAACTGTTAGAAGTAATAAACAAATTCAGTAAAGTTGCAGGATACAAAATCAACATATAAAAATCAGTTGTGTTTCTATACACTAACAATGAACTATTGGAAAAATTAATTTTTCTGTGAGTTCTGTGGGAAAAAAAGAATGGCTATTTATATTACACCTAAGGAATTTGCTTAACTTGAATTAATATTTGCTTTTGCTAAAAAAAATTTTTTTAATTATAAAGTCACATTAAGGCTGAGGTAGTCTCCATGGATAGAGGATGTGGAAACTCATGAATATTTCTACCTGCAGCTCACTGTAGGCTTGAAAGGTGAAGAAGGCTCTCAAGGACCCCAAGGCCCTCCTGGACGGAGAGTAAGTACACTCATGAGAACTAAGGGGCATGTGCTGCTTCCTAGGGTGCCCACTGGAATGAGCACAGAATTTAAAGTCAGAAGCACTGGTTCAAGTCCAGACTCTGCTTCTTGCTACCTGGGTGCCCTTGGACTAGTCTCTGGGTCTCTCAATTTCCTTCTAAAATGGGAATGACATGTCCTGTTGGAAACACCTCAAAAGGTAGCTGTGAGGATCAGATAATCAAATGTGAATGCTCTTCATAAACTATAAAGTTCAATGCAAATATGAGCTGTGACTGTTAATTTTTACTGAAGGTTTAAAAATAGGGACGGGAATGCATAAGCTTCATTAAGGTGTCCTGACAAGTTGATAGAATTTCCCAAACCACTATTTTTGCCTTCCTGACCTCTCGATTTAGACGCTGGGGAGATTTGGAAATAAAATTGCAACTTTCCACTGTGATTCAATTACAAAAGAAATGGCACCTCTAGAAGCGTTCCTGGGCAGAGCCAGGCACATCTCCCACTGACAAGATATCCATATCTTTATTTTAGTGCCTTATGTGTTATTGTGATGACATTAACATGTCTCTCTCCCCTAAAGAGAACAGTCAAATAAGAACTGAATGTTGCCACCATCTGTGTTTTGTGTGTGAGGTGCAGGAAGCACCTTACCTTGTGTGTAAGGACAGGAGCAACTGCTTCTCTTGTTTTGTGTATTGTGATTGTTTTCTGACTACCTGTAGGGGTTCTTTATCTTGGAACTTTATAAAGAAAACAAAAACATGGATGTTTTGTGGGAAACTGAATCCGTAGTAGAATGGTAATCAACTCACTGTAAAGGATACTCTGGTACAATCTTTTCTTTCTTTTGAATTAAGGAACTGGTGGCTATTCTCAGTCATGTGGGTGAGAATCTGGTCTCTGAGTCAATCTGGACTGGTCTGGATTTGCCTCCTTTCCAGATTCTGGAGCTCTCCCTGGAGGTCCCATATCTTCCTGCTCTTGTGTTTGGCCATGCTGGTCTGGTATACCGTGGTTTCTCTGTCTCATGCCTGTGGTTCTCAGTCTCTCCTTAAGAAGCTGCTCAAAGTTATTGTTAAACTCAGTCTTTTGGAACCTACTCTCCACAGTTCTGATTTTCTGTAGGGTGTGGGCTGCCTACTCTATTCATTAGCTGGAAACTCTTCCTCTCTCTGTTTAAATGGCTCTGCATTCTTTTCTGTTTTCTGCTGTCACTTGTAAAGGGAAGAATAAGTCTCTGAATCTTTTAGTGAGATGCGTATTTCTTGATTTGGGTCAGGAAGAAAATATGTCCCCAGTGGGTGGAATCATGGATGTCATGACAGTTCTGGCTACTACCAGCAGCACACAGTGGACCACCTCAGCATTCAGCAGACACTTAACTGTTCATTGGATGGATGAATGGTTGGATGGATAGATGGATAGATGGATGGATGGACAGATGCCCAGTTGTCGTTTAGAACAGAGGTTCTTACACTGACATTCATGGATGAGCTTCTGAGGGGTCAGTGAAATTGTACAGCAATCATGAGCATGTGACAGCATTTTCTGAAGCCACCAAACATCCTAGCTTTCAACAGCTGCCCAAAGGAATTCATATGTGCAAACACATTAGGAACCAACTGCCAAGAAGAAGGCTGATCCTGATAAAAAGGAATTAAAAGGAAAAAGAGAAAAGCTGACACTATCAAGAAAGGCAGCTGACTGTGTTTAGAGCCTTCCCTGACTCATCACACCCAATTATCTGTACTCCTTTCCACCATCACCTTTCAGCATTTATGAGCTTAGTGTGTATGCTCTTCTTCTGTGTAATGTCCATTCGGCTATGTAATTGTCTTTTTTTTTTTTTTTTCCACATATGTTGGGGTTGTGTGCTGCTGCCAGTGTTTTAAATATACTTCAGTAAATGTCTCTCCTTCATGCTACTCTTTGGGAAGCCTGCTGTTTATAATTTTAAGTATTCTTATGAGAAATGCCTTCTAAATGTTCTATCTGCAGTACAAGTATCTTTAAAAAGTACTTCTGTTTCTTTCCTTCTTGTCGTCCTAGAAAAATCATTCAGTTCAGTCTAGATAGACATTAGCTTAATTGATCAAACACTGAAACAGAAAGGTTTATACTCTCAGTGTGTGGGGGGAGAGCACTGAAGACTCCAATTCACATACCAATAACTTGCTCTGTTTTTGTTTTCCTAGGGCCCTAAAGGCATGGCAGGGCAGCGGGTATATTCTGTATGTATCGTCTTATTCACACACACAAAAATGCAACCTGTTCACTGGGAAATGAATATGGCCACTTGGAATTCGCTGTGTTTATGTTTCTTATTTTCTCTCTCCTTTTTCATGTACAGCAATGTGATCTAATCCAATTCATGCAGGACCATAGTCGTGAGTATCTGTGTGTCGTAGAGCATCATTGATTAGTGAGGGCACTTAGGATGAAGGCAGTGTGGGGATGTGGAATCAGTAGGCTGAACTCACTGGTGGAGAAGCCATATGTCCTCGGCAGCAGGCTTGCTGTGAGTGCCTGCTGTGGGAACAGCTCACAACAAAGGAGGAAGGAAAAGGCACATGCCTTAGCTCAGAGGTGTGCTTCCTAGAGGGAGAGAAAACATGCCTGTGGGAAACAACCAGTGATCAACTCAAAAGGTGTGTGACTCAGTTCACACTAGTATAACAGTTATGTACAAAGGCCTGGAGGGCATGGTGTTAAAGGGAAGAACATGGGGATCTGGGGTTGCTTGGCTACTTAATTAAAGAAGGCTGCTTGAATGGAAGTCATTGAATCTGGTTATAGGAAGTGATGGGAAGCAGCAAGAGAGTAGTTTCACAGACTCAGAGACATAGAGAACAGACTTGTGGTTGCCAAGGGGGTGGAGGGTGGGGAGGGATGGATTGGGAGTTTGGGATTAGCAGATGCAAACTATTACATATAGAAAGGGTAAACAACAAGGTCCTACTGTGTAGCACAGGGAAGCATATTCACTACCCTGAGATAAACCATAATGGAAAAGAATGTGTATATGTATATATATGAATAACTGAATCACTTTTCTGTACAGCAGAAATTAACACAACATTGTAAATCAACTATGCTTCAATAAAATAAATTTTTTGAAAAAGGGAGTAGTTTCAGCAAAGGAATAAAGCAGGGTCAACAAAGAGAGAGGTTGTCTGTCATTATGATCAAGGAGAATATGAGGTAGAAAAAAACCCAGTGATCTCATTTCTGGAAATTTATGCTAAGGAAATAAAGGAAAAAAATTATAGATACAGAGGTTGTTGAAATATTATTCATTAGAGAAAAATGACTATATATGTAGACTGTTTATACTTATAGAATAATTGCTTTATAGTCCATCATCCTCTGATAAAATATTAAGCAGATATGATTTTTATGAAGACTCACACAAATATGAAAAATATTGTCATTAAAAAGCAGAAAATTAAATTAACTTCATTTTTACATATAGGTAAATATATGTACATAGAAACAAATACTAGAAGAGGAATTGGGAAAATGTAACCATGTATTGTGTTAGGGTGGTAGAATTCTAGGTGATTTGTCTTTCTTCATGTTTCCATTTCAATTTATAATCATGCCTATACAATCACAATCAGAAGAATGGAAAATGGGAAAATCGGAAAGACATTGTAGGAGACTGGATAAAAATGTAGTCATTGCAAGTGTGTAGCCAGGAAAGACCAACAACAAAAACAAGTTTAAAACAACTGTAAGGACTCCCTCTTGCAAGAGCACCAGAATCACAAGTAACTGCTGAACAACCATTGACAGGAAGACAGTGGAACTCACTAAAAAAGACACCCCACATCCAAAGACAAAGGAGAAACCACAATGAGATGGTAGGAGGGGGTGCAATCACAAAATCAAATCTCATAACTGGTGGGTGGGTGACTTACAAACTGGAGAACAATTATACCACAGAAGTCCACACATTGGAGTGAAGGTTCTGAGAACCATGTCAGGCTTCCCAGCCTGGGGGTCCAGCAACAGGAGGAGGAATTCCAAGAGAATCAGACTTTGAAGGCTAGCAGGACTTGACTGTAGGACTTCAACAGGACTGGGGGAAACAGAGATTCCACTCTTGGAGGGCAAACACAAAGTAGTGGGTGCATCAGGACCCAGGGAGCAGGAGCAGTGACCCCATAGGAGACTGAACCAGAGCTACCTGCTAGTGTTGGAGGGTCTCCTGCAGAGGTGGGGGGTGGCTGTTGCTCACCACAGGGACAAGGACACTGGCAGCAGAAGTTCTGGGAAGTACTCCTTGGCATGAGCACTCCCAGAGTCCACCATTAGCTCCACTAAAGAGCCTGTAGCCTCCAGTGCTGGCTCACCTCAGGCCAAACAACCAACAGGGAGGGCACTCACACCAACCCATCATCAGACAAGTGGATTAAAGTTTTACTGAGCTCTGCCCACCTGAGCATCACCCAGCTCTACCCACCACCAGTCCCTCCCATCATGAAGCTTGCAGAAGCCTCTTAGATAGCCTCATCTACCAGA
The DNA here is from genome assembly GCF_949987535.1 of Balaenoptera acutorostrata. Classification (NCBI taxonomy): domain Eukaryota; kingdom Metazoa; phylum Chordata; class Mammalia; order Artiodactyla; family Balaenopteridae; genus Balaenoptera; species Balaenoptera acutorostrata. The sequence goes on from NC_080067.1 coordinate 12,321,428, forward strand.
GGGAAGGCAATAGAAGCAAGAAGAACTACAATCCTGCAGCCTGTGGAACAAAAACCACATTCACAGAAAGATAGACAAAATGAAAAGGCAGAGGGATATGTACCAGATGAAGGAACAAGATAAGACCCCAGAAAAACAATTAAATGAAGTGGAGATAGGCAACTTTCCAGAAAAAGAATTCAGAATATTGATAGTGAAGATGATCCAGGATCTTGGAAAAAGAATGGAGGCAAAGATCGAGAAGATGCAAGAAATGTTTAACAAAGACCTAGAAGAATTAAAGAACAAACAAACAGAGATGCACAATACAATAACTGAAATGAAAAATACACTAGAAGGAATCAATAGCAGAATAACTGAGGCAGAAGAACGCATAAGTGACCTGGAAGAGGCTAGAATGGTGGAATTCACTGCCATGGAACAGAATAAGAAAAAAGAATGAAAAGAAATGAAGACAACCTAAGAGACCTCTGGGACAACATTAAATGCACCAAAATTTGCATTATAGGACTCCCAGAAGAAGAGAGAGAGAAAGGGTCTGAGAAAATATTTGAAGAGATTATAGTTGAAAACTTCCCTAACATGGGAAAGGCAATAGCCACCCAAGTCCAGGAAGCACAGAGAGTCCCAGGCAGGATAAACCCAAGGAGAAACACACCAAGACATGTAGTAATCATATTTACAAAAATTAAACACGAAGAAAAAATTTTTAAAGCAATAAGGGAAAAACAACAACTAACAAACAAGGGAACCCCCATAAGGTTAACAGCTGATTGCTCAGCAGAAACTCTACAAACCAGAAGGGAGTGGCATGATACACTTAAAGTGATGAAAGGGAAGAACCTACAACCAAGATTACTCTACCCGGCAAGGATCTCATTCAGATACAATGGAGAAATCAAAAGCTTTACAGACAAGCAAAAGCTAAGAGAATTCAGTACCACCAAACCAGCTCTACAACAAATGCTCAAGGAAGTTCTCTAAGTGGGAAACACAAGAGAAGTAAAGGACCTACAAAAACAAACCCAAAACAATTAAGAAAATGGTAATAGGAACATACATATTAATAATTACCTCAAATGTGAATGGATTAAATGCTCCAACCAAAAGACACAGGTTCAATGAATGGATAAAAAAACAAGATATATATATATATATATATATATATATATATATATATATATATATATATATGCTGTCTACAAGAGACCCACTTCAGTCCGAGGGACACATACAGACTGAAAGTGAGGGGATGGAAAAAGATATTCCATGCAAATCGAAATCAAAAGAAAGCTGGAGTAACAATACTCATATCAGATAAAGTAGACTTTAAAATAAAGAATGTTACAAGAGACAAGGAAGGACACTACATAATGATCAAGGGATCAATGCAAGAAGAAGAAATAACAATTATAAATATATATGCACCCAACATAGGAGCACCTCAATACATAAGGCAAATGCTAACAGCTATAAAAGAGGAAATCGACAGTAACATAATAATAGTGGGGGACTTTAACACCTCACTTATACCAATGGACATATCATCCAGAGAGAAAATTAATAAGGAAACACAAGCTTTAAATGACACAATAGACCAGGTAGATTTAATTGATATGTATAGGACATTCCATCCAAAAACAGCAGATCACACTTTCTTCTCAAGTGCACATGGAACATTCTCCAGGATAGATCACATCTTGGGTCACAAATCAAGCCTCAGTAAATTTAAGAAAATTGAAATTATATCAAGCATCTTTTCCAACCACAAAGCTATGAGATTAGAAATCAATTACAGGGGAAAGAATGTAAAAAACACAAACACACAGAGGCTAAACAATGCGTTACTAAATAACCAAGAGATCACTGAAGAAATCAAAGAGGAAATCAAAAAATACCTAGAGACAAATTACAACAAAAACACAAGGATCCAAAACCTATGGGATGCAGCAAAAGCAGTTCTAAGAGGGAAGTTTATAGCAATACAAGCCTACCTCAAGAAACAAGAAAAATCACAAATAAATAATCTAACCTTACACCTAAGGGAACTAGAGAAAGAAGGACAAACAAAACCCAAAGTTAGCAGAGGGAAAGAAATCATAAAGATCAGAGCAGAAATAAATGAAATAGAAACAAAGAAAACAATAGCAAACATCAATAAAACTAAAAGGTGGTTCTTGGAGAAGATAAACAAAATTGATTAACCATTAGCCAGACTCATCAAGAAGAAGAGGGAGAGGACTCAAATCAATAAAATTAGAAATGAAAAAGAAGAAGTTACAACAGACACCACAGAAATGCAAAGCACCCTAAGAGACTACTACAAGCAACTCTATGCCAATAAAATGGACAACCAGGAAGAAATGGACAAATTCGTAGAAAGGTATAACCTTCCAAGACTGAGCCAGGAAGAAATAGAAAATATGAACAGACAAATCACAAGTAATGAAATTGAAACTGTGATTAAAAAGCTTCCAACAAACAAAAGTCCAGGACCAGATGGCTTCCCTGGTGAATTCTATCAAACGTTTAGAGAAGAGCTAACACTCATCCCTCTTGAACTCTTCCAAATAATTGCAGAGGAAGGAACACTCCGAAACTCATTCTATTAGGCCACCATCAGCCTGATACCAAAACCAGACAAAGATACTACAGAAAGAGGAAATTACAGACCAATATCACTGATGAATATAGATGCAAAAGTCCTCAACAAAATACTAGGAAACAGAATCCATCAACACATTAAAAGGATCATACACCACGATCAAGTGGGATTTATCCCAGGGATGCAAGGATTCTTCAATATATGCAAATCAATCAATGTGATATACCATATTAACAAATTGAAGAATAAGAACCATACGATAATCTCAGTAGATGCAGAAAAAGCTTTTGACAAAATTCAACACCCATTTATGATAAAAACTCTCCAGAAAGTAGGCACAGAAGGAACCTACCTCAACATAATAAAGGCCATATACAACAAACCCACAGCAAACATCATTCTCATGGTGAAACATGGAAAGCATTTCCTCTAAGATCAGGAACAAGACAAGGATGTCCACTCTCACCACTATTATTCAACATAGTTTTGGAAGTCCTAGCCACGGCCATCAGAGAAGAAAAAGAAATAAAAGGAATACATATTGGAAAAGAAGAAGTAAAACTGTCACTGTTTGCAGATTACATGATGCTATACATAGATAATCTTAAAGATGCCACCAGAAAACTACTAGAGCTAATCAATGATTTTAGTAAAGTTGCAGGATACAAAATTAATGCACAGAAATCTCTTACATTCCTATACACTAACAATGAAAGATCAAAAAGAGAAATTAAGGAAACAATCCCATTCATCATTGCAACAAAAAGAATAAAATACCTAGGAATAAACGTACCGAAGGAGGTAAAAGACCTGTACTCAGAAAACTATAAGACACTGAAGAAAGAAATCAAAGATAACACAAACAGATGGAGAGATATACCATGTTCTTGGATTGGAAGAATCAATATTGTGAAAATGACTATACTACCCAAAGCCATCTACAGATTCCATGCAATCCCTCTCAAATTACCAGTGGCATTTTTTTTACAGAACTAGAACAAAAAAATCTTAAAATTTGTATGGCGACACAAAAGACCCCAAATAGCCAACGCAATCTTGAGGGAAGAAAACGGAGCTGGAGGAATCATTCTCCCAGACTTCAGACTATACTACAAAGCTACAGTAATCAAGACAGTATGGTACTGGCACAAAAACAGAAATATAGACCAATGGAACAAGATAGAAAGCCCAGAGATACACCCACGCAGCTATGGTCAAGTAACCTGTGACAAAGGAGGCAAGGATAAACAATGGAGAAAAAACAGTCTCTTCAATAAGTGGTGCTGGGAAAACTGAACAGCTACATGTAAAAGAATGAAATTAGAACTCTTCCTAACAGCATACACAAAAATAAACTCAAAATGGATTAAAGACCTAAATGTAAGGCCAGACACTATAAAACTCATAGAGGAAGTATAGGAAGAGTTGCCTGACATAAATCACAGCAAGATCTTTTTTGATCCACCTCCTAGAGTAATGGAAATAAAAACAAAAATAAACAAATGGGACCTAATGAAACTTCAAAGCTTTTGCACAGCAAAGGAAACCATAAACAAGATGAAAAGAAAACCCTCAGAATGGGAGAAAATATTTGCAAATGAATCAACGGACAAAAGATTAATCTCCAAATTATATAAACAGTTCATGCAGCTCAATATTAAAAAAACAAACAACCCAATCAAAAAATGGACAGGGGGCTTCCCTGGTGGTGCAGTGGTTGAGAATCCGCCTGCCAATGCAGGGGACATGGGTTTGAGCCCTGGTCTGGGAGGATCCCACATGCCGCGGAGCAACTAGGCCCGTGAGCCACAACTACTGAGCCTGCATGTCTGGAGCCTGTGCTGCACAACAAGATAGGCCGCGATAGTGAGAGGCCCGTGCACCGCGATGAAGAGTGGCCCCTGCTCGCTGCAACTAGAGAAAGCCCTCGCACAGAAACGAAGATCCAACACAGCCAAAAATGAATAAATTAATTAATTAAAAAAAAAAAAACGGGCAGAAGACCTAAATAGACATTTCTCCAAAGAAGACGTACAGATGGGCAAGAGGCACATGAAGAGCTGCTCAACATCACTAATCATTAGGGAAATGCAAATCAAAACCACAATGAGGTATCGCCTCACACCAGTTAGAATGGGCATCATGGAAAACTCTACAAACAATAAATGCTGGAGAGGGTGAGGAAAAAATGGGACACTCTTGCACTGTTGGTGGGAATGTAAATGGATACAGCCACTATGGAGAACAGTATGGATGTTCCTTAAAATACTAAAAATAGAATTACCATATGACCCAGCAATCCCACAACTGGACATACACCCTGAGAAAACCATAGTTCAAAAAGATGCATGCACCCCAATGTTCACTTCAGCACTATTTACAATAACCAGGTCATGGAAGCAACCTAAATGTCCACTGACAGATGAATGGATAAAGAAGATGTAGTACATATATACAATGGAATATTACTCAGCCATAAACAGGAATGAAATTGGGTCATCTGTAGAGACGTGGTTGTACCTAGAGACTGTCATACGGAGTGAAGTAAGTCAGAAAGAGAAAAACAAATATCATATATTAATGCATATATGTGTAATCTGGTAAAATGGTACAGAAGAACCAGTTTGCAAGGCAGAAATAGAGACAGAGATGTAGAGAACAAACATATGGACACCAAGGGGGGAAAGCAGGGGGGAGGGGGTGGTTGTGGGATGAATTGGGAGATTGGGATTGACATATATACACTAATATGTATAAAATAGATAACTAATAAGAACCTGCTGTATAAAAAAATAAATAAATAAAATAAAATTTAAAATAAATAAATAAATAAAAACTCTAAGGCCACAGCGGGAGAGGTTTGGTACCACTGTGGATGAGGAGGCAGAGGAAGAATTGCGAAGAAAATCTATTGGTAGGAAGAAATGATGAGTTTAAACATTTTAGAGGCAGAGGAATGCTGTGTAGACCCTAAAGTGAAATGATCTACAGGCAGAATGGAAGCTGAAATTACTAACGTCCTTAGAGCCGCAGGGATGAATGAGCTTCCAAAGGATGTGAAACTAGAGAGACAGAAATGGAATTCTAAAGAATGAACCCAGGGAGATGCATTACCAAAAAGAGTGGGCCCAACACCAGAAAAAATGGCACTGCAGAGATGAGGAAGTCCCACCAAGTGTGGGCAACTTGGAAAGAGGCAAGAAGCAGTCAATGGAGAAAACTCCAAGGTTGAGTGGGGGAACCCATGTCAAAGAATGTCACTTGAGAGCTGAAAGGCTCTCCAGCACAGGGAGGAGGTGAGAACCAGCCTGGGGCACAGGGAGAGGACAAGGGGAGAGCTATTGTAGGGAGAGGAGTGTGTGATCTAAATCAAGGAAGACCCAAGGGGTGGAAGGGGCAGGGAGGTGAATATCTATCTTGGAGGATTTGGGATGTGAGGGCATTTTCCAACACTGCATGAAAGGAGTTAGCCAGGAAATTAGTGGGTTGTCGGGAAGTGGGCGGAGTCTATAACCAGACAGGGTGCTGATCAGAGAGCATGGAACTCTAGAATGCAGAACTGAGATAGGGGTTTGGGTGACAGGCCTTTGGAGCTAGTTCAGATGCCCTGCAAGGTTGGACTCCTGCTCCACCATGTTTGTTCTTCAGCCCTACAGCAGTTCCAGCTGCACTGGCATGAGGGCCCTGGGCTGGTGGGTGGGAACTTCCCCCAGAATAAAGTAAGAGATCTAGGAAGCTGGGGAGAATGGAGAGAGAAAGGGAGGTTGGGAATAAAGCAGGAGGGCCCAAGTAATTGGAGTCTTAGGAGAGACATAAGAAAGAGAATTTTCAGGAAAAACTAAATTAAAAAAAAGAAACACCCTAAAAGAGGTCAAGTAGTTTCCCCAGACTGAAACTCAGACAAATGCACCTAATTCTAGAGTTTGTTTTTCTGGCCTCACAGCTGGGCTGGACGTTAACAAATGAGACTTCTCAGTCAGGAAGAGAGATCTATTTCAGGCCTTGAGATGCAGAGGAGGCTGTGGGTTCTGTGTGCTCTCTGTTGGCAGTCAGCATCTCAGCAACTGCAGGATGAAGACAAACAAAAATGTTCCTAGGGTTGATGTGAGCGGGTTTGTGGGCTGTGGGCCAGCAGGATGGATGACCAGTTTGTTGCCAGGGCTAGTAAAATCTTTTATAGTCTCGGAGTGATTCATTTGCTTCCTAGGAATTGAGTAAAATGAACATGGAAATTGTCAGGCCTGTGCTTTCTTCAAGATTTGCCAATATTTCCCCCTGTTACATCTCACGCTTACCAGGTAAATCACTTGGAGAAACCAGATGCTTGGGAGAAAGCAGGGGGTTCCCTCAATCTGGATACAAGATCACTCAAACACAGGAGCTGTATTTTTTTTTTAGCAGAGACAAAGTTCATTTGGAAATCCCCACAGCTCTGCAGAAAAATAGAGGTTCCCAAGGTGTTCATCAGTGAAGAAAATAAGACCCCGTATTTTAGTCCTGCCTTGTTGAATGGCTCTCAGAAGGCTGTAAAATAGAGACAAAACAAATTGAATATTAGCTATCTTGCCTTTTAATCAGAGGCTCATCTGTTCTGTTTCTAAAACAAGTGATCAGTGATTCAAATTTCAACCAGAATTCTGCTAATGTCTGCTGGCCACAGCTCACAAGGAGGAAATGTCAGGAAGATCCACAAAATAATAAACTTCTGTGTCCGCCCTCCTCCATCCTTTAACCTTGGCTTCCTGTAATTAGAAACTAGCCCCATTTGCAATTAGAGTTAAACAGAATATTAAACTTTTTTGAAATTTTATTTTTTGGATTATTTTTAGTCAGCATTGCAAAAATGTAACAGACTCTTTCTCTCTCTCTCCTCTTTATAGCTTGTTGGAAAGGTGAGTATTCTTACCATATTATGCAGCTTGCTGAAATAATTCTTGCATTCTGACAAGACCATACACACACTACTATATATAAAATAGATAACCAACAAGGACCTACTGTATAGCACAAGGAACTATACTCAATATTTTGTAATAACCTATAAGGGAAAAGAATCTGGAAAAAATAGATATATATATGTATGTATAACTCAATCACTTTGCTGTAACTAACACAACACTGTAAATCAACTATACTTCAATAAATTTTTAAAAAAAAAGTAAATGGGCAAAATATTTGAATAAACACTTCACAAAGGAAAAAAAAAGAAACTCTCATACCCACGGGAAAAGAGACTTTTTCCTTCTGTGCAGACACTTATTATGACTATAATTTTAAGTGTCGTGTTTGGACCTGACTATAAAATGCTGACTGCCAGCTCCCAGACCCTTCACACTGCTGTTCTTTCCAGGTCCTGCCAGTTTCCAACTCATTTTCTTCACGGGGTAGGGCCTGTGTTGTTGGACAATTCAGTGCAGGGCTGCTCACTGCCTGACCCATTCTGTTGCTCCATCTGCTGCTGAGTCCGTGAACACTGGCTCCTTGGACGGGCGATGTTTCCTTTCCTCCCTCTGACCTCCATTCACACCTTTCACCTCCACGTGCCCACCACTCGTCAGCCTGACCCGGAGGATGGAGGATGGTCTTCCTGGGGCCTAGACTGCAGTCGGTGTTCCGTGGTGCCTTAGACCCCTCGGATGATGTCACCCCTGAGCCGGTTAAGTCAACTCCAAGAGCTCCTGGTCTCCTAGAGGCCTGCTGACATAGATCCACCGGATCTTTGAGCTCATCCCAAAGTTTGGCACCATTCACTTTATTCAAAAAAAAAAAAAAAAAAAAACTTAGTAAATCTAAGCACTCAGTAAAACTTCAGGGGTTTGAATTAAATTTATCAGGTACCCTGCTGGGCACTAAGAAAGGGAGAGATTAAAAATAAATGGAAACTGGTGCTGTCTTCTGGGAAAATCTGTGATGATAGGTCAGCTCTGAAGATGCTATCTACCAATTCATTAATCCTTTTTAGTATAGGGCTAAGAAATAAGGCATAGTACATTTTTCTCATTTTCTTGTTCATTATTGGCTTGCATATTTTAAAAATTTCTTCGCAGCAAAATGTCTTGATTCAAAACACATCTCGAAATCAACACTTCCTCTTCTATTTCTGTTACTGGGAACAACGGTTGGGAGATGCTATATTTTGAGTTTAATGCATTTTGAGAGTTAGCCAGATTGGGGAGAGTAGATGTAGATGAGGGGGTGCTTAATTTTTAAATAATTTTATTTTCTCTTCCTGTGTTCAGACTTTAACAAGGACTTTGAAAAGTTTGGTTTGATACATAGGGTAGATTACCTATGAAATTCCCAAAGTGCAGTCATCATAAGACTATTAGGATTGAGTTGGAGATTACAGACAGTCCCATCTTTATAATAGCTCGTTGAAAGCCTGCCATGGTCAACTGTGCTGCCCCCTTCCTCCTGCCACCCTCGCTGTCATCCCAAAGCCCCTGAAATCCTCTCTCTCTGGAAACAGTCTCTTTGTCCTCTGAATCCCTGTGAAGAATAATAATCACTCTCTACCTTTCAATATCGTGATCCTCCCCAGACAAGTTCCTCGAGGGCAAACTTGCATTTGTTCATCTTCATATGTATCTCACAGCACATATTACCCTGCATTTCACATGGTGGATACTCAATAAATGTTTGCACATAAGTGGATGAAAATCTTCCAGCTGACTTTATCATTATTAGTAGATCATTTCTGAAGATTTTTGAAGAGAATAAACTTTCAGATTTTTTTTTGAATTTTATTTTTTTTTATACAGCAGGTTCTTATTAGTTATCCATTTTATACATATTAATGTATACATGTCAATCCCAATCTCCCAGTTCATCCCACCACCACCACCACCCACCACCACTTTCCCCCCTTGGTGTCCATATGTTCGTTCTCTACATCTGTGTCTCTATTTCTGCCCTGCAAACCGGTTCATCTGTACCATTTTTCTAGGTTCCACATATATGTGTTAATATACGATATTTGTTTTTCTCTTTCTGACTTCACTCTGTATGACAGTCTCCAGATCCATCCATGTCTCTACAGATGACCCAATTTCGTTCCTTTTTATGGCTAAGTAATATTCCATTGTATATATGTACCACATCTTGATCCATTCATCTGTCGACGGACATTTAGGTTGCTTCCGTGTCCTGGTTATTGTAAATAGAGCTGCAATGAACATTGTGGTACATGACTCTTTTTGAATTATGGTTTTCTCAGAGTATATGCCCAGTATATTGGGTTGGGATTGCTGGGTCATATGGTAATTCTATTTTTAGTTTTTTAAGGAACCTCCATACAGTTCTCCATAGTGGCTGTATCATTTACATTCCCACCAACAGTGCAAGAGGGTTCCCTTACCTTCAGATTTTCTGATAAGCCATAGTTTCCTTTAAAATTTTTCCATACAGTAAAATTCACTCTTTTGTTCAGTTTTACACATGCATAGATTCATGTAATCATTACCACAATCAGGATACAGGAAGTTCCATTAACCCAAATACTCCTTCCAATTTCTTTTTAAATAGCACTGATGGTGGGCAGTGAAGCCTGAGCATTATATAGCAAAATATCACTGCTCTGTATTTAGGTAACACCTTCAGGCTAACAAAGGAGAGTCTTTTCCTCCCTTTACATGTGGGTACCTCTGGTTCCAGAGTTTATGTGACACTTGCATTTTCCCAGACCTCAGTGTCAACCTGTCTCACTGGAGTAAAGGGAATGGGAAAGACTTTTGACCCAGTGAAATAACTTAATACTTTTGCTTCTCATTTTTGTAGAAAAGTGTCCAGTGTATCCAACAGAGCTAGTATTTGCCCTGGACCAGTCCTACGATATCACAGAGCAGAGATTTAATGAAACGAGGGACATCATCATTTCTATTGTCAATGACCTTCACATCAGGGAAAATAATTGCCCTGTGGGAGCAAGAGTTGTCGTGGTTTCCTTCGACTCAGGCACCAGCTACCTCATCCGTGGATCTGACTACCATAGCAAGAAGCAACTCCTTCAGCTTCTTTCCCAAATTAAATATCAAAACTCTGGGGAAGTCCGAGATATTGGTAACACGATGAAGTTTGTGGCTCGGAACATCTTCAAGCGGACGTTAGGAGGAGCCAATGTGCAGAGAGTCGCTGTGTTTTTTAGCAATGGACAATCTGCCAGTAGGTCATCCATCATCACGGCCACCATGGAGTTTAGCGCCATGGACATCAGCCCTGCAGTCTTTGCTTCTTATGAAAGGGTTTCCCTTGACGAGGCTTTTGGGGTAAGTACTTCCCTGGTCAACGTATTTGTTTTTAAGATATTGGTACTGGCAGGACGGGAATACTGGGGAGTAGGGGGACAGATGTGGCCTTTTGACCCCCTTTGCAATTTTCACAGCTGTATTGTTGCCAGGGTCCATGAAATCCAATTTTTAATAAACACAGTAGCCAATGATAGCAGCCACCTTTGTTCAGGTCCTGCTGGGCACCAGACACTGTCCCTTTACATACACACTCAGGCATTCTCCAACCCTCTGAAGTAAATGCACATTATCTCCATTTAAAAATCAGGAAACTGAGACCCAGAGAGTTTGAGTGACCTCTTCAATTTTGTACAGCTATTAAGTGGCTAAATCAAGATTTGAACTAGGGCTGTCAATATAATGCTTTACCAGCCCTCTGCCAACCTGGTGTTTCTCAAATCTGTCATCTGCTAGCTGTATCTCATTGAACAGCTGGTCTTAAACTGTAATGGGTGAAGTTTAGGGGGTTTTTGAACCCTTAATGTTGTGTAAAACTTTGATGGGTATGAACCTTTTTCCCAAGAGAGGTTCCATCCCTTTTGGCTTCACAGATTCTCATGGGATCTGTGCTTCTTTCTTTCTCCCCACAAACTGAAGAACTTCTCCATCTACTCTTCAACTATTTTAAAATCTACTCATATTGTCCATGAAATACATGTTCCTGGACCTGGGTGGAATCATTATGTCATCCAAGAGGTTATAAAGGTCTATTTTTACACATATACACATGTCTACTATAAAAAGAAAAGCTCTCTATAACATGAAGAGAGTCAATCTGCTCGTAAGGTATCCATGAATATTTTGGAAATAGGAGTCATAGGGACAATAGATCCTGACAGAAAGGATTGTAGGAATTTGAAGTATTTTCTATAAAAATAATTACTTCCCAACATAGATAATTTATTTATTGGTTTTGTTATGGTATATGTCCCCCCACTAGAATGTAAGATAGAGATTTTATCTGCTTTGTTCATTTCTGTATCCCCAGCACCTAGAATATTACCTATTTAACATTGTAGGCATTCAATAAATATTTGTTGAATGAATGCATGGATGAATGAAGAGCATGTGGTTGACTCCTGTGAATAAACTTCCTTGATTACCAAGGTTGCAGTTAATCTTTACATGGGGGACCAACAAGGTCAAACACAAAATAACACCCAAAGTATCCAGTTTCATAAAAACTAGAGAAGGAATGTAGTAACTACTTTCTAACTATAAGGCTGGAATCATAATACATATTACCAAATGCTCAGTCAGCACTTTACAGAAAAACAGAGGGGGTGGTTTTTCTACCTTTTAATTTCCCAAGGGAGAAAGAACAAAAGCATGAGCATCTCTGTCGATTGAAAGATCCCGTCATCACCTGGGAATGATAGATTTCTATTATTGTAATTAAAGTGTCTGTATTGCATGGTGCCTCATACAGAGTAAATGCCCAATATATAGTTATTGAGTCTGAATGAATGAATGAATGAATGCTATATATTGCCCATTTCAGTGAGTATCAAAGCAAAAATATAATCAAGAAACAGACAAAATCAGGCAGTATACTACCAAGAATTTTGAATAGACTTAGTGTCCTCTGTCTACATCCTTTTGGAATAGACATTTTAAAAATTGAAGTATAGTTGATTTACATGCTGTGTTAATTTCTGCTGTACAGCAACGTGATTCAGTTTTATATATATATATATACACACACACAAACATATATATAGGCATACATATACATTCTCTTTTATACACTTTTCCTTATGGTTTATCACAGGATATTGAATATAGTTCCCTGTGCTATACAGTAGGACCTTGTTGTTTATCCATTCTATATATAATAGTTTGAATCTTTTAATCCCAAATTCCCAATCCATCCCTCCCCTCCCAGCCCCTCGGCAATCACAAGTCTGTTCTCTATGTCTGGGAGTCTATTTCTGTTTTGTAGATATGTTCATTTGTGTCATATTTTAGATTCCACTAGTGATGTCACGTGGTATCTGTCTTTCTCTTTCTGACTTCACTTAGTATGATAATCTCTAGGCCCATCCATGTTGCTGCAAATGACATTATTTCACTTTTTTTTATGGCTGAGTAGTATGGAATAAACTTTTAATTGGAATTTGTGATTGGAGAAATCCACTTGACATCTGAAAGATATGCCTTCTTCTAGATAGTGTGATTGGTTGGAAATAGTTAGAATCACTACTTAAAGAGGCTAAAGGAAACTTGTGAATGTAAAATTTCTGCAAGACCCAACCCCAGAAACTGATGTATAGTACATAAACAGCTGGTGCATAATCAGAAGTGTGTGAAAATTCAATGCAGAATTGCAGGTTTAGAGATAAGAATGAGATATTAATATCTACCCCAGTGGGTGAATCTTGTGGTTAACTTGTGGCAGTTTCCTCATCATAAAATTGGGTTGCTGATACCTGTTCTATATGCTTCCTTGGGTTATGTTTAGGATCAAGGGGGGATAGTGTGTGTGTGTGTGTGTGTGTATGCATAAAGATGCACTGAATAGAGCAATGGGCTACAATGCAAGGTGATGGTGATTAGTTAGGTGTTTTTCAAACTCTTAAAGTGTGTGTACAGTGTATTCCTGATGATGACTAAAGAAAATGAGCAAGTAAACATATACTTCTTTTTCAATGCAGTTTGACAACACGGGAACATTTCAGGTGCTTCCTTTTCCTCCAAATGGGGAATATGAACCATTAGAAAGACTTCGGCACTGTACTCTTTGCTATGGTAAGACTAATGAGAATAATTTATTGTGCTGAAACACTTAAATGCCTTCTGGGTGAGTTATTAAATCTACCTTTATCAAAGAATTCTATTTTTGATTGTAGATTCTATTTTAAGTTTTCCAGTCTTTCAACACCATATGTCAGAGTTTCAATCTCTGTAATGTTTGAAGTTTCCATAGAATGTGAAAATTGGTTTAGAAGATTATCCCAATTGATTCGGCTTTTCCTGGGGACAATTTGATAGTTTGTATCAGAAGCTTCTAAAACATTTAAAATATTTTCTAAAAGAGTTTGAACATGTCTTATAGACTTTAAGTATACATGTTACTTACATCTGCTTTCAACAAAGACATTCCCAAATTGTCTGCTAGTGACCACAGAAATTATGGGGACTTTGAAAATTCCTTATTAATTTAAATGATGTGAGATTGAAGAGGTATTGATCAGATGATTAATTTTTGGTAATCAGTCCTTTATTCACTTGAAGATCTCAAACAACAGTGTCTTCTTGTGCTGACATTGAACCAATGATAAGTCTCTATGTGTTTTCAGATAAATGTTTTCCAAATAATTGCAAGAAAGAGATTTTCTTACCTGAAAATTCATACATGGATGTCACCTTCCTCTTAGACAATTCTAGGAATATAACAAGTGATGAATTTAAGGATGTCAAAGCCTTGGTGATCTCAATGCTTGACAACTTTGATATTGCCTCAGACCCTGTAACCTCAGACTCTGGTGATAGGATTGCCTTGTTGAGCTACTCTCCTTGGGATGGGAGGAAGAAGGATGTGGTAAAAACAGAGTTTGAGTTTACAACTTATGACAATCAAGCTCTAATGAAGAGGCACATCCAGACTTACCTCCAACAACTAAATGGAGAATCCACCATTGGCCGTGCCCTACTGTGGACTGTGGAAGATCTCTTCCCAAGAACACCCAAACTGAGAAAACATAGGGTCATCTTTGTGGTCTCCGCTGGAGAAAATCATGAGAGAAAGGAATTCTTAAAGAAGATGGCTCTGAAGGCCAAGTGTCAAGGCTATGTCATATTTGTGATTTCTCTGGGCTCTACACATAAGGAGGACATAGAGGAGCTAGCCAGCCACCCACCTGATCATCATCTGATACAGCTTGGGAGAATTCATAAACCAAACCTGGATTATGTTGTGAAGTTTTTAAAGCCATTTGTGTACTCAGTTAGACGTAAGTCACTATTTTATTTTCTCTATGTTTTAATAAATTAGTGTTTGTTAGTAGTATTGATAACCTAACATACCTCTGTATCTATAGCTAACCAAAATATGTGAATTAGATGGTGAAAAGGGGACAGGAATAGGACACATCTTGGTTATACCTTGTTTATGCTTTGGTCATAATGCGGTGAGACCTTTTTCATGATATAATGTCTCTTAGCCAAAATCTCAGCACTAGAAGGAACAGAGTGACTGGAGATCTCCTGAACTACACTTGCCCAACATAAAGAAGTTCTAGCAGCTCTTAGGTGGTCTCCAGGTTGAGCATTTAAATAAAAGTTTTCCCTGCTACACCTGGTTTATTTCCAACCTTGGAGTACCCTGGAGAACTCTGTGAGAGTGCTGCTTCCAAAGAGTCTGAGCATACATACCACACAGGAATCTTGTTAAAATGGAGGTTCTGATTCAGTATGTGTAGGATGGAGCCTAATATTCTGCATTTCTAACAGGTTCTTCAGTGATGTCAATGCTTCTGGTCCACAGATCACACTTTGAGTAGAAAGGTTCTAGGCCAATGTACTACAAAGCGTCACCCATTGGACCAGTGTTAATCCATAAACTGATGAAATACAGAAATTTCATAAACTGATGAAATACAGAAATATTTCTGAAAGAAAGAAATACAGAAATATTTCTGAAAGAAAGAAATACAGAAATTGAGAATAAGCATCTGGAAACTTTTAAAGCAATTTGACATTGCCACATTATACAAGTGTATAAACAGTGGACTTTGTCTCATTGAACAAGATATAAACCAAAAGTATCAGTCTGTAAAAGGCTAGAAATAAAAATACCTTGTCCTTCACCACAGGTGGTTTAGAAATGCTCTTTCTAGAGAGGTGGTTCTCAACTGGGGATGATTTTGCCTCCCCAGATGACATTTGGAAATGTCTGGAGACACTTTTGGTTGTCAGAACTAAGAGAGAGGATACTACTGGTATTTAGTGGATAGAGACCAAGGATGCTGCTAAATATCCTACAATGCACAGGGCGCCCCCCCCCACAGCAAAGAACAATCCAGCCCAAAATGTCAATAACATTGAGGTTGAGAAATCCTGCTCTAGAGGATCCCATGGAATCAGAGCTGAACCTTTTCTTTCTGGGAATCTGACAAGTATAGAGTTAGGTTCTGTTGGAACCAATCCCACCACCCTAGGATTCCAAAGTCGCCCTGGTATTCAAGGAATCTCCAATACCACCATAGTGACAACGTCTTGGAAGTTCACTCTTCATTGCAGAAGGAGCTTCCCCTTTCTCCTGTGACTCATATTCGACTGAAGAATCCAATAATTGCCCCTTTGGGGATATCATGTTATTTCTTTAAATGCCTTCCATTGTATAATGCACCATTGTATTATGAAAAATGAAAGAAAAAGTGCTTCCAGTTAAATGTTGATACTGACTTTCCTGTTAGAGTTTTTTATTTTATAGTCTTCAAAAAAGTTATTTTAGACAGACTACGATATGTCACTCTTGTGCATACATAAAAAGGGAATATACGTGAAATAGACTTGGTTAAGGCATTCCTAAAACTTCTTCTAGTCAAAATTTGACTTTTGTGAGCTCTTTCTTGACTCAGAGTCATTGATACCCATCTTTTCCCATGCGATATTTTTCTTTATACCATCAAGATCGATGATAGATTTTTTTAGAAAATCTTTTTTTTAATTTAATTTTTATTGGAGTATAGTTGATTTAAAATGCCATGCCAGCTCCTGCTGCACAGCAAAGTGAATCAGGCATACATATACATAAATCCACTCTTTTTAAGATTCTTTTCCCATACAGATCATCACAGAGTATTGAGAAGACTTCCCTGTGCTATACAGTAGGTCCTTATTAGTTATCTATTTTATGTATAGTAGTGTGTATATGTCAATGCACCCCAAAGGAACAGCACTTTAAAAAGACTCTATGAAATAACACAAAACTGGTCTTGCTGGGCTCTTAAATTAGGCTTTGCAATTATTAGAGCTAGCTTACTTTTGATTTCCATCTGAGCAATGTTGTTAAACACATCCAATTCACTGTCTTCCCATATTCACTTGGTTTGTAGAGGTTAAAAGTCTCCTTTACTAATACTTCCGGGAATTTTTTCTAAACTACTGACCCCAATTCTACAAGTTTTGGTGCTGGCACATTTGTTGTTCCCACATGCACAGGTGATAACAATGGCATCACGATTCCTTCCTCACCAATAGCAACTGTCAACTACAATTGATTAGAAGACATAGTCTCATTTCAGAGAAATAGAAAAAGATGCTCATCTTAGAACAAGAGAAATATGATTATTATAAAACCATAAACATTCTGTGAGATATTTTCACAGAGTCTTCGATCATTCAATGGTCAAAGATCTCCTTTCACTAAAACCTATTTATTTTCCTGAATGAGGGGAAAATTATATATTTCTCAGTATTCCGCAGTTTATATAACAACAATAGAAAGAGGTAAAGGAACATATTATTTAGGTCAGTAAGCTAAAATCTTTCCTGTGATTATTTTCCTCCTAGGAAATCAGTGTTAATTGGTGCAGAAGCACAGAAATAGCATCATGTAATAAAATATTACTTTTTCTATTAGCATAAGTCTGAGTGAAAAAGTATTATAGGATCAGAATAAAATTATGTTAGCCTGAACATATGGAAATCGTGTCTCTGCATCACAATTAACCCTTAAATGAACAATTTGAGGAGGTCCGTTTCCATGACCCCAGTAATTCTTTGGCTGCAAAATGTTCTAAAATCAAATTCTGAATGCTATTTCTAGTTGTTACTATTTTCTTTTCTCACCCCAGCCAAATTGTGCTGAAATACTTTAGTGACATTTATCGCTTCAAGAAGATTCCTGTTGGAATTCTCTTTCCCTAGCAAATACAATTTCTAGTTTAAAAATCTAACTATAATTTTCCTCTCTCAATAGGAGGATTCAATCAGTACCCACCACTGATGCTTGAAAACATCTGCAGACTCATCAATTCAAAGGAAGAGGATAATCGAAGTATCAATCTTCTGTGAGTTAGAAAGCTCTGATATTTACAAGTGACTGTTGATTGACTGAGGGGTGTGTAACTGGCTGATGGCAGATGATAAGGTCTCTGAAGGAAAGGCTCTTCATGCATTCCATTTTCCGTAGCAGAAGTTACACACAAGCATGCTTTCTGGATTGATGTTTTTATAACATCCTCATGAGCTTATTACAATTTTGCTTTAAAATTCATGGTTTCCTCAGAAATTTCCAAATTGAAATTTACCCCAGAATAGAACCCAGAATTCAGTCTCAACCCACCTCAACTTTACTTCTCATCTCTCCCCATCATAAGCTCTGAGTTCCGGCCACACTGGACTCTTTTCTGCCTTGTGTGACCAGAGGTCCAGGAGTTCACCCTCCTGGACCTCTGGTCACACTGCCTGGGCTCCTGCTCCTTCCAGTGAAACCCTACCCATCCTTCATGGCCCTGATTAAACCTGTCTCCTCTTCAAAGCCCATATTTACTCTCAGTCAAAATCCACAGTTTTTCCTTTTTAAATAACTTTTTACACCTCTGCTGAGGCACTTATTACAGTTTATCCCAATATCTTGTCTCACTGAAGTATGGGGTTCCATGTGATTCATTGTTTCATTCCCAAAACAGCATGAAAGACCCCACAATATCATTGCACATGTAAATAATTTTCTTTAAAATTTTATCTTGAGTGAAAATAGAAATAATTAATCTGAATGGACTTGAACCTCAAACAGAACGAGAATGGCCCATTTGGCTGCTCTGTGCTTTTCTCTCTATTTCACCAAGCTTGGATCCCTGACTACAGTCTGTGAAAGCCCAGAGTTAGCCCATAATGGCCCTGTCCTGTCAGATTGCAATTAAGCCAAGAGCTTCTCAAAATAGATGCGGTCTTTCCCATAAAACCCATATATCCAAAATGGCAAGATGAAGTGTTCCTCAGAATTCATGCAAATACATGTTCCTCTCATGTCAGGTTTCATTTATACTTAGTAGTTTAACAAGGAAGTGTCCAGCAGCTCACACCTTCTGAAGGACAATATGGCACTGATGTCCTGTGAAGCAGTGTTTCCCAACATGGAATAGACAATACTCTTATTTTAAGGAAAATCCCTTCTTACAGGACTACATTTTAATATAATGTTATTTTAACATGTACAAACACAAATCTAGCTGCAAATACCATATGTGTATAGTTCCTATGCAACTATCAAACAAAAACAAATTCGTACATCAAACCCAAGGAAACTCAATAAGACACAAATTTAAAACACTAATTTAATGTATTAGATGATTCTGCTTTGCCAAAATAGAATTCCTAAAAAGTAAAATAAGAAATTTTATCGCCAAGCATGTAAACAACCTAAATGTCCATCAACAGATGAATGGATAAAGAAGATATAATACACACACACACACACACACACACACACACACACACACACACACACTGGAATATTACTCAGCCATAAAAAATGAAATAATGCCATTTGCAGCAACATGGATGGACCTGGAGATTATCATACTAAGTGAAGTCAGACAGAGAAAGACAAATATCATATGATATCGCTTATATGTGGAATCTAAAAAAGTGGTACAAATGAACTTATTTACAAAAGAGAAATAGACTCACAGATTCAGAAAATAAACTTACAGTTACCAAAGGGGAAAGGTGCAGGGGAGGGGGATAAATTAGGAGTTTGGAATTAACATATACATACTACTATATATAAAATAGGTAAACAACAAGGACCGACTGTATAGCACAGAGAACTATACTCAATATCTTGTAATAACCTATAACGGAAAAGAATCTGAAAACATACACATATATATGTGTATATATACACATATATATGTATATATATACACATATATATGTATGTATAAATGAATCGCTTTACTGTATACCTGAAGCTAACAGAACATTGTAAATTAACTATGCTTCAATTAAAAAAATATTAATAATATGGTGCATATTGGTAAAATGTGTAAAACATGATGCATGCTGCAGAGTCACCTCTGCTCTCAGCTTGCCCACTCAGTTCTGTGAGTGCTTGATTCCCCAGCACTTGTCTTCACCTGCACTACTGCAAAACGGTCATTCCCACTCTATGTCATCGTATCATTTGGCTTTTGCTTGGTGTGAATGTATTGTTGATAACATTATGTCTGACTTTATTTCCTTTCCTCATTAACTCTCAACAGTTAAAGTAGTACCACCGCGTGCCAAACAACAGTATCAATGCAAACGTAAACATGGACTTGAAATTGCATAAAGGTGCATTAATAGAATAAGAATAAACTTATATTGAATATGTTTTTTATCATCACCTAAATAAAAACACAATATTTTCAAACTATCATTCTTACTCCAAAGAATATAAATGTAGATACCATTTTAGGAAGCATGGTGTCAATGAGATATATTTTATATAGTTTTATTCTTCTCAGAGCAGTTGATGGTAGATTAAATGACTATTTTCTACATTTTCTGTGGAGATTGATATCAAACTAAGACACATTATTTGGTTGTCCCAAGTAACCTATGAGTTTCTTGTCATTTATCTAAAACTTTGTGACAAATCAGACTCGATTTATTCCAAAGTAGTGTTTCATAGGCTATAAGCAGATGGCAGGAAAGGGAAAGATAATGGGAATTTACACAAATGTATCAGTATATGCTTTTTATTTTAAATGAAGTATAATTGATTTACAATATTATATGAGTTTCAGGATTACAGCAGAATGATTCAGTACTTTTACAGATTATACTCAACTAAAAGTTATTACAAGATAATGGCTATAAGTCCCTATGCTATACAAAATATCCTTGTTGCTTATCTATTTTATACACAGTAGTTTATATCTCTTAATCCCTTACCCCTAACCTGCTCCTCCCCCCCCCCCACCCTCTCCCCTCTGGTAACCACTAGTCTGTTCTCTGTACCTGTGAGTCTGTTTCTGTTTTGCTATATACATTCATTTGCATTATTTTTTAGATTTCACATATAAGTGATATCATACAGTATTTGTCTTTCTCTCTCTGACTTACTTAACTAAATATAATATTCTCTAGGTCCATCCATGTTGCTGCAAATGGCAATAATTCATTCTTTTTTATGGCTGAGTAATATTCTATTGTATATGTATACCACATCTTCTTAAGCCAGTCATTTGTTGATGGACACTTGGGTTGCTTCCATGTATTGTCGACTGTAAATAGTGCTGCTATGACCATTGGGGTTCATGTATTTTTTCAAATTAGTGTTTGTGTTTTCTTCAGATGTACGCCCAGGATGTGAATTGCTGGATCATATGGTAGCTCTATTTTTAGTTTTGTAAGGAACCTCCATACTGTTTTCCATAATGGCTGCATCAATTTACATTCCTATCAACAGTGTACAAGTGTTCCCTTTTCTACACATCCTCACCAATATTTGTTATTTGTAGACTTTTTGATGATAGCCATTCTGACAGGTGTGAGGAGCTATCTCGTTGTGGTTTTGGTTTGTATTTCTCTGATGATTAGCAGTGTTGAACATCTTTTCATGTGCCTGCTGGCCATTTGTATGTCTTCTTTGGAGAAATTTCTATTTAGCTCTTTTGCCCATTTTTTAACTGGGTTGTTTGGTTTTTGATATTGAGTTGTATGAGCTATTTATCTCTTTTGAATATTAATCCCTTATCAGTCATATCATTTGCAAATATTTTCTCCCACCCCATAGGTTGTCTTTTAGTTTTGTCAATTGTTTCCTTTGCTGTGCAAAAGCTTTTAAGTTTAATAAGTCCCATTTCTTTATTTTTGCTCTTATTTCTTTTGCTTTAGGAGGCAGAGACAAAAAAAAATATTGCCTGTGATTTATGTCAGAGAATGTTTTGCCTATATTCTCTTGTAGGAATTTTGTGGCTTCTGGTCTTACATTTAGGTCTTTAATCTATTTTGAGTTTATTTGTGTATATGGTGTGAGAAAATATTCTAATTTCATTGTTTTACATGTAGCTGTCCAGTTTTCCCAGCACCACTTATTGAAGAGACTGTCTTTTCTCCATTGCATATTCTTGCCGCTTTTGTCATAGCTAGATTAAGTGACCATAAGTGTGTGGGCTTATTTCTGGGCTCTCTATTCTGTTCCATTGATCTCTGTATCTGTTTTTGTGCCAGTACCTTGCTGTTTTGAATACTGTAGCTCTGTAGTATAGTCTGAAGTCTGGGAGGGTGGTGTCTCCAGCTTTGTTCTTTTTTTCAAGCTTGCTTTGGCAATTCAGCATATTTTGTGGTTTCATATGAATCTTAGGATTATTTGTTCTAGTTCTGTGAAAAATTTCATGGGTATTTTGATAGGAATTGCATTAAATCTGCTTTGGGTAGTATGGTCATTTTAGCAATATTAATTCTTTCAATCCAAGGGCACAGGATATCTTTCTATTTCTTTGTATCATCTTTAATTTCCTTTATCAATGTTTTATTGTTTTCAGAGTATGGGTCTTTTACCTCCTTGGTATTTTATTCTTTTCGAAGTGATTTTAAATGGGATTGGCTTTTCACTCTCTCTTTCTGATAGTTCATTATTAGTGTATAGAAAAGCAACAGATTTCTGTATATTAATCTTGTGTCCTGTGACTTTGCTTAATTCATTTATTGGTTCTAATAGTTTTTGGGTAGAGACTTTAGGGTATTTATATAAAGTATCATGCCATCTGCAAATAGGGACAGTTTTATTTCTTCCCTTCCAATTTGAATGCCTTTTATTTCTTTTTCTTATCTGATTGCTGTGGCTAGGACTTCCAAAACTATGTTAAATAGAAGTGGTTAAATAGCCTTATCTTGTCCCTGAATTTAGAGGAAAACCTTTCAGCTTTCCACCATTGCATATGATGTTAGCTGTGGATTTGCCATAAATGGTCTTTATTATGTTGAGATATGTTCCTTCTGTACCCACTTTGATGAGAGTATTTATCATGAATGGAGGTTGAATTTTGTCAAATGCTTTTTCTGCATATATTGAGATGATCATATGATTTTTGTCCTTCCTTTTGATAATGTGGCATATCACACTGATTGATTTGTGTATGTTGAGCCATTCTTGTGTCCCTGGAATAAATCCAACTTGACACAGTGTATGATCTTCTTATATACTGTTGGATTCATTTTGCTAATATTTTGTTGAGGATTTTTGCATCTGTACTCATCTAAGATATTGGCATGTAATTTTCTTTCTTTGTAGTGTCTTTGTCTGGTTTTGGTTTCAGGGTACTGGTGGCCTTGTAGAATGAATTTGGGAGTGTTCCATCCTCTTGAATTTTTTGGAATAGTTTGAGAAGGATAGGTATTAGTTCTTCATTACATGTTTAGTAGAATTCCCCTGTAGTATAATGAATTATTTGATTGAAATAAATTTAGATTTTTATCACCCAATTTTATTTCTTCTAAGAAATAATTAACTATATTAAATTGTTGGGACATTTTATTTGTATTCCCCAAAGTTATATAGGTTCACCTAAAACTTTCCCTTTTATCTTCTAGATTTACCCCTGAGCCACATGAGATTTCTTCAGGAGAGAAGAGCTTCATTGGCCAGGAATTGAGTGTGGGCAGAGATTCATCTTTTGTGTTGGAAGACAGTGGAAGTGACCATCTGGTTTACATTCCAAGCCAAATGTTTATGCCACAGAAATTAACAACTAAATATGACAAAGATCAGGATTCTGAAGAAATTGCAAGTCTCACTTCTGGTAAGGAAATGAAAAGTTATAGCAGTAATTTTAAAATAACTGGATCCTCATCCTTTAACACTAATAGAGAATCAAATAAATAAGGTGGGTATAAAAAGCAACATTTTTCAAGTTCAAGATGGTGGCTACAACTGCAGCTTTTATTTGACCTGAAGATTTAAATGGTCACAGGTACCACTCTGGAAATCACTGATAAGCTCTAAGAAATGTCCCTGATATGCTCACCAAACTTAAGATTTCTCTAGAAACCACAATTTAGGTTAGTATGATGTAGAAGGAGGTACTATAGAGAATAACATATCAAAAGAGGAATTAAAATAATTTTTAAAAGTTGGCCTGACCAGTGCCCCAGAATTTGTGATTTGTGATTGCACGAGAAGGTGTAAGGTTTTTTCACTGGAAATAAAATAAACTACCCCACTCTCTACCTTTTTTTTTTTTTTTTTTTTTTTTTTTTTTGGCTGTGTTGGGTCTTCGTTTCTGAGCGAGGGCTCTCTCCAGTTGCGGCAAGCGGGGGCCACTCCTCATCGCGGTGCGCGGGCCTCTCACTTTCGCGGCCTCTCTTGTTGCGGAGCACTGGCTCCAGATGCGCAGGCTCAGTAGTTGTGGCTCACGGGCCCAGTTGCTCCGCGGCATGTGGGATCCTCCCAGACCAGGGCTAGAACCCGTGTCCCCTCTATTGGCAGGCAGACTCTCAACCACTGCTCCACCAGGGAAGCCCCTACTCTATACATTTTAATGGCAAAGCAGTAATGCTTTTTGTCAGGATTTAATAGTTTCAAACAAATCAGATCATAGAATTTTGGCTGTATTTTCATTTAAAAGGGTGAGAATTCTAAACAGACTATTCAGCTATTCCATCTATGTATCTAGAGTCTCCCAAAATGCTTATTTGGCCAGAATGCCAGCATTTAAAGCATTATGTCGTAAGTATCATGTGTGATGTTAGAATATGCAAGTTTGAAAGAAAAGGTGGCCAATCTCATAATATTCATTCTTAGTAATTTCCTTGGATAAATAAATGTTCTTTTCCTTGGGTTCAACACTGATGTCCCCATATTTCCCCCCTATTTCTGAAATACACATGTTTGAATTTTGTCTTTAAAGCAGCTAAGCTTTCCTTTATAGAAGCTAGAATTGAGAATTAAAAAGTCAGTTACTCATTAGTTGAAAAATAAGACTTTTTTTAAAAAGTAATGAAGTAAACCTGGATGTACGTAGTTCCTTGGCATTAAGGCATTCAAGTGTGTGATTTCTTATTTAAAACAGGTTTTTATCATTATATAGACATAGCTTAAAGAAGAAAATACAAAATTTGTTCTTCTTAATGGATGCAGCTAATTTGGGGTATTCATTTTAACGATATGGTAATTACAACAGCCCTCAAGGCATAGGAATTTATTATAGTTTGGTTTAGGAAGAATAAAAAAGAAAAAGAGAAGTTATTTTGGCAGAGTTGGAATACCCAATTGTCATTTGTGATAGTATTGTTAGTGGTAAGCATTTTAAAGTCTAATAATTCAGAAGTGTGGAACTTTCAAGAAAGACAGAATTAATTGGATATTTAAGGGAAAAAAGGAGAAACTCATCTTTGCAGCCATCTTTAATGACTGTTGTTCAGTAATAATAGAAACACTTTTCATTTGGTTTTTCAGATGTCTGGTATCAAGATACTCATAACCAGTTTAAGGTCCAATTTGGCTGCAGAAATAATTGTTGCACGGCTCTATAGGAAAAAAATGTCAATTTGCTGTTACACCCACCACACCCAATTTCTCTTGCAGTGGATTGAAGTGTGTTGGGAGTTCTGTGGAGGATTATGTTGAGTTGTGATTGCCTGGAAACAGAGTCTCAAACCTAAGGATAATATATATTTTTTATCCTTTAAATAAATCTGAGTCTCAGATCATCAGTGTTGTCTAGGGTCTTCATACTATTCCTTTCTTTCTTTTTTTTCTTTTTAAAATCATTGCTAGCTAGTTGTCAAAAGCTGCTGAGAACTTTCTGTATAATGTGCCATCCTCAAGGAGAGTAAATTGTAGTTCAGATATTTTATCTAGTCGCTAAGAGATGAGCTTTGATACATTCCAGATATATTGCACAAATAAAAAGATTGATAACTTCTGTAAGAACTTCCACATGCTATGCTTATTACTCATTTATAATGTGATTCTTATGGCCAAGGGCTGATTTTTGTGCCCTTGAACGGAGAGTCCTGGGGAAGTCAAGAACCTTAACCATTTAAGAAACTTTTAGAGTTCCCAGAGTACTGTGGGCTGGCAATGAGTTGTGTATCACTCTCTTTCACAAGAAACACAACCACTGTCTCTCTACCTAGGCCTCTCCCTTGCTTCTCCCTCCCTACTCCAGTTTCCAAGTTCATCCTTAATTCCATCACCTTTCCTGGCCCTCTCCACTCCTTATAGCAGCTCAAAGACAATTTGTATCAGGATCACCTGGAAGCCCTTCACAAGCATAGATTCCTAAGCCCTTCTCAGTACTACTGCTTCATATTTAGGGGTGTGAGTGGCCAGGAAAAAGCCACAAGCTTTAAAACCACCACGGGTGATTTTTGTAGGTCCTCATTTTTCAGATGCACTATCCTGGTGATTCTCAAAAAATGTGTCCGTAAACCAGCCACATCAGCATTACCTGGGAACTCGTTAGAAATGCACTGATCCTGGACCTACTGAAGCAGAAACTGGAGGTGGGACTCAGCCATCTGATTTTTAACAAGTGAAAAATCTGATCCAGGCTGAAGTTTAAGAACTACTGTGCATGCTACCACTTTGGTGTGCTTTCAGATTTGCTCTGTGTTCTCAGCTAACAGCAATTGAGTAACTAGTGTCACAGAACAGAAGAATTCCTATTGTCAAAGGGATCCAGGTAAACTGGATTATAATTTTATTTTACTCATCCAAGAACACTGAACATTCATCCACCCATCTATTCATCCAACATCTATCTAACAAGACATTTTAAGATCCAAATATGTAGGGGTTATCTAGAGATACTATTATGCATTTTGACCACGGCATCCACAATATAAAAATTCCTTGGAAAATTCAGTTGCTCTTAATTACTCACCAATGGAATACACATAGTTCTTTGGAATTATGTAATGAAAAATGGGTGGTTTAATTCTAATTAAATTGCAACTGTTGACCCAATGGTGAGCCTAGCACTTTCTCAAAGATGCTGTGTTAACTAATACTTAAGATACAGTTAGTCTATTGTCAAGATTAAAGAGGGACAGGATAATTTTTAATGAATGTTAAATACCAACCCAAACTCAACCTAGGGCACACTCATAGCTTTAAGCACTCCTTGGCCTTAGGATAATTTCAGCTGACGTTCTTTTCAATGAATTTTATTAAGAAATAAGAGGCAACACTTCCCTCTTCAAACTAGGCTGGAGTTGTGCTTAAGGGAATTTGCATGGATTTTGTTTTACATTCTTATTTTGCTAACTTTGATCGTGATCTACAATCAGGTTTTTTTTTTTTAAAGCCAATGTATCTTTTGATTTTGAATCAATCATAAGGTATTAGAGCTGGAAAGGTATTTAGTGATTAGCTCTTGCAAATTCACCTGGGGATGATTCCACCCTGCTCTACCCTAGGAGACATATTGCAATGTCTGGAGATATTTTTAGTTGTCATAACTGGAGGGTGCTACTGGCATCTAGTGGGTAGAGGCCACAGATGCTGCTAAACATCCTACAATGCACACAGGACATCCTCTCACAACAAAGAATTATCCAGTCAGACTGTCAATAGTGAAAGAAACCCTGTTTTAGAAGAAACTTCAAGTCCCCAAGATCAGGGAACTAAAACATTCAGTATAGGGACTCAAGATTTCTACACCCTGTCCACTGTTTCCCAGTACACCCTCAGGATTCTGCTAATTTTTAAAAAATTGTAGAAGTACTATCATACCATATAAAATTGTAATACAGAGTCACAAGTCACACAATTTAGCAGACTGAGCTATTTGTGGTGTGGAGTGCAGTTTTTGGTTTTTCCATAGGCATATAGGTTTACATAGTTTTATTCAATTTCATATCCTGCTTTTCACATATGTTATACATTTTACATATTGCTGCAAGCTTCATACTGATTTTTCTGTGTTCTCATAAAGTTACTTTCAATGAATGAATGTATTTAACTATTTATCTGCTGTTGAACACTTAGCTTGCTTCCAATTTTTTCTGTCATGTGTTGAACTTGAAGACATATATCTTCTGCTACATTTAAATCTGTACTGGAATTAAATGCAACAGAACTGGCTTCTGAGTCACCCAATGGAGCAGTCCCCAAGCTGAATGTCCTACTTTCATATCTGTACACATGCTAAAGAAGTCAGTGATAGAATTAGGATCATGTTTGAATTGTAATGACATGTTTCATGAACGTTTTAGGAAATCTCAATCATCTGGTTGCTCTTTGGGGGATAAACTGAGTCTCCTGTTCATTTTAAGCTGTGGACTGAGGTTGTGACATTCACTTTTGCTTGAGAATTTATTGTATAGTTATTATATTTTGGGTGTCTTCCTTGAAGATTTTGCATGCGGCAGAGCTAATGTGAACTGCGAGTTCAGGGGATGTGGATGATTTGACTTCATAGAGACTGCTTCTGTAGGTCTCATGCAATCATTTGTTGCAATTACTAAAGCAATGTTCTATAGTGTTAGCAACACTTGTTTTCATGGGGACTCTTTGCTAATGGAATAAAACGTAGATAGTTGAAGTGATAATTGGGTGACGGTGGTGGTGGCGATCGACAAAGTAGTGGCAGCCCTCATTGAGGGCTTCCTATAGGAAAGGACTCTGCCAAGCATTTACATGGATTTTCCCATGAATACCCATGCAGCAAATATGTATTTGACTCCTGTTCTGAATTAAGCCCCATGCTAGTCTTTTGGGGGGTTAGAGAGATTTAAAAAAAAAAAAAGATCAGACAGAGGCCCTATCTTCAAGGAGCTTGTAGTCTGATAATCAAAGTATACTCTGAGTAAAAAAAAAAAAAAAAAAAAAAAAGCCTAATACAAGTAAGAAAGTATTCAGTTTAATAAAAAGTGCAGATGGAATGCTTTGGGGGCCAGTATTCATTTCAGCATTGTATTCACTGTCTCACTTGATGATCAAACAATGCATGAGAAATAATAGTAATGACAGAAGCTACCACTTATTTAGTGCAACTATGCGCCGGGCACTTTATATACATGATTTAACTTAATTCTTACCCTGAAAATCTATTATTATTATTATAATGACTATTACATATTACAGATGAGGACACTGATGCAAAGGTTAAGATCCTCAAGCAACAGCACACAGCTTGTAAGTGGCACAGCCAGGATTCAAATCCATGCCCATTTCCACAAAAACGTTAACTTAACAATGTAGTCTGTGTTGTCTGGCAAGGGCATTGTTTGCATTTTCAAATGACGGAATATATCCAGCTGCCAAATTTCACGATCATCATGTCATCAATGGGAGAGCTTTTTTTAAAACAATTTTGGTGGTACAATTCAATTTTTAAATTTTAATTTAATTATTTTTCTTTCATGCTTTTTTATAAACCATACATGAATAAAGCCATAAATATTTATTAATTCTTTTTTAGCATCATTATTGGAGTATAATTGCCTTAAAATGTTGTGTTAGTTTCTGCTGTATAACAAAGTGAATCAGCTATACAGATACTTATAAACCCATATCCCCTCCCTCTTTCATCTCTCTCCCACCCTCCCTATCTCACACCCCATCCCACCCTTGTAGGTGGTCACAAAGCACCATGCTGATCTCCCTGTGCTATGCAACTACTTCCCACTAGCTATCTATTTTATATTTGGTAGTGTATATATGTCCATGCCACTCTCTCACTTCGTCCCAGCTTACCCTTCGCCCTCCCTGTGTCCTCAAGTCCATTCTCTGTGTCTGCATCTTTATTCCTGCCCTGCATGTCGGTTCAGCAGAACCATTTTTTTTTTTTTAGATTCCATATATATATGTTAGCATATGGTATTTGTTTTTCTCTTTCTGACTTACTTCACTGTCTATGACAGACTCAAGGTCCATCCACCTCATTACAAATTATGCAATTTCATTTCTTTTCATGACTCAGTAATATTCCATTGTATATATGTGCCACATCTTCTTTTTTTTAACGTTTTTATTGGAGTATAATTGCTTTACAATGCTGTGTTAGTTTCTGATTTATAACAAAGTGAATCAGTTATACATATACATATGTTCCCATATCTCTTCCCTCTTGTATCTCTCTCCCTCCCACCCTCCCTATCCCGCCCCTCTAGGTGGTCACAAAGCACCAAGCTGATCTCCCTGTGCTGTGTGACTGCTTCCCACTAGCTATATATTTTACATTTGGTAGTGTACATATGTCCATATATACACTACCACTCTCTCACTTTGTCCCAGCTTACCCTTCCCCTCCCCATGTCCTCAGGTCCATTCTCTAGTAGGTCTGCATCTCTATTCCCATCTTGCCCCTAGGTTCTTCATGACCAATTTTTCTTCTTTTCTTTTTTTTAAGATTCCATATATATGTGTTAGCATACGGTATTTATTTTTCTCTTTCTGACTTACTTCACTCTGTATGAAAGACTCTAGGTCCATCCACCTCGCTACAAATAACTCAATTTCGTTTCTTTTTATGGCTGAGTAATATTCCATTGTATATATGTGCCACATCTTCTTTATCCATTCATCTGTTGATGGACACTTAGGTTGCTTCCATGTCCTGCCTATTGTAACTAGTGCTGCAATGAACATTGTGGTACATGTCTTTTTGAATTATGGTTTTCTCAGGGTATATGCCCAGTAGGGGGATTGCTGGGTCATATGGTAGTTCTATTTTTAGTTTCTTGAGGAACCTCCATACTGTTCTCCATACTGGCTGTCTCAATTTACATTCCCACCAACAGTGCAAGAGGGTTCCCTTTTCTCCACACCCTCTCCAGCACTTATTGTTTCTAGATTTTTTGATGATGGCCATTCTGTCCAGTGTGAGGTGATACCTCATTGTGGTTTTGATTTGCATTTCTCTAGTGATTAGTGATGTTGAGCATCTTTTCATGTGCCTGTTAGCCATCTATATGTCTTCTTTGGAGAAATGTCTATTTAGGTTTTCCACCCATTTTTGAATTGGGTTGTTTGTTTTTCTGATATTGAGCTGCATGAGCTGCTTATAGATTTTGGAGATTAATCCTTTGTCAGTTGCTTCATTTGCAAATATTTTCTCCCATTCTGAAGGTTGTATTTTCGTCTTGTTTATAGTTTCCTTTGCTGTGCAACAGCTTTTAAGTTTCATTAGGTCCCATTTGTTTATTTTTGTTTTTATTTCCATTTCTCTAGGAGGTGGGTCAAAAAGCATCTTGCAGTGATTTATGTCATAGAGTGTTCTGCCTATATTTTCCTCTAAGAGTTTTATATTGTCTGGCCTTACATTTAGGTCTTTAATCCATTTTGAGTTTATTTTTGTGTATAGTGTTATGGAGTGTTCTAATTTCATTCTTTTACATGTAGCTATCCAGTTTTCCCAGCACCACTTATTGAAGAGACTGTCTTTTCTCCATTGTATATTCTTGCCTCCTTTATCAAAAATAAGGTGACCATATGTGCATGGGTTTATCTCTGGGCTTTCTGTCCTGTTCCATTGATCTATATTTCTGTTTCTGTGCCAGTCTTGATTACTGTAGCTTTGTAGTATAGGAAGTCAGGGAGCCTGATTTGTCTAGCTCCGTTTTTCTTTCTCAAGATTGCTTTGGATATTTGGGGTCTTTTGTGTTTCCATAGAAATTGTGAAAATTTTTGTTCTAGTTCTGTGAAAAATGCCATTGGTAATTGGATAGGGATTGCACTGAATCTGTAGATTGCTTTTGGTAGTATAGTCATTTTCACAATGTTGATTCTTCCAATCCAAGAACATGGTATAGCTCTCCATCTGTTTGTATCATCTTTAATTTCTTTCATCAGTGTCATAGTTTTCTGCATACAGGGCTTTTGTTTCCTTAGGTAGCTTTATTCCTAGGCATTTTATTCTTTTTGTACAATGGAATATTACTCAGCCATAAAAAATAATGAAATAATGCCATTTGCAGCAACATGGATGGACCTAGAGATTATCATACTAAGTGAAATAAGTCAGACTGAGAAAGACAAATATTATATGATATCACTTATATATAGACTCTAAAATACAACACAAATGATATTATTTATGAAACAGAAACAGATTCACAGACATAGACAACAAACTTATGGTTACCAAAGTGGGAGGGATAAATTGGGAGTTCGTGATTAAAATATACACACTGCTATATATAAAATAGATATACATCAAGGACCTTCTGTATAGTACAAGAAACTACACTCAATATCTTGTAATAACCTATAATGGAAAAGAATCTAAAAAAGAATATATATATATATATATATATATATATATATATATATATATATGTATAACTGAATCACTTTGCTGTATACCTGAAATTAACACAACACTGTAAGTCAACTACATTTCAATAAAAATTTTAAAAAAACAAAGATTCATGTGGTCTGGGTATAAATAACTCCTAAGGCATGCATGACTTTTCTCAGTGTGCTGGTACCTTTCTGTAGATTGTTGTTTCAGAGTGTGACATAGATGGCAAGGGTGAGTCGTTTGGACCAAATGTCACCTAGAAAAGTCTAGGCCAAGAAAGATATTTTTTCTGTCTTCGGGGAAAATGATGAAGTTGATTTTAAGACAGTGACTCCTACTTGTTCAGGCAAGTGGTGGAGAGAGGAACACATCTAACAAAACAAGAGATTGAAAAATATGTCTCTATTTCCCTTTGGCCTAAAATCAATGACACACAGTCAGAGACACATAAGAGACCATAAGAGACATGTGCCCCAGCCTAGAGCTTGACCAGTGGCCTCACCAGACAGGTATGGGTTAGCAGTGTGAAATGGAGAGGTGTGTAAGTCATTCCAACTCCTCTGCAGTTAAAGTATGCATAAACACAACAGAATGAGCTTGTACGCATGTCCATTGTGTTCCACTAATATCAGCTGACTTTGCATTTTTTGGAAATTCTGGTTTACAGAATATAGTATCATGGGTAGGATTTTCAGATATCTGAGACTTTTCTCTGTTTTTTTCCCTTCTAAAAAATATATTTATAGAGTGCTTAGGATATGCTAGGCACTGTGAAATTTTTATTTAATTCTCTCAAAAACCTTATAAGGTTATAGTTTATTATAACAATTTTATAAATTTTTAGATAATGTAACAGAGGCATGGGAGAGACTCAGAATCACAGAGCTAACAAATGGTATAGACTGACCTCAAACTCCAAAAGTTCTGCTCATAACTGTTCCACTGTTCCATAATGCCTAGAGAAGAAAATACTGCAAATTTTATTTAACGGCTTACTTTTGGAAGAAAATTTTCTTTAGTAGCTTCAATCACTAGGAATAGCATTGACTGAGACTCTTGTTCTTCAAACCAAGTCCTGGGCCTTTGGCAAGGTGGCTACTGTATCCCTTAATGTGTCTGTTCCACACTCAAATCTGATGAGCAGTTCTTCTGAAGGTGTTACACAGAGCTGGGTGCAAATCCTGCCTCTACCACTTACAGGCTGTCTTTTCTTGACCAAGTCATTTGCCCCCTCCAAGCCTCAGCTTGCTCATCTGTAAAATGGGTGCAATGATAATTTCATCCTTATAGTGCTGTGTGGAATATTAAATGAGAGGAGATAGGCATGAAGCTGAGCACAAGACCTGAAGCATACTGGATGCTCAATTCAGTACTGAGAAAATGGAAAAATTGAAAAAGAAAGCATTGCCAGACTCATAGGAAGTCTTATAAAAAAGGTTAACTTGAAAAATATCTGCTGCAGTCCTTGTGGACAGAAATGTACATATAAAGTAGCCACAATTGTCCATATAGCTTGCCTATAGAGAACACATGGCTAATTTTGGCCCCTGTACAAATTCCAAGGCAGACCACAAGATAACTCATGCATATCTTGAGATTTCTCACAAATACCATAGCTCCACAGCATATGCAATCCCAGTCCAGATGGCTCAATCTCCCTCAATTCCCTTTCCACCTCCGCTTCTCCCAAAAGTTACTGGAGTACACCTGGCCCTGTGGCTTAAATCTCAGCCGAAATTAGGCTAATCCCTGGGGGCACTTCCCTGGAAATCCAGCTGCATCCCTCATTCCTTTCAAGCCATAACAAGTGAGCAAACCCTTCCTCCTCTGCCATTCTGAGGAAATTCTTCCACAGAGTTAGAGATAAGAATTTGGCATGACATTTCCAGAAAATACACAACATTGCTCTGAGCTGTGGGTAACCTTTATCCACACTTCTGCCAGATTTTCTTGAAGGAAAATGTTTTTAAAGGCCCAATCTTTCCTAATAAGATAATTTAGACTCAAAGCAGAATAATCATAGGTGATTATTTAGTGTTTGACTAAATTTTAAAGTTCAGCATTTAACTTCTTTGATTCTCATGCTAATCCTGTAATAGGTAGAAAACCTATTTTTAGAGATTTTAGAGGTAAAATATACCTCTTTAGAAAATAGTTCTGCTGGGTACTTTGGAAAAGGATTGAGATTTTGCTCATTTATAAAGAGAAAACGGGAAAAAAAGAGTACTATTTCTGGTGTGGGCAATGTATGAAAAAATATTTTACTAACATGATAAGTCAACCCTTCCTCTTATTTTAATGAACTATAGTTTATTTACAATATTATATTAGTTTCAGTTGTACAACATAGTGGTTCAATATTTTTATAGATTATATTTCATTTAAAGTTATTATAAAATAGTTGCTATATTCCCTGTGCTGTACAATATATCCTTGTAGCTTATTTACTTTATACATAGTAGTTTGTACCTCTTAATCCCCTACCTCTATCTTGCCCCTTCCCCCTTCCCTCTCTTCACTGGTAACCACTGGTTTGTTCTCTGTATCTGTGAGTTTGTTTCATTACATTCATTTATTTGTTTTATTTTTTAGATTCCACATAAAAGTAGAAACATACAATATTTGTCTTTGTATGACTTATTTCACTAAGCATGGTATCCTCCAGGTCCATCTATGTTGTTGCAAATGGCAAAATTTCATTTTTTTTTATGATTAATATTTCATGTGTGTGTGTGTATGTATATGTATATATATATATATATATATATATATATATATGTAATGTCTTCTTTATCCATTCATCAGATGGTGGACACTTAAGTTGCTTCCATATCTTGGCTATTGTAAATAATGCTGCTATGAACATTGGGGTGCATGTATCTTTTCAAATTAGTGTCTTCACTTTCCTCAGATACATACCCAGGAGTGGGATTGCTGGATCATATGGTAGTTCTGTTTCTAGTTTTTGTGTGTGTGGAACCTCCATACCATTTTCCATAGTGGCTGCACCAATTTACATTCCCACCAACAGTGTAGGAGGGTTCTCTTTTCTTCACATCCTCACCAGCATTTGTTATTTGTGACTCTTTGATGATGGCTATTATGACAGGTGTGAAGTGATATCTCACTGTGGTTTTGATCTGTATTTCTCTGATGATTAGCAATGTTGATCATCTTTACATGTGCCTGTTGGCCATCTGTATGTCTTCTTTGTAAAAAAGGTCTCTTCAGGTCTTCTGCTCTTTTTTTGATTGGGTTGTTTTTTTGATATCAAGTTCTACGAGCCCTTTATATATGTTGAATATTAACCCCTTATCAGTCATATCATTTGCAAATATTTTCTCCCATTCAGTAAGTTGTATTTTTGTTTTGTCGATGGCTTCCTTTGTGGTGCAAAAGCTTTTAAGTTTCATTAGGTCCCATTTCTTTATTTTTGCTTTCTTTTTTCTTTGCCTTAGGAGCCAGATCAAAAAATTATTGCTACAATTTATGTCAAAGAGTGTTTTGCCTATGTTCTCTTGTAGGAATTTTGTGGTTTCTGGTCTTATATTGAAGTGTTTAATCCATTTTGAGCTTATTTTAGTATATGGTATGAGGAAATTTTCTAATTTCATTGTTTTACATGTAGCTGTCCAGTTTTCCCAGTACCACTTATTGAAGAGGCTCTTTTCTCCATTGTATATTCTTGCCTCCTTTGTTGTAGACTAATTAACCATAAGTGTGTGGGCTTATTTCTGGGCTCTCTATTCTGTTCCATTGATCTATGTGTCTGTTTTTGTGCCAGTACCTTGCTGTTTTGATTATTGTAGCTTTGTAGTATAGTCTGAAGTCTGGGATGGTGGTATCTCCAGCTTTGTCCTTTTTTCTCAATATTGCTTTGGTTATTCAGGATCTTTTGTGGTTTCACATGAATTTTAGGATTATTTGTTCTAGTTTTGTGAAAAATGTCATAGATATTTTGGTAGAGATTGCATTAAATCCATAGATTGCTTTGGATAGTGTGGACATTTTAACAATATTAATTCTTCTAATCTACAAACACAGGCTATCTTTCCATTTATTTGTATCACCTTTAATTTCCTTCATTCATCAATGTTTTATAGTTTTCAAGGTATAGGTCTTTCACCTCCATGGTTAAGTTTATTCCTAGGTATTTTATTCTTTTTGATGTGATTTTAAACAGGATTGTTTTCCTGCTTTCTCTTTCTGAGAGTTCATTATTAGTGTATAGAAAAGCAACAGATTTCTGTATATTAATCTTGTATCATGCAACTTTACTGAATTCATTTATTAGTTCTAATGGTTTTTTGGTGGAGACTTTAGAGTTTTCCATATATAGTGTAGTGTCATCTACAAACTGTGACAATTTTACTTCTTCCCTTCCAATTTGGATGCCTTTTATTTCTTTTTCTTGTCTGATTACTGTCACTAGGATTTCCAATACTATGTTAAATAGAAGTGGCAAGAGTGGATATCCTTGTCTTGTTCCTGAATTTAGAGTAAAACCTTTCAGCTTTTCATCATTGCATATGATGTTAGCTGTGGGCTTGTCATAAATGACCTCTATTATGTTAAGATATGTTTCCTGCATATCCACAGTTTTTGCTTTGTTTTGTTTTGTTTGCTTTTAATTTATTTTTTTAAATTGAAGTATAGTTGATTTACAATGTTGTGTTATTTACAGGTGTAGATCAAACTGATTCACTTATGTGTGTGTGCGTGTTGTATACATATATATAGATTTTTTCAGATTCTTTTCCCATATAGGTTATTACAAAATATTGAGTATAGTTCCCTGTGCTATAAAGTTTTTATCATGAGTGTATGTTGAATTTTGTCAAATGCTTTTTGCATCTATTGAGGTGATCATGTGATTTTTGTCCTTCCTTTTGTTAATGTGGTGTATCACACTGATTGATTTGTGAATATTGAGCCATTGTTGCGTCCCTGGCATAAATCCCACTTGATCATGGTGTATGATCCTTTTTATATATTGTTGAATTAGGTTTGCTACTATTCTGTTGAGGATTTTTGCATCTATATTCATCAGAGATATTGGCCAGTAATTTTCTTTTTTTTGTAGTGTCTTTTTCTGGTTTTGGTATCAGGGTAATTTTGGCCTCCTGCAATGAATTTGGGAGTGTTCCCTCCTCTTCAATTTTTTGGAATAGTTTGAGAAGAATAGGTATTAGCACTTTGTTGTATGTTTGGTAGAATTCCCCCATGAAGCTGATCAGTTCTGGACATTTGTTTGCTGGGAGCTTTTTGATTACTAATTCAATTTTAATACTAGTGGCCACTCTGTTCAGACTGTGTATATTTTCCTGATTCAGTCTTGGAAGATTGTATGTTTCTAGGAATTTATCCATTTCTTCTAGGTTGTCTAATTTGTTGACATGTAACTGGTTTTTTTTTCTTTAATTTTTATTGGAGTATAGTTGATTTATGATGTTGTGTTACTTTCTGCTGTACAGCAAAGTGAATCAGTTATACATATACATATATCCACTCTTTTTTTAGATTCTTTTTCCATATAGGTCATTACAGAGTATTGAGTAGAGTTCCCTGTGTGATATAGTAAGTCTTTATTAGTTATCTATTTTATATATAGTAGTATGTATGACATGTAACTATTGATTGTAGTATCTCATGATGTTTTGTATCTCTGTGATACCAGTTGTAATTTCTCCTTTTTCATTTCTACCCCTTCCTCTTCTACCAGAACTTTTATGAAATAATTTTCCTTATGTTTTAACAAAGTGTGTTGATTGGCCTTTTTTAAAAAGCCAAAATGGAGATCCTGGTGGCAGAGCAGGTAATGATTAGTAAATTCCAGGATTGTAAACTCAAAAGGAAAGAAATGTCCATTTAACTAATCTTCACACATCCTGATACACTATTGCCAAGAACTCTAGAAGAGGTTTTGGCAGTGTTTTAGAGCTAAAGTATATTACATTGCATCCATTGCATAGACAAATATATTTATGCTTTTGTCTGCACTTCCAGTTTTATATTTAGTAATTAAGAATCTTGATATTGATCAAAAATTCTAAGAATTTGAAACTAGGTTCTTGGTGGAGGATTGGAGGTCCATAGATTTCAGACAGCTCATGAAATGTAAAATCCTGTTCAATGACTATGAATGTATTGATAAAGGAAAAGTCTGGTACATTAATGACCAGTTCTTAGTCCTTTGTAAGAAGGGAGAGAATATAGGAATATCTCAAACAAGATGGTTAGTTCTCATCTGTTAGAAATGCCCAAGGTGAAGTAATAGGAACTGGATTTACCTACCAATTGAAATAACAAAAAGAATATATA
The DNA here is from genome assembly GCF_949987535.1 of Balaenoptera acutorostrata. Classification (NCBI taxonomy): domain Eukaryota; kingdom Metazoa; phylum Chordata; class Mammalia; order Artiodactyla; family Balaenopteridae; genus Balaenoptera; species Balaenoptera acutorostrata. The sequence goes on from NC_080067.1 coordinate 12,359,833, forward strand.
TATATATATATATATATATATATATATGAAATGAAACAACAATTGTCAGGACACTGGACTTCAAGAAATAAAAGTGATCCCTGAGAGATGAGAAACCAATGAGATGAACCCTATGATTTCTCCACCTTACTGCTAAGAGAGAGTTTCCAGGCCATGGTTCAGGAAGGGGAATTCAGGTGGAACCCAGTATACTCCTTGAGATGAGGAAACAGAGCTGAGAGTTCAGGGAGAACAAGGTGGTAAGAGTTCACAGGATAGAACACCAGAGAGGAGAGAGCTGTGCAGAGAGAGAAACCCAGAGCTCTACAGAGGATGCCCCTTCATTATTCATCAGAGTGCTGATAGCATGAGCATGTGAGGAAATGACCTGAGCATGGGGGAACATTCTTCTGAAAGAATTAGAGGATAATGCTCATTGCTCACAGGGCCAGGGATAGTGCCTGTTACCACCAGCGAGACTGGAAGAACTCATAATTCATAGAGTACTGGGAAGAAAATTCAGGAAGGTCTTGCTTCAGTAGTGGGGAATAAATAGCCTTAAATTAAGTACCACTCTGCACATACCTAACAAATCATAACAGCAAGACCCAAAAAGATCAAACCATTTTCATGTAACTTGTCTCCCAAAACAAATCATATGGATATTTATAAGAATATAAAACTATCCCATATCCAACAAGGCAAATTTCATAATGTCTGGCATAAAAAGCAGAAAGAACCCATCATCAAAAGTACAATCACTCAAAACCAAATCAGAACTGACAAAGATGTTAGAATTAACAAAGGAATTAAAACAGTTATTGTAACTATACTCCATATGTTAAAAAGTTAAGCAGAGACATGGAAAATGTAAAAAAAAAAAAATTAAATAGAATTTGTAGAGATGAAAGCTGCAGTGCCTAGCATGAACAATACACTGGATGGGATTAATGGGAAATTAGATTTGATAAAAGAAAAGACTAGTGACCTTGAAGATGTAGCCATAGAAATTATCCAAATAAAACTCAAGGAGAATAAAGACTTTAAAAAAAAAAATGAAAAGATCCTGTGGGTTTCAATACCTCTCTCAATAACTGACAAAAGAATAGACAGAAAATCAGCAGGAATATCGTAGGCCTGAACAACAGTATCAGTTAATTTGACCTAATTGATATTAATAGAACACTGCACACAAAATAGCAAATACACATTCTTTTCAAGTACATGTGAAACATTTACCAAGACAGACCATACTGTAGACCATAAAACAATTCTCAAAATTGGAAAGGTTTCAAATCATTCCAAGTATATTCTCTGACCAAAACAGAATTAAGTTGAAATCAATAGTAGGAAGATCTTTGAAAAATCCCCAAGTATTTGGAAACTAAATAAAGCACTTCTAAATAATCCATGGTCAAAGAAAAAAGCAAAGGCAAAATTAGCAAGTATTTTGAAATAGATGAAAATAAAATCACAATATACTAGAATTTGTGAGATTCCACTAAAGCAGTACTTAGGATGTCATTCATAGCATTAAATGCCTATACTGGTAAAGAAGAAAGTTTTCAAATCAATGACCTCAACTTTCATCTTAAGAAATTAGAAAAAGAAGAACAAGTTAAACCTAAGGTAAGGAGAAGAAAGGAAGTAATAAAATTAAAGCAGAACTCAATGAAATAGAAAAGAGAAAATCAATAAAACCAAAAGTGGTTTTTTGATAAGATCAACTAAATTGATAAACCCATAGTCAAACTCACCAGTAAAAAAGAAATTACACAAATTACCAATATCAGGAATGAGAGAGGAGAAATATTCTACAGATATTAAAAGGATAATCAGGGAATATTATAAGCAGTTTTTGCCTATAAGTTAGAGATTTTAGGTGAAATAGGCAAATTAGTTGCAATGCACGAATTACCAAGCCTCACTCAAGGAAAAGTAACCTAAATATTCCTAAATCTATTAAAGAAATTGAATGTGTAGTTCAAAACTTTCCATAAAGAAAACTCCAAGCCCAGATGACTTCACTGGTGACTTCAACAAAACATTTAAGGAAGAAATAATATCAATTCTACATAAACTCTTCCAGAATATTAAATAGGAAGGAATGCTTACAAACTCATTCTTTGAGGCCAAAACCAGACAAAGACATTACAAGTAAAGGAAACTACAGACCAACATTCCTCGTGAACATAGGTGCAAAAATTCTAAACAAAATGTTAGCAAATCAAATGCAACCATATTAGCTTGATGTGGCAATCATTATACAAGGTGTATTTATATTAAAACATTGTACACTTTATTATTAATTTTTTTATTCAATTTTTAAAATTTTTTATTGAAATATAGTTGATTCACAATGTTGTGTTAGCTTCAGGTGTACAGCAAAGTAATTCAGTTATACATACATATATATGTGTATCTATATATTCTTTTAAAAATCCTTTTCTAGTATAGGTTATTACAAGATATTGAGTATAGTTCCCTGTGCTATACAGTAGGCCCTTGTTGATTATCTATTTTACATATAGTAGTGTGTATATGTTAATCCTAAACTCCTAATTTATCCCTCGCCCCTCTCTTTCCCCTTTGGTAACCATAAGTTTCTTTTCTGTGTCTGTGAGTCTACTTCTGTTTTTGTAAATAAGTTCATTTGTATCATTTTTTTAGATTCCACATATAAGCAATATTATATGATGTTTGTCTTTCTCTGTCTGACTTACTTCACTAAGTATGATCATCTCTAGATCCATCCATGTTGCTGCAAGTGGCATTATTTTATTCTTTTTTATGGCTGAGTACTGTTCTATTGTGTATATATACCATATCTTCTCTATCCATTCATCTGTCAATGGACACTTAGGTTGCTTCCATGTCTTGGTTATTGTAAATAGTGCTGCTATGAACATTGGGGTGCATGTATCCTTTCGAATTATAGTTTTCTCCAGATATATGCCCAGGAGTAGGATCACTGGATCATATGGTAGTTCTATGTTTAGTTTTTTAAAGAACCTCCATACTGTTCTCCATAATGGCTGCACCCATTTACATTCCCACCGACAATGTAGGAGGGTTCCTTTTTCTCCACACCCTCTCTAGCATTTCTTATTTGTATACTTTTTGATGAACGTTGTACACTTTAAATATATACAAATTTTATTTGTCAGAAAAAAAATCCTACAATAGATAAAAAAAGATAATGTGGAGTTGACCCCAGGAATGCAGAGATCATTGAGCATTCAGAAGTCATCTGATAGTATTTGTCTTGTTAATAACATTATCCCTGGTGTTGTTTTTCTGCATTCTATTTCAATATTAAACTTTTGTGGCATTTATACAGGTTAATCAATTCATTTGTGAGGGTGGTTGCTGTGAGGATTAAATAAAGTAATAGATGCAAAGCATGAATAATGGGCCAAGCACAATTGGACGGTAATAAGTTTTTGCCAGTTAGGAATCTACTTCTTGCTTGATTAGGTTCACAAACATACTTCTTTCATAGAAAAAAAAAGAATATTGACCACGTCCTCCTGTCTTTCTGAGCTGACATTTCCTGTTGTGACCTCACCAACCAGCCATCGTCCCCATGATTGTAGACATGGTTTCATGACCCTTTAGAGCAGAGCCACTTGAAGTGCTGGCCTTCAACAAGATAAGAAGTTAGCATCAGAGTGTAACTGGAGCACTGTTTCCTTCCTTGAGAAGGTCTTGATACAAAAAATAAATAAATAAAATAAAATCAGATGAAATAATTTGTGTGCTTAGTGATGTAGTTGACTTATATCATGGTGCAAACTTCTTATCTTGTCATGGGCCAATAAGCTGTTTGCGGACTGGTACTTTGAGTACCAAGGTCTTAGAGTATGTCATGTCTTACACAGAATTTGGATTCTAAAGTCAGCATTTATACTTCTTCTCATGACATCATATTATGGTGCATATTTTAAGCATGTATATAAAGATGTCATCAATAAATGTGACTTTGACATATTTACTTTTCTCTTGGGGTCATTACGTATAATGAAATCTCATGCAGTATGTACTCCAAATTTTGTAACCATGTGGCATGCACTAAAAATCACTGTATGTTTTTCACCTTGCATACGAAAATAGCTGGAGGATCCATCAATCCTTTGACAAAGATCAGAGATGGGGTAGCAAATAGGTTTCTTCACATGTGACAATACCTGTCAAGTGGTAATGGCTCTCCACACACTGTGTAGAGATGTACTTAGAGAATGCATCTGGGAACAAGTACTGATATTGATTAGTAACGTACACCATGGGTGTGGGAATGAAGTATGACAACACCTCATGCTGTGTATTGCCATTCTTGGTTAGGAGTTTCAAGGTTTTCCTTCTACTAAAAATAGTGACTTGAGTTATTCTGTTGCAGGACAGGAAAACAGTGGCAGAAAAGAAGAACCAGGTCCTACTTATGAACTTAGAGATGCCTCTCTTCAAGAATATTACATGGATGTGGCTTTTCTCATAGATGCTTCCCAAAGAATAGGAAATGATGAGTTTAAGGAAGTGAAAGCTTTTATAACCTCAGTGCTTGATTACTTTCACCTGGCCCCAGATCCACTGACCTCCACCTTGGGAGACAGAGTGGCAGTCCTGACCTACTCTCCTCCAGGCTATATGCCCAACACAGAAGAATGCCCCATCTACCTAGAATTTGATTTGGTTACTTATAACAGTATACATCAAATGAAACATCATCTCCAAGACTCCCTTCAGCAGCTTAATGGAGATGTTTTTATTGGCCATGCCTTACAGTGGACAATTGACAATGTCTTTGTAGGAATCCCCAACCTGAGGAAAAACAAAGTTATCTTTGTTATATCTGCTGGTGAAACCAATCCTTTAGACAGGGGAGTCTTAAGAAATGTATCTCTGAGAGCCAAGTGTCAGGGCTACTCCATATTTGTGTTTTCCTTTGGTCCTCTACACAATGACAAGGAATTAGAAGAATTAGCCAGCCACCCACTGGATCATCACTTAGTCCAGCTTGGCCGAACCCACAAGCCAGATTTGAACTATATCGTCAAATATGTCAAGCCATTTGTTCATTCAATCAGACGTAAGTCATTTAAGTTTTTCTCTTCTGTTGCTTTTCCAATAGATACCTCTTTGTACAATCCACCAGTTGACTTAGTAACATGATTCTCACTTCAGTCAAGAGTGGTGGAGTCTAGGTGTGAGTAGGAGGCAATGAGAAAACCACAGAGAAAATCCCAGGTCCTAGTGACCTTGAGCTCTGCTGTCCCACTGTCAGGGTCTTTGCCAGAAAGTGAAAAGTGTCTTTTAACCCTAATCTGTGTTTACTATGTGCCAACTTTTTTAAAGGATTGTATCATTTAATCCTCAGGACAGCCCTCTAAGGAAAGTAGAATTATCCCCATTTTACAAGTGAGAAAACTGAGGTTCACAGACATTAAATCAATTGCTCAAAAGCTGACAGTTAATAGTTGGCAAATTCTAGACTCAATCCTATGCATTCTGACCCCAGGGCTGTGCTCTAATCCATTAAACTGTACATCAATTACTAAAGCTTTAATAAACGATTACAGTGGTATCACTGTAATGAATAATACCCCACTCCCACCACCCTCCACCTACTCCAAGGACTTCTGTTTCATCTTGTCACTGTAAATCAACTTTGCTTCTGACTTGAATTCTTAAGAGCCATGGGGACAAATCTCTTCTAGAGCCTCTGTCTCAGACAGCTGTCTCAGGCACAGCCAGGCAAGGGGTTTAAGGGGGTCTTTTCACAGTAGGCATTTGAGAGAGACTGCCCAGTCTCTGTCCATGAGCTGTAATTCCAGGCATGATTATAGTAGCAAACCTAAGAGCTTGTAGCATCAAGCAAGTCCGGGCCTGTGCCGGGAATTAGGAGTGTGACAGAGGCCACCCTGAATGGTTGTCTGTAGCTCCTGCAAGTTTAATGGGGAATCAGAGAGATGAAGATTTTCTGGCACTCATAAAGCCCAGGGCTCATGGAACCCTCAGCATCTTGGCACTCAGAATTTATATTTAGTGGCAAGCTTGTCACTTGCAAAAAAAAAAAATGATGCCTTCTTCCAACCTCAAGATAAATAGGGCAGACAATTTCAATAGTAATACTGTCTTCTAGAAACATCTTCCTTTTAGAGCGAGAGAACCGGATATTATAAGGGATTAAGAGATATCCTTGAATTATATTGCAAGCCTGTGACACACAGAGCATGAGAATTTTTGACTCAATCACTGCTATATCTCACTGACTTTGCCAACAAGGTATTGCAAAGTCAGAAGGTGCATACTTTCCTGAGTCCCTTATAAAATTAACTTACTCTTGGAAACACCTCCAACCACAGGAAAAGATGAACTGACTTTGGGTGATAGAATATGGAAGAATAAAATTTAGACTAACCACCCACTCTCTCTCCAGGTGCCATCAACAAATATCCCCCTGCAGATATGAGACCCAAATGTGTTAACATCACCTCTCCCAACCCAGAGAATGGTGGCACAGAAAACACTGTATTGTGAGTTGACAAATTCACAATTTGGGTAATACTACCACTGGAAACCGTCCTTAAGAAAATAATTTGAAAGAAATGGCATTTTAGTTTTCAGGATGCAAGTTTCGTTGTGGGGTGTGTGGGTGTGTGGGGCGGGGGGTGCTTTAAATGTTCCTGATTTGTGACAACACCACCGATCTGGTGTTAATAGTACATAGAATATGATCCATATTTGAAAGAACCATGTTTCCAATTTTGTAGCTTTTATGAAAAAAGAGACCCCTATTAATGCCTTATTAGTAACTATATCATATCATTCAAATATTGGGTACTGTTAAAACAGAAAACATATAATATCAAAGGTTAGATGTAATAGTTTTAGAGCAGAAGAAAAAGATGAAAAAGAAAAACTCACAAAGCGGCAACAAAAACGTTTCCTGTTTCAAAAACAGAACCCATATGGAGACTGGCAGGAAGAATTCGTTTAAGTTTGATTTTGCAAAGTCCAACCCTAAGTACTCAGTAAAAATTCAGTGATGAGAATAATATTGGTTTGGAACCCTAAACCATGGGCACAAATGTCTAACTTCCCTTTGGAATTAAAAAGTTGCCCCTCAGTCAAATTTCATCCACAAACTGCATTTGGACTATTCCAATAACATGCATAAAATTGATTCCTGTTACATTATCTGTCTGTATCTACACTGAATCCTGAAAGGGACTTGGTTAACATATTTTTCTTCATTTTTCTCTGTCACTTCAGCCTTCTTCCTGAGGTATATGAAATAGAGATGGAGAACAGTGAGCCTTTGGGTGAATGAGATTCCCAGCAGCAGCATTTCTTTGAATTAGGGAATGGTGATAGTAACAGTTCTGGGACCACCACTGATTTGGTCCAGAGGTTATACATGCTCTCTTCAACTAGGGAACTGATGATGAAAGACAAGGAAGAGGCACATTCGGAAGAAATTACAGCTCTAGCAAATATCAGACAAGATGAAAAATGTAACCTGAGTGCATTAGAGTTGACAACTCTGAAATACCCTTGTTTGTTTGGATTTTCCCTGGTAGAAGATGAGCAATGAGAACTCATGGAGACAAATAGAGATTGTAGAATAGAGGGGCTTAACAACTAGGGCTGCAGGGGTCCCCAAAACAAGGGGGCAAGGGAGATAAAACTCTAGGAGGGCAAAAAAAAGGAGCCACTGGCCTTGACAAAACCAGAACTAGATATAAATGCCTGGGGTGGGTCAAGGAATAGAAACGTAATAGGGAGAAGAGTAAGGACCACAGGTTCTTGGGGAGCAGGAGGAGCCCTGCATTCTTGTGGAGATGGGATAGGAGAGGAACTGAGCAACAGACCTCCAGAATTTGAAGACTCAGGGTCTGCTTTCTCCCTTGATGACCAGGGCTTTCCTTGTCTGAGATGTAGGCTCCTGGCCGAGCCCAGTGGAACCTGGAGAGGACAAGGCTGCTGTGGCTCTGAGATCTCTGTGCACTTGTTAGGCTGCGTGGGGAAGTGGCTGTGGACGTATAGCTAAAGAGAAAATAGGAGATGGAGAAGAGGCAGGCATAGTCAGTTCGAGGGCAGCTGTTCACAGTCTCTGCTATGTATCAAAATCATGGGAGAAGTTATTTTAAAATAAATATTCCTGGGTGTCTACTAACGCTGAAAATGTGCATATCCTATGACCCAACAATTTTACCCCAGTGTATATATATCCCAATGTATATAACAGAAAAATATATATTTGCTAAGGGTCAGGTACTAGAATGTTCATAACAGAACTATTTGTAGTGGCCTTAAATTGGGAACAAAAATGCTCAACTGCACATATGATAAATGTTGGTATAATTATGCAATAAAACACTATATATGTATGCAGTACATATGTAAAATACTATATATGTATGTATACTTCACATATATACATATATACAATGTATCTTGTTATATATGGTATACACTATATCTATAAAATGTATGTATATTATATATAATGTATGTATACATATACATATATACAATGTATATTGTATGTTATATATTATATATACTACATATATTAGATATGGGTATAATTGTAGATACAGATAGCATATAGAATATAATAAAATCAGCAAAATTATGGAAAACAAGAGACAAGGAAAGAGGAAATATGAAAAATATAGGCAAAGAGGAGAGAGAAGATAAGATGTAAGAAAAGGAAAAATAGATATAAATATGATGAAATATATGGTCTGGTCAAGAAGGACTAAGCTTACTTTGGCCTCAGGATGGAGTGAGCCCATGCTGTCTCTCTCTTCCACTGATTGCAACGGAAAACTGGACAAAACACAAAAAGCAACTACTGAAGAACTCTGAAAAGTAAATAGAAGCAGATATTGTAAAGGGGCATGAGTCTCTCATTTTCTTTTTTGGCCTTGTGCAGAGCCCCAGTCCTGGAGCTCCATGGTGGCCATGGAGCAGGTGGCTTAAACTTGATAAAACCCCCATATTTCTGGCCAGAAGAACTAGGAAAAGGGCCCCCTGTGTGTCAAAGATCATAGAAGAAATCTCCATTTTTTTCTTCTTTTCTCTCATGGTTTTGCTCTAAAGGTGGGCTCCAGTTTGGAGCTGAGTAGAAGGCTAGATAGCTGAACTTAAAGAGAAATTACTCTGGCCCCTATCTTTGGGGGCAGAGTAACCAAGAAAAGAGGACCTGTTGGTCAGCATGTGGGGGTAGCCTCAGAGAAGAGAGCTGGAGAAAGGGGTTCTCTAATTTTAACGATGGGAACTACATAAGTCCCAGGTTCTCCCCTAAGTTGTACATGGATGGGAAAGACTCAAAAACAGGATAACAAAGGCTTTGGACACTAAACTGAGATTGGAACCACTGCCCACAGAAAGTGAGGCACTGACATTCTGAACCTAGCACATTGATCGTCTGCTGAAAAAATTAATGTTATACAGAGAATTATAATAGATTTAGAGTCTATAAAATGTAATATCTGAAGAAGATGTGAAATATATATACAATGGAATATTACTCAGCCATAAAAAGAATGAAATAATGTCATTTGCAGCAAATGGATGGACATAGAGATTATTATACTAAGTGAGGTAAGCCAGACCAAGAAAGACAAATATCATATGGTATCACTTATATGTGGAACCTTAAAAAAAATTCAAGTGAACTTACTTACAAAACAGAAACAGACCCACAGACATAGAAAACAAACTTATGGTTGCCAAAGGGGAAAGGGACAGGGAGTGATAAATTAGGAGTTTGGGATTAACATATACACACTACTATATATAAAATAGATAACCAACAAGGATCTACTGTATAGCACAGGGAACTATAGTCAATATTTTGTAATAACCTATAGTGGAAAAAATCTGAAAAAGAATATATATATATACATATATGCATATATGTATATTTATGTATGTATATATAACTGAATCATTGTGATGTACACCTGAAATTAACACATTGTAAATCAACTATACTTCAATAGAAACTATATGTATGTTTTAAAAACCAAGATGCTTCAACCTAAAAAAAATTTTTTTTCAAGATACAATCCAAAATTATGTAACATAAGAGAGAACAAGTAGATGTGAATGGTATTCAAAGGATAAGACAATGGATGCCAACTTTCTAATTGACTCAGATGTTGCAATTATCAGACAAAGACATTAAAGCAACTATTATAACTGTGCTCCATAAGACAAACGGAAACAACTTGAACAGAAGAATATTCTCAGCAGAGACATAGAGATTACAAAAAAGAACCAAAAAGAAGTTTTAGAAGTAAAAAACACAGTATCTGAAATTTTTTAAATTCCCTGGATGAGCTCAGTAGCAGAGTGAAGATGACAGAGGAAAGAGTCAGTGAATTTCAGGGTAGATTAATTACATGATCTGAAGAGAGAAAGGAAATTGAAAACAATGAACAAAGCCATGGAGACTTGAAGAACAATATCAAAAGGTCCAACATTTGTTTCATTGGGATTCTAGAAGGAAAGTAGAAAGAGATTCATTCAGAAAAAAAAATTGAGGAAATAATGGCCAAAACTTCCCAAATTGGTAAAAGACATAATATTACAGATTTTAAAAGCTCAAAGAAAACCTCACTCAGACATATCATAATCAAACCACTGAAAACAAAAGATAAAGAAACAATCTGGAAGCAGCTAGAGAAAAAGTACATGTTACAAAAGAAAGGAACAGTTATTGAAATGACTGTAGATTTCTCATCAGAAGCCATGGAAACCAAATAACAGTAGAACACCATTTTTCTTTAAAGTGCTGAGTGAAAAGAACTGTGAACACAGAATTTTATACCCAACGAAAATAGCTGTCCAGAGTGAAGACAAAATAAAGACATTTCCAGATAAAGGAAAACTAAGAGAATTCGTTGCCAACGTATCTATTCTAAAGGACAACTCTGATAGGAGGAAATTGGAGTGAGGTCAAGTGACTGGTGACTAGATGGAGGAGAGGATGCACTGGGAAGGTGACACTGAGGAAGGGACACAAGTGAGAAATCAAGTAGGGGGGTGGAAGGGAAGCTGGCTGAGTAAGGGAAAGTGGCAGGTACTGATGTAGCTCATCCAGGTACAGAGCTCCACGTTTATAAGGCAATCTCATAAACATGACCTCATTTGTTCCCCTCCAAAAGCAGGAGACAGGAATCAATATCCTTCCTATGCAGATGGAGAAACTCACGCTTAGAGAGGTTTAGTGCTTTACTTGGACATGACCCTGGTCTAGCAACTCCTGATTCAGTGTGCTTTCCCAACACTGAGAGGAAGGACTCGGGGTAAATCAGAGGCAGAGTGGGTGGGTGTAAGAGAGGATGTCTTAGCTCAGATTGCCATAACATATACCATAGACTGGGTGGTTTGAACAGCAGTAATTTATTTTCTCACAGTTCTGGAGGCTGGGAAGTCTGAGATCAGGGAACCAGCCAATTTGGCTCATGGTGAGAGCTCTCTTCCTGGCTTGCAGACAGCCACCTCCTTTTTTTGTTCTCACATGGTGGAGAGTCCTGGTGTCTCTTCCTCTTATAATTACACCACTTCCATCAGACCAGGCCTCCACCCTTATGACCTCACTTAGCCTTAATCACCTCCTTAAAGGCCCTACCTCCAATACAGCCACATGGGGGGTTGGGGCTTCAACATATGAATTTGGGGCACACAACCTAGTCCATAGCAGGGGATATAATTAACAGTGTAAGCACAGGAAGGAACCTTATAAATCTGCATTTCTCAAACGTGTCTATACATTATAATCAGCTGGATATTTGCTGACAATTCCACAGTCCACCTCACACTCCACATCAATTAAGTCACATTCTCTGGGGTTGAGACACAGGCATCCATATTTTTTAGAAGCTGCACAGGTGATTCTAGTGTGTATACAAGTTTGAAAAACACTACTATAAATCCTGATTGAATCAGTTCTGTTAGATATTTCAAGGCAGTTTTTGGCTGAAAATGATAAGCTTAGTAGAATCAAAAGGATTATTATCAAGTGAGCATTACCAATACCTTTCTTGTTTATTATCATTTCTCATAATTTTCTCCTTCAAAGGTTTCCCCATTTTTCTATTTAATTATATATCATACATATAGAAGTGGATGATATCTTTAATCATTTCCCTCAGAGAGTTCTAGCTGACAGCTTGATTTGGTGACTTGGACAGCCCTGCTCCTTGAAGTCAGTCTGAGTCTTTTCAGAAAATCTCAGTTTCACTTTCTTCTTAGAATTATGGGAGGTTAGAATTTGAAAATTGGAATGGCTTTAGAAATCTCTGAGTTGTACTGTATCCTTTCACAGATAAGGAAATGGAAGCTGCAGACATCTGAAGTGTCTTCCCAAAGAACATTCTCAGCACCTAATCCTATACTGTTTGTCACAATGTTTCATACTGTATAATTATGTTTATAGAACACAAGTTCACCTTAAAGCTTGAAAATGAGATAATAAAACCTACCTCTGCGTTGTTGAAAGGTTGGAAATGCTACCTATGAAGCTCAGAATATACTGTGTTGGGCACATAACCAACGAGGTTTATCCCTCTATGAATTATCTTTCTGGTAATATGTTTGACAATTAAAAATAAAAATTCATTGTGAAGAATGATCAGCCTTTACACTGCTTTGGTTTGTTTTTGTTTTCCCAAAGAGAGGGCTTTTCTTTTCACCTGCCCATTTTTCTGATGTTTTCACTTTTATCCACCTACTTAATGTATACATTTTCTGTTTGCTCATTATAATGTACACTTGCAAGATTTTAATGTACATTTTTAAAAGTGTAACTGTATTCGTTTTTCCATTGTGCGAACCCAGGGCTTGTTTCTTAGCCTTTATTTTTCCAGCATCAAGTGCAGTGCTTCTCAAAGTGTGATCCCTGGACCAGGAACATCAACATCACCTACAAACTCATCAGAAATGCAGATTTGTGGATTCCACCAAAGACCTACTGAGTCAGAAGCTTGGGTTGGGGCCCTCTAGATGATTTTGATGCAGGCTAGAGTTTGCCGTCCAGTGACTTAGTGTACAGATATTGAGCCTAAATTAGTCTTCTTAATAGGGCGTTCTGTCACTAGATATTAAAAGTATTTGGGAAAAATCATTTTTCTGTAAAACACTAATAAATAGGTGTCCTTTTTGCAGGACTTCTCAGTGACTTTAATAGGCTCATGTTCATTGTGATTCTGAGAAAAGGGCTAATATTCAAACCAATTTGACCACAGCGTTTTGTATCAGGGAGCGTCTTACTGCGGTCATGTTTTATAGAAATCACTTTGGGAAACTAGTTGAAAGAGTGAATCCAGAGGTCAGACATGGATTTGAATCTTATTTCTGCAATTACTGGTCATTTGATCTTGGGCATATCATTTTGCCTCTTGAGCTTCCATTTCTCCACCTGGGGTAATTGTAGAGCCTACATCATAGGCTAATGTGAGCAGTAAATGAATGTAAAGTCCTTCAAACAGCAGTTTGCATAGAGTAAAAGCTTAATAAATGTTAGCTATTGTTTAAGATGATGAGGATGATGAGGTTGATGACCATGGTGGAAAGAAGGCCAAACTGAGAATGAAGAGATCCAGAAGCTATTTTTGGTTCTGTCACTAGCTAGCTTTGTGATCATGAAAAGTCACCTGATTGCCCTGATCCTCAACTTTATTGTTTAAGGAGGCACTTGGGCAACGCTAGTGTTTTTTATATTTGGGGACCAGGGGAGACCTGCAAAGACTTTAAAGTGCATGGATTTCTAAAAACTAGTACTAAAGGACTCTATCTGAGAATGTTTTTGTCTGAAGAATAATGGAGGTCTCTCCTGCATCCCCTTTTACAAGTGCTCCTCACATCACACACACACAAAAATGGCCTATTTCTCAGTCATTCTAAATCTTATGGTGCTTTGTCCAGATGTAAAACCCTGTTAGGGAAGCACAGAATGGGGGGGGGGCATGTTGTCAAACAAAGTGTCATTTTAAATATTGGATCTGTAGACCTCCTTTAAGCCAGGTAAGAATTCAGGTCTTTCCCATCCTGTACATGTTTCTGTTACAGAAGAAGTGTGTTGCTAGAGCTTTGTTATTTGAACTCATGCTTGGATATTCTGAACCCAGATATGTTATAGTGTGGGCATGATTGGAGTTGTGATAAATTTCACTTACTAATCTGGCCTGTTCCATTTCCCAACTCTTGTCAAAGGGTGCATCTCTCCTGAGTGAGAATTCTGTGAGGACAAAGCAAAGAGAGCACCCAAGAGAAATATCAATGGAGAGCAAGTGTGGTTTCATCAGACCAAAAAAATCATAGCAAGAACCTTAATCATTTAAGTATCTCAAAATGAAATCTCAAGATGTCATAACAGAGACCCTTAGTAACATACTTATTTCAATTGGAAGAAGAAATCAGTCTTTCTAAGGCAGAAATTGGTTTTACAGTAAGGACTAGTTGATTGGTTTGACAGTAAAGACGAGTTCTGCCCATTAGGATATATGAGGATATGTCCTATAAAGTGAATGAGCTAAGTTGCAGCTTCAAAATTCTGAAAAAAATAAAATAAAACAAATTATAAGAAATATTATTTTATCAAAGAATATAATAATAGTACACGCGTCCAATGTGCTTATTTATTATGTAACTGGAGGTTTGTACTTAATCCCCTTTTATCCCTTCCAGCTACCACCCATTTGTTCTCTGTATCTATGAGTCTACTTTCATTTTGTTTTGTTTGTTTATTTTGATTTTTAGATTCCACATATAAGTGAGATCATGTGGTATTCATCTTTGTCTGACTCATTTTACTTTGCATAATACTCTCTAGATCATGTGGTATTCATCTTTGACTCATTTTACTTAGCATAATACTCTCTAGATCCAGCCATGTTGTCACAAATGGCAAGGTTTCATTTTTATGGCTGAGTAATATTCCATTCTCTCTCTCTCTCTCTCTCTCTCTCTCTCTCTCTCTCTCTCTCTCTATATATATATATATATATATATATACACACATACCAAATCTTCTTTATCCATTCATCCATCGTGTTTCTTCTATATCTAGGCTATTGTAAATAGTGGTGCATCGAACACTGAAGTGTATATATCTTTTTGAATTAGTGTTTTGTTTTCTTTGAGTAAATAGCAAGAAGTGAAATTGCTGGGTTTTATGGCAGTTCTATTTTTAATTTTTTGAGGGACATCCCTACTGTTTTCCACAGTGGTTACAACAATTTACAATCCCACTGAAAGAGCACAAGGTTTCCCTTTTCTCCACATCCTTACCAAAGCTTGTTATTTATTGACTTTTTGATGATAGCCAGTCTGACAGGTGTGAATTGGTATCTCATTGTGGTTTTGATTTGCATTTCACTGAAGAGCATTTTTTCATGTGTTTGTTGGTTATCTGTATGTCTTTGGAAAAATGTCTACATGGGTCCTCTGCCCATTTTTTCATTGGGTTGTTTGGTTTTTTGATGTTGAGTTGTATAACTTCTTTGGACATTTTGGATATTAACCCCTTATTTGATATACCATTTGCAAATATCTTCTCCCATTCAGTAGGTTGCCTTTTTGTTTTGTTGATAGATTCCTTAACTGTGCAAAAGGTTTTTTAGTTTCATGAACTCCCATTTGTTTATTTTTGCTTTTGTTTCTCTTGCTAAAGAGCCAATCCTTAACCAGTCCTTAAGAAAAGCATACTGCCTATGTTTTCTTCTAGGAGTTGTATGTGTCTTAGAGTTAAGTCTTTAATCCATTTGAGCTTATTTTTTTATGGTGTGAGAGAGTAGTTCAGTTTGATTCTTTTGCATGTAGCTATACAGTTTCCCAACACAATGTATTGAAGAGGCTGTCTTTTCTCCATTGTGTATTCTTGTCTCCTTCATTGTAGATCAATTGACCATATAGGTGTAGGTTTATTACTGGGTTCTCTATTCTGTTCCATTGATCTATGTGTCTGTTTTCTGCAAGTACCATACTATTTTTATTACTGTAGCTTTGTAAGATAGTTTGAAATCAGAGAGCATGGTATCTCCAGCTTTGTTCTTCTTTCTCAAGATTGTTTTGGCTATTCAGGGTCTTTTGGGTTTCCATACAAATTTTAGAATTATTTGTTTTCATTCTGTGAAAAGTGTCATTGGTATTTTGATAGAGATTGCATTGGATCTGTAGATTGCTTTATGGAATTTAGTCATTTTAATATTAATTCCTCTAATCTATAAGTATGGTATATCTTTCCACCTATTTGTATCATCTTCAATTTCTTTCATCAGTGTCTTATAGTTTACTGAGTACAAGACTTTTACCTCACTGCTTAAGTTCATTCCTAGGCGTATATTTTTTTTTTGATGCAATTGTAAATGGGATAGTTTTCTTAATTTCTCTTTCTGATAGTTTGCTAGTGTATAGAAATGCAACAGATTTCTGCATATTAATTTTGTAACCTGCAACTTTACTGAATTTATTTATTGGTTCCTATAGTTTTTTTTGTGTGTGTGGTTTCTTAAGGGTTTCTATATATCATATCATGTCATCTGCAAGTGGTTACAGTTTTACTTTTTCCTTTCCAATTTGGATGCCTTTTATTTATTTTTCTTATCTGATTGCTGTGACTAGGTTTTCCATTACTATGTTGAATAGAAGTGGCAAGAGTGTGCATTCTTGTGTTTTTCCTGATCTTAGAGGAAATTTTCTCAGTTTTTGACTGTTGAATATGATGTTGGCTGTAGGTTTATCATATATTTCTTTTATTATGTTGATAGATGTTCTCTTTCTGGAGAGTTTTTATCATAAATGGATGTCAAGTTTTGTCAGAAGCCTTTTCTGCATCTCTTGAGATGATCATATGATTTTTATTCTTCAGTTGTTAATCTGTTGTATCACATTAATTGATTCACGGATGCTGAACCATCTTTGCATCCCAGGGATCAATTCCACTTTATCATGGTGTATGATCCTTTTTATGCATTTTTGAATTTGGTTCGCTAGTATTTTGTTGAGGATTTTTGTATCTGTGTTATCAGTGATGTTGGTCTGTAATATCTTTTCTATGTCATCTTTGTCTGTCTGGTTTTGGTATTCAGGTTATGCTGGTCTCATAGTTGTGAAAAATCTTTTCTGCTAGTCTTCAGGTCGTTTCCACAGATAGTCACTCTATAAATAATATTGGTGTACCCAGTGGGTAGGTGAGCTCAGGGTCTTCCTACTCCACCATCTTGGCCACACCTCTCTTATTTATTTTATAACTGGAGGTTTGTACCATTTAATCTCCTTCACCTATTTCTCCCACCCTGCCCCAAGAACCACTGGTTTGTTCTCTGTATCTATGAGTCTGTTTCTGTTTTATTATATTTGTTCATTTGTTTGGTTTTTTTAGATTCCACATATAAGTGAAATCATATGGTATATTTAAATGAATAATGGTGGTATCAGATCACTGTGATGTTTAGCTTCCATTGGGTAAATTAAAAGAGGAGAAATGTGGAAGTTTTATCTTTAAATGTCAGTTTTTACAATATGTTACAAATTACATCCTTTCCAACTATTTAAACTCATAATTTTAAAAAAATAGATGTACACTTTAAAATATGCAAGGCAAGAGTACATGTTTATTTTCTTTTGAGGTGGGTATGTAACCAAAAGTGTGTGAAGACAAGTAAGCGAGATTGTCTTTCAGATCCTGTTTTGAGCCGGGTTCCCCAGAGCCAACCCTGAGATGTGGATTCACATGAATGTGACTTATGGAGGTGGCACTCACTCAGGGGAGAATCAGAAGGAAAGGGAGGCAGCAAGACAGGGAAGGGGTAGAAGCAAACAAGGGTGTCACCTCAGGAAAGTGTCACAGAGTGCAGCTTTAGCTCGCTCCTTCCAGTCACTCAGGTGTGTGAGTTGTGCTGCAGAGTCGTCCTGACCAAAGGCTTTCTTACTCCTTCATAGATCATTGATTGGTCAAGGGCTGCCTTGAACTCCCAGATACGCTCTATGTGGTTAAAGCCACTCTAGTAGCTGGACATCAGCCCTCCAAAGAATAATATGTGCTGATGTCGGAAGCCAAAGCTCACACGGGGGTGATCGGGGAGGAGTGGGGAAGAGGGATAGGAAGGGAAGGAATGTTGTCCTAGAAATTAATGCTAAAAAAAAAAAAAAAATCAGAGGGATTCTGGGCATAGTCTTTCTAGCTCTGCACATTCCTTGTAGCTCTGAATCAGTGATACCAGCCACTAAATATGCTAAGCATCAAATTTCAGATCATCAGTGTACCAGTATATTCCCAGGAAGAAGCATATCTACAGTTCTACTTACATGTTGTTCATTTGTATCTATTATCACATCACTCTTTTGTTATAACTATTGAAAATGACAAAACTATGCATTTTTTTTATGTGGCATAAAAAGGAGTAGACTCTAAAGGGAACATTTTAAACAAATCCAGTGACACTAAGAGCAACACATATTTTTGTTTTGCAGATGGTGAGGACACAAGATAATCATAGCAGAAAAGAACATAGGTCCATTGGCATGAGTAATTCTATGTGGTTCTAACCAGGAAGCATAAATCATCTATTAGAGGTGGAATGTTAAGCGTCAGGAATTTTTCATGAAAGCAGTTGGCTAATAACATGATAAATTTATTCTGTTTCAAATCTGAGGGAAAAATTTCTCTGAGTGAAGACATCAATGAGTAAACCAAGAAACTAGGAATGATTTCATTTCTCCTAAGAATTGGGACAACTGACCTTGAAGAATTAACTGAATCCTTTCTTTGACAACTCTGCATGAGGCATCAATTGTGAAGATGTACCTGCCTAAAGGATATTTTTGCCATAATTTTTTATCACATCTATATCTCAAATTGGACTCGAGTAAAAACAATTTAGAATTAGAATTTCCTAAGAATGTCTTTTGTTTATTTAGAGAAATAGAAACCCATCATTATAGGCAATGCTTGCTCTTTCCAGGACATTTACAAAACAATGGAATTTGTAAGAAAGAAAAAAGTGAGATGAGGCTAATTTTATAAACTGCTATTTTGTGCTGTGATCATCTGTTTTATGTTTTAGCATGCTTTGCTCTGTGTGTACTTGATTTTTGCTTCAAACAAAATAAAACATTATGGAAAAGCATGAATACTCTATCTGACCAGAACTGTTCTTGGGAATTACAATGTTAGCAAGAGACAAGTTCTAAAATAAAGGCAAGTCTGATGTGGGCACTTGTTCTACTCATTTTTACTTAACTGTAGTCCAACTCAGACCCATTAGAACAGCAATACAGGAGTAAACATATTTGGAAAAAATACATAAAATGTAAAATAAGCCAATAGTGAGTTGGTTTTAAAAATTATTCAGTTTGGTTAAGTCAATGAGTAATTACCAAGTCAATGAATATATGTTGTATATTTTAAAAGTGACTATGTTAAGGGGGTAATACTAAAGGCTTTTTCTATAATTCTTCTTAACATTACTCTTGTGTTTGAATATTTTTTAAATAATCCAATCAACTAATTCGAGGTTGTCAAAAATTTTACGGTAGCCATTTATTGTTCTCTGGGAAGTTCTAAAGCAAACTCTACTCATTTAATAAAGTTTTGTTTTACCCTAAGAGTACATCAGATCCCTAAATCTGAAAGTAACATGGATTATGAAGAATGTGAGGCCAACTCTGGAGAACAGTATAAAGGTTCCTTAAAAAACTAAAAATAGAGCTACCATATGATCCAATAATCCCACTCTTGGCATATATCTGGAGAAAACCATAATTCAAAAAGACACATGCACCCCAATGTTCATAGCAGCACTGTTTACAATAACCAGGACATGGAATCAACTTAAATGTCCATCAACAGATACATGGATAAAGGAGATGTGATATATAAATACAGTGGAATACTACTCACTTATATGTAGAACCTTAAAAAAATGATACACATGAACTTATATACAAAACAGAAACAGACCCACAGAAATAGAAAACAAACTTATGATTACCAAAGAGGAAAGGGAGAGGGAGGGATAAATTAGGAGTTTGGGATTAACAGATACACACTACTGTATATAAAATAGTTAACAAACAAGGACCTACTGTATGGCACTGGGAACTATACTCAGTATTTTATAGTAACCTATAAAGGAAAAGAATATGAAAGAGTATATATACATACATACATACATATGTACATATATACATGTATGTATAACTGAATTATTTTGCTATACAACTGAAACTAACACAACATTGTAAATCAACTATACTTTAATTTTAAAAAAATAGAACAAGGCCAGAGAAACTCACACTCTGCTGATGGGAGTGTGAATTGTCCTGCCTCTGAACAGCATCCTTAGCCATGTCTAGTTAGGTTGATGATGCACATGTCCTACAATCCAGCAACCCCACACTAGATCTACATGCCTACAGAAGCTATCACACAGGTACACAAGGAACCAAATACAAACACGTTCACTGCAGCACTGTGTATTTTAGTGAAGACTTGAAACCAACCTAAATGCCCTAAATGTTCATAGAATGGAATACGATACAGCAGTTAAATTGATAAACTAGAGCTGTACCTATAAACATGGACAAATCTCAAAGACCTTATTTTTTCTTTTTGAACTAATATTCTTCTGATTATAAAAATAATGTGTCCATTATAGAAAATTTAAAAAACGCAATTTACACTAAAATCTGCCATTACAGTTAAAGCTTATCTCAATTTGGATGCTCAATTTTCATTTAAAATAGTTATAAGTATTTAAATCTAATAAAATTCAAAGTTAAGAAAAGTAGATTGAGTCAGGGAGGGATGAATAGATGGAGAGAGATTTTTAGAGCAGCAAAAGTATTTTGTATGATACCATAATGATGGATACATATTATATATTTGTCCAAACCTTTGGAATGTACAATATCAAGAATGAACCCTATATATGGAATCTAAAAAAAAAAAAAAATGGTTCTGAAGAACCTAGGAGCAGGACAGGAATACAGACGCAGACATAGAGAATCGACTTGAGGACACGGCAGAGGGGAAGGGTAAATTGGGACGAAGTGAGAGAGTGGTATGGACATATATACACTACCAAATGTAAAATAGATAGCTAGTGGGAAGCAGCCACATATCACAGGGAGATCAGCTCGGTGCTTTGTGACCACCTAGAGGGGCGGGATAGGTAGGGTGGGAGGGAGACGCAAGAGGGAGGAGATATGGGGATATATGTGTATGTATAGCTGATTCACTTTGTTATAGAGCAGAAACTAACACACCATTGTAAAGCAACTATACTCCATTAAACATGTTAAAAAAAAAAAGAACCCTAATGTAATTTATGGATTTTGGGAGATTATGATGTGTCAGTGTAGGTTCATCGATTGCCATTCTAGTGAAGGATGCTGATAATGGGAGAGGCTATGCATGTATGGGGCAGGGCAAATGTGAAATCTCTGTACCTTCCTATTAATTTTGCTGTGAACCTAAAACTACTCTAAAAGATAGTCTTACGTTTTTAAAAGGGAGATAGAAATACCCAAGTTGTTTCAAACATGTAAAAGTTTTCCAATACCTGAATCGGACTTTTTTTTTTTTTTTTTTTTTTTTATTTTTATTTTTTTCAAACATCTTTATTGAAGTATAATTGCCTTACAATAGTGTGTTAGCATCTGCTTTATAACAAAGTGAATCAGTTATACATATACAATATGTTCCCATTTCTCTTCCCTCTTGCATCTCCCTCCCTCCCACCCTCCACATCCCACCCCCTAGGTGGTCACAAAGCACCGAGCTGATCTCCCTGTGCTATGCGGCTGCTTCCCACTAGCTATCTATTTTACATTTGGTAGTGTATATATGTCCATGACACTCTCTTACCCTGTCACATCTCACCCCACCCCCTCCCCATATCCTCAAGTCCATTCTCTACTAGGTCTGTGTCTTTATTCCCGTCTTGCCGCTAGGTTCTTCATGGCCTTTTTTTTTTTTTTTTTTTCCTTAGATTCCATATATATGTGTTAGCATACTGTATTTGTTTTTCTCTTTCTGACTTACTTCACTCTGTATGACAGACTCTAACTCCATCCACCTCATTACAAATACCTCCATTTCATTTCTTTTTATGGCTGAGTAATATTCCATTGTATATATGTGCCACATCTTCTTTATCCATTCATCTGTTGATGGACATTTAGGTTGCTTCCATGTCCTGGCTATTGTAAATAGAGCTGCAATGAGCATTTTGGTACATGACTCTTTTTGACCTATGGTTTTCTCAGGGTATATGCCCAGTAGTGGGATTGCTGGGTCGTATGGTAGTTCTATTTGTAGTTTTTTAAGGAACCTCCATACTGTTCTCCATAGTGGCTGTATCAATTTACATTCCCACCAACAGTGCAAGAGTGTTCCCTTTCCTCCACACCCTCTCCAGCATTTATTGTTTCTAGATTTTTTGATGATGGCCATTCTGACCGGTGTGAGATGATATCTCATTGTAGTTTTGATTTGCATTTCTCTAATGATTAATGATGTTGAGCATTCTTTCATGTGTCTGTAGGCCATCTGTATATCTTCTTTGGAGAAATGTCTATTTAGATCTTCTGCCCATTTTTGGATTGGGTTCTTCGTTTTTTTGTTATTGAGCTGCATGAGCTGCTTGTAAATCTTGGAGATTAATCCTTTGTCAGTTGCTTCATTTGCAAATATTTTCTCCCATTCTGAGGGTTGTCTTTTGGTCTTGTTTATGGTTTCCTTTGCTGTGCAAAAGCTTTTAAGTTTCATTAGGTCCCATGTGTTTATTTGTGTTCTTATTTCCATTTCTCTGGGAGCTGGGTCAAAAACAATCTTGCTGTGATGTATGTCATAGAGTGTTCTGCCTATGTTTTCCTCTAAGAGTTTGATAGTGTCTGCCCTTACACTTAGGTCTTTAATCCATTTTGAGTTTATTTTTGTGCATGGTGTCAGGGAGTGTTCTAATTTCATACTTTTACATGTTCCTGTCCAATTTTCCCAGCACTACTTATTGAAGAGGCTGTCTTTTCTCCACTGTATATGCTTGCCTCCTTTATCAAAGATAAGTTGACCATATGTGTGTGGGTTTATCTCTGGGCTTTCTATCCTGTTCCATTGATCTATATTTCTGTTTTTGTGCCAATACCAAACTGTCTTGATTACTGAAGCTTTGTAATATAGTCTGAAGTCAGGGAGCCTGATTCCCCCAGCTCCATTTTTTGTTCTCAAGATTGCTTTGGCTATTCGGGGTCTTTTGTGTTTCCATACAAATTGTGAAATTTTTTGTTCTAGTTCTGTGAAAAATGCCAGTGGTAGTTTGATAGGGATTGCATTGAATCTGTAGATTGCTTTGGGTAGTAGAGACATTTTCACAATGTTGATTCTTCCAATCCAGGAACATGGTATATCTCTCCATCTATTTGTATCATCTTTAATTTCTTTCATCAGTGTCTTATAATTTTCTGCATACAGGTCTTTTGTCTCCTTAGGTAGGTTTATTCCTAGATATTTTATTCTTTTTGTTGCAATGGTAAATGGGAGTGTTTTCTTAATTTCACTTTCAGATTTTTCGTCATTAGTGTATAGAAATGCAAGAGATTTCTGTGCATTCATTTTGTATCCTGCTACTTTACCAAATTCATTGATTAGCTCTAGGAGTTTTCTGGTAGCATCTTTAGGATTCTCTATGTATAGTATCATGTCATCTGCAAATAGTGACAGCTTTACTTCTTCTTTTCCGATTTGGATTCCTTTTATTTCTTTGTCTTCTCTGATTGCTGTGGCTAACACTTCCAAAACTATGTTGAATAATAGTGGTGAGAGTGGGCAACCTTGTCTTGTTCCTGATCTTAGTGGAAATGGTTTCAGTTTTTCACCATTGAGGACAATGTTGGCTGTGGGTTTGTCATATATGGCCTTTATTATGTTGAGGAAAGTTCCCTCTATGCCTACTTTCTGCAGGGCTTTTATCATAAATGGGTGTTGAATTTTGTCAAAAGCTTTCTCTGCATCTATTGAGATGATCATATGGTTTTTCTCCTTCAATTTGTTAATATGGTGTATCACATTGATTGATTTGCGTATATTGAAGAATCCTTGCATTCCTGGGATAAACCCCACTTGATCATGGTGTATGATCCTTTTAATGTGCTGTTGGATTCTGTTTGCTAGTATTTTGTTGACGATTTTTGCATCAATGTTCATCAGTGATATTGGCCTGTAGTTTTCTTTCTTTGTGACATCTTTGTCTGGTTTTGGTATCAGGGTGATGGTGGCCTCGTAGAATGAGTTTGGGAGTGTTCCTCCCTCTGCAATATTTTGGAAGAGTTTGAGAAGGATAGGTGTTAGCTCTTCTCTAAATGTTTGATAGAATTCGCCTGTGAAGCCATCTGGTCCTGGGCTTTTGTTTGTTGGAAGGTTTTTAATCACAGTTTCAATTTCAGTGCTTGTGATTGGTCTGTTCATATTTTCTATTTCTTCCTGGTTCAGTCTCGGCAGTTTGTGCATTTCTAAGAATCTGTCCATTTCTTCCAGGTTGTCCATTTTATTGGCATATAGTTGCTTGTAGTAATCTCTCATGATCTTTTGTATTTCTGCAGTGTCAGTGGTTACTTCTCCTTTTTCATTTCTAATTCTATTGATCTGAGTCTTCTCCCTTTTTCTCTTGATGAGTCTGGCTAATGGTTTATCAATTTTGTTTATCTTCTCAAAGAACCAGCTTTTAGTTTCATTGATTTTTGCTATT
This sequence comes from Balaenoptera acutorostrata, assembly GCF_949987535.1. Taxonomy (NCBI): domain Eukaryota; kingdom Metazoa; phylum Chordata; class Mammalia; order Artiodactyla; family Balaenopteridae; genus Balaenoptera; species Balaenoptera acutorostrata. The sequence continues at coordinate 12,384,576 of NC_080067.1, forward strand.
GTTTCCTTCATTTCTTTTTCATTTATTTCTGACCTGATCTTTATAATTTCTTTCCTTCTGCTGGCTTTGGGGTTTTTTTGTTCTTCTTTCTCTAATTGCTTTAGGTGCAAGGTTAGGTTGTTTATTCGAGATGTTTCCTGTTTCTTGAGGTAGGCTTGTATTGCTATAAACTTCCCTCTTAGCACTGCTTTTGCTGTGTCCCATAGGTTTTGGGTCGTCGTGTCTCCATTGTCATTTGTTTCTAGGTATTTTTTGATTTCCCCTTTGATTTCTTCAGTAATCACTTCGTTATTAAGTAATGTATTGTGTAGCCTCCATGTGTTTGTATTTTTTACAGATCTTTTCCTGTAATTGATATCTAGTCTCATAGCGTTGTGGTCGGAAAAGATACTTGATACGATTTCAATTTTCTTAAATTTACCAAGGCTTGATTTGTGACCCAAGATATGATCTATCCTGGAGAATGTTCCATGAGCACTTGAGAAAAATGTGTATTCTGTTGTTTTGGGGTGGAATGTCCTATAAATATCAATTAAGTCCATATTGTTTAATGTATCATTTAAAGCTTGTGTTTCCTTATTTATTTTCATTTTGGATGATCTGTCCATTGGTGAAAGTGGGGTGTTAAAGTCCCCTACTATGATTGTGTTGCTGTCAATTTCCCCTTTTATGGCTGTTAGTATTTGCCTTATGTATTGAGGTGCTCCTATGTTGGGTGCATAAATATTTACAATTGTTATACCTTCCTCTTGGATCGATGCCTTGATCATTATATAGTGTCCTTCTTTGTCTCTTGTAATAGTCTTTATTTTAAAGTCTATTTTGTCTGATATGAGAATTGCTACTCCAGCTTTCTTTTGATTTCCATTTGCATGGAATATCTTTTTCCATCCCCTCACTTTCAGTCTGTATGTGTCCCTAGGTCTGAAGTGGGTCTCTTGTAGACAGCATATATATGGGTCTTGTTTTTGTATCCATTCAGCCAGCCTGTGTCTTTTGGTGGGAGCATTTAATCCATTTACATTCAAGGTAATTATCGATATGTATGTTCCTATTCCCATTTTCTTAAATGTATTGGGTTTGTTATTGTAGGTGTTTTCCTTCTCTTGTGTTTCTTGCCTAGAGAATTTCCTTTAGCATTTGTTGTAAAGCTGGTTTGGTGGTGCTGAACTCTCTCAGCTTTTGCTTGTCTGTAAAGGTTTTAATTTCTCCATCGAATCTGAATGAGATCCTTGCTGGGTAGAGTAATCTTGGTTGTAGGTTTTTCTCCTTCATCACTTTAAGTATATCCTGCCACTCCCTTCTGGCTTGCAGAGTTTCTGCTGAGAGATCAGATGTTAACCTTATGGGGATTCCCTTGTGTGTTATTTGTTTTTTTTCCCTTGCTGCCTTTAATATGTTTTCCTTATATTTAATTTTTGACAGTTTGATTAATATGTGTCTTGGCGTGTTCCTCCTTGGGTTTATCCTGTATGGGACTCTCTGTGCTTCCAGGACTTGATTAACTATTTCCTTTCCCATATTAGGGAAGTTTTCAACTATAATCTCTTCAAAAATTTTCTCAGTCCCTTTCTTTTTCTCTTCTTCTTCTGGTATCCCTATAATTCGAATGTTGGCACGTTTAATGTTGTCCCAGAGGTCCCTGAGACTGTCCTCAGTTCTTTTCATTCTTTTTTCTTTATCCTGCTCTGTAGTAGTTATTTCCACCATTTTATCTTCCAGGTCACTTATCCTTTCTTCTGCCTCAGTTATTCTACTATTGATCCCATCTAGAGTATTTTTAATTTCATTTATTGTGTTTTTCATCATTGCTTGGTTCCTCTTTAGTTCTTCTACATCCTTGTTAAATGTTTCTTGCATTTTGTCTATTCTATTTCCAAGATTTTGGATCATCCTTACTATCATTATTCTGAATTCTTTTTCAGGTAGACTACCTATTTCCTCTTCATTTGTTAAGTCCAGTGTGTTTTGAGCCTGCTCCTTCATCTGCTGTGTGTTTTTCTGTCGTCTCATTTTGCCTATCTTACTGTGTTTGGGGTCTCCTTTTCACAGGCTACAGGTTCGTAGTTCCCGTTGTTTTTGGTATCTGTCCCCAGTGGCTAAGGTTGGTTCAGTGGGTTGTGTAGGCTTCCTGGTGGAGGGAACTAGTGCCTGAGTTCTGGTGGATGAGGCTAAATCTTGTCTTTCTGGTGGGCACGTCCACGTCTGGTGGTGTATTTTGGGGTGTCTGTGGCCTTATTTTGATTTTAGGCAGCCTCTCTGCTAATGGATGGGGTTGTGTTCCTGTCTAGCTAGTTGTTTGGCATAGGGTGTCCAGCACTGTAGCTTGCTGGTCGTTGAGTGAAGCTGGGTCTTGATGTTGAGATGGAGATCTCTGGGAGATTTTTGCCGTTTGGTATTACGTGGAGCTGGGAGGTCTCTTGTGGACCCGTGTTCTGAAGTTGGCTCTCCCACCTCAGAGGCACGGCCCTGATGCCTGGCTGGAGCACCAAGAGCCTTTCATCCACACGGCTCAGAGTAAAAGGGAGAAAAAATAGAAAGAAAGAAAGAAAGAAAGAAAGAAAGAAAGAAAGAAAGAGGATAAAATAAAATGAAATAAAATAAAGCTATTATAAAGCAAAGCTATACAGACAAAATCTCACCCAGAAGCATATACATATACACTCACAAAAAAAAGGAAAAGGGGAAAAATTAATATCTCCTGCTCCCAGAGTCCACCTCCTGAATTTGGGATGATTCGTTGTCTGTTCAGGTATTCCACAGATGCAGGCACATCAAGTTGTTTGTGGAGCTTTGTGGAGCAGCTTCTGAGGCTGCTGGGAGAGATTTCCCCTTCTCTTCCCTGTTCACACAGCTCCTGGGGTTCAGCTTTGGATTTGGACCCGCCTCTGCGTGTAGGTCGCCTGAGGGCGTCTGTTCCCCGCCCAGACAGGACGGGGTTAAAGGAGCAGCTGCTTCGGGGGCTCTGGCTCACCCAGGCCGCGGGGAGGGAGGGGTACAGAGGAGGCGGGGCAAGCCTGCAGCGTCAGAGGCCGGCGTGACGTTGCACCAGCTCGAGGCGTGCAGTGCGTTCTCCCGGGGATGTTGTCCCCGGATCCCGGGACCCTGGCAGTGGCGGGCTGCACAAGCTCCCGGGAGGGGAGGTGTGGAGAGTGACCTGTGCTCACACACAGGCTTTTTGGAGGCGGCAGCAGCAGCCCCAGCGTCTCACGCCCGTCTCTGGGGTCCGCGCTGATCGCCGTGGCTTGCGCCCTTCTCTGGAGTTCGTTTAGGCGGCGCTCTGAATCCCCTCTCCTTGCGCGCAGCGAAACAAAGAGGCAAGAAAAAGTCTCTTGCCTCTTCGGCAGCTGCAGACCTTTTCCCGGTCTCCCTCCCGGCTAGCTGTGGTGCGCCAACCCCTTCAGGCTGTGTTCACGCCGCCAGCCCCAGTCCTCTCCCCGCGATCCGACCGAAGCCCGAGCCTCAGCTCCCAGCCCCGCCCGCCCCGGCCGGTGAGCAGACAAGCCTCTCGGGCTGGTGAGTGCTGCTTGGCGCCGAGCCTCTGTGCGGGAACCTCTCCGCTTTGCCCTCCACACCTCTGTGGCTGCGCTCTCCTCCGTGGCTCTGAAGCTTCCCCCCTCCGCCCCCCGCAGTCTCCGCCCGCGAAGGGGCTGCCTAGTGCGTGGAAACCTTTCCTCCTTCACGGCTCCCTCCCACTGGTGCAGGTGCCGTCCCTATTCTTTTGTCTCTGTTATTTCTTTTTTCTTTTGCCCTACCCAAGTACGGGGGGAGTTTCTTGCCTTTTTGGAGGTCGGACGTTTTCTGCCAGCGTTCAGTGGGTGTTCTGTAGGAGCAGTTCCACGTGTAGATGTATTTCTACTGTATCTGTGGGAAGGAATGTGATCTCCGCGTCTTACTCTTCCGCCATCTTCTCCCCTCCCTCCAGGGGTGTTTTTGATATGTAGGCAACAGGTTTCTAACCTTCTCCGGAGAGTCTCTGAAGACGCGGCGGGCGCAGCAGGCGGCTAGCGGCCCCTGCGAGGTCCTGCGCGAGGGCTCCCTGGTCTCCGGCATCGACTCTGCAGCTTCTTCACTCTGCTGCTGCTTTGCTGTCTCTGCCGGACTTTTTTTTATATTTAAATTTAAAGTAATTAAAGTTAAATGAAATTCAAATTTAACTTTAAATTTAAAATTTAAAGTTTAAAAAATTTAAAAATTTTTAATTTTAAATTTAAAAATTCAGTTTCTCATTCTTACTAGCCACATATGAAGGGCTTGAAAGCCACATGTGGTTGGTGATGACTGTATTGGACAGCACAGATATGGAAGGATAGGTACATAGATATATAGATATAGGGATAAGTGTAGGGATGTGGATATGTCACAGATGAGCATTTCCCCATATCAATATCATATCAGTTCTTCCTAACTTGATTTAGGTTCAGCACAATCCCAATCAAAATCCCAGCAAGTTGTTTTGTAGATACTGACAAACTGATTCTAAAGTCTATATGGAGAGGCAAAAGATCCAGAATAACCAACAAAATATTAAATGAGAAGAGCAAAGTTGGTGACTGACACTATCCAACTTCAAGACTATACTTACTATAAAGCTACAATAATCAAGACAATGTGGTACAGGCACACCTCACAGATATTGTGGGTTTGGTTCTAGACTAACGCAAAGTGAATATCTCAATAAAGCGAGTCACACAAATTATTTGGTTTCCCAGTGCATTTAAAAGTTATGTTTAGGCTATACTGTCGCCTAAGTGTGCAATGGTATCATACCTAAAATATATATATATATATATATATATATATACCATAATTTAAGAATACCTTGTTGCTAAAACATGCTAACCATCATCTGAGCCTTTGGCAAGTCATAAACTTCTTGCTGATGGAGGATCTTGCCTCGATGTTGATGGCTGCCAACTGATCAGTGTCGTGGCTGCTGAGGTGGGGGTGGCTGTAGCAGTTTCTTAAAATAAGCCAGCGATGAAGTGTGCCACATCAACTGACTCTTCCTTTCATGAAAAATTCCTCTGTAGCATGCAGTGCTGTCTGATGGCATTTTACCCACAGTAGAACTTCTTTCAAAATTGGAGTCAATCTTCTCAAACCCTGCTGCTGCTTTATCAACTAAATTTAATATTCTAAATCCTTTGTTGCCATTTCAACAAACTTCACAGCATCTTCACCAGGAGTAGTTTCCGTCTCAAGAAATCACCCTCTTTGGTTATCCATAAGAAGCAACTTCTCATCCATTCAAGTTTTATCATGAGATTGCAGTAATTCAGTCACATCTTTAGGCTCCACTTCTAATACTAATTTCCTTGCTATTTCCACCACAACTGCAGTTACTTCCTACACTGAAGTCTTGAACCCCCCAAGGTCATCCATGAGGGTTGGAATTCAAATTCCTGTTAATGTTGATATTTTGACCTCTTCCCATGAATGACAAATGTTCTTCATGGCATCTAGAATCGTGAATCCTTTCCAGAAGTTTGTCAATTTACTTCACCCAGATCCATCAGAGGAATCACTATCTATGGCAGCTATAGCCTTACAAAATGTATTTCTTAAAGAATAAGACTTGAAAGTCAAAATTACTCCTTGGTTCATGGGTTGCAGAATGGATGTTGTGTTGGTAGTCATGAAAACAACATGAATCTTGTGGTACATCTCCATCAGAGCTCTTGGATGATCAGGTGTGTTGTCAAAGTACAGTCATATTTTGAAAGGAATCTTTTCTTCTAAGCAATAGGTCTCAACAATGGGATAAAAATATTCAGTAAACCATGTTGTAAATAGATGTGCTGTCATCCAAGCTTTGTTCTTCCATTTATAGAAAACAGGCAGAGTAAATTTAGCATAATTCTTAGGGGCCTTGGATTTTAGGAATGGTAAATTAGCACTGGCTTCAACTTCAAGTCACCAGCTGCATTAGCCCCAAACAAGAGAGTCAGCCCGTCCTTTGAAGCTTTGAAGCCAGGCATTGACTTCTCCTCTCTAGCTATGGAAGTCCTAGATGGCATCTTCTTCCAATACAAGGCTGTTTCATCTACATTGAAAATCTGCTGTTTAACTTTCATTAATGATCTTAGCTAAATCTTCTGGATAACTTGCTGCTATATCTTCATCAGCACTTGCTGCTTCACTTTGCACTTTTATGTATGGAGATGGCTTCTTTCCTTAAACCTCATGAACCAACTTCTGCTAGCTTCAAATTTTTCTTCTGCTGTTTCTTCACTTCTCTCAGTCTGAAGAGAGTTAGGACCTTACTCTGGATTAGGCTTTGGCTTAAGGGAATGTGGTGGCTGGTTTGATCCTCTATTCAGACCACTCAGAGTTCTCCATACCAGCAATAAGGCTGTTTAACTTTCTTATCATCAGCGTTTTCACTGGAGTAGCACTTTTAATTTCTTTCAAGAACTTTTCCTTTGCATTCACAACTTGACCTACTGTTTGTCACAAGAGGCCTAGATTTCAGCCTATTTCAGCTTTTGGCGTGCCTTCCTCACTAAACTTAATCATTTCTAGCTTTTGATTTAAAGTGAGGGATGTGCAATTCTCCCTTTTACTCGAACACTTAGAAGCCATTATAGAGTTTTAATAGGCCTAAATTCAGTATTATTGTGTCTCAGGGAATCGGGAGGCACAAAGAGAGGGAGAGAGATGGGGGAACAGCTAGTCGGTGGAGTAGTCAAAACACACAACACAGGAGGAGATCATGATGTCAGAGTAGGAAGACATTGGGCTCACCTCCCCTCACAAACACATCAAAACTACAACTATCAATACATATAGACAGACACTCACCGAAACTGACCTGGGAACTGGCAGTATAGCTCCTCTACAACCAAGGCTGTGAAGAAGGATCCACATGGAGTCTGGTAAGAAAGGAGAAAAAGCAACCTGGCCAGGACCCACTTTTCTAGCAGGGGACCCAGAAGAGGAGGGGATATCACAGGCTCAGGGATCCTCCCTGGGGGCAAGGTGTTCCATATTATATTTCCATATTAGGCACCCCAGCCCTGGAGTCTGACATCAGGAACATGAGCCCTCTAAGCTGGTTTGAAAACCAGTGGGCCTTGCTGGAGGACTGTAAGAGACCAAGGTTGTGGTGTTGAAGAGCATTTGCATAGACTTACTGACTACCAGTCAGAACATGGAGGCAGCAGACTGAAAACTGCCTGGGGCTCTGGCTGGCTTGCCAGGACCACCCTAGCCTGCCCCTCAGCCTGCACCAGACCCCTGCCTCAGCCCCTCTGGCTCCAACACTGCTCTGCACTAAGGCAGAGGCTGCCATGGCCAACAAGAGTGCACACAGTTGGAGGAAACAGAGCCAACTTGGACCCCAGCCCTGCCTCTGACCAGGGTGAAGGCAGCCATTGCAGTGTGCATTTTGGTGCACATACTCAGAAGGGAGAGAGACTAGCTCCAGGGTAGAGCCTGTCACCTCCAGAGTGCCTGTCCCTGTGCACATGTGGGAGGGGTTGGGAACAACTTGGTGGTGTGGCACCAACACCTCTGGCCACAACCCAGTCTCTAACTAAGGCTTGCACACTGGGGTAAAAAGTAAAAGCAGCATAGAAGTGCAGCCCCAAGCTCTCAGGTCCCAGTCATGCCCCAAGCCAAAGAAGAGACTGCCATCACACCCAAGAGAAACCCAAAACTCTCAGGGCTCCAGGGCTCCTCTTCCAGCCCCATGGACCCCAACCTCACCCCTGATAGGATGGGGTTGGCCAGTGAGCATAAGAGAAACCCCAGATTGCACCTGGCTCTGGCTCTAGCCCCTCGAACGCCATCCCTACCTCCTACCAAGGCAGTGACTGCCAGCACACCCTGGAGAAAGACACAGCGTGTGCTCACTTCAGTTCTAGCTCTCCTACCAAGCCTACCAGAGCACATTCTCACTGTATAGGGATGCTCCCATACAAGGACACACCTTCAGGACTGGGGTAGATAACTTTGCACCTAATTTCATAGAGACAGAGAAAGTTAATTCTGTGTTTCTAGGAATGATCTATTTCTTCTAGATTGTCCAGTTTGCTGACATATAATTGTTCATAGTAGTCTCTTATGACTCTTTGTATTTCTGTGGTATCAGTGGTAACTTCTCTTACATTTCTAATTTTATTTATTTGGGCTTCATTTTTTTCTTGATGAGTCTGACTAAAGGTTTGTCAATTTTGTTTCTTTCTGAAGAGCCAGCTCTAGTTTCATTGATCTTTTCTTTTGTCTCTATTTCCTTTATTTCCACTCTGATTTTTATAATTTCTTCCTCCTACAACTTTGGACTTCATTTGTTCTTCTTTTTCTAGGTCCTTTAGGTATAAAGTTAGACTGTTTGTTTGAGAATTTTTGTTTGTTTTTTTCTTGGGGTATTGCTATGAATTTCCCTCTTGGAACTGCTTTTGTTGCATCCTATAGGTTTTGTAATGTTGTATTTCCATTTTTGTTGTCTCAAAAGTATTATTGTTGTCTCAAGGTATTATTTGATTTCCGCTTTGATTTCTTTATTGATCCATTGGTTGTTTACTCACCACATGTTTTTGATTTTTGCAGTTTTCTTCTTATAACTGATTTCTAGTTTCATACCATTGTAGTTGGAAAAGATGCTTGATATGATTTCAATCTCCTTAAATTCATTGAGACTTTTTTCGAGGCCTAACATTTGATCTATCCTGGAGAATGTTCCATGTACACTTGAGAAGAATGTGTATGTTGCTTCTTTTGGATGGAATGCTTTGTAGATATCTATTAAGTCCATCTGGTCTAAAGTGTCATTTAAGGTCAATGTTTCCTTACTAATTTTCTGTCTGGATTATCTATCCATTGATATAAGTGGGGTATTAAAGTCCCCTACTATTATTGCATTGCTGTTAATTTCTCCATTTAGTTCTGTTAATAATTGCTTCATATATATTTATGTGCTCTTATGTTGGGTGCATAAATATTTACAAAAGTTATATCCTCTTGTTGGATTGACCTGTTTATCGTTATGTAATCCCCTTCTTTGTCTTTTGTTAGTCTTTCTTTCAAAGTCTATTTAGTCTGATATAAGTATTGCTACCCCAGCTTTCTTTCTGTTTCCATTCGTATGAAATATATTTTTCCATTGCTTCATTTTCAGCCTGTGTGTGTTTTTAGATCTGAAGTAAGTCTCTTGTAGGCAATATATAGATGAATCTTGATCTTGTATTCATTCAGCCACCTTATGTCTTTTGACTGGAGAATTTAGTCCATTTACACTTAAAGTAATCATGATAGTATGTATTTATTGCCATTTTGTTAATTGTTTTCTGGTTGTTTTTGTAGTTCCTCTCTGTTTCTTTCTTCTCTTGCCTTGTGATTTGATGACTTTCACTAGTGTTACGTTTAAATTTCTTTCCCATATGTTTTTATGTATCTATTATAGGTTTTTGCTTGCAATTACTGTGAGGTTCACATATAACAGCCTATATATATAACAGTCTATTTTAAGTTTAGTCGCAAGTTCAAGTGCATTCTAAAAGCACTAACTTTTTACTCCCCTTTCCCATATTTTACGTTTCTGACATCATATTTTACATCTTTTTATATTGTATATTCCTTAACTAATTATTATAGTCTCAGTTAATTTTACTACCTTTCTCTTTTAGCCTTCTTACTAGCTTTATAAGTGGTTGATCCTCTGCCTTTGCTATATATTTGCCAATACCATTGAGTTTTTCTTTCATATATTTTCTTATTTCTATTTAGGGCCTTTTCTTTTCAGCTTAAAGAAGTCCCTTTAAAATTTCTTGTAAGGCTGGCTTAGTGGTAAAAAACCCCTTTCACTTTTGCTTCTCTGGAAAACTGTCTATCTCTCCTTCAATTCTGAATGAAAACTTTGCCATGTAGAGAATTTGGGGTTGGAAGTTTTTTTCTTTCAGCACTTTTGAATAAATTGTACCACTCCCTTCTGGCCTGGAAAGTTTCTGCTGAAAAATAAGCTCATAGTCTTATGGGTGTTCCCTTGTGTATAATGAGTTCTTTTTTTCTTGCTGCTTTTAATGTTCTCTGTCTTTAACTTTTGACATTTCATTTATAATGTGTCTTGGTGTGGATCTCTTTGGTTCATCTTGTTTGGGACTCTCTGTGCTTCCTGGACCTGGATGTGTTTTCTTCCCCAGGTTAGGGTAGTTTTCAGCCATTATTTCTTCAAATATGTGTTCTGCCCCTTTCTCTTCCTCTTCCCCTTCTGGGACCTCTGTAATGCAAATTAGTACACTTGCTGTTGTTCCACAGGTCCCTTAAGCTATCATCATTTTTAAAATTCTTTTATTCTTTCTGCTGTTCTATTTGAGTGATTTCCACTACTCTGTCTTTCAGGTTGCTGATCTGTTCTTCTGCTTCATCCTGTCTGTTGTTGAATCCTTCTAGTGTATTTTTCAGTTCAGTTATTGTATTCTTCAGTTCTGTGACTTCTGTTTGGTACTCTCTTATGTTTTCTATCTCTTTGTTGAAGTTCTCACTCTGTTCATTCATCCTCCTCCTGAGTCAGTGAGCATCTTTATGACCATTTTGAACTCTTTAACAGGTGAACTACTTATCTTCATTTCATTAAGGTATTTTTTCTGGTTTTTTTTTTTTGTTGTTGTTGTTGTGTTTTTTTTTTAACTTTTTGGCTGCACTGTAAAGCATGCAGGATCTTAGTTCCCTGACCAGGGATTGGACATGCACCCCCTGCAGTGGAAACATGGAGTCTTAAACACTGGACCACCAAGGAAGTCCCTTTTCTGGGGTTTTATCCTTTTTCTTCATTAAGAAAATGTTTGTTTCCTCATTTTGTTTGAGTCTCTGAATTTGTTTCTATGTATTATGCAAAGCATCTGTCTCTCCCTGTCTTCCAGGAGTGTCCCTAGGTAGGAGATGGACCTTATCATTTAACCTCGTCCTAGTTCTTTGTTGTCTCTTGAACAGTCCCTTTAATTGTTTCAGACTTATAGTGCCCAGAAATGCAATCCCTTTGGGGCACCTGAGTCTAACACTCAACGGGCATTCCCTGTGTAGCCTACATGTGCCTGCTGATACTGTTGGGCCACGCAAGCAGCATAAGGGAGCAGGGCTGCTCTCCTGCAATGTCTGGCCATGTGAAAATCCAACTATTACTAAACTCCATTCAGGAAATACTGACAAATACAATGAGCCAATAAAACAAAATGAGAAAGGAAGAAGAAAAATTGTTATTATTTTCAGATAATGTGGTTGTCTATCTAGAAAACCCAAGAAAAATATAATGTAATGCTATTAAATTGAAAAGGATGTTCAGTAGGATGACTGGTTATACAGAAGTACAAAAATCTATAGTCTTTTTTATACAAATAATGAGGGGATAACATTTACAATAACAACAACAATATAAAATACCTAGGCATAAATATAACAAGAAATATAGAGGAACTATAAAATCCCACTGAGCAATAAGAAAGAAAGCAAAAGTAGATACATTCTATATTATTAAAAGATAGAATATGTTAAAATGTCATTTCTCCCCAAAGTATGATATAATTTAAAATTTTAGGAAGGGTGGGCAAGGAACTTGAGATAATTATTGTAGATTTCATCTGGGAGAATTGTTTTAAAAACTAACGTTGGGCGATTTGTTTACCATATAGTAAAACATACTATAAAACCATAAAATTTTTAAATAGGTACACAAAGACAAAAGTGAATCAATGGAGTGAAACAAAGTTCCAGAAAAAGATCTAAATAAATATATAATTTTAATATACCATCACTTTTAATAGCTTGCCTGAATTCTGTTATGTGGATATAGAGTACCCTCAAGGTACTACCCCCTGACCATTGGTTATATATAAGGTGACTATGATCATACTGATTTGCCTCTTGGTTTATGCCTCTTGTCTTGGTATAATTTTAATAGTGCCCTATTTCACTCAAAATTGTCCCCTTTTTGATAATACATTGTATGGTCACCCAAGTTATGTATGTTGTTTCTAATTTTTCCCAATTATAAATGGCACTTTTATAAATATCTTAGCAGCTAAGTCTTTATACAGAATTTTTAAATGACTCAATCAAGGAATGTAAACATTTATAAGTTTTTTCGTATATATTGCCTTGTCTTCCAGAAGGATTGCACCAATTTATTCTCCAACCAGCAATCATGAGCAGTCATTCTTCCCAAATCTTAACAAAAGTGGG